>NC_064885.1:1936875-2580000 GCF_929443795.1 Astur gentilis | reverse complement strand
AAGGATTTTCCATTCCAGCTGCTCCTGCCATCTGGGGAAATCAAAAGGAGGGGATTGGATCAGCTGGTCGAATTAAAAAATGTGAAACTTGTTTCAGATGAGTTGTCTAATAGATTCAGCGAAAGGTAGATCAGCGACTGTTTTTCCTTTGGAAAGGAAACATTTTTTAATCTGTTATACAATGGAAATGCCCCGCGGGGGCTGATAAGTCTTGTCATTTAATTATCCTTTAGGCTCCTGTGTGTTGGTTAAAAACTCTCTTCATTTGGTTCTTCACCGTATTGTCCTTGCCTATCTAGTGTGGCAGGGCGATAAGTCCAAGGAAATAGCAACGTAGAGAGGAGGAAGGCTGCGCGGCGGCGGGTAGGTGGTGGAAGGCGCTGCTTTCTGCCTCGGCTTCTCTGTCTGTGCAATGGGAGAGCAGGAGGCTTCACCCTCCTACGCCTGGAAGGGTCTCGGGAGGAGAGATGCTGCGGACGCCAGAGGGGGTCTGCATCACCGCTGACCTCTAGATCGAGAGCTTTCGATATCTGGATCCGGATTCCTTGCCTCCTCTTAGAAATAATGTGCAGTGAAAGCCCTGTGCGAAGCACGGACTTGCACCGGGCTCTCCACGGAGAGCACGGACACCCCAGGGAGGAAGAGCTTTCACCTTTGCATAGAAAGACCAAAAAAATCTGACCAGGTCTTAAGCTTTATTTGTATTAGGAGGTTGCAAGTACCCCTAAAAGGTAGCTTAGGTGAAAACAATTAACTAATTTGAAGGAAAGGGGTTTCATCTTGTTATTTAACTATTTTCTGAAGCAGCACAGAAGTTCTCCATTGTGGGTAGCGCTGTGTTTTCCTCATTCCCAGAGACAGGTTTGATTTTAAACATGTAATTTGTTCAGCAATTAGGGGTCTCCTCTGCTCTGCATACAGGCATGTCACTGCTATTAATGTCACCGGGAGAGGCAGAAGCCCGTGGGCAGGAGAACGGACCCCTTGATGTTTAATGTGGCCTAATCTCTGGTGGGGCTGGGGAAATGTAAATAGCAAGGCTGACAGAGTGAGCCTTGAAAAATGAGCGCCTGTGCTCGTGCCCTCAGGACCCTATCCGGAGCCGGTCACAACCCTTGGGACTCCCACGGGTGCAGGATTGGGCCTCTGCTCTCTTCAGTTCATACCTGTGGAGGTTTAGGGGGGCCGGGCACGCACCCGGTCGGCAGTCACGCACCCCGTGCAGCCCATTCGCGAGCCCGGTGCTTTTGCCACACGTCCAGCACCCTTGAGATATCTCACCTTACTTCGACCCTTTCTGCTCATCGTCGGGACCTGAATTAACAAGCAGAAGGAGGACGGCTCCCGGTGCCGTAGGGATGCTTTAATTTAAGCCTCTGTCCTTAAACATCCTGCGCAGAGACGGGCATCCCTTCTGCTGCAGATTAACGGTGGCGGAGATGTTGTCCCTACCGCGGCAGCGCCGGCAGAAGGGACGAGCCGGGGCGCGGGGACATGCCGGCGGCTGGGCTGGGTGTACCGGGTGGGATGGGGAGGGATGGGGCAGGGAAAAGCCGTCAATCCCGCAGGGTCCTGCCCGCGCACGGCTGGCTGCCAGCCACCTCCCTGGCAGGAGCACCAAAGGGAACGGGGCAGGGAAAGCGGGAAGAGGGCAGTTCGGAGCGTCGGGTTGAGCGCCCAGCAAAGCGCTGGTGCAGAAAAGAGGGCTGCTCACCTTGGACCGTCGCCCGGTCCGTGCTCGGCGTGGGATGAGCAGGTTTATACGCTCCGGTCCTTGGAGCTGCGTCTCTTCTGGCACCAGGGGAAGGGGACAGGAGCGAGGCCACTGCTCCTGCTCGGACCCATCCAGATCCGGGGAGGTAAAGGCCTTGGCCCCGCTACCTTTATGGCTAAATCAGCACTTGGTGTTTTGATCAGACAAAGGCTGTTGCTAGATACGTGGCATCTGTTAACAGACTACTGCTGTCATTAGCTGCAACCAGGCATCTGCTGCTCCAACCCAACACGTAACAGATGCCAGTTTGGAAGGAGTGGGGGCAGGGAAACCCCGAAGCTCTAATATTTCACTTTTCTACCGACGGCCCTTCACAGTTGGCAGCGGGGCCGGTTGCACCTCGGCAACTGCGGTATTCAGATGAAATCTGCCCCTTGCAAATACCTCCCCGTGTCCCTGCCCTGAGCGCTCTCCCTCTCTGCTCCCCTCGGCTCCGTCCACAGCACAAGTCGATTCCCCGCTCGCGTGGGCTCCTTCGTATGGCCGCACAGCAAATCCCCGAGGTGGTTTGGGCATGTGGTGCTCAGCATTGGTGCTGGCACGGCCAAGCTCTAATCCGCAGCCACGGAACCGGCATCGCCCTGCGCTGGGCTGGGAGAAGGCACAGCTCCGGCGAGCGAGAGCGGTGCACGGGCAGCGTCCAGCCCCCACAGACCCCCAGCTTTTAGGCGATACATAAATCCGAATAATAATAATGATGATGTACAAGGAAGGGTACGGCAGCTTTGAATGTGCCCAACCTTCGCTTTCAGGTTTTCCAAGCATGTTCTGGGATGGATGAGAAGGAAAGGGGAAAAGCACTTGTCCTGTGGGGCTTTTCCCCTAATACCATACAAATGGGAAGACGAGGACCCTGTGCTGATGGGTAATGAGACAATATCAATGTGATGTGTTGTTAGTACCGTACCAAATAGGCTTTTAATTTTCTGGGGAGGTGTGGTGCGTCTCTGCAGTGCCAGCATCAATCATCGTCATGAGGTCCAGGTCCCGACTCTCCCGGGGGCCTTTCATTGTAAAGGATTCCCTCTCCCTCTGACTAGGGGCTGTTCTACCTCTGTGGCGATGCCTCGTGCAGACTAATTGCTGATTTGTTCTTCTTATGATGATAGAGCTCATGTCACCGCAAAACAGAACATTAGGATAAAGTCTTTAAAGTGGCCGTGCAGCCGGAAAACTAATTTACAGTCCCTTCTGGTTAAAAATAAAAAATAAAAAAAAAATAGTGGTATTGGTAGCAAGGACATTACTTGTGTCCATTAACGGCTGGAAATGAATATGGGTTTGGTCATAAGCTGCTCAATACTCAGTTAGCATGGCCGTTTCCTCAGATCTCTCTCCTCCTTTTCTCCCAAAACTAACTTTTCTTTTGGTTTCCTCTGGTTCCGTGGGGAGCTGGGGGTGTTCAGGCTATTTCTTCTTGTGCCGGAGGGCAGAGGCTCTGCTCACAGAGATGGGAAAAACCTTTCCTGCCTCTTAATTCCTGATCCTCGAGCCCCTCAGCCCCGGCCCAGCTCTCCTTCTCCGCTATCAGTCATATTTACCAAGCCACATTTGTTCTGGCTCCTAAAGCACAGCAGAGAGAAGACGAGGACGTTAAGGCGACTAGCTGTCGTTGGACTTCAACAGGAATGGCCTCTGTCTTACATGGGGACCGTTAGAAAATCTGGCCCTGATGCCTTTGGAGCTAAGACCCATCTCCCAAAGTAATTTGGCTCTGTGGTCACACAGGGAGGGAGTTTGGGAAGTACCGAAGCACCCAAGGCGGGGTGGTGGGCACGCTGATGTTGTAGAGCATCACGCATTTGTTCATGCCCTCTAAAAGCCTGGGAACTTCCAGGTTATACTGATGTCTCCTCGGCGGCTGCTGCTCCCCGCAGATAAGGAACATTTTGGGGGTGATTTCCAAGCATGACATTGCTTGGGAGGGTTAAATCCTTTTTCCCGGCGTGGAGGGGAGCACCCAGCTCCGGCACCCCGCAGCCCAGCTCTGCATCCCCATCGCCCTCTCTGCTCTTTGCTGGCACGAGGGACCGAGCGATGCAGAGGGAGAAGGGAGAATAAGGGGAAAAAATGTTTGTCTGCCAAGCTACTTGGGGGGAAAAAAAGTATCCTTAAAAAAAGAAGGTGGCAAAGCGGTGGCTGCGGCCCCTTCCCCAGATGCAATCCCACTCCTGTAATTTCTGGGGGAATTGGTTCATCTTGGGTGCAGATATATTTGTGTCAAGGTGCAGCTGCACAGATAGCCTGACTCTATGCATAGTAAGCGGCTTTCAGAGAAAGAGGTTATGCCCAGAGCAAGGCCTTATCAGAGCAAGCTGCCTGCCATTTATCTGGTTCCCTATCAAATATGAAAACAGGCCTCAATCTGCTGCTTCTATTTTCCTTGTGAAGGCTATGGGTGGAATAATAATTTAGTCCAGTTTTTTTGTTTCCGACGCTAACCTTCTGCCAAACTCTGCTCTTCCCAACTTCCCCAGGCGGCTCGGCAGCGGCCACGCTCCGGTGCCCACCGGGCTGGCCCCGGCACGTTTGTGGGTGCCGGCGTGTGCGTGCAGCCGGCGTGTGAAATCAGCCGAGCCCAAATCTCCAGGGAAAAGAGGTCTCTGCATTCAGGAGGGGGTTTTTACATGTGTCGTGATGTGCAGGGCTCGCGGAATATCTGTCGTTTACCCGTTTAATATCATTGTAATTATTCATTATTTGTATTACAGTAGCCCCTAGAGGCCTCACCGGGTCCAGGGCTGGGTCCCCACGCGATGGAGTGGGGATGGATGCAGCCCTCGCCCCCAGCCCTTCCACATGGGCAGCGGGACGGGAATGTCCCGGGAACGCAGGGGGACGCGGATTCCCTGGAATCACGCCTGGTGTTGGGGCTGTCCCAGGGCTCTCCGTCACCTTCGGCTGCACCGAGCCGGCACCCCACCAACCCGGCCGTGCCTCGCATCCTCGTCCCGTTCACCTTCACCGTAAGCTCCCGCTGCCCCGAGACGGTTCATGCTGCTTAATGCAAACCCGGTTTGCCTCGCAGAGGACGAGAGGCTGAGCGGGGGGGAGTGATCCTGGGGGTTTTGGGGGGAGCAGCCCCCTGACCCCAGGGCTGCGGCAGTTCTGGGGTGGGGGGGGAAGCAGCGGGAGAGGAAAGCTGTAGCGTGAAACCCCATACCCATGCCGTCCTCCTTCTCTCCCTCCCTCCGCCATCCGTCCTGCAGGGCCTCCCCGCTGCAGTAATAAGGCCTGAAAAGCCACTGCTTACATTTTTAATTCCATATCTGTGTCTAACTGCTGATGCTAAACTCCGATCCCACAGCTTCTGAGGGCAATGCGATCCACATGTTAATATTTTAAGCCAGCCACTAATATTTTTATGTGGGAAATTGAGATTTTCTACGGTTGCTGGATGAGCAGACCATTTCTCCACGCTGGAGTATGAAAACTGTAGCTGGGGAAAACATTACTTTACATATTTGTATTTCTTGGGGCTGCTGTCCCATGCCGGGAGGGGCGGCCGCTCTCCGGCTTGTCACCGCGCTGGCTTTGTCCCGCCAGAGGACACCCGAAAGCCCCCCCGAATGCCTGCACCGTTCCATGCCGGCAGATGCCCGAGGCGGCCAAGCGATGGGGAAAAACGTAATAGCGGCCCAAAGGCAGTGAGCAGGAGGCGCTGGCCCTTGCCGGGGGTCCCCGCGGTGCTGTGCCGGTGGCTGTCTCTCCCCGCGCCTCGCCACCGGGCAGGGTGACCCCTCTTGGCACGGGCAGCCGGCACGGCGGGATGGTGCTGGCGTGGCTGTGAAATTTGCTGCAGCTATCCCCGGCCATCCTGCTGCCCCGGTGTCACCGGGATGGGATCAAAGTGGATTTTTTTATTTATTTATTCTCAAATAAAGTGGCTGTTTCTCCTCAGACCCTTCTTCCTCGTGCAGCCGAACGCTTCGTACTTTGAAAAACCCCAGAGCGGAAACCTATTTATAAAACTCAGGCTCCTCTTGACAGGTGGCAAACCCCATCTAACCAGCTAGTTAGGAAGTCGAGGGAGGTGGGCAGCGCCCTGGTCACCCGCCTGCCGCCCGAGCCCATCGCCGAAGTAGCAGACAGTCCATCTGGTGCAATGAGTTGATGTGAGAGGCAGTGTCTCTCCCTAACGGCTGCCCATAAATCACATTTATGGGCTGCAGTCACGGCCCAGGCAGCGCTGGCTGGACAGAGTGTTTGGCAGCACCACGGCCGGGGTCACGGGCGGCTGTAAATTGTCGCCCGAACACAGGGAAGCCAAAGCTGCTCCAGAGTCAGCGCCAGGACGCAGGGCAAGGACCCGCACGGAGGCGTGCACGGACACGCACGGAGGTGTGCACGCTCACGCACGCACGCTCCCCCCCCTGCTTCGCCGCAGCCCGAATCCTTCGCTGACAAGCAGGCAGACGGTGGCAAAGCTTAAATGAAGTGCAGACAAGTGTCCGTGTCCCCAGCCTAATCACTCAATCTCCACGGCTGCTGACATGCCGCATTATCAAAATCTGTGGAAGTGCACGCTCGGGCTGGGCTTTGGAGCTTAGCGACGTCTTTGTCAGCTCAACATTTAACCCAAAACCTTGCCTGTGTTTCCTGCCGCGCTCTGCGCGTCGGGAGTCAGGGGCTTTACAAGACGGGGTGGTGGTGCTGACCTGGCACCGCAGATCAAAGCCTTTCTCCAGCTCGGCGGTGGCTGGAGGTGGATCTGGGGGGTTCGTGAGCGGCCAAAGCCGGGGACGTTTCCCCCCCTCCCCGGTCCCCTGTGCCACCCCACCGTAGGGACTCGCAGGGCAGACCGCAGCACCGTGCGTGTCCCTCGGTCCTGGTGTCCACCCCACGGCAGAGTGTGGCGGCAGCCGTGTCCAGAGCTGCTCTTGCCAATAGCTACGAACCCGGGGGAAAATGGAAGTGGAAATAGGGGAAACTCCAAAGAGCTTTACCCAAATGACACTGAGACATTTTTTTTCTCGGTCACAAAATTAAGCTTTAAAAGAAACAAAAGCTGTAGGCATTCAGTAAGCTGGAACTTACGCTGCCAGAGGAGGCAGGAAACTGTGTTCGCTCCCTTCGGGCATCCTCCCTTCTTACCGTCCACCTCCGTTGACCTGTTCCTTGGACATGAGGTAGCGTGACAAAATATTTCAGAATAAAAACTTACAGAAATACTCTCTGCTCCAGGAAGTGCCCTCTTTCTGCTGCTAAAAAATTGAAAGCATTCTTGGGGTTTAAGCAGATTACAGATGAAGGTGGATAAATATTGAGACAGATGCAGCTCAGTATCTTTCCAGTAGTTAAACGTGCATTTTGTATGTATGGACTTTAACGAGTGCTCAGAGATTTTGACCCGCTGGTATAGATTACTGTGAGAGAACCTGCCAGGCCCACATCATTGTTTAAGACAAGTCCATGATGCAAATTGGCAGACAAAGCAGTGAGCAGTCAATACAGATTAGAATTAAGTCTCTCCTCTTGTCCACAACCAGGGGCCCTGCATTGATCGCATCGCGAACGCCAGAAACCCAGGCTTTGCCCAAAGTGGTGGGGAGGGAGCAGGAGCCTGTGCCCAGCCGGGGAGGTGCCATCGCTTGACCCCCCCCCGGTGCCTGGCCTCAGCATCTGCGGAAACCGGCCCCCAGCCAAGCAGGTAGCGTCAATGCCGGGTTGTGTAAAGAGGCACCTAAAGAAATCCAGGCAGGGGGGCGTAGAGGGGGTCAAAGCTGTGGTTTTAGCACAGGTTGAAGATTAAACGCACATCTAAGCACGTCCCACGCTGGGGCCTCTTGGAGCTACTCCGGAGCTGGCAGAAACATCCACCAGTATTTCTCTCTCCTCTTCCATCATTTCCCAAGACGACCCCGCTTTGTCTTTTCCACCAGTGTTCACATCAGCGGGATTTTTGCCTTCACCGATAGAGGGGAATGGGGCTTGTCCGTGTAGACTCCCACCCGTAGGTGCTCGGAGGGCATCCGCGCATCGCTGCCGGCGCAGGGAGGGTTTGCCTTGCCCGCCAGCGAGGGGGGACCGCGCTTTCCCAAGGTACCAGCCCCGCCATGAGTAATGGCCATTTCAGGGGGTTCGGTTAGCAGCCGGGCCATAGGGCGACATACACTCACAAAAACCTGCTTGAATGCTTAAGAATAATGAGCGCATTCATAAAAATCAAAGTTTGCACCTTGTAATTTGTCGCGGAGAATGAAAGGCTATTTTTGTTGGTTCGCTTGTTTCCTACGAGTACTTTGCCTGGCTATAATTTCAGCCACAGTTTACCATCTACCTCTTATCGCGTTGCCAGCTGAATGAACAGCAAATATATCCTGCATCGGGACACCCCAACTGCAGGCCTGGCTTTAAGTGCCACCACAAATGAAGTGAGGTGGTGCTCGGTGTTTCTGGAAGCACAGCTGGGAATACGACATCAGTTCTATTTGTTTTGCAGGGAGGCAAAGGGATTGGGCTTAATGATTTCTTGGTTTCGCTTCTGCGGAGGATCTGTGTTGTCTTGTAGCGCCGTGATAGCAGATTTCCTCATGCTGCAGAATTACCCCCAAAATGCAAATATCTCTATCAGTCAGGATCCAGAGCGGCAAACCGCAGCCCTGAGTGACCCTCGGCCCTCCTGCTCATGCTCTCGACCTCTGGTGCGTTTTCTTCTCAAAATAATTTATTAGATAGAAGCTGCAAGAAAGAATCTATCTTTTTTTTTCCCTTTGTGTTCTCATGCAAATGAATTCCTACTAACTTTTATTTTCTTTATTTCCCAATTGTCATGCAAAACTCATCTCTCTGAACGGTATCTCTGCTCGACTTTTTTCTTCTCCCTGAGGAAATTCCCTCTATTATGGCCAAGGGCAAAGCTTGGGTGCGGTGCTGGTGCTGGTGAGGCGTGTTTCAGCAAAAGGCCACGAGCCTTTCTCACCCCAGCAGGCTTGGCAGGGCGGAGTGCTATCACCCCCCGCTTGCTGAGAAAACGGGGGGCTGCAGAAGTTAAAAGACTTGCACAAATGTCTACAAGGGGTGGGAGCTACAGAGGAGCCAGGTCAGGTCCAGCCTAAAAGCAGTCTTAAGCTCCAGAGTTGGGTTCTGTGAAACATCTGGGCTTAAACCAGCGGGGATGTGGGGTTTTGGGGCGCCGGCAGAGCTGGGTTTAAGTTACAGACTCTGGTCCCGGCCACCCCGTGGTGTGCTTGGCCACTGGGCCATCCTCGATCTTCACCGCCCAGCACCAGCCTTGTCACTAATCTGGGACTTGATTTTCTCAGTGGTAGCGGCCAAAGAGACTCATCCCTTGCGTGGAGGTTTGCACGTGCAAAGGGTCCGAGCGGCGTTACAACGTGCGTGCGTCACCGAAAGGTTTAGAGAAGAAAGTGGAAAATATTAAATTACTGTTCCTTCCCTGTTTCATGAAAACAATCCGTATCGTGTCTTTTAGCTGTTTTTTCCCCGTGAGATATTCCCGTTGCTCAGGGCTGGGAAGCTCCTGGTTTTGCTGGGGGCTTGCTGCTGTGTTCGCCTCCGGACGGGGCTCCTCCACGCAGCGCTGCGGCAGTCGGGCAGCCTTCCCTGCCTCGTCTGCGTGCCACGTTTTCCCCACGTAAGCCCTCTGGGAGAAAGCTACCTGGCCGGGGCTAAAAAAGTTGAAAAAAGATCGCAACAGGCAATATTGCGCATGTAGAGCTAAACCTTCGGCTGCCGCAGAAGAGCCCCCCGGCAGCACGGTGGCCTTTGTTCGTGCTCCCTCGCCCCGCGGAGCCTGCCTGCCTCCCCTCTCCCAGGCAAGCCTTTGAATTTTTATGCCAGTGCCTTTCTTTGCATTGACCAGAGTTTATCACATATCTCTGGTTGGGATCCTGCCTAGCTTAGCATAAGACAAAAATGGGGGGAAAAAAAAAAAAAAATCGGCTGAATAATAGGAGGGATTTGTAGCAGCTGAGGATTTGCATTCAAATGTTCGCCAGCCTCCTCTGAGCTCGAGTTTTATCATGTCTTTACAGCCAACAGCTTGTTTATGAATAAAAAATGTGGCATGAAACCAGAGGAGTGAGTTGTCTTTGTTTTGTCAAGTGTGCGGAGACAAAATGCTCGCTTCTCACAAGTCTTCACTTCATACAAGTCTTCTGGGACGGGGGCAGCTGGCTGCGGGCTGCTACCTGCGCGTTGCCATGGCCGGGGGCACCTCCGTGCACCCCTCCATATGCATGAGCCCCGAGCGGGGACCCGCCGGGCGCCTATGCAAAGCAGCCCCTGCTTTGACAGGCAGCCACTTTATTAACTCATTAAGCTCATCTTGTTCCTTTAAATGCGGTATAATTACAAATAAAGCTGTCACACTTTGTTTGCGGTTATATAATTTAGCTAAGTGCCGCTACGACCTGGGCTTCGAGGAGGAAAAGGAGGTGACGAGCCGGGGGGCCGGCGGGCGGAGGGAAGAGCCGGGGAAGTTCGAGGCCGGCTTCGACGCGGCTCCGCCGGCGGGGACGGGTCTGGATGGCAAACCAAAGGGCAAATCTGCAGGAACGCCACCGGCTCCGGCGCATCGACCGCAGGGAGCGTCCCTCCTCCCGGCGCCGCTGGAAAGGGAGCGAAGGACAGGGAGAGCCCCCGGTCGGGATCTGCCACGCGTCGGTCGGGCTGTGGCCGCGCGACGTGCCCGCGGGTTCGTTGGTTTGCAATTAGAAAAGCGCTGGCCGGCGCCATGTTCAGCTCAAATGGGAAAGTCGTTCGGTCTCTCTCCTCGCAGCGTTTCGCGGCCCTGCGCGGGAGGCGAAGGGCTGGCGAGAGGAGCGGGCTGGCGTGCCCCCACCTCTGCCTCCAGCCAGAATACAGAGCAGGGCTGAAAGCATCATTGGTAGTCAGGGCACAGAGCCGGGAGGGACGCGGGCTGGAAACCGGAGCGGGAGAGGGGAGGAGAAGCAAACGAGGCGACAGCATTCAGAGAGCGGGGAGGGGGGGAAACGGAGGGATAGGGAAGAGACGGGGAGGAAAAACTTGGAAGGAAAATGCTGCAAGGCCTCCGCTTCGTCTGCCTTCGGTGGGGGAGGGCGTGAAAGGCATCTGCCGCCAACGCCGGCCGACGGGCGGTGGGATGCGCGGTGGGAACGGTTGCCTGTAACGGGGACGGGGGTTTGATGCCGGGGAGGGGGTGACGCGCAACAAGGACCTGGAATGGTTGGCAGGGCTGGCGGAGGATATATCCCACTGGAAGGCACATCGGGTTGTTGAAGAAAAGACTTTTTTTATTATTTCCCTCCTTCTTGGAGCGGCAGGAAGAAAGGATAAATATTTGTACGGGTGAGAATAAACAAAACTATGCAAGGACGGTTTTTTAACACCTGATTGGGGTGCAGTCGCCTTCCTTGTCGGAGAAGGAGAAGATCTTGTTCAGCAATAGACCTGGCACAGGCCGCTGCTTGGCTTTTGTGCTCCATCTATGTTCACCCAAGTGCACTTGCAAAGTGGGATAGTATTATACTGGGGAGGCAAAAATAGAGGGATCAGGTTTGTGAGAGATGTCAGCTGCAAACACTTAAAGAAAATTGGTAGAAGATGCGTGTGTATGAAAGCATCCCTGACTTCTCTACGCAGCACGGACTTTTCCGGGCACTGGGGCAGGAGCAGACAGCCTGGTGTCTGCTCGTGGAGATGGCGGGGAGCCCTTCTATGCTCTGCTCGGGCACGGAAGGTCTGGCCCAGCACCGTGGTGTCCCCGGGAGCTTAGCTCTGCCTTCCTGAGGGCTTGCAGGATGAGGCCCTGTACATCAGCAAAAATTAAGGCTGGTATCTTCACAGGGGCTGAACAAATTAACACCCGATTAAGGCCCCCAACGCCTTTGAGCCTGCCGGATGACCCCGGTCTGATGACATTAAAAGATGATGGGCTGGTGCCGGTAGCTGATACGTTCCCGGCAGAGCCCCTTCGAAGCTGGAGGGGGATTTACAGCCCCACGGCGTCCACGCAGGACCGAGCACCGCCGCAGCACTGCCCCTGCGCGGGGACACGCGGAGCCCAGCGGGGAGCGTGGCACGGCTCCGGGGCAGGAGCCAGCACCGGCACGTCCCGCTCGCCTCCTCGTGGCACCGCAGCCCTTGCTGCCCTTCTTTAAAATCGTGGTGGGGACAAAACCTGACCTCCTCCGAACGGGAGCAACGGGGTCCCGCTCCAGCTTGCACACACGCGTCCTGGGAGGACGAGGACCGGGCTTGTCACGCACAGCGCACTGTAATAAAGAACAGCTCGCTTAAATGTCCTAGGAAGGGAAACAATGGGCTGCGATTCATTTTCCTGGTTTTGCAGAAACTCCTCTAAGGCCATGTCCTAGATTTAGCACAGGTTCTGATAAGGCTGAAAGAGATAAGTCCCAGATTGTACTGCTGTGCCCAACAGACTGGTTACATCGTGCTTGATGACACTTCAGACCCGTTGTCATGACCCCATATAATCCGGCATCGTGGACCATCTGACACACATTTACACTTAACATTTTGTTAGAGACTCTATAAATGAGATCTCTTTGACCTTCAATCCTTGGCTAATTGCTAGTTTCATGTACAAGACTAGCCTAATTTTACGTGATAATTACCTGAAAGTGGCAATACATATGGCATTGCATGTTTGAAATGTCAGAACTGGAAAAATATCAAGTGGCTGGAGTCTTAGGCAAATGGAGGGAGTGGAAGGGTCAGAACAATATACTTTACTGCTCAAATGATGAAGAGACACTATATATCACTATAAACCCTAGTAAATAGTATACATCTGTAATAAATCCTGTGCATAATGTTTGTTGAAGGGGGTTGTATCCATGTGCGGCTGGATGCTAAGGCAGTCGTAAAACAAAAAGAGATCTTGAATTTGCAAGCGGTTAAGTCATTCGCTCAACTTGTTCCTTTTCACCAAGGAATCCGCACTCAGAACGTTGTCAAATAATCCTGAATTTCTTGTCCCACGTTGGTACGATTCTGATAACCTCCCGCGGCGGGCAGTGCACGGCGCGGGTAAGGGGTGAGGAGCAGCAGCGGGCCAGTGCTGGGGAGCTGTTGGGGGGCTGTTTGAACAAAGTGTTTCACGTTTGGGGGAGTCCCAAGGGGAAAAAATACCCCGTTGCTGCAGCTGAGTGCACGCCGGGTGGGTTTACCTGGCCGTGCAGTGCCGAGCAAGGAAGCGGGAGTGGGACAGGGTGGCGGGGAGCAGCAGGTAGGCAGCACCCCAAAAACATCCAACCCTTGGAAGGATCCACCTGGAGCAGCGCTGCTGTCCCGGGTCCTCCCTAATTGCTGGTTTGCTTTGCTGGAAGTATGGGTTTGCTGCTTGTTTGCTTACCAGGGTGTAACCACCAAACAATGTCGCATCCTGTATTTGGATTTAATTAATTGGTTAATAAGATTATAATTAGTGAAAATAAATTAAAATTGCTTCAGTAATTAATTCACTGTAAACATTATTGACAACACTTCCTAAATACTGTAAACTCAGATTTACAGGAGGAATACTGGGTCGTGGGATCACTGTAATTAGAGGTGGAACAGGCCTATTGGATTATTGAGCGTATCCTCATGGAGGGGCAGGTTATGTGTCCATATATATATATGTGTGTGTATGTTGTTGGCGGTTTTAGCTTATCAGCTTTCTGATACTGCTTTAAATGTGTCAGTGATGCTCTTCTCCAACAGACGTTTTTATTAAACTCATGAAAAATACATTTTCAGGTTCTCAGACGTCCCCTCTGATTGCAGTTGTCTGAAATTTTACAGCCCATTTTTCGACACGCAATCCTGTTTTTTCCCCGAGGCTTCGTGTCTGCCCCACTCTGTATCCAGGCCGAGGACGGGTTTTTTAACATTTCCCAAAATAATGCCCAAGGAATGGGGAGTTTCAGGGTGGAGTGTAGCAGGAAGTTTCTCCCAGAAAGGGTGAGGAGCATCACAGCTTCCCCAGCGCTTGCCTCTCTGTGTCTCTCTGGATGCTTGACAAAAATACAACCATAAAACCTTGCTAGTTCTTGAGCGGCGTTGTTCGGCAGTGGCCTTTAGGGACGAAGGGAGGTCTTGGAGCGATAACACTGTGCCCGCGGCTCCGCTGCTCCCACATCAGGCGTTGGACTCTCTCAGGGCTTTGGGTCCGGACTTGAGCAGTGGGATTTGGGCTGCAGCATCTTTCCCCATCCCTTTTTCCCTCCTTTACCCTGTCTTGTGGCAGTCTGCGACATAAACAGTGAAAACGCTCGCTGGAAAGAGGCCTCAAACGCTGTGTTTTAATTACAGTCCTCAAATTATGGGGTCAGTTTGCAATTAGAGGCAGAGCTAATTGTGTGCTCCCATCCTGTGCAATCAACATCTGTAGGAGCTGGGAAAGGAAAGCACACGGACACGCCGCCACACACCCCCTTCGGCCAGCACCTCGTGCTTCCCACTCTGCTAACAAAGCACATTTTGTCGCCAAACAACAAAATTCAAGGCATTTGCAGTGCATCTTCTCCCCGTGATGTCTCAACCCCGGCCTCTGTTTTCTCAATGTAAAAAGCTAATCCTTTTAGAAACATGTTAATTGGGAAACAGACCCGGTGTCAGCTCGAATCATGTCTCCTCCCAGGTGTTTGTTAAGATTAAGCACTGCACTTCTCTGTCCTTCTGCGCAAGCTGATAAGTAGTTGTTTTATCAGATAATAAAATGGTAAACAGCAGAGTAAACAGGTTGGTAATAATTTTAGTGCAAAAGCTTTAGGGGAACAAGAGGTATTTGAACTTCAGCCTCCTGTGACCGACTCGGCCATGTCTGGACACCCCCCAGGTTCCTTATCTCCGCTAATTATAAGAGCGGATGATTGAATCCAGTATTTGCACCATTCACTGGGATACGGGGGCTTGGCTGCCCATTGGGCATCGCAGCCCCTCGGTGACCTCTGGGTGGCAAAGGTAGGGCCAAAAAGGACCTACCCTTTAGGAAAAAGCCATTGTCAGGTACTGTCTTAGTTTCGTTTGCTCGTTAATTAGCAGAGAGTGGCCTGTGCAGGAAAAGCCCCGTGCTCGCCCTGCACATCGGAGCTTCCCAAAGGCCTGGCCGTGCCGGCACCGACATCCCAGGGGATCCATGGGGGGACGTGGGGCATGTGCTGGCTCCAACACCCTCACCTGGCTCTGGGGCTCGGTGGGTGCCACGGTACGGAGTATGTTTGCCCGTGCGGTGCCGCACGCTGCAGCCGTTGGTATTTTTGGTGTCTGAGTTGGCTCATTCTGAGCCAGCGCAGAGTTTCAGCCCTGGCTGCAGGTTGCAATGTTTCCATGCCCAAAAATGCAGCTGAGGTGGGAGCAGCAGGATTTTACCCTGTGGGAGGTTTGCCGTGTTATTTTACACCTTCCAGGTTTTGCTGGGTAAATACGTTTGGCAGAAAGCGGGGCTGAGCTCTGTGCAGAGCAGCCCTGGGGTTTTATCAGACCCCAGGAACGCGGTGACCCATATTCGCTGGATCAGATAGCTGCGCTCCGCAGAAGCCCTGGTATAAGGTACAGTGGCTCGAGGCTATCTTCACACCTGCCTGCCCCTAGGACCATGCAAAGCAGGGATCCAGCTCAGCGGCAGTACAGATATTTGGGCTGAACTCTCCGGAACGTCCCCAGCCCGTGCGGGGAGTTTTGCCAAGCCCAGGCACACAGAAATATCCCTTGGGAGCTCGCTCGTGGCTCTCTGCAGCGTGGAGGTGGTTTTCCTACGAGGACAGCACCGCCTTGGTTCTCCTTGCAGCCCCACAGAGACGTGGCACGGCGCCCACCAGCAGTCGCTGCCGGTCGGGACCAGACCCTTTTCCTTCATCCAGCTGGCAAAGTCACTGCTTTGCCCTGTGCGCCCAGGCCTGTGGCTCCGTCCGGGCCAGTGTGGTGGGACAGATTTGTACTTGAACCCCACAAGAAACATGTCGGTACCTGGTGGACGCAGGCAGAAGAAGTGCTGGTTTAACTTTTGCTCTAAAGGCCAGAGCAAGGAGGTGCCGAGCTTCCCTGGATGCCCCAGATGTTGGTTTTTGCACGCTTTGGGTAGCAACAGCTCATTTTGGAGACGCGTTTTCTCTCCTGCCACGTCTGCGGGCGTGATGCGCGGTGCGAGGTGGGTAGGACGCCGTTCCCCTCGCTGTGTTTTGCCCGCAGGAGATTGCACGGCGGTAGGGTTGTGTTGCGAGAGCTCAACGTGCCCCGTGTGCGGCACGCGTCCAGCCAGCCAGCAAACAAGCACGCGACCCAGATGCTGCCTTATGTTAGTTTGCCTCTTCTTTTATACTTAAAGCATGCATCATATTTTGTGCTGACTTAATACAACATGGATAGTTGTACTTTCCAAGTAGCTGGCAACCCTTAATCAATGTTAATTGGCTCTAATTAGCATATGTTAATTAATGATATTTACTACAAATTAAAGGTATGAGTGCTCCCAGAGGGTTTCCTGTTCATCCAATTAGTGCCAATTAGTTGCAATTAACACGTGTAAATGAGATGCCATTGAACCCAAAACAAACAGCACATAGTCTGCTGTACTCGCTTGCAGTTGAACTTGAGCACGCGGTGGCAAGGGGAGGGGAGGGGGACTGCAGAGGGCTTTTAAATAACTGGAAGGTCTCTAACATCTATTTAAGCTGGCTCATTATGTCTTAGTTTGTCTCTCACTCTGCACAAGCAAGTTGAAGGAAAGTTGATCTGAATAAAAGCCCTCAGCAGAGTAAATGGGACGTGTTTTCTTGTCTTGTTGGACTGCAAAAAGGACACCGCGCTGTTTTAAGAAAACTGCCATATTCCTATTTGCACCTAGTCCTGGCTTTGCATTCGGCAGGGGGGATTCGCAGCCCCGAAATCGAGCTCCTTCTGCACCCATCGGGAGTGCGGAGGGGACCCAGCCTAATACTCCAGTGCTAGCGTGGCACAAGAGAAGCCCGCGGCTGTTCCAGAGGACACCAGCCATCTCAACTAATTCCCCAGTCTCCCCTTTTGTTATTTTTTCCCAGCCAACCTTCAGCACCATCATCAAAAGGTACACTTTGGGTACTTTTCTGCTCATTTTTTTTGGCCTGGAGGTAAACACATCCGCAAAAGTTTCTTGCCCTCGGCTTTGATTGCACATGCAATCTGGCAGGCAGCAGAACAAATTGTCATAATTGTGTTTAATTAAAAAGCGTAAATGGATTATCTTCAGGTAAGGATGATTTATTTAACTAATCAGTCTGATCACAGAGAACGTATAGTCTGGAGATGGAAATCATTTGGGGGAAATGGGTAATTCCTTTTCCCATCAGCCCCAAAGTAAGGCAGGATTTTACCACAAAATCCAGCCCAGAGAGAGGGGCTAAGCCAAGTGCACGACCCTTCGTCCTGAGGGATGTTTTTGAACATCCTCTCGCCCCACGTCTCTTGCACTGAAGTTACTCTTCTCCTTTTATTTCCCATTTTCAGATGAAAACAGCTGCAAAGTCCCATTTTTGCATGGTTTGTGCCTTACACCATGGGCTCCATCCTGGCCTCCGTGGACACACAACCCCTCGCCTCGTAAATTCAGCGGGGTGAGGAGGATAACCCTGGGTGGGACGGAGCCGGCAGCACCGCTGCAACCGTTCCTGCAACGCAGGGGTACCCGGTTTGGACGCTGAGCCCAGGGCCAGGCACTGTAAATGCCAAATGAGCATAATTAATTGACCATCTGCTTGAAAAGCCAAGTACTGGGTGGCACTGAAGTATGACTGCCATGTCGCGAGCCTCTGAAAGATCTCTGGAAGCTGGGTGTTTTGGATACTGACGTCTAGCTCAGGCGTCCTGAGCTTTCCTTCGGTTTTATGTGAGTGCTCTTTGGTTTTGGAAGGTGGAGGTGCTTTATGGCATGATGCAATGCCTACAGTGGGAGGCGTTGTCACCTTCAGGGCTGGCAGGGAGGAAAAAACAAAGGGAAGGTGCCAGCCGGCACCCAGAGAAGGGTCTTGGCAGACCTCAGTCCTCCTCTAAACCACCTAACAATTCCCTTGTTGTGGTTACATGTTTGGGGGATTATTTGAAACCATTACAACTTGAGCTGGGAAATAAGGCACCTGTGGTGTTTTCTGTTATTCCTAAGAAAATTCTCCTTGTGTTTAATAGGTGATGTTTAATAAAAATGAAAATGAGCTTATCCTGAGCAGGCATGCACGCCAAAAGCTGGCATTTAAATTAGAAATTATGATTTAATAACTTGTCAAGAAACTCACCAATGTAACAGCGTGATAATTATTGAAAGGAGGCTTCATAAATACCGGAATACGGTGATCCGTTATGAGAACCGAGCTCATAAATGCCCCGCCGATCTCTGCGTGGGACTGGGCTGCAAACCTCTGGCCCTCACCAGGAGAAGGCTCTCAGAGAAGTCCTACCCCTGAGGTCCTTAGGGCATCCCCATCCCAGGGATGACGTACCTCGAGTTTTGCTTGGTTCTCTATAGGGTTGCGCACCGTTGCACAAACGGTGATGGCGGTTGTATCCGAAAGATGCTCTGTGGGCACGAAGGGCAGGCAGGGAACCGCGGGTCCCCGAGCGGAGCGGGCTGGGAGGGCTCCAGGTCTCCAGGAGCGGGAGATGCGTGCACGGTGCGATTCGGCAAAGCGGTAGCGGGGAGCTGGGTCCCTCGCCGTGGGTTTAGCGTCAGGACTGGCACAACTCGGGGACACGACGGCACCCCGCAGCGGGGACGGGACTGGGTTTGCCATGGCGAGCAGGCCAATGGAGCGGGGAGCTCAGCCGTGGGGAGCGGAGACGGAGCAGCCCAGCGCCGGAGGCAGAGCAGACGGCGCGTGTCGGGGCGCTGGGGCCGGGGAAGGATGTGACAGACGGGGCCGGAGAGCGCGAGCGAGACCGCACGGAGGGCGGCGCGGCTTTGCCCGGGGGGGAGGTTGGCCACAGCCCAAGGCCGCCGTTCGGTGTCCGGCTCTGCCACTGCCGCGCTGAGCCGGCCCCGGCGGGCGGGTGAACCCGGCTCCGCTCGCTGGAACCTCCGAGGTGCCGCTTAGAGAGAGGCCATGCTGTCTGGGCAGAGTCTTCTGTTCAAGTAACCTGACAATAAAAAATATAGACGGTCTTGGAAGGTCATGATTGCTCCTTCGCACCCCCTGAGCCTCCTCTAAACCCTTGACTGATTTGCTGGGAAAAAATTATCTTTGGTGGGGCTTTATTGTTTGAATCATGTCCCCTCTCTTAATTTAAGCAAAATGTTCACATAAGGACTTCTTAATATATACTTTAAATTACAGTCTTGACTTTCTGTTGGTTGATTACGGCATATGACTCTCAGTTGGAAGGCCATTATTTCTGCTATGATTTAGAAAGCAGTTAAAGCGAAATCTATGTAATAAATATTGAAGCGTTGTAATAGATAATTCCACGTATTTAAATCCGACAGACCACTTGGCACAATGTTTGGTTGGCAGGAGGGTGTGAAAAACCCGGACAAAAGCAACTGGCAAGCTCAGGTTTTAGATTCTGGCTCAGCCACGTGTCTCAGTGGGGAGCGGGATCCCGGCGGGAGCTGGGCACCGGGTGCCTCGGTGGAAAGTGGTGTCCCAGTGGGACACGGGCACTGGTTCCCATGGGCTGGGGCAGCTCTGCCTGCCCTCAGCTGAGAGCAGGGAGCTCGGCTCAAAGTTCTCCCATTAAATGCGAGCTGTTCCCATTATGTTGCTTATAGTATGATGCCTTAGCATGTGCCATGCCATAGTAAAAACAGGCCTTAAAAGACCACCAAAACATGAGCGTGAGAGCCCTGTGTTTATAGCAGATTCCTGCCATAAATCCCGGGAGTGGAAGTGGACACCCAATCCAGATTAACTGCAGTGAAGGAAAGCAAAAGAAAACTATACAGGGAAGCCAGAGATTTACTGCAACCCCCCCCACACACACACACCTATCCTGTGCCATTCAGCAAAGCACCGCTATCTCCAGATAAATCAGAGTAGCTGAGAAGGGCGCCTGGCAATAACTGGGGTTTCGGTGCCTTGCCCTGTGGCTCCGTACCTCCTGCTGCCGCTGCTGGAGCGGCGTGGGTGCCCGCCTGAGGCACGGGGTTCGCACGTCTCACCCGCTGCAGATCCTCGGCCGTGCGGAGGCGTGCGGCGTTAGCAGCGGCATGAGTAAAAATGATAATTGAGGTGGCGGCTTTGGTACCTGGGGTTTTTTTTTCCCCCTTTGTCAATGTTTTTTTCAAGCTCACCTCATAAATCTGCAGCGGCGCGGGGACAGGCTGTGGCGTAACGTGGGGCAGCACCGTCGCAGGACGGGGCTTGTGGCTGCGGGGCTACAAGAGGATTGAGGAGCTGTAGCAGCTGCCTCCAACCCTGCCAGCACGTCATGGCAGTAGCTCTGCACGCAGGGGTTGTCCGAGCCCTCTGCCAAGTCCAGCAACCAGACCCTTTCCATCTTTAGTCCCCTCAGCTTCCTACTAGGAGATGGGGGGATCCTCCCTCCTCCCTCCTCTTCTTCTCTGTTCTGTTGACTAACGCTGTAGCTGTGCAAACAATTAGGCACCAAGTCTGTGTTTCAAATATAAGGGCTGTTAGAAAAATCAGGGTAACTGCACAGAGCTTATAACTAAGCCTTGGGGCTGTTTTGGGGATCATGTCTTGTCGTACACGTCCAGAGCTCCTGTCACGTTGGGACCCCATCCGAGATGAAACCTCAGGATGACGCTGTAAGGCAAATACTCTTACTAACAATAATTAAATGGCACTCTGGAGTGGCTTCCAAAAATCTTGTGAATCGGGGCTTTTCTGGCCAGGAAAGCTTTAGGAGAGGGTCTTCCTCCTTGCTGATTTAGCCGGTCAGGAAAGGATGCTCTGAAGAGGTGCCGTGGTTTGTGCTGGTCCCTGCGCTGGCCGCCCTGCTCTCCTCTGCGTGGCAGCAGGACATGCATGAACCAGCCCCCTCAGCTCAGCCCGACCCTTCTTCCTTTAGTGTAACTTCGGCTGTGAAGTCAAGTCTGTGAACAGCTACTCCTGATCCCATTTACACCCCCAGAAATCCAGATTAGCTTGCTGGCTTCCCCCTGCACCCTGGGTTTACGGCACCCTGACCGTGACGAAGACCTGGTGCTGTGGCCGGCTCACCGCTGACTTTGGTGCAGGAACATCCCCTTCGTGCTCTCGGCAAGGTGCTTTTTCCTCTGTTCATCCAGCTGTGTTGCACATGTAAACAGCTGGAACCGCAGTGAAGTTCTTGGTACAGCAAGTTCAAGAAGGGAGACACAACAGGACCTTATCCCGCTCGATGTTGCGGAGAGGAAAGGTTCCCGTTGACTTCAGTAGCGTTTGAGTCGGGACTTCAAAATAGCCAAATTGCTTGTGAATTTTATTTTAAACTAAATTCCTACCATAAAACCTGATTCCGACTATGAAACTGCATGCACAAGTAAAAAGTCCATCTGGGCTTCTCCCAACACTTTGCAAGCAGAGCGGGGCCGGCAGAGGGGACGCCGTTTGGCAGCTCTCGGGTGGCAGAGTATCAGCTGCAAACTACTGTTAAGTGCAAACAGCCACACTTGAGTGATGCACAGGAGGTGGCTTGGAAGAAGGGATGCCCAATGGTCACTTATAGCCACTTCTGTCTGAGGATCTCAAAGCATTTTATAAAGGATTATGCTTTAAAATCACAAAACCCGTATGAAGCAAATAGTTTATTTCTATTCTGCAATGGGGTGATAGGGTCATGAGTAGGGGTCATGACATTCCTGGGATAATACTGCCAAATATTGGCTGAGCCAGGGATAAAATGCAGCCCTCCAAGTCCCCCTCTCAGGCTACTCTCGCTCACCCAATCTTGCCGGCTCCAGGCTATCTAGTAAGCTCTTAAGGATTATAAACTTAAATGTTGCTGAAAAACCAGGTCTCATAAAAGCTGAGAAACCTTACCTTTGCAAGAAGAGCATTAAACACTGCTTTATCTTGGTCAACTTGTAGAATTAAAGCATTTTTATATTTATTTGGAAGGCATCAGAAACAAAAGAACTTTGGTTATTTCTCCTCATTGAGATGTGTCCTTGTTTCTCAGTGATTCCCAATGCCTTGTTCATCCCGCTTCCTTTTTTCTTATTGTATGACTGGCCATCCTGGAGGAAACTCTTGGGGATGAGGAGAGAGAGGGAAGAAAAAATAACAAACTATGAAAGTGATGGGGAAAAATTGCTCTCCTGTTTCCTCTAAACCAAGAAAATGTCAAGGAAAAACTTTCATACAGATTTTTGCAGTATTTTTCAGTGAAAAATATGTTTCCTCGGAGAAATTTCAGGTCATTCTATGACTAAATAGTGAGTCTGCTTATTATTCTGTCTGGTGCTCCTGGACTTTTTTAAGTGAAAACAACTTGAGAGAGAGAGAAAATCTCTTTGACACTAAAATCAAATAGGTGTGTTTGAAAGTAATTGAACCGGCCTGGAAAAAAAAGGCTTAGTCGATAATTCTGAATTATAAAATGACCGTTGTGCCGTATGAGGGTGACCGGGGAGGCTTGGTGGTGACCGCAAGCCGTGGCCAGGCTGGCGCCGGTGCGAGGTGCAGGCAGGGAGAAGCTGCGGTCCCTCGCACCCTTCCTCGTCCTCCCCGTCACTTCCATCCACTTTGGCGCTTAATTAGGTGGGGAGATGGGGGAGCGCTGCCGGCACCTCGAGAGCGCAATTATCTGGGCAGCATCCTCGGGGGCCGCAGCTCCGTGTGCCTGGGTTGCAAACGACGATGGTTTCCTCCAGCTGAGATCCCTGCCTAAACCTCGCTGGTGGAGCCGTTCCCTCGCTTAGCTGGCTCTGGCAAGATTAAAACGCGTGACTTGTGAGATTGTAGGGCCAGATGGGCTGGGGAGTTCCGATCAAAAATCCATCTTTTTTTTTTCTTTTTAGGAAAAAAACAAGGAAAAAAGCTTTTTGTTTCATTTTTGCTTATTTTTGCTTTCTTCTTCCTTCCCTTTTTCCCCGGTTTAAAGAGAAGCGAGGTACCGCACCTTTGTTACCAAAGAGCGATGCTGTGGCCCAAAGCCCCACCGAGCCGCAGGGCAGCTCTGCCCGGCGGGTCCTGCCGGGACGGGATTGCAGCGCATCCCCCCTCCCACGTCATCTCCTTCATCCCAAGAAACGCCGGCAGTTTGTCGCCGGCTCTGGCCAGGCTGCCATATCTCTCACCTCCCCTCCCCATCAAACATGGGGCACGGAGAAAAGGTTAAATTCAGGTCAGCCCTCCCCCTCACACGTTTCAGAGAGCATCCCTTGGAAAGCCGCAGGGATCCCCGCGCCGGCGGTGCCCGCCGACTCCGGCGGCTCGGAGTCAAGGTGAGAACGGTGGCGGGCGCGGGGGCCGCTGCCCCGGGGACGGGTTCACAGCCCCGTGTTTCCTGCACCGCGGCCCCCTCCAAACAAACAGAGCTTATGGCGAGCCGGGGGCGAGAGATGGATGGTAAACAAATGCGCCTTTGAAGAGTGACAATGAAATAAATCACCCGGTCGCTCCGTTGGCACAACTTGATAATGCCGTTATCATAAAGAAGGGACCGTCGGGAATGCCCGCGATCGTGCCGCGGCAGGGGTTGGGGGACGCCAGGGTGCAGGGGGGCTGCACGTAGGACCGTCCCCGTCTGCAGGGCACAGGGTTGTCCTCTGCCCACCTGGACGAGCAGAATTTCATCAGGTGTCATAGCCTAACACCGATGTTTACCTTTAGCTAGCGGCCATCGGCTTATGGCACCCATTCAGCTCCACCAAACGCGTCCTTGGCTCCACCAACCCGGAGCACCCGGTGCAGAGACACCCGTGTTCGGTTCTCCCTGGAATTCAACAGATTTGGGATCGGGGTCACAGCCTGGTCCGGGGGTTTATCTCGGAGCAGGAGGGATTTCTCCTCCCGGGTTTGCCTCTCTCCGCTGAGCCTCACGGTCCTTCCGCAGCCTGGGAGCGTGCGGGTCCGTGCCCCAAAGGTGCTTCGGCACCTCAGCCCCGTTGGTTTCAGGCTCATATTTGCTTAAAACTGGTGGGATTGGTTGAATTTGCAACTGTAAATTCACCGACTAAAGCAGAGCTGATGTAAGCTGGGTATCAGCCTGTCTCTGAAAGCGGGCGCAACCTTTTGTTTTCGCTAAATCTGCGTAAAAGCGGGCTTTTTACGTGATGTGGCTCTGTGTAAATCCTGCTCCTGACCAACTCAATACAAATCTGAAGTAATCCTTCTTCTAGCTGAATTCCCTGTATCTGGACACCTCTTTTCAGGCTGGACTCAAGCAAGGCTGTGCCGGCTGCGTGTGCCCCTCCTGCTCCGGGTCAGGAATTCCCGACTTTTCACTGGGCCTGGATGGGGACAGGAGGATGGAGAAGGAAATGAGGAGGAGGAGGAGGCTCCTTCCTCCACTGAGAGCTTCAGCCCTCATCGTGGTACACGGGCTTCACTGTGGCTTAACTAGGACTTCTCGGCCCCCGGGGCATAAAGTTAAGCGGGCGCTTAAAAGCTTGATCCTGAGCCATGGAAGTTGGACGTCTTTCCATTGACTTGACGGGGAGCAGGATCTGGCCTCAGGTCCCTGCGGGTTTAGGGCCAGAGGGCTCCGTGCCTCATGCGGTCGTGCCCATAACAAAAGAGAAGGCTGAGAAAAAGGAGAGGAAG
Organism: Astur gentilis; assembly: GCF_929443795.1. Taxonomy (NCBI): domain Eukaryota; kingdom Metazoa; phylum Chordata; class Aves; order Accipitriformes; family Accipitridae; genus Astur; species Astur gentilis. The sequence goes on along the minus strand of NC_064885.1, from coordinate 2,555,598 downwards.
GGGGGAAAAAAATGGGAAAAAATGAGGAATGCTGAAATGAAGTTGTGCTCGTTCAGCTCCCTCAGATGCCCGGGTCTCCGTCATTAATATTAAGCAATCCCTGACAATACCACTCTGCATTTTCCAAAAGAATAACTATCAGCCTGGTAAACAAACCTGGAAATGTACAAAATTCAGCAGAATGTCTCATCTATAGAGGCTTTATGATAAATGTAACAAGGCAACAGCTATGCAAAAAAAAAATTAAAATGTAGAAAATTGACATTTGGAATTGAGCTGGGATGTGCGCTGGAAACGCCGTCGTCTTATCGACAAGGGGGGGGACCTGCAGCCCTTTCTTAAACCCCAATGATACAGGCTAATTTATATGCAGTTATTCACGTGTGCAGTAAATTCCAATTATGTTTACAGATGTCTGCTTAACATTTATGGAAAAGGAACCTCAGCATGTCTGAAATATCCTTATAAGGGTTTGGACTGGGCTATCTTTTTTCTTTTTTTTTTTTTTTTTTTTTTACCAACACCTATTTAATTATATTTTGCAGGTTTAAAAAAAAAAATAATCCAGCAGAGCTCTCTGATAGAAGGTTTAACGTCTAATGCATATATTTTGGTTGTGTGACCATTTCAGAGATGTTTTAACTATATTTTTTTGTTTTCATATAAAACTCAGGAGTTTAGTTGATTTTTTTAGGCACAAAAAAAAAGCAGCAACAAATAAGTGCAGTAAAAGATGCACAGGTTTTCAAATGGCTTCCTGATGTAGATTATTTTTATTCTTTGTCTCGGAAATTCTTTATTTAAAAGAAACATTTTATCGCTCCTGCAGTGCATGTGCCGCACTGTCAGACCCGGGGGTGCGACAGTCTCGTCCGTCACACCGTGGCATTTTGCCCTCCGCCGTGTGAAGAAGCCTCGCATCCATCCTCGGTTTTCCCTGTAAAAAGGTGTTTCTTGCCCTTCTCCTCCTGTTTGCATGTTTAGCTGCAGTTTTATTTCATGTTGTGTGTCGTCGCCGCTGACGACTATAGCGTTAGTGGGGCTGAATAATTTGTTCTCGGAGCGCCGGTGTGCGGGGGGTCCCTGCCCAGAGAAGCCCTAGCCCGGACGGATCCAGCAGGCAGCTGGGCACACGCCTGCGAAGATGGATTTTCTGACTTTAGTAGTAATAAGAAAAAAATACGTATTTTCAAGATGCGTGGGGCAAGAAGCAGCAGTTTTCACGCTCTCCTACCCTGGGTCTGGGCTCTAAAGGCGGCTGCAGTCCCAGGAGGCGACGTCCCCGTGGGGGGACCTGCCTGGCTCAGCCTCGCACCTTCCCTGGCATGAGCTGGACCCCAAGGAAAAGGGTATTTTTCTGCTACTTCTCAAACTGCTCTTTTCAAACATTTTTCCTCCTCTTTCTCTCTAAATTTGAAACACTCGTAGTTCATTACAGCATGTTGTGTGAGCGGCAGCCCGGCTCTGCAGACGTGGCTGGCTGGGGACAGCACATGGCCAGCCGGGCACTGACCACCGGGCACAGCCCTGGCACGACCCCGGAGTGTCCGAGACAGGGATTTCCACACCAAACTGATGGCTCAGGATGCTTTATTGGTGCCTACCTCCACTTGCTTTTCCTCTGGAGAGCGAAGGCGATGCACGCTCGCCTCCCGGGGTTCTGCTCCAACGCGGGAGCTACCCCAGGTCCCATCCCGGTGTCCCGGATGGTATCAGGTCCCCAAAACAGGACTGTCCCTGTCCTTGTCCAGCGACTCGTTTTAAGTATTGCCACCCTGCCGGCTGGCACAGCCGCTCATGGTGGTGGTTCATACACTGGAGGCATGGAAAAGGTTTTCCATTGTCATTTTTAAAGCTAAACAAGTCCGGATCTTATGTTCGAAAGTACTTGAATTCAAATAGGGGAGTGAAACCCACGTTGGTATTTGGAAATGGCATTTCCCTCCCATGCGAAGCACCAGCCCTGTAGAATATTAATCTGGGGTTTTAAAAGGTACGGTAGGAAATCATCTTTCCAGAGCACACACAGCCCTAAACCATTCCTCAAACACTGGAGCAATCCTGCAGCACCAGAGGACTCTGCCCTGTGTGTTTGCTTGTCCAGCCTGCGGACGGAGGTGGGAAGGGAAGCTTTCCGTGCGCTTCCTTGTGCAGGGGACATAATCTCCTGCAGGTATGCAGGCAAGATTTGTTTCAAATTAACACCTTATTGATTTTGCGTAAAGACATCCAAGGGAAAGGCAGTGAGCAGAGCTTATGCGCGGTGCACGGCAGGCGCCCGCAGAGCTCCATCGGCACGCAGCCCCACTCCGCTCTCCCGCTGCATTTCACCTTGTGCACAGAGGCCACGGTGATGGAGCCGCTACAAACACCGCGAGCCGACCCCACGAAGTGAAGGGGAACGCGTCCCTTCACGAGCTTTGGGGCAGCTTCTCTGGTTTTACACGAGAAGCGATAACGGCCTACGGGGCATAAAATTTGGTGGGGGTTTAGGTTGGTTTGAGAGTATGCAGTTGATCCGGGACTCGGAGATCCATCCAGGGACTCCGTGCCAGAGCTCAGGTCGGGATGAGGACAAACACCCAAGCTCCTTCACAGAGGTTAAGTGACCCTTTGGGAAACTCCTCTGGCTGGCAGCAGGCAGGCCAGGACCAAGGGCAACAGGTTTTACTATCTAGGGTGCTGGCTGGGCAGGAGTGCTTGTCCTCGCCATCAACAGCCCGGCATGGCAAGCGTTAATGAGAAATTTCAGAGAGGGGAGAAGAGGAAGACCCTGCTGTGGTTAGACTTAACTTACTTGATCTGAGAGCGTATGTGGAATAAATGTGCCAGATTTTAAAAATGAGTGTTGTTTATTAGCACACCCTTAAGGAAATAAATCATACATCATTAGGAGTGATGTCTTCTCACCAGCCATCTTCATTATTACTAACACATTTATCTAATAGCCATGCAAATTTCTTTCAGCCATTTATGCTGGAATCTTACAGGCTTTACAAATATTAACTAATTACAGCAATGAAGATTTTATTTCAACAACTGAAAAAACACAATGGTAGGGAATTCTGCAGACTCAGAGTTTCAGAGTCTGAACATCTCAGGAAGTTTCCATTTTCATACGCACGTGCCATCGGCGCGCTCCCAGCACGAGGCGGATCGGCACAGAATAGCTCCTTCAGATCATTGGTATCAGTGTAGTTTCACCGGCAGGAGAAACACGCTTTGTAAAACTGTTCGCTAGGGTTTGGGGTTGCTCCTGAAGGAAACGCAGATAAGTAAGGGACTCTCCATTTGAAACAAGGTTTACTTGTTTGCGAGCAAAACGAGCTCCCGCGCCTTCGCGGTTACGTTGGTTCGGGGTTGGATGCGTCGGCCGCTGCTCTCCGGAGCCACCTTCACCTGTGGATACAGAGAGATGAGAAGAGCACCCAGGGACCCGGCTGATAGGAAGTGCTCGGTGCCCAGTAAGTCCCGAGTGACAAACTCAATAACACGTTAGGAAAGGCCACGAGGAAGGAGAGGAGCGGGGTGATGTCTCCCCAGCTGGCTGATTAACTATTCTGGTTATGTAGCACCGTGCGTGCGTGTTTCTGGGAGCGGGTGACGTGAGAAGTTGTAACGTGCGATGTTAACAGCCTGCTGCCAGGAGTTCAACAAATAACCGTGCGTCGAAAGTACGGAACAGAAAAAAGACCAGTTCAGACCGCAGCATAACAAAGCCAGGGGTGAGCAGCCTTTCGCGTGACGTTTTTGCCGCTTCGGAGCGATAATGCCGCCGTGGGGCTGCGTTTCCAGCGCAGGCGATGCCCTGCGGAGCGAGACGGCCCCTCCGGTGCTGCCAAGACTCCGGAGCCTCGTCCAGCCCTCTGTGGCAGCCCCGGGGAGGGCAACAACGCAGACAGGGTCTTGGGGGCAAGGAGGGGGGTCCCCATCCACCAGGCAACAGGATAAGGAAGGGAGCTGAGGGGTGATAGAGTCTGAAGGGTGCGGTGCATCCGCGTGGGAGTTGGGAGATTCGGGTTGCGCCCATCTCTGGGTGACCCTCGAGGAGCTGCTCCCCACCCTGCACCCTCCCGCACGGCCTCCCCAACGCAGCGGTTCTGGCAGGGATCTGCAGGCCCAGCTGGAATATGAATGACCACAATGTTGAGGAATGGGGGTTTTTTTGATTTTTTTTTTTTTAAGAACGTGACGTGGTTTTAGCAATGAGCTTCTGAGCATGGAGGATTGGTCCTCGGTAACGCCGGCGTGCGGCTCTGCCCTGCGTGGGGGGACTTGTCCCGGAGCGCAGCAGAGGACAGCAGAGCATCGTCAGGCAGGACCCTCACGGGGATGGACTCTACCCCTGCCTCTCCTGGAAAAATTAAGCTGAAACTAGTGGGATTTCACATTCTAGAATAAAATGATCTGGTTTTTCGTCTTGAAAAAGTCATGCTGATGCATTTCAGAGTAATGGGATTGTGGCTGTGCATGCCATACCCTTGCTATAGTGTTGAAATGAGCTGTGTATGCGTATAGCCAAACTTAGAACATCACCCACTGTACAAAGAAAGGGCAGGTAACGGGGTTTTTAAACATGCATTTTTAATAAAATAACGTGTTTGGCCGCATCTCCTTACCGCAGTGCTCCGGTTCCATGCCAGTGCAGTGGTGACCCTGTAGAAATGAGATGCTCAATTAGTAGCCCAGGTGTCGTGAGCAGCGCAGTGCCGTGCAGTGCTAACAAGCCCTGTCTGGAGCGTGCCAGTGACCTCTTTAACGGCCTCCACGCTTGCAGCGCAGGGGCGCGCGAGCACTTTGAGCCACGGGCTCCCACGCAGCCTCTGCCTTTTACCTGGCTTTTACCTGCCCCTGGCCCAGGCAGACAAAATGTTGTGCTGAGCTGCGGACACCCGGCAGCCAGGAACTCTGCTGGGCTCAGACCGCATAAACCCAGCTGCCGCGAGTTGTGTGTGTACGATAAAGCGGGGAGAAAGAAGGGCACGCTGGCCAGAGCCTCCCCGTCCTGTCAGAAGCCTGAAAATAGAAGCCTGTATAAATAGGGTGCGACATAGGATATTATATAGTAACGTGGTATCGAATTATAGAATGTCTATATAGAAGAAGACTAATCGGAGGTCGGGACTAAGCAGGCAGCTATAAACACAGCCAGGAGCTCTGGATTCATTTTCACCAACGGCGAGGGAAGTTTGTGGCCCCTGGTGCAGGTGATGCTGGTTTATCCCCCTGAACCACTGAGAACTGCTCCTGCATCTGCAGCAGGTAGGCAGAGAGAAGTGCTGGTTTCCCACCAGTGCGGGCGTATTCTCCCTGTTTTTTATTGGGATAGTCCTGTTTGTTTTGTTTTCAATTCTTTTTCTCAAGCCCTCTGCATGACGGTGATGTCAGACACCGAAAGCTGACATTCCGCTGACGACAAAACCCCTCTTATATTGGGAACCCTCTTCTCCAGCTGCTTGCAAAGGACGAGTAACGCAGCAGCCCTTTTTCAGGGCACACACGGGAAGCCAGTGACAGCGCGTCCACTCTCAGAAACAAGAAAAACAATTTGCCCAGAGTCACGCAGCAGGTCAGCGGCAGGAGCAGGGGGAAAGGTCTGGACAGCCTCTTCCCTCCGACACTGCCAAGAGAACCACTGCCTCTGCACAAAATCGCGCCTACGTGTTAGATAGGTGAATGAGATTGACTCTCACTCCCAGGGAAGTTCAGCGACTGTGAAATTAGTAAATTACACAGGCCCACAGAACTTAGAAAAACAATATAATCCTGGGGGTACTGAAATAATTAATTTGCTAATCAACTACACCTTGCTTTTTTTAATTTGCAACCAGCACTCTGTTTTCTTTCCCCATTTCAGCCACCTCAAGAAGAGCGGTATTTCGGGTAGCAAAGCCGGAGGGGTCCGGGCCAGGGTCGAGCGCGGCGGCACGGCACCCCGGGGGCTGCGGGGTGCTGGGGAGAAGCTGCCTTGGCATCGCGGTGACCCCGGCAAGAGCCGGGCGATGCTTTCTGGGGGGGCCTCGCCGTGCTCCGGATCCAGCCCCCGGATCCAGCCACCAACTTGCGAGGGAAGAGCCGGAGCTGCAGGGCTCCCGCAGATGTTTTGTGCCGGTTTGTCTCCCGGTCTCGCTGCACCGTTGTTTGCTTTAAATCATTTCGAATGCGGAGGTTGTCAGACAAGACAATTAACATGGGGAAGGGGGAAAGTATTACCATCCATTATTTGCCATAACATGAATTTAAGCCGGGAAGTCAAATGATAAAATATGTGGTGAAAAGTGGTGGTGGTGGGAGTGCCTAAATGAGTAATAGCCTTGGGCTTCTGAGCCTTGAACTTAACGTGCTAAGTAAATCCCCGAGGTCAAAAAGTACGAAAATTGTTGCAGCTTGGGGAGATATATTTTAACTTTGCAAAAGGTCCTCGCAAACCCGCTGCCGGGGCTCGGTGGCGAGGCAGATGCGGAGCAGCGTGCCGCTCTGGCGGCCGGCTGCAGCTGCGGGCGGCCGGGGGCTGCCGCTCCTGGGTTTGGACCCCCAGGTCGGGGGCTGGGGGCTTGTTTTAGGGGGCTGGGGGCAACCAAAAAAAAAAAAAAAAAAAAAATCAAACACCCGTCAGGTGAGGAGTGGGCTGTTTGGGGCTGAGGGCTGCGCGCAGGGGCTCTGGCGGGGAGCGGCTCCTGCGGGTCCCTGCTCCGGCGAGAGAAACGATCGAAACCTCCGCTGTAACCCCCCCCCCCCCGCCAGCTCCGGGCCCCCCCGGAGCCGGATCGGGCCCGGGCCATCCCCGGCGAGCCGGGGTCCCCGCTCCGCCGAGCCGTGCCTTCCCACCTTGCTCCAAGGCTTCCCCTTTAAAACCTCTTTCTCCCCCTCGAGCTGACCATGCGGCTGAATTTATGGAGAGAGATGTTTTAGCAGAAATCCCCCCGAGTCTCCCATCAGCCCTAAATCCCCAGCCTGCTCTCCCTGGGAGACCTCATGACACAGAGCATGCCAAAACAGCTTCGTTTTGCCTATGCATTAGCAATCTATTTTACCTTTTTGACATCTCTCACACATAAAACCGTAAGAGAGAAATAAAATATCTGTCTCTGGGCGAAAATAAAGCTTTGCCTCCCTCCTGATCTATAGGATATAAAATAAAGCCATGGCTTTGATAGTGGCTTTTCCTTATACTGGAGTTGCTTTTGCACACACGGAGACAATGAAGATGGATGAGCCGGGATCGGTGCATCCTCCTGGGGTTTGTTTCACCCTCTTTTTTTATAGTCTCCCCCCGCCCCCGCCACCTCTTTACTTTTCTTTCTTTTCTCTTTTATTCGTCTTTTATCTGCCCTTTAACAACGGGAAGAATCCCCTTCAGCTGGCACACACCCGGGCTCCCCCGCCGGGCTCCCCCTGCCCTGTCCCGCTCGCCCCGGGCCCGGACCGACCCCCCCAGCCGGTCACGGCCGAGTGTCCCCCCACACACCCCCGGGACCCCCCCCCGGGTGGGCTCGGACCCCCCCCAGGCCGCCGCCGGCCCCTTGCCGGGCACTTTCCCGTCTCCGCCGGCAGTTCTCAGTCAGAGACGCACGCCTCGGATTTGTAATTATTTATTAACTATATTTTCCATAAACAATGCATGAGCTTGGAGTGTAAGCGACAACATTTAGCGACGTGGAAGGAAACCCGGGTGGGCTCAGCAAAGGGGAGGGGGGCACAAAAACACAGAAGAAAGGGGAAAGGCGAGCGGAGCCGGGGGGGGACGGGATGGGGACGTTGCGGACGTATTTACCCTCAGCATCGACCCGAGTGCGGCAGAATAAACTGGGACCCTCTAATACATAATTTAAAGATTTAAATTTTTTTTTTTTTTTTTTTTTTCTCTCCCCCACAAACCTGGCGCGGCGCGCAGCGATGGATCCCGTCCAGCAACGGGTTTATTGCGCGGGGCTGGTCGCCGGGCTTAATTACATCGTAACTTCAATATTTGTTGAGTGCATTAACCGCATATATATTTAATCAGGCGCAGGCGCTCTTCCGACGGGGGAAAAGTTGGGGGGGGGAAGGTGTGTGTGTTCCCCCCCCCCCCCCCTTGCAACGCTGCCCGGGATGAGGAGGGGTCTCGGCTGCCTCCCCCCCTCCCCGCCCCGTCGAGGATGCTCACGGCAGAGAAAGTGTCTGGACGCGGGTGGGAGGGAAGTTTCTTCTTCGGCTTCGCTTGGGGATGCCGGGGGGGGGAAGAGGGGGGGGTCCCCGGAGCTTTGCCAGCAGAGTCCGGGACGAGAGGGCTCCGGTGTTTGTACAGCACTAGTGTCCGGGAAAGGAGGGAGAAATCCCATCCCGGTGTAGAAAGGCTGATGATAAACGGGGGGATGTTTAACTAAAAAGACGGGAACGACAGCGAGAAAACGCAAATTCAAACTCTGCCTGAAAGGGACTTTTTTTTTTTTTTTTTCCTGTATTAGATTTTTTTAAAATTTGAGGGTTTTTTTCTTTTTTTTTTTATCCTTTTAATTTCCCTCTTTGAAACACCCCGGCAAAGGGCCCAGCCGGGAACGGACCTGGGCGAATTGCAAAATACAATGAAAACCAACACCAACCCCCCCAACCCAGGGGCACTGCCCTGGGGGGGGGCGGCGGCGGCAGGCCGTGGCCCGGGGGTGTGGAGAGGATTCCCCCCCCTCCAACCTCGGGCTCCGCGGGCTCCCCGGCCCGTGGGTGCCCCACGCCGGTCCCGCGGGGCAGAGGAGGCCCGTGGGAGGCCGGGCTTGGTGAGTTTTTTTTCTTTTCAGAGCCAGCTAGAAACAGCGCTGGCATTTTCACCTCTGAGTCGGGGTCCCCCGGGGGGGGGGGGGGGGGGGAGAGGCGGACCTAGGGCACCCCACAGTCCGTGTCCCCCCCCCAACTCCGGAGCGGGGTTTCGGGGGATTTGCGTGTGCCGTGGGCGGGTGGACAGGGAGCCCCGCCGGTAAATCAGCGCTGCCCACTCCACCGCAGGGGGACGGGGGGTGCCCCGGGCCGGCGGGCTCCGCTCCCCCTCCATCAGCCCGGGGGAGAGGGGGGGGGGTACAGGGGTCTGTGCCCGCCTCGGCGTCCCCGGGCCCTGCGTGGGGCGGGAGAGGGGCAGGGGACAACCAGATGCTTTCACCAACGCCTGGGAAAAGAAGAAAAAAAAAAAAAACAACCCCAACCACCACCACCACCAAAAAAAAAAAAAAATCGCTGTGAAAAACTGGTGCTCGATGGACAGAAGATGCTCATCTCCTTCCCCTCATTCATCCCCACCAACACATGTCACTTGGGGGCCCGCAGTCAAAGGGAAGAGGTCCCCCGACGGCCGCCTACAGCTGTCGCCTTCCCGGGCGGCGGAGCGGGGCCGCCCGCCCCGCCTCGGCCCCCTCCGCTCCGCATGAGAAGCGGCCCATATGCGGGGGGGGGGGACGACGGGGGACGACGGGGACACCCAGGGCTCTATTGATCCCCGTAAGCGACGGCAAAGCGACCCAACAGCTGGGCAGGGACGCGGAGAGACGCCGAGAAGCCCGGGCGGCCCCGACGGGACGGTGATGGGCCGGCTCCGGATCGGTGCGGGGGGCACCGGGAGAGCCGGAGCGGAGAGAGTAAATGGCGGACGCAGCCCCGGGGCTTTTAAACACCCGCAGGAGCATCGTGGCGATGCCTCGGCCCGGGGACAGCCCCGAAAATCGGCCCGGGAGGGCTCCGCACCCCCGCCCCCAGGCCGGAGCGGCGGGCAGAGCGCGGAGCCGCGGCTCCGCACCCCGGCACCGGAGGGGGTTTTCCTGCCTTCGTTTTCCTTTTTATTTTCTAATTTCTTCCTCTCCTTCGCCTTTTTGGGTTGGTGTTTTGGGGTTTTTTTTCCAGAAAACGGACGTGAAAGCGAGCGCGGACAAGTGAGTTAAGGGCGCGGGGAGGCGGGGGATGCTGCGGGCTCCGGAGCGGGGCTTCCGCGGCCGCGGAGGATGCGCGCTCCGGCCATTTCATCCGCCGTTTCCCTCCTAATTCCCCGCCGGCGGATCAATCGGCCCGCAGGGAAGGTGAGAGGGGGGGGGGCCCGGCCCGCGTCTGCCGGGCGGTGACACCTCCCCGGAGCGGCGGCAAAGCGCGGAGGAAAGAGAAATCACGTCCCTCCTAACCGCCCCGGCCACCGACCGAGCCCCTGGAAGGTAAAAAGCAAATGAATTTTTATTTGCCGAAAAAAGAAGTACATCAGCGGCGCCCGGTTGCCGATCGGCCCCAGACGGGCGCTGCGAGCGCCGGCAACGGAATCGCCGCGAACTTACCGGCGCCTTCCCCCCGCACCCCCCCCCGGCACGTCGGGGCTACCCGGGGCCTCGGTCCCGGCCTTTCCGCACCTTTTTTTTTTTTTTTTTTTTTCCCCCCCGGGAAAAGGCGAACCGTCGCCGGGTTTTTTTTTTTATTTTTAATTGGTTTTTTCTGTAGGCTCCGCGCCCCCCCCACGTCCCGCCGTTTAACGATGGGGAACCCCACGGCAACTCGTTTGCCGCCGCTCCCCAGCCAACCCTTCCGCTCCTCGGTGGCGAAAACCGGCCGGCGGATCCCTATAACGGATACGTAACCTCTACGGGGGGGGGGGGTGGATTTGGGGGGTGGGGGGGTGGGGGTGCCAGACCCCAACGAGCGACCCCATTCCCCCCCTCCCCATATACACCACCTTCCCCATCCCGCGCACCTACCCGCTGCTCCCGGCCCTCCGAGCAGAAGGGGAGCGCTTCGGCCGGGCCCGAGCGGCAGCGGGGCCGTCCGTCTGTCCGTCCGTCCGTCTGTCCGTCCGTCCGTCCGTCCGTCCGCGGTTCAGGCGGTCGGCGGCGCCCCGGCGGCTTCTATAAAAGGGGGAGCGGGACGCCCCGTCCGGCGGCGGCGGTGGCGGCGCGGCGGGAGCGGAGGGGTGGGTGGGTGGGAGGGTGGGAGTGGAGGGGAGGGTGGGAGTGGGAGTGGGAGTGGGAGCGGGAGGGAGAGACGATTGGCCGAAGCCGGCGGTGACGTCCAGGCGCGGTGCATAAGGCTGCGGCCGCGGGGCTGCCGGGAACATGCAGTGCGCCCTGCGCTGCCGGGACGGCGCGGGCAGCGCCGCTCTCCTTGCCCTGCCCTCCCCGGTTTTCTTTTCCCCCCCCCCCTCCCCTTTTTTCCCACCCCCCCTTCAACCTGCCCTTCCCCCCACCCCCCCTCTCCGCCTTCCGCTCCCGGTACCGGGTTCGGGACGGTCCCGGTCCGGTCCGGTAAAGCGGGAGGCGGAACAAAAAAAAAAGAAAAAAAAAGAAAAAAAAAAGAAAAAAAAAAAGAAAGGAGAAAAAAAAAAAAAAAGGGGGGGGGGCAGAAAAAAAGAAAAAAAAGAAGCGGCAGAGCCGGACGATGCCGCGCCGGCTCGGTGGGTAGCGAGCAGGGCGGTCCGCGGGGGGAGGTAGGAAGCGGGTGCGACCGTACCGGCGAGACGTCGAGGGGGAGAGCGAAAAAGAGAGAAAAAGAGAAGGAGACGGGGGACGGAGCGAGGAGCCGCGGAGCATCTTCCCCCCCCCCCCCCCCCAACCCTCCACCCCCTCCCCGACCCCCCCACCCCTCCCACCCCGCGTAAGGACGGCGGCCCGCTCCGCGGCGCGTAGGGCCATGTCGCCGCGGCAGCAGGCGAAGCCCTTCTGACCGCTGTCGGGTCTCCATGTCCCGGTTGGTTCTTTCTTTTTTTTTTTTTTTTTTTTTTTGTATATATATATTTTTTATTCTTTTTTTTCCTCCTCCTTTGATTTCTCTTTGGGAAAAGCACTTTGACTCCTGACTGCTCTACCTCAGACCTGAGAAAAAACTCGTCACGCTCGCTTTTTTTGGCGTTTGGCTTTGGGTTTTTTTTTTTCTTTTTTTTTTTTCTTCTTTTTTTTTAATTTTTACGAGCGCCGATCTTTATAGTCGTTGTTGTTTTATTGTTACTCTTATTATTATCATTGTTGCTGTCGTGGTTGGTAGCGGCCGGGATTCTGCGGTTGTGTCGAAGCGCTGGTCTCCTCGGGCAGTGGGTGGTTTCTCCTGTGTATCCCTCCTAGGACACTCGAACGAAGATTTTTTCGTCCTCCCTTCCTTTTTCTCCTCCTTCACTTCTCCAAGGCTTTTAAAACAAACACACAAAAAAGCAAACCTACGCCGGTGTTGTCGTCTTTTCGAAAATTTTTTGTTGTTTTTTTTATTCTTAATTTTTTTTTCCTTTTTTTTTTTTGCTTGACATCTGGGAAACCACTACCCCCCGCTCTCAGAAATAACCAAAGACAATGGTTCACTGTGCAGGCTGCAAAAGGCCAATCTTGGACCGGTTTTTGTTGAATGTACTGGACAGGGCTTGGCATGTGAAGTGTGTTCAGTGCTGTGAATGTAAATGCAATTTGACAGAGAAATGCTTTTCGCGAGAAGGCAAGCTTTACTGCAAAAACGACTTCTTTCGGTAAGTACCGTGTCGTCGTCCCCCCCCCCCCCGCCCGGAGCCGTAGCTCCTCCGCATCCATTTTTCACCTCCCTTTTCCCCCTTTTTTGTTTGTTTGTTTGTTTGTTTTCCCCCGTTGCTCGGTGTGACCCTCGGACGCCCCGTCCGAACCCCGGTGTTATTTCCCCAGGTGATCTCCGGGGGGGGGGGGGAGTCCGGCCCGGGGAAGGGGCTCCCCGTCGGGGCCGGCAGACCGAGGCCCGACCGCTCTCGACGGGCACCGGTCGAGCTCGAGTTCCCCAAAGTTACCTCGAAACTATCGACCGGCGGAACGATAGCGGGGGCCGGTCCCGGTGCCGCGGAGCCGGCGAGGAGGGGGGTGACCCCCTTGCAGCGGTCCTCGCTGGGGTTTTCCCGGTGGGATTTTCCGCGGCGTGCCGCGGACCGGAGCCCCGGGGCCGCCCCGGCGGGGAAGGCTCGGTGCGCGGCTCGGTGCGCGGCTCCGCGGGCCCAGCGTTTCCCGTCAAACCGAGCCGAGGCCGCCCCGGAGGGCAGCGAGAAACCCTCCCACCCCCGGCGACCCCCGGCGGGTCGATGGAGATGGGAACCGGGTACCGGCGCTCGTTCGCCCGCCGGCCGCCGCTTCCCCCCGGCGCTGACCCCGGTCCGGCTGCCGGGAACCCCGCGGGGAGAGCTGGAGGCACCGGGTCCGGGTCCCGGGAACGGGTCCGGGTCCCGGGAACGGGTCAGGCCCCGGGAACGGGTCCGGGTCCGGGTCCGGCCGGTCCGCGGGTGCCCGGCGCCGGCCGAGCCTGTACCGGCAGCCGCTGCGGCCCACGCGTGGCCGTGGGCGATTGAGAACAACGTACACGAATTCCTGCTTAACGTTTATTAAAGGCTCGTTAATCAACGCGGCAGGGCGCGGAGGGCAAACCCTGGCGAAGGCAACCCGGGTGTTTAACTGATCCCCCAGCACTCCATCCCCTGCCCAGATCGGGTCTTTTTTTTTTTTTCTTCTTCTTCTTTTTTTTTTTTTTTTTTGGTTTTCTTCCCCCTCTTTGATTTTTAAAGGTAGCCTTTCGTTAGAGCGCTCCGGAGGGCCGCTTGATTTTATTTCCAAATGTTTTCCTTTTGCGCGGCCGGGCGGGGCGAGCGGGGGCCGCGGAGAAGGGCGCGGGGCCGGGGCTGCTCCCGGCGGTTCGGGTGGGCGCTGCTGACCCCCCCGGCCGGCTCCTCTCCCCGCAGGTGTTTCGGGACCAAGTGCGCGGGCTGTGCCCAGGGCATCTCCCCCAGCGACCTGGTCCGCAGGGCGCGGAGCAAAGTGTTCCACTTGAACTGTTTTACGTGTATGATGTGTAACAAGCAACTCTCCACCGGCGAGGAGCTCTACATCATAGACGAAAACAAGTTTGTCTGCAAAGAAGATTACCTAAATAACAGCAATACTGCCAAAGAAAACAGCCTGCATTCAGGTGAGGGAGCGCGGCCGGGGCGATGCGGCGGGGGGAAGCGCTCGGCCCCGGCTTCTGCGCGGGGTGGGAGCTGGTCCTCTCCCTTCTCCCTTCTTCTTCCCCCTCTCCCTTCTTCTTCCCCCTCTCCCTTCTTCTTCCCCCTCTCCCTTCTTCTTCCCCCTCTCCCTTCTTCTTCCCCCTCTCCCTTCTTCTTCCCCCTCTCCCTTCTTCTTCCCCCTCTCCCTTCTTCTTCCCCCTCTCCCTTCTTCTTCCCCCTCTCCCTTCTTCTTCCTCCTCTCCCTTCTTCTTCCTCCTCTCCCTTCTTCCTCACCCCTTTCTTTCTCCTCTCCCCTCACTCTCACCCCTTTCTTTCTCCTCTCCCTTCTTTCTTCTCTTTCTTTCTTCCTCCTCTCCCTCACTCCTCTCCTCTCCCCCAGTCATACCCACTGCCCATCCCCTGCGATCGGTATTTGCCCCCCCCCAGCCGAGCCGTGACCCGGTGTGCTCTCGCCCAGCCACCACCGGCAGTGACCCCAGCCTGTCCCCCGACTCCCAAGACCCTTCCCAGGACGACGCCAAGGACTCGGAAAGCGCCAACGTATCCGACAAGGAGACGGGCAGCAACGAAAACGACGACCAGAACCTGGGGGCCAAGCGGCGGGGCCCCCGCACCACCATCAAAGCCAAACAGCTAGAGACTCTGAAAGCCGCCTTCGCGGCCACCCCCAAACCCACCCGGCACATCAGGGAGCAGCTGGCGCAGGAGACCGGCCTCAACATGCGGGTCATCCAGGTACCGTGACCCCCCCCGACACCCCCCCCCAAATGCCCCGGTGGCACCGGGTACCCCTGCCCGCTCGCTCCGGGGGATGCGGTGGCGTGGCGGGACCGGCAGCCCCCGCACTGTAGGGCCAGGGAAAGCTCCGCCGGCCTTTTATATCGGTATTACCGAGGTGTATCCCCCCCCCAGCCCCGGTTGGTGGGCAAGGGCAGAGCTGTGGGTTTCTTTTAGAAAGTCCTAAAAAAGCTGCAAATGGTATCGAAATTAATAACTAGAAATGTGAGGGGTTAATGGATAAATAAGAATGACAATGCGCTGGAATTATTAAAGGGTTTATAAACCCGCAGCGCTGGGGGTAATGGGGGGTTAAAGGACCATTAAAGACGAGGTTAGATTGGAGAGTCTCAGTGTGAGGGTAATTAGGAGTAATCTTGTCAGGGTAATAAGAATTAACTCAATCATTCTTGACCTGCAGCCGGCGAGCTGCGGGGAGTGCCCGGCCGGCCGCGGGGCCGCTGTCACGCGTGGGTTCGGCCCTGTCCGAAACGAGGAGGAGGAGGAGGAGCGCGGTCGGGGTGCACCGGATCGGGCCCCCCCTTCCCCCGATTCCCTCCTCCCGGGACAAAAGAGACTGGGAAAAGCGCAGCCCCGGGGTGGGGGGGATCGTCCTTGCTGGGGCGGCGGTGGGTGCCGGGTTCCCGTGAAGGGGACCCCCACGACGGCAACTCCCGTGACCGGTGTTTCTTCCCCCCCACACCACCCCCCCACCCCCGGCCCCCCAGGTCTGGTTCCAGAACCGGCGCTCCAAGGAGCGGCGGATGAAGCAGCTGAGCGCGCTGGGCGCCCGCCGGCACGCTTTCTTCCGCAGCCCACGCAGGATGCGGCCGCTGGTGGACCGGCTGGAGCCCGGGGAGCTCATCCCCAACGGGCCCTTCTCCTTCTACGGAGGTGGGTAATAACGTGCTACACCCCCCTCAAGCTCCCCATACCGCCGTCCGGTACCCGCTGCCCCCAGCTGTGCTCCCCGCTCGGCACCAGCGCCATCCGAACCGGCGGGGGCCCGTCCCCTGTGTCCCCCTGCTCCGTCTCCCCGGGGTGGTGGTGGTGGTGGCGGTGGGGGCCAAGCCGGCAGGTTTCTTCGCCCCTCTTCGGAGCACGGCGGGGGGGTAATTCCCCCCTGCTGCCGGACGGTTTCGCAGACCGAGCCGTCGCATTTCGGTGTCCCCGGTGCTGGCCGGGGGCTCCGCCGGCCGGGGACCCCCGGGACCGGGCCGGAGCCCCCCCCAAGCCGTTAGCACGTTTCCCTCGCCAGCCACGCCAGCCTGGGTCTCTCCCCTCCGGTCCCTCGGCCTGTGTGTTACCTTCCCTCTGTCTCTCCTTGTCCGCCAGATTATCAGAGCGAGTATTACGGCCCTGGAAGCAATTACGATTTCTTCCCGCAAGGACCTCCTTCGTCTCAAGCGCAGACCCCCGTGGATCTCCCTTTCGTGCCCTCCTCGGGGCCGTCAGGCACTCCCCTGGGGGCCATGGATCACCCCCTGCCCGGACATCACCCCTCCAGTGAGGCTCAGCGCTTCACTGACATCATGTCGCACCCCCCAGGAGACTCGCCCAGTCCCGAACCCAACCTGCCCGGGTCCTTGCACTCCATGTCCGCGGAAGTTTTTGGCCCCAGTCCTCCATTTTCTTCGATATCCGTCAACGGTGGTGCTAACTATGGCAATCACTTGTCACATCCACCAGAAATGAACGAAGCGGCTGTGTGGTAGCTTTAAAACAAACTGGGTCTAAGTAAGTGATGATCATCTAGTCTGCTTATTGTTACGGTGTACAGAAATGAATAAATATAACATCTCTCCTGCCCTAAGACAATATTACCTTGGGAACGAACTGAATCCAAATCGCTCCAAGGCAAGCTTTGCTCTAGACCGGGACAATCTTCATGTTACGGTTGTATCAAACAAGCGAGGGGACTTTTTTGTACCATTGACAAAGAAACTGGTGAAGCTGTACAGTAAAGTGCTGCCATACCGTAGGATGGCGTAAGTTTGCTTACCCTGTTGGATGTCATCCTAAGAGCCACAATCCTTAGAAACTTCTCGTTTAAAAAATTAATAAGTGAATGAAGGAAAGGTCAAAGAAAAGGGGGAAAAAAGCTGCAAGAACTCTAGCGTTCCCGGTTAAGGATGGTTCTGGCATTATGAATTTGTTTGTTAATTTTTGTCTCTCAGAAAGTTCGTCAACAAGAAACTCTTTTTAGCTTCAGCCATTTCAGCCTGCTGACTACCAGGTGGGACAACTTTCTTTTTCCTTTGTTTTTGTTTTGTTTTCCAAAATAGCAAATACTAAATGTTAAGCCCTCAGCACCAACTCTTCTACCTTCACAAAGCTACACGTACAAAACCTCCTCATCATAGCAAAGGTCACCACCCAGACCTCTAACGAAAATGACTTGAAAAACAAACAAACAAACAAACAAACAAAAAGTATTCTACCTTCACAGAGAGAGAAAAGCTAAACAAAAAGACTCTATTGAACTAAAAACAGTCAACTGTTTACGTCTAATGTTAAATTCAGGAGTTCGATGTTTTACTAATAAATCCTGTTTTAGAACCTCTTGTTCAAAAGCAAAATATTTTGAGCAACCAACCAAAATAGTTCATTTTCTTTTCTGTAGATGTTATAACAGATTGCAGGGCTTGTGGTTCACTGTGCTAGTTTGTAAAAGGTGTTGTTTACAGAAGGCAAAGAAAAAAAAACCCACGAAACCCAGACAGTTGCCAAATAAAGTAAATATATAGCACAAATACTGTAAGGTGCTTTGCACCAGCAACCCGAGAAGGTGTTTAAAAAGTGTTACAAGGTTAAAAAAAAAAAACAAAAAAAAAAAAACAAAACAAAAAACATCTTTGCTAATTTTTAGTCCTGTTGAACATTCATGGAATTGTTAATATGACTTATATAGACCCACACAGGTTTTATTTTTGTGTCTTTAAAATAAAAGTCCAAAATATTTAAATTTTATGGTCAAATATGCAGTCAACAGCTGCTACTTTTTTCTTTATATATTAAATTTCTCATATGTCTTTTATTGTTCTAATAAACCTAAGCTTGTGTGACCTCCAGTGCATATTAGACCATTCACTGTATGAAAGAAAACATGTTGGATAAAATTTGTGCGTTTTTAATAAAATTAGAAAATCTGATGTTTAGATAACTTGTGTTTCATTTGATGTTTTAAGCAATTTAAAATGGATTCTCTTGAGTAAAATAGCCCTGAGAAAGAATGATCCACTCTACTGATAATCCTGTATAGCTCTTTTGCTCTGGTAGAAGTCTAAACCCTGGTGTCGATGCAGATAGCAGTCAGTGGCAGCTCCAGCCGTCCTTCCCATCTGCAGGCTCAGTTGTTGAAGTACAAATAATATGTTACGCTGTACGTTAAATTTCAAAATCGGAAACTAAGCAATTTGTTAAATATATTAAGCTATTCTTGGTCTATGCTAAGAGAAAACATATTCAAAATGCTTATTTCATGCATAAACAACAATGTATTGTAAATGTAAAGAACTTGCAAAGATATGGTTTTTAACTGACCCATTTTTAGTTAAATTAATTCTCCAAAGGTAATTTTTCTTCTTTTTTTTTTTTTTTTTTTTCCCCAGTTGGATGGTTTTCAACACAGCATAACCTCAATGTCATGAAAGTAATTTTAATCCTTTTTTAGAGCTGGTACAAAGTCAATTGTTTAATAGCGTTTGGTATATGTGAAGTTCTCTGAAGGGCAGCGGGGGAGAATATTTTGCTTTGCACTAGATACATGCTAATTTTCTTGGGAGAAAAATGAAACAAAACAAAAAATTCTGGAACCCTGTGAAATGACAGATTTAATGTTTTAATTATAAATGATTGCAGAATCCCAGATACTCAGTTCTTCAAAAGCAAAAGTCTCATTGATTCCGAGAGGACTTTGACCTGTGTTAGAAGCAAAGAATTAGGTTTGGTTCTGAAAAGTCACTGGTCTAAATGTTTTCCACCTGCTGAGCTAATAGGATGGGATGAACTATAATTGCATATTTTCCTTCGTCTCTCAACTAATCGTGACTCTGGCTGGCTTCTTTTTTATTTTACGTAGACTCAGAAATTTACGCTAAAACACAGACTTCTACATTCCCAGTGATTCAATTATTTACCTCTTTGGACTGAGGGGGAAAAAAAAAATCCAAATGCTTTAAAGTTGTATGATTTGTAATTTTCAATGGTGATTTTTTATTTTGTTCACAACCTAGTTTCTATGCCCAGCAGAGGGGCCACCTAGATGAAGCAATAGTTCACTTTAAACACAAAATGTCTTATATAATAATATAAAGATAAAAACTATCTGCAAGGGATCTGTTAGTGTTTCTAAAAAAATTCATGCTTTATTAAATACAGGGGAGACTTCTTAAACTCATGGACTCTGTGTCTTAACTCATTTATTTGTCTTTTGTACTGTTGCTCTGTTTCGTTGCTCTGTTTTGCATTTATATGAGCAAAGTAATGGGTGATCTATTTATGACAAACTTTTACTTATCTGGGCAAGTGCTATTGATAAATACTGCTGTTTGCGCTTCTGGTCTATGCTGCTGGTTTATTGTTGAATCAATTATTTTAAATGAGAATTTCACCAAATAGGCTTATTTTGTAGAAAACCTGTCTGCCAAGTGGTTTTTCTTTTTTTGTTTTTCTTTTTCTTTCCTTTTTTTTTTTTGTTTGTTTTGGTGACAAGGTATTTGTACAGTTTCTTCCCTGTTAATTTAGGCAGCGATGTGATACGGTTCAGGGTAGGTCAGTGGCCTACAAAAGGGAGGGAGGAGAGCCTGTATTTTTTTCGAAGCTCCCATCCCTTTGGCAGGGGTTTTGCCCATCTTCGGGGTGGGGGGGAGCCCAGGAGCCGTTCCCATGCCTAAGGCTGAGCGTGTCCTTCAGTGCTTGCGGGATCCGCTCTGGAGGCCCCAGCGCTTTGCAGATTTGAATTCTGTGCTCTTCAGAGCGAGCTCGGTGTTTCTGAAGACCCTAATCCAGCAACAATTGCACAGTCAAAACTCCTTTTGAAACCATTGTCACGTTGGGTTCTTGTAAGTCCTTGTTTACAAGAGCGTTTCCATTGACTTCGGTAGCGTTACTTGGGTGAATAGAGGTCTGCCGGAGAAGGGCCTCGAGAAATGTGTGCTGCTTGGGTGGATTTTACGTGCGGGTATTAGGGGGTTTAACTGCAGAAACGCGGGCGTGCGACGTGCGACTGTACGGACGTGCAATGTAATTTCGAAAGCCTTTTTAGAAGTAATCGCTCTCTTTTGATCTTTCCTTCCTTGACTGCTGCTGGTTTCGGTGACCTTCACCTTGTTGCTGCGTCCCAGCAGAAGGCGCAGCCCGGTGACGTTAAACCCCGCGCAGGCCCTCGTCTTCTCGCCCCGTTCGGGACGGCACCCGCGGCGTTCCCGGGGCGAGCGGTACGCGCCCTCCCGGCACGGCCGAGGGAGGCTCGGTCTTCAAACGCGCGAGGCCGAAGACTCGCGCGAACCCCGCGTGTAAGACCGTTTCCTAGGAAAAAAAGGTGCAAGGCAAACCTTGTAAGTATTACTCGTGTTGAGCTCATCTATGCGAAGGAGATATTTTGAAGGCTAATCAAAGCGGCCGTAAAATGCCATGTTTCCAGCATCCAAACAACTCTGCCTTTGGCCCAAAGCGATGGCGCGCCGCGTCCCCCCGCGCTGCCGCTGCGCGATGCTCCTCGCTGCCCCTTCCCTTCGTCTCCAGTCGCTGCTGGTATCTGTTTACTCAGGCCTTTGCTTGGGGAACGGCAGGGGACTTGTAAAAAGATCTGTATCCCAGGAGTGAGAATGTACTTAAATTACGATTTGTAGACAAATTATGTATATTATTTTAATATGTGTGTGTGTGTGCCCAGATGCTGAGCGAAGGGTGCACGATACAAATCTATAAATAAATATAATTTAAAAATATCGGTGGTGATTTACATGCTTTTGCCATCCTAGGAAGTGGCAGATATTGCAGTGCCCTCTCAGGAACGATTCCTTTCGCCATAGTCTGGATTTTTTCCCTGAACAAGACTGTTGTATTTAAGCTTTGCATGTTCTTACCATATTAAATGCAAGCATTTGCAGTCTCCCTTTCTGTTACTACCCCAGCAGATAAATTCAGGTATATTAAGATTACACAATTGATACGTGTCCTTAAACGCTGCCGACGGCGTTGAGCTGGGAACGGGGAATCGCGATGCTGGAGCGGGTTCTGGAAGGTCTTTTCTTTGCGTCTGCCATGGCACTGGGGCGGTCAGCGTTCCTCATGCCAACAGAATACCCATGAAGTTATAAATGAAATTAGCGGGACCGTTAAAAATAGATTCTGATTATAAATCCTTCTGGGATTGCTATCTTCTGTTTCTTTTTCAATAGTATTTGTAGTGCTTTTAGCTGTAGAGCATGGGGTCACGCTTAGAAAGCAAAGTTTGTTGTTGCCTGGTGAGTTTTTCATTCATTACATGCGGAATTGTAATGCAGAAATTGAAGCGTAAATGTGGCCTTCAGGTCAGTTAGCTGACCTTCACGTTACTAAATCTCTGTGCTTGGGACTGCTGTAACTGGAATGGTAAGGGTACTCTTAGGGCGACCGATTTTCCGGCAGCGTTTTCACCATTTGTGCACGGGATCACGGAATGGGATGCACGCAGCTGGTTTTATTGTGCGTATCGCCTTCCGGTGCTCGGAGAACCCCCTTGGCCCTCTACGCGTTCCTCCTTGGGGATGAGGGGCACAACCGGTCTCTCGTAAGTCTTCTGTTACAGGCTGTCTTCAAATTCAGGAATAGCTCTGCTTCGATGACGTTTGGTGCGCTGCTTAGAGAGCGTTTTTGGCAACTGTGAGAATTAGATTTTTTTTTTTCCCTGATCGGTTTTAATACAAGCTCGTTTCCGGCAGAATCGGAACCTTTAAAGAGGCCGACGGTCTCTCACGTGGTTTGGAATGAAATCCTTAGCTCTGCTAATCGAGGAAGGCCAAGTTTGCAGGACAGGTCTAGTGTGATTTTGTTGAAAGGATGCTACGTGGCATGAGAATCGTCACGCAGCCCAGACTGTAAACGTGAGCTGGAAAACACCCCCCTGGAAAACACCCCCCCGACTTCCATAGGGCTGGAGCGAGACGCGTGCCGGGGTGTTGCGGTGAATCGCCGGGAGCGAAGCTGACGGCAAAGGCTGCTGCCTCGCGTGATGGTGCTTAGCGTCTCGAGAATAGCTGCGTGCTGGCGTTTCTGTGCACAGGAGAGCGCGCACGTAGGGTTCCTACGGGGAGATTTTTTTTTCGTGGATGAAAAAATAGGTCTTTTTGGCTCTGCCTAAAAAAAAAAAAGGTTTTCTTCTAGTTTTTCAGCTGTCTCTGGGCGGCCTTTAAAATTCTTATCTGCTGGAAGCATCTTTAGGCTGTGCATCTATTCAGACACACAATATTCATTATGTTTTCAGATGTAAGGGCCATTAAGTGTTGATTAAATCTTTAAAACAGTTGTGTTTTTTGAATGAGTGATGGGTTAGGAATATCAGAAATACTGAAGTAAATAAAAACACGGAAGAAAAATAGTAATAAATATTTATAAGGAGAGCGATTTTTTATGTACATAATCTAAATTTCCTGTTATGTAATTTGTTTTAGTGGATAGGTTTGATGTGTGCTCTTTCCCGCTTCTCCCCAATTTTTTCCCTCTCCTTTTTTCTCTTTTTCACTGACAAATTGTCTTGCCGATTTAAAAAGAAAATCTTGAATGAGATAGCATGACTGAAATGAAGAAGGCCGGGTTGGAAAAAATCACATCTGCTAGCCAAAGTGTCGGAAAGACAAGCTCAGCTCCGGCTCGTAGCTATTTTTGGACAGCACGCAGTCCTCTGTATATGGGTCAAATCCTGCCGTTGATAACGCCACTCAATTAAATTCAGTCGACGAGACTCTGGCGCGTGTAATTCCCATGGATCTCTATGGGAATCCCGTCGCAGATCGGTGCCTGCAGCCCACCGCGCTCCCACCGCTCTGCTCGCGGCGGCAGGGACCCAGCGCCGGGTGCTGCTGAGCGCGGGCGAGCAGCGAATTACTCGGTGGTGGTGTCTGAACGGCTTTGCGTTGCCAACCCGTTTCTTTTTTTCATATGTTTAAGTAAGGGAATGCTCTGAAAAATGGATTCGTATTAATAACCTGTAATTCTGCAGGCACACGGGGATGATACGGTCCTTCACTGCCAAAGCTACCATCTAATCTGACAGTTTCCTAAAAGATGACAAGCTCCACGAATGCACGGGAGCAAAAGGAGCTGAGTGTGAGAAATTAGAAGTGCTTTTCTGTAGTACAGGCTGTTCAAAATTCACTTGTTTATCTGTTCTGTGTTTAGGGTGTTACTTCCATTTTAGCAAACAAGCGCGTAAATAAAAAAATAAAATTAAGAGGAAAAATGCCACGGAAATTATGTCAGTCAGTTTGACGGCTTCTGCTTATAGTTTATAAACAGGCAGAGGGTTCTACAGAACGGACCGTGATGCATCAAAAGGCTTTCATGATCGTCTTAAATTAAAATGTATTGATACAATTTTTGTACAAATATTCCCCAGCATGATTACGAGTCCAAACCACGGCAGCATGGTTTGAGGGCATGCGAACCAGAAATTAAAACCGAGCCTGAGAGTCTGATTTAATTACCCTGCTAAGTGAAAGGCAAAAGAGAGAGAATAAACAGCGAAGCAGGAGGCTCTCTTGGTGAAATATTTTAACAACCCATGACTTTCATACGCTGCATTTTCTGTTTGATGTCGCTTTATATTGACTGAATCTCCTTATCAAAAATTTTGAATTAACAGCTCCTGCAGCCGTCTGGGTGCCGATCAGCGGAGCTGGGGTACCCCGAGCAAGTCGCAGAGCGTGGGGGCTCTCCCCTTCCCCCCGCGCGCGGGAAGGGGCGCGCGACGCCTCCGGCCGAGCGCCGTGTGCTTTTCCCCCTCCGCGTTTGTTTTGCACCGATAGGAGTGACGGATGGAGGACAGAAAAGAAACAGGTCTATAAGCTCTGTCAGAAGCCCTCGAGTTTGCAGTTGTACATACGTGCATTTTAATGCGTTGCTGGATTCGGGATTTATACCGAACAATTGTCCCATTAGTCTCAGTGGGTGAAATCCTGATCTCACTGGCGTGAGTGGCAAAAACGCTCTCGACTTCAAGAAGCCCATTTTTTACTCTGGAGGACTAATGCAACTCACTGTGTATTTTTTATTAATTATATATTGGGTATGTTTTATTTAAGCATCGCTAAAAGCCTCTCTCCCTTTATTAACAGGGCTATTTACTATTTGTTAGGTTAGAGAACATCCCTTTTTCACTCTGTGAGAGCGCAGAGGTTCGAAAATGCAATGACGCAGGGGGGTCTTGGCACTAGCTCTTTGGTTTGGGGAGTGCTTAGTTACTCCTAAGTAACTGTTCAGGTAAGCACTTGTTCCTGCTACTTAATTTTCTATGGATTTATTTCTCCAGGCTCCTCTCTTTGTTTATAATGGCATCTTTTACTCTGGAAACAAAATGCCTACAAACTCAAAGTGGAAAAAAACCCCAAATCTAGAAGCAAAGTCAGGGAAGACACACTCTACACACCTCTCATTGTACAAGTTTCTTGTTTTATAAAACCATGTCTTGGTTAAAAAAAAAACCAAAACAACAAAAAACCCCCAGTGCTTAATTTGACATTGCTGGACCAATGGCAAACCCACATAATATATAATGCAGAGGATTACAGCTGTCACTCATGCCATGATAAAATAACTACAAACTACAAAAGAAAGTTGGAACGGGATTGAAATACTCAACAGCATAAAATCCAAGGGCTCTGCTTGCAATGAAAATGTGCGTTTTCAGTAAACATTAGTTTTTACATAAATTGAACTGTATGTTGTCTTTGCAGTATCGCACAGCTCTGTAGGGAGAGTCACAGGCTATTGGGGGGGGGGGGGAATGTCTGGGTTTTTTCCAGGGGTCTCTTCCCATGGTGCCTCCCAGGACCCCCAGTCCCATCCCAGTAACCCAGCCGAGGCTGCCGGAGCCGGCGGTGATGGATGATATTCCTCTGCCCTCTGTAGGAGAGCTGCCTGCACTGAACGCTGCTGCCTTCGAAAGCGTGCCCGGATTAATTTTTAGAGCATTTAAAAAGCAGATGAGGAGTGAGGAAGAGTCTTGTGCGGACAAGAAGGGGGTGAGCGAGCAGGCTACGTAAATTCGTCTCCCAGCAAGGGCTCGACCCGGTACCCAGCTCGTGTTTGCGAGTTGCTGCTGGCACCTTCGCAGGCAAAAAAAATCCCAACGCCGGTGGTTGGGAAGCCCAAATCCTGACACACCCCCCCCAAAGCTGTTCATTGTGGGGTCTGAAGTTCAGACCTACGTCTGCAACTCAGAGTTGAGATGCCGATGGGCATCCCCGCTCCCTTGTAACAGAATAGGTGCCAGCCTCCAGCGCTCTTCCCCAATTCCAGGTCTGACCTTGGGCTTTGAGGCTGCCTCACCCCACAAAGCAGCCAGGAGAAGCTCTCGGCGGGCAAAGCCGCCCAAAAAGCTGGTTTCTCGTTGATGCTCTCGGCAGGTCACTTCTGCGTCGCCTTGCTCCTGTTTCTAGGCCGAAAACATCCCAACTCCTGCGAGCTGGGCGAAAACATCTCAGGAGCTTTGGGGCTGGTGTGGGTTCACTGAGCCCGGTGTAACTCCGGTGTAAGGACCGGAGTCAACCGAGGACTTGCCTTTCAGCTCGCACTGCTGTAAGAGGGACCCTGGCTTCAACAGGGGCCACAAAGTGTTTCACGTATGGGACAAGGAAAGAATTAATTAAGTTCTGGGCAGTTAGCGGTGCTAAAAAAAGTGCAATGTTGACTTGAAGAAAGAGTTGTGATTTTTTTTTTTTTTTTTTTTTTGCATTATATAACACTTTTATACTACTAACTGCTACCCCAGAGCTGCTCAGCTTCAGAGCACCGGGCCAACAGCAACCCTCACGGCCCTGATGCACACAATTATAATTCCCCCCCATTAACGATGGGTGAGGGGCTGGGACAGCCCCCGCTCCCCAGGCCCTGTGTACCTCTGTGGGTATTTCTAGTTATCCCTGTCCCTCCTGGCTGGGCACCCCACGCACCTCAGCCCAGACAAAGGGTGGATGCTCACGAAGCCCCTGAGTCCCGCTGGGCCGGTTCCTTCCGCCCCCCCCCGGCCGCTCTCCCCCCCTGCGCCCTCGGGCACCGGCACCGGCTCCTGCTCGGGCCCGGCGGGACCCCGCGCTCCCGACCGACGGGCTGTAGGACCCTGCGGGGCCCGGCGGGACCCCGCGCTCCCGACCGGCGGGCGGGCGGTAGGACCCTGCGGGGCCTGGCCCGTCCCGTCCCTCCGCCCCGCGCTACCCCGTCCCGGGCCGCCGGCCCCGCCCCCGCTCCCAGGCTCCGCCCCGCGGCCCCGCCCCTCCTTCCCTCCCTCCCTCGACAAGATGGCGGCGCCCTTAGCGCGGCAGCTGGAGGAGCTGCTCAACCCCCGGCCCAGCTTACGCGACCCCGAGGACGACGCGGAGGAAGGTGAGGGAGGGCCGGGAGGAGGGTTTAATACCCGCGGCCGGCGGGGGCGGGCGGAGGCGGGCCGGGGTGGGCCGGGGTGCCGGCGGACCGGCCGCACGTGGCGGTGATGATGATGATGATGATGATGGTGATGACGGTGATGGCGGGGGGCTCGGCCCCCTCAGCCCCGCTGGGCGCCTCCGTCTCTCCCAGCGGAGGTCGCATCTCCTCGCTGTGCCCCCCTCAGCTCCGGGCGGCCCCCACAGTGAGCGGCGCTCGGCCCGCCGCACCGTGCCCGGCGCTGCCCGCCTTCGGGACCGGGGTTACGTCAGGGACCGGGGTTACGTCAGGGACCGCGGTTACGTCAGAGATCGAGGTTACCTCAGGGATCGGCGTTAGCTCAGGGATCGAGGTTACCTCAGGGATCGAGGTTACCTCAGAGATCGAGGTTACCTCAGGGATCGGCGTTACCTCAAGGATCGGCGTTACCTCAAGGATCGAGGTTACCTCAAGGATCGAGGTTACCTCAGGGATCGGCGTTAGCTCAGGGATCGGCGTTACCTCAGGGATCGGCGTTAGCTCAGGGATCGAGGTTACCTCAGGGATCGAGGTTACCTCAGGGATCGGCGTTACTTCAGGAGCCGCGGCTGGAGTTACCTCAGCGCCGAGTCCCCTCAGGGCTGCCCCGGCTTGGGGCCCCGCTGCAGGCCGGGCTGTTGCGGAGCCAGACTGGGGAGCGGATCCGGCTGGAAATCACCAGGAAAAGAGAAATAAAAGTGCAGTGTCGAGGCAGGACCGCTCGCCTCTGCCTGTGAAGCGGAGCCGGTGCGGCTGTGGGAGCGGGGAGGAGGCCCGGTGGGTGCTGGTGATGCCCATCTCCGAGCACGTCTCCTGTTTGATGCTTACCAGCGGCCCATTACCAACTTATGATTTTAATCCCACTCTTTTTGCCTTAGTTGTGGGTTTTTTGAGACATTCATCCCTTGCCCCGTGACATGTAGGTGGCAGTGTCATCTTCTCAGTGCCCAGGCTGGTCCCTGTGTTCCCTTGACTTACCCTCCACAGGGCAGAGCCGTCCCACCGGTCAGGAGACCGTGGGGCAGGACTCATCTCTGGGGCACGTCTGTCGCACAGTTCCTGCGCTCATCTCTTAGAGACAGCGAGTTCACTGTCACACGCCGACAGCGGCTGGCTTTAGGAGGCACTAGGCACCAGTCATGGTGGTAAAGGTTGTGCCAACTGGCCTGGTTCTTCTATGCAAGTGTATGTGAGAGCAATAGTATCTTGTAAGCAACATCGAAGTAACCATTGAGGAAATTAATGCAGTCAGCAGAGGCTTTTTCCCATTTTAGTAATCATGATTTAGTTTCAGACTTCATACTTTAGTGGTGCCAAGACTCAGAATGCCAGAAGATCCATCGAGTGCCACAGGTCGTTCTGCATCTGCCCCTCTTGCCCAGTCATTCCTTCGTGCCGCGCATCTTGCCATCCTCTTGTAGCTGGAGTGACTGTATTTAGACCTGATCCTGTTGTTTTGGTTATGAGCAAGAGATTTTTTTTGCTTCCCCCCTGCCTCAAGTAAACACTGTATGTGAGGCATTAACATTTCCAAACACACGCTAAAAGAGCACTTAGTGATGTTCAGCCAGTTGGATCACTCAATTGGTTGAACAAAGCTAACCCTGTAATTTTGCATACAGGGTGTCTTGCACATGAATGAAAATAAGGAGGGAGTATGGTATGATGTGTTCTCTTTGCTGGACTGCTCCGTTCCTGTGTCCTGGAGAAGATGGGTATGAAAGAGGGTAATAACCACAGTGAAATTATGTTTTCTGTTTAGCCATTCTAAAATGTTTATACATTTATGTGCATCGTATATATAGCAAGAGGCCAAAGTGCAACTGAATTGCAGTTTTCCTCATTTAATCTGTAAGCGTGAAGTGAATGAAGGCATTCCAGCTTTACTGAGTCTTCTACCCAGAGGACTACACTTCTCATGAGACCCTCATGATTCTGTGGAAGGGCTTGGATAGGCTTAGTTTGTCTAGCGCTCTGTGCAGGTTCTGTAAAATAAAGAAGAGGCAGGGAAGAAGGTGTCAATGTAGGCAGTGTTCATTAAAAAAAAAAAATTCAGCGAGATTTTTGGTGTTTGTTAATAAACATCCATCTCCACTTTGCAGGTGAGCCCTGTGGTACCAAACCTGTATATGGAGAAGACCATAGTACTGAGAGGGGGGTTGGAATTGGTCAGTTTGTCTAACATCTCCCTTCCTCCTGCAAAGGTTAAACTGGCAGGTGGGAGAACACCTCTGGCTGCAGAGAAGTCACAGGATATTTTCTGAAAAATACCCTTGGAGCTGTCTTATCTCTTCCGCTAGATCTTAAGTATTGCTTTACTCAGTAGTTTCTAGGCAGGACTGGTGCTGCTCTACACAAAACCCAGCTTTGAGGCTTTTTCTCTGCCTTTGATTCCCCAGCAACCTTTCCCGCTTTGCAGAAAATTAGTGTACTGGCTTTCCTTCACCAGGCAGGGAAGAGCCTTGCTCTCTCTCAGAGTCTAAAAGCCAGACTCTTATGCGAGGCCGTGTTGCCATCCAGCTTACCTTTGCAGTATATTTTTGTTTGTAGAGCATGAGGAGTTTTCCATGGCTCCTTCCTGCAGCTAGTTCTTCTAGTCTGGAATTCAGTTCAGTTTAGATATCCTTCCCCGCCTTTTTTTTCCCCACAGCTACAGTTGCTAAAGTGATTGACAAATTTGAGGATGAAACTGCAGATGACATTTTCCCTGTTGGTAATATACGGAAAAAAGCTTCAGCCTCTCTCTTGGAAGCTGATAAAAGGTACAGTGGAAAAGCTACATCTCGCAAAGCTTTGCAAGAAGAACTCTGGGGAGATGCTCTGTCTGAAGAAGGATCTGGTAAGAAATCTCATTTCTTTCCCCTTTAGACTACTCACAATTTGATGTTAGCATGTTAGCTGAGCTAGTGCCATGTGAACTGAGATGACAAATTTTAGGTCCCTGTTACAGGGCAATAAATGGGTACAGTTAAGTTGGACATAGTCTTGAAGTGCCTTCCTGAAATTCAGGCCATATTTTTTGGCCTGAGGGAAGGGGAAATCTCAAAGAGGAGGTCACCTCTACAGGCGGAGGAAAGAGTATGACTAAGTGTAAGGTGAGGTTCAGTGCGCTGACAGAACATTGTGTGGAGGAAAAGAAACAGCTCCCATATTTAAGCCAATATATCTCAGGGCCTGCAGGTATATACAGAATCTCATTTTAAAAATGCATATAGTGAATTCTGACCACCTCGTTTGCTTATCACATCACTGTTTCATGGGAAGGCTAAGCCGTGGATCTACTAATCATTGCTGCAGAAAATGTGAGCTGAGATCTTTTTGCGAATACGGCCCAGTGTTTCCATTATTTAGGCAAAACAAAGAGTAACATCATACACAGATAAATCGGAGTTTGGAGCCCAAATAGCCCAAACCTGTAGCGATTGATGATGCATACTGCAAAGTGGCACAATTTTGCTGGTAAGTAAATTAACTTTTTGTCTCTTTAGCTGAAGAAGCATCAGATGAATGGTACAGCGGCAGTGAAGATTCAGAAGAGAATGGCAGCTTAGGCACTAAACCAAAGGAGAAACCCAGCAGTGCTGGCAGTGACCAGGAGGATGACTTCAAAGATGATGAAGAGACGGATCTGTCTGTCAAGGCCAAGGCATCGAAGTTCAGTTTCCAGAATATCACTGACTTTGAGAAATTTACAGAGGGGATGGATGATGTAGGAAGCAGTGAAGGGGAAGATGAAGATGATGCCAGCATGGAAGAAGGAGATGAGGAGGAGGAGGAGGAATATGGGAGTGAAAACCATGACAATATAAAGGAAACCAAAGACAGTGAAGACGATGGGGGGGTGATGACATTCTCAAAAGGACAAGAGGCTGAAGAAGTAGAAAAAGGAAAAGCTGTGAAGAACCAGCTAGGTTTGTGCACTTTTGCTTTGTATTTTGACAAGACTTTCACCTTGCTGACACTATGGAAACTGGCCATGTTAGGAGCCACTTCAGCATGTTAACATGCTGTTAGCATACTGCATGTGCATGCTACAGCAGCCCTAGTGATTTGCAAATGTTCTGCCAAATCTGCTGTGCAAGCTGGTGTCACTGCTGCTACAAAATCTCATGTTATGAAGTGTATTTATCCACTGGTTTAATTGAACCAGTACTAAATGTACTTGTAGTATTGGTGGGGATGGGGACTTCCTACACTGGTAGTGCTGTGCAGTGATGCTGATACCGCTTCTGTTTCTTTTTAAAATGTAATACAGAATGCAACTTCTTCCTATCTGTCCTATTAAACTATCAAACCTCCATTTGCAGAATGTCCTTTTAAACAGTCAAGCAAAGGGAACATTATTTTTTTGTGGATCACAAAATTGCAGTCAGGATTATAGGATGGGATGCTGCTTTGTCCAGAGACACTTTGCGGTACCAATTTTGTGCTGGGTCAGTGCATGCAAAGATTTGCCCTAACCAGGAGTAAGGTAGCACAAAGGACAGGGCCTGTGCTGTTAAGTCAACAGCTCCTTCACAAGGAGCAAGTGCTTTGGCTTGCTAAATAATTGGTTTATTTCCTCTTTGTTATGAAGCACTGTGGGATCAACTATTGGAAGGGAGAATCAAGATGCAGAAGGCGCTCGTAACAGCCAACCGGCTTCCACAGCCAGACACTTACCCAATCTTCAGAAAGGAAGGTGGACAAGAATTTGACAACGCTGTCGAGAACTGTAAGAATTCTTCAGTCTTTCTACTTTGGGTAGACTCTGCTGTAGCCAGTATGTTTTGCCTATGTGGGGAATTGTTAATGGGAAAGTGAGGGCTTTGAGTTGCATGTGTCGGTAGTATTAGCTGTCGGTTTGTATTGCCTTAATCATTAATTAGGTACTGTACAAACAGAAACCAAAACCTGTTTCCTACCCAGGCAAAGAAAATGCCTCTTATCACCCATGTCTGTGTATGCCTAGCTGATCTCTGCTGGTGGCCTGTCGTCACTTACGTAATGTTGAAAAGCCTCAGCTCAGGTCCTGCTGCTATTTCTAGTTCACATCGGGATTGAAGTTTGCTTATCAAATTTAAGTTTCATGCTGTATTGTAGAAATAATTGGTTTGGTTATTGCTCTTTGGTGCAGAGTTGGGATGCTGCTTTGTCCAGAGACACCTTGCGGTACCAACTTTGTGCTGGGTCAGTGGATGCAAAGATTTGCCCTAACCAGGAGTAATGTAACCCAAGGGAGAGGGCCGGTGCTGTTAAATCAACAGCAGATAATCTTTTCAGCTTGGAGCTGCTTCATCTGTTTATTTCTTAGGATCACTATTAATGATACTGATCTGATGAGATTTGTAGGAGATTCTCCAATATGGCAAATACAGTGTGCATGCTGCAGTTGATAAGTGCAAAGTACTCAACTTCAGTGTGTTGTGGGTCTATTTAATTTTTAGAATTGGACACCTATTTTACTGACCTGAAGGTAAATGCGCAGGGAGATAAAATGTCTGGTATGTTGTCCTCAGAGATAAATACAGATTACTGCAGGTATCAGTTGGTGTCCATTTCTCCCTGACATGTTTGTTGTTTTCTGTCAAAAACCACACAGATGACAATGTTTATACACAGATTGTTCTTTTTTCTAATCCCACTAATCAGAAATGAATAAACTTCATAGGATATTCTTCCAGTGATTTTGAGTAATAAAGATTAGCCCAGCAGCATTTTAAAGCTTGCCAGGTTGGTTATCCCTTTCCCTTCTATTTCTTCTTTCCCAATCTTGAGATACTTTACAGAACGTTTCAGCTCTGTAGGTGAGCACCTGAGAAGCCCCCTTATGTGAACCAGTTGGTGGGAAACACTGTAATGGTGTCTACAGCCCTTCATGCTAAATATCAGAGATGTCATCTGAACCGTCTGGTTTGCTGTGGTTGTATATCCATTCAACCACACGATGTGCCAGTTTGTATGTGCTGGAGTGATACCTGCGCATTGAGAAATTTGGGGCTGGGCTGGCACAAGTCATCTTAAAACTGGATTAGGAACTTTTACCATCATCGAACTTGACCCTGAATCTTGCCCCTACACCAAGTTTTGACTATCATCTTACAGCTTATACCTGATCTGAACATGGTAGCTAATCAGCTTATCTGGAGTTACAGCAGGTGAGATACTTTATATTTTAAAGTTAGCTCTGCTGCTTTAAACGAAGTGATTAAGGAAAAAAAGGCGAACTCCCAATAATACTAAGCTGACCTTTCAGTGAAATACATGTTATTAATGTATTTAATGAGATGCATTACAAACTGCACCGAGCACCATGTTTCATTACAGGTCTAAAATGCAATATCATTAAAGACCTTTAACAGAAACAATGGTTGACATTTTGATATTTCCCATAAGCAAAATACATCCAAGAACGTGGAGTATAATACTGTACACAGTACAGCAGAGAGGCTCATCTTTCAGTTGTCCAGAACACTAAAGGAAAATCCACTGTTAATAACTACTCAGTGATTCCCTCCCCGCCCTCTTCTCATAGAGAAGTCTGGGCGGGAAAGTTGCAATAGTACACTCTGATGTTCCTGAGAGCTGGGGTTTGTGTTCTGTATTTCATCTGTGAAGACAGCAAGAAAATAAAGCCGAAGTGACCTGGGAAAAGTTAGCAGAGGAAGCGCTCAGACTAGCAGACGGGAAGTAATGAACTTAGGAACATTCTGCTGCTACTACTACACTTGTTTCATGTTTTCCAGTATTCTCTAAAGGATCAAAGTTGTATTAGCTTTTTAAATTTCTATTCTTCTAAAATACAATCTGTAATTGTACAGTAAAGTAGGTTACAACAAATAGTCCTTTTTGATGAGCTACACTATTGTCCAGTGCAGCTATCTTTCACTGCCCTGCAAAAATGCTCTTTCCGGAAGTTACAAAGTGCCAGGCATGAAATAAGGAGTAAACTTATACATGAAAGATCTTAGGAAAGACTAGGGATGTAGCTGGTATTATGTGGCAAAGACCCGTTTCTCTCTTACTTTGCTGTGTTGGGCCCTGGGAGAGGGATTCATGTCTAATCAACAGCTAGAGCTTTACCCCATGGGCAGTCTGAGCTGTGTTACATCTTCATTCACAGAGCTTCTGCCTGGATAACAGGGCTGTGACCCTGTTATCAATTCAGGAGGTGAAACTAAGTCCTTTCTGAAAATATACATGATAATGATGTATTTAACATTCTTTCGTGAATTGATGCACCTTGATTTATGAGAGGGGGGGGGAAAAATCTCACTTACAAATCAGCTTCCAATAAAAGTCCTAATTTTTAGCTGATCAAGTGGCTTAGTGGCGTCTATAAAAATAAACTTTTTTACTCGATTCTGAACGGTGAGGTAGTGGGCTGGGTAAATATCTCTGAACTCCTGAGTTCTCATCCCAATTGTATTACCAGCTTGTGGCTAGGATCCCGTTCCCCAGACAGGACAAATTAGAAGAACTGTGCATAAGTTTAAAGATGAGTGGAAGACAGGACTTTGTAAATACTGAACATTGAGTTCGTTCCCTTGTACATGATGCGCTTCAGTCTTGGACAGGATTTGGGATAATCATGACATTGACACTGTTTTGGACTGGATGATGATCTCCTTTCAGGGAAGCCTCAGCACTGCTTTCCAAATCCACAGAATAAATTTGGCATGCTTTCATCACCTTCATTGAATAGGAGGAAATGATTTGGTGTTCAAGCTGCACAAAGCAGTTGGTGCCAAAAATCCAGACTCTCGGTGTAAGCTGTAGCCTGTTGAAGGCAGGAGGGCACAGAGAGGTCTCAGCACCCAGCTCTCTCTGAGGTCCTGGACAAGTCCCTCACATCTCTTTGAAAGCTGCCCCAGAATGCTTTCAGTAATTTATCCCAAGTCCTTCCATAGCTCCTGAAATTTCTGCTCTGTGCTCACAGGAAGGAGGAATTTTTTGAAATAGAAAATGGTCCTTCATATATTTGCTTCTTTGGTGTCTCCCACTTGGGACAACCCTCTGTGCAGCTAGTCGCGGTAGTGAAATTCCCTAAGGGTTTGAGTATAATTGTGTTAAAGAGTAGACAGCAGTGCTTTATACATTTGCAGTTTTAAAGCCAAATGAAAATGGTAAGGTCATGCTTGTTTTCCAGATTTCAAGATTGAAGGTTACAAAACCTCAAGTGTTTAATTTATTATTTTTGTAATCTTTTATGAAATAATTTTTTTTAAAAAATGATACAACACGCTTTGGACAGTCTTGGATTCCTGAGATCTCAGGTTCTGGTGGATGATTTACTGCAAAATTGCTTATAAATTGAAGTAGAAAATGTTTTGCAGACCTGGCAGCTTTCAGGCTTCACACCCATTTGTCACCCAGCATTTCCCTTTGTGTATAGAACAAGAATTAATTAGGCTGCACTGCAGGAAAAGTTTATGGCCATAATTTATATAGGATGAATTTCTGTTTAAAGAGACAGCATTGCTTTGTTTGCACTGTCTTACTTTTTCTTGCCCCCCCCCCCCTTTTTTTTTTAAATCTTTAATTATATTCCAGATTTTTTTCTGTCATCCTTTTTACATACAAATTGGAGACCGAACTGTGGTCATGGAGCTCATGTTTATTCCTGTTTTGCATCCATGGAGAAAGTCTGAGTGGTTTTTAATACTGAAATTACAGTGGCTGCGCTCTGAATGCAGTGCAAATGTTTAACCTTTAATGCACTGCACACGTGAACTCCCACAGCTTACGTTTCTGAGGTGCTGCCGCCTGGAGTGGTCTGTTTCTCCAAGATACATTTGTATTCTCTTGCACCGTATCTTCCAGTCTAGTCCAGGGCTTGAGATGTTGCCTCTGTTTGGGGTCTTGCACGTTCAATTAATGTTTTTCATAATCAATGCAAGTCAGAATTTGCAATCTGCTCCTGATTTGCACATTAAAGAGACCCATTAATTAAAAATTCCAATCCCTGGCATGTTCCCGCAGGATCCTTGCATTATTTACATAGAAAAAGAGTGCAAGGTGCAAGTTTCTGTGCTGTGTCTCTGCACAGATTGCATGCCTGCCATTCATATTTCTATGTATGTTTTCAAGGGGGAGGAAGGTTAGAAGTGGATATCGTGAAAATGTCACCAAAAATTACCTCAAGGGCAAGAAAGAGCTAAAGAAGAGGTGGTAGCAACATTAGTGAAGCCACATCCAGTGTCAGGAATTAAACAGTTCCTAGGTTTGGGGGTTGTTATGTTAAATCTTGATTCAGTGACAAAAAAACCCACAGCTAATTGGTGGGCAGGAGGGCAACAAGAGCTTTAAGAAATGATATCTCTCAATCGACAAAGGCTAGAAGCTAGTTGTTCTATGTGCCCTGGGTAGCTGGGCTTCCCAATACGGTGATGTAGCTCTGTTCTTGCTATTTTAATTACTTTCTCTTTATAATTCTGGTTAAAAATTCTAAGCTGGGAATGTTTCAGTGACTAGTACTTTGTGCTCCACAAAAAGAGCTGGGAATTCTAGCTTTTAAATAGTATAATATGTTATTTTCAGTTTTTAGTTGGCGAGATGAGGAGTTAAAAACATACAGAAACCCAGGTGAGGATCTTGCAGAAGGCAAGATGCTGATGGGAGTTGCAAGACTTTAAAGGGACAAATAGTTGTATATGTTTTCATATGTATATGCTTTCACTTCTCAAGAGTTCTATAGGTCCCTGAAATGTAAACTACTGGCTGAATTTTTTGTGGGTTTTTTTTTTTTTGCTTTGACTCCATCTGTCAGCGGATTAAGAGAAAATATTGGAATCCCACATTTCTATTCTTCAGCATAAGCTCAAGATAAATTGTTTTGGAGAAATGGAGAAAATACTGGGTTTGGTAAAAGGTAGATATGCAGGGTCTGTAAGAATGGATTTGCTCACTGAAAGAACAAAAGTGGGGACAACAAATATTAACTGTTATTTACACTTTGTAGAACTGTGGAGAAGTTATACAAAGGTTTGTGATCAATAAGAAAATAAACCTGAATAAAGTGAATCAGATAAAAAAATCAAATTAAATGCTCCATGTGCTTGCAAGGCCATTATCCCCAAACCTGCCTGGGTTATTAATGTATTAATGGAGCAGCAGCAGTGAGCTCTGCCTAGCAGCGGCCTGAACTTTTCAGCACAGTGCCTCGTCTGCTGCTGAGAGATACCAGCTTTTTAAATTCTGCTGAAATTTGTGCATCTTTTCTCAACTCACAGTGATGTTTGAACTTTAGTTTGTATTCTCTGTAGTCAGTTATATCTTATTTTCCTGGTCACTGTGATGTTACTCTAGATGATTCATCCTTGGAAATTCTCTGTGGTCATGAGCTAGTGGCATTGCATCCATGCACAGAACTTAATTCCTGTATTTCTTGTATTCAAGGAGGGTGCATCATCCAGAAGAAACCTTGTTTCCCCCATCATATAGCATTTCTATAGTATCCCCTTTGAAATCCCTCCGGAAGAACTGTTGTGTTGGGCTCATTCACACAAAGAGATGAGCTTATATTGGAGACAGGGCGTTGAGTGCTGCAGTTAGCACAGCTGGCTGATGAGCAATGCTGCAACGCATGACCTTGTTCACCCTATGAGCTTGCTGCACCGCGGCCTGAGGAGAGTAGAATAGTGCGTTTTGCCTCTTGGGAATAACTTAAACGTAATGGTGGAGACCACTTCTTTTTTGTACCCTACCAGGTACAATGCCTGGGTGGCATTACGGATAGCATGTTTCTTTGTGGCCACTCTAGGGATGCAATTACACCTTGAGATGGGAAACGGGAGTTACTGCCTGAACAGTCGTTCCCAGTCCTGCCTTTCCTTCTCCGTACTGAGTTTGGACTGCAGAAGAGGAGAGCATGTGCACCTTTTATTTATGTCCTTCAATGTGTGTTTCGAATGGGGTGCCGCAAAGAAACTTTTATTCAAAAGAAAGACGTGGGAAGATGAAACAAGGGAAATGAGTGTGAACTACCTCTAAAGTTTGCGAGAAGCGACCCACTGTTCATAATCTTACTGTAGCCAGTTTCTTCAACTCAGAGTCAGTTGCTGGATAACTTATATTGCACATTGATTAGTTATTCCCTTAGGGTGTTATATCTCAGGTGCAGCTAGCCAACAGTTGCTATTTAATTACGTTTTATTGAAAAGTAGAGCGAAAAGGAGCACTTGTAAAATTTTGCAGGACTTGCCTGGGACTGCAGAAGGCTGGGTGTGCGGTGCCTTCTGGGAAATGAAAGGGATCTTGACTTTTTGCTCCTAAAAGTCCAGTCCAGTCCAAACACTTCGACTGACCCAGAAGTGTCTATTTCTGGGGTGGAAATAGGTGCACTAGTAGTGGGTGTGCTGGTAAAGGGCTGTTCTTCCACCTGGAGCTATGTGGACCTTTATGATAATTGCCTGAGTTGGGCTCTTGGTACGCCAGGTTGGTTAACTGCTCCCATGACAAATATCTGTGGCTTGTGACTAAACAGCACATTTGTGGACAAGGCCTCTTAAGGATGTGATTAAGAATCCCACTTACATTCATTGCCAGCAGGAGACCTCCAAAGACGCCATGTGTTTTCTGGTTTTACATTCTTGCATATTAAACGTTTCTGTATGAATGCTTCACACTGAATATCTTTATTTTCTTTGGGTTGGTTCTGTAATATTTCACTGAAAAGGGACTCAAGACAGAGGGAAATATTCTATTTAGTGTCTATTTAGTGTATGCTTGTATGTTCTCGGTGTCTTTTTAATAGATGATTTTTGCTGGGTTCTGTTACTCTGATTCCTGATCTTTAAAAAAAGAAAATACATTCTGTACAACATCCAGGTAAGTCATATCGAAGAAGCTGATCGAGCATTGACTAACTTTGAATAAGATCAAGTCTGCTTTAGGTTCTGGAGAACCTGTTCCACTTCCTGTAAGAGAGGATGTGTCTGGCAAGGCGTTCTCCTCTCCAGTTGTGCAGCATGCTCTGTCTGATGGGCTCACCCTCTGCCTCGCTCCTCGGCTGCACCTGGTTGTCGTTTTACGCATCTGGTTAGAGAAAAGCTGTCAGATTAAATGTGCTTTATTGACACAGGCTCGGGATTTTTTAGAGAAGCCTGCAGGAATCAGCTGCCAATAATTCACTCATAGTTTTGTTATCATCTCTATTCGTGCATCACTTTTAAAACCAAAATGTATCTATACGTACATCTGGAGATGATAATGCACTAATACAGAGCAGGGTAGGTGTCACAGGGGAGTGGGGGAGGAACTGAGGCACAGGCAGATTACACAGTTTCCAGAGGCATAGAGCAGTTACAGGATTAATTGGTGCTAGGCAAGATCATGGACTTAAATATATTCTTGCTTTGAAGATTTTACTGGGAGCCTGCACAAATGTGTGACAGCAGAACTGGGTTTCAAGCCTGAGTGTAAATTATTGTGATCAGATCTAGCCCACTTAAAACTGGTAGTTCATTTTAATTGACTTGTATTAGTGTAGACACTTTATGAATACAAAAACCATCATACTTGTCAATTCATGCAGGGTTGAATTTGATTTAAATGGATGTGGATGCAGGTGTCCCCAAAATTCACCTTTCCTCTCTGATCTAATGAAGAATCTAGTCAACTCTTTCTGGGACTCAGCCAAAGCCTGTTGACTTTAACAAAGACTTTTCTATCGACTAAAATAAATGAATGAATCAGACCCTTTTTTGTAAATTTTGTTGTAATGATCCTGTGCTGTGGAGAACTTTTGGTAAGAACTGGGGTCAGTAAGGATGATAAGCTCCCAGGCTCACGGGTGGCCATTCTGCATACATGCCAGCGAGTGAGAGGGAAGAGATACGAAGTGAGGAGCCTTAGACAAAGGCACAGGTCTTGGTTTTGGAGCTCTGTTGCTGTTTGTGTGCATGTTTAGTTGGGTAATGGGGGGGTGTGATGTTTTGTGCATGTGCAGAATTTGGGCTGTGCAAGGTACCAGGAAAGTATGTTGTGGCTTGTCGTTACTGGCTGTGAATTGTTCAGAAATTCTGTGTGGGGTGTGGTGGAGAAGTGCAAGATATTTGTATAAGGTGCAATTTGGGGCTTTTTTTTTTTCTTTTTTTCTTTCTTTTCAGAAAAAAACCCTCTTGCCCTTCCTGACTGAGTGCCAAGGCTTTTTAGCTTGTGGTATTTAGTCTTTTTGAGCAGAATTTTTGTCTGCTTCTCCTGTATAGATGTGGTAAAATTGAAATGCTCCCATTTTATAGGTTATCTTCGTAGCCATATGTGTTGGATACTATTGGCGTTTGAGGTTTATTTTAAAGCTGTCTTAAATTCTAGTGCAAGAAATGCTAGGAGAGTCCATAGTTGTTGACCTGATACACCCGAACTCTGGACTGTGGGATTACACCACGTTTTAAACACATCAAATAGGTTTGCCTACACTTAAGTTTCCCAAGATAATTAATAGCTAATTAAACTGAGTTTAGCTAAATACTTTTGCATGTTAGTCTGCATACTCCACAAACAAGATGCAGGGAAACAAAGGCTTGCAAAGCATCCAGACAAGCATGTGCAAATGTCAGCTAACTTGGATTAATTGGCAATTGGTTACCTTGAGATGGAAACTCAGTGCTTGTCATGATAAATGTAATTAATGGCCTGGTATTATATGGGGAGGTCAGTCTAGATGGGCTAATGTTCCCTTCTGGCCTTAATATCTAGATAACTATGAAATTTCACATTTCCTCTTCCTTCCTCATTCTTGCATATGTACTTGGGGATTCCTGGCTGGCAGAGACGGGAATGCATGCTGTCAGCTTCTTTACATTTACAGTAATGTAAAACATCAGTTTTTATAAATCTCATTTTTGCAAGCCCTGTCCCCTCCCTGGTTTGGGCTGATATCAAAAGATGACGGTTGAGGCGAATCAGCAGAGCATGAACTTCATGGAAGTGTTTCTCTTTCTATCTCTTCTCAGCTTTCCCCCTCCCCCAGTCCCCACTAATAAAATCCTTGAATACCAAGCCTTTTATTCTGTTGTTGCATCTAGTTATTTTCTTTACTTTTAGCAAACTCATCTATGTCCGATCCTGTTGTCCTTACTGTCAAACGCAGTAATATTGGAGTGAAAGGGCTAAATTGAGTCCGTTCTGTAACTCTTTGGGAGTAGGCTGAACTGCTTGCGTGAAAAGGGTTTGCAGCATTGGCTCCTTTGTGCTGAAGGAATACAATTTTCCCCTCTGCAAAGGCTTTTGCATCATTTGCATTCCAATGGAACCAGCAAATTGGGCCTTCGGTACGGAGCAGACCTTTTTTTGCAATCAGCAGAAAAGTTGGCCTTTTTCCTACTATCGTTTGATAAAATTCCACAAACTCAGTGTTTTGGGAAGCGTGAAGGGAATGTTACTCCCGTAATTTCCTAAAATAACCTGGACAGATTTACAAGTGCTTTGTGCTCAGATTCAGCTGAAGTCCGTGAGAAACGTATACATAACTACAGCACCTCTAAAAATACCAGATCGCTCTCTGCTGCCAAAAGGCTTGCAGCTAGCCTGTAATTTAGTCTAGGCTAGCTCTTGTAGCTTCTGTCTTAGGCTTATCAGTAGTCGCCTTTTAT
Source organism: Astur gentilis (assembly GCF_929443795.1). Classification (NCBI taxonomy): domain Eukaryota; kingdom Metazoa; phylum Chordata; class Aves; order Accipitriformes; family Accipitridae; genus Astur; species Astur gentilis. The sequence continues at coordinate 2,514,675 of NC_064885.1, read as the reverse complement.
TTCTCTGCCATCTTGGTTTTGGGGCACCAGGACATACGGGGGTGCAAAACTGAAGAGAGTGGAAGTCCTGCCTGCACCAAATTGTTCCTCCTAGAGTTAGTTCTGCAGCGGGAATTACAGAAAAGCTGTCGTCCAAAGCCCCATGTTTAAGATGCGATACCTGGAGGAATTCCCCCCGCCTTTTCCTGGCTGGTAACGTTGCTCTGCTGTTGGGAATATAGAGCAAGCTCCAAAAGTAATACTGACAGACTTCAGAATTATGATACACTGGAGCTCTGGCGTAATTCTTTGTTGAAGAAGTTAGAGGCCTAAAATGTTAAGGCTTATTGTTATTCTGAGTTGATAATCTCTGCCTTGCTTTAATAATTTTTCCTCATGCCTGGATAGCCTGCGAGTTGCACAATAATCACTCACACAGCTTTGTAATCAATGCCCAAAGTAATAGGATTCCGCTGGCCAACGGCAATTAATAAATTTGTGTCTTTTTTAAAACACTAGCAAGTCGGGCCTGAAATACGACTGACTGGCTTTCCTCATTTGCATATTTATTGCAGTGGAAAAATTCTTGCCGAATGATTGATGTTGAGCCTGCCTCTTGAATTCCAAACAGCACATTATTATGAAATGAAAAATGCCGGCCATACAGTTGATTAAAGTTGAAGACAGTGGAATCGGTGTTTTTTAAGATTGTGGGAGAATTAAAGGCATATTTTAATAGATGTTGACAAGAAGTGAACTAACAAAAGCAAAGCAAAGGATTTGCTTGAAAAGATTTAATCAAACGTGTTTCTTGGGGGATTAATTGCTGGGGATGACTAGTGCAAGTGGCTGGCTTGTGGATTTGAATGAGAAGTATTGTTCTCAGGCCAGTGTATTGAGTGCCATTTTGACCTGTAGTTTAACTCCTGTCCCACAGTCGTTTGAAAGGAGTGAAAATTTCCCCTCTTCATCTGAAGGTTGGGATAAATACGTGTACCTGATAAAGACACTTTTCATTACGTACAGCTATTAAAATAAAAGAGGTTTGATTCCTCTTTTTTTTTTTTTTTGCATAATGTGACCAGTGCGCTGGGCGCTGCGCCTGTTCTGTGCAGTGGTGACACGGTGGTGACTCTCCCCGGTGGCAGGGGAAACTCTCCCAATATTTGGCAGCTCAGCTCCTGCTCTGCATACCGTGGTTCAACCACCAGCATTGTTCCAGCTTTTCTGTGTGAGCACTTCATACAGCCTGTGGAGGTACATGGAAAATTAAAAGCTCGCACGCCGATGATATTTCTGTGATGCCAGATCCTTGGATTTAATTGAGGGGAAAAGGTAGTTCATTTCCAGCTTTGGCATGAGCTCTGAATTTCAGCCGTGTCCTGTGCGTGCGGTGTTTCGTGCTGGTACATCACAGTAACGATGCTCCTCTTTGTGTTTGCATATGCACCGTTCTGTAGGGGAGCACTGCCCCGGCAGTGCCCCGTCGCATCCTGTAAAGTGCCGTGAACGTACAGCATTGCAGTGAAAATCTGGGAGTTTTGCCCCAGTTTTTAGGATGCCGTCCCTGACCGTCGTACTCCGAATCTGCTGGATGGATGGATGCACCAGGGTCAGGCGGGGAGGAGCTCGCCTGGTGGAGCAGTTTTGGGAATCCCACTGGTTGGCTCTCTGTGAATACCTTTGAAAGCCTGGCCTTGAGGCACCGGCTTTTTTCCATCGACTTTAAGTGTCTCTGCGTGAGGCCGCTCCCTGCTGCTCCGCACCAGCTGCTGCTCTCCGCAGCTGCTTGGGAAGATGAAATGAGACCCCATTTTTAGAGGTCAGGAAAAAGAGCGCAGATATTTTTCTGCGCAGGAAGCTGCCTTGCTGTAGAAATGCCGAACTTACAGCGATGGGCGAGCACAGAAGCCGTCACGCCTGCGAGTCCCCAGCACGGCGTTGCTTGGGTTTCAGCAGCAGCGGAGGCACGGCTGCCCTCTGCGTGGGGAGAGGGCTTCTGGGGGCGAGTGCCCGGTGGGGTCGGTACCCTGCAGCCAGGAGCCACCCCACACAGAGGGGGATGCCAGCAGCACAGCCAGTTTGTCCGTAACCACTGGCATTGACAAAATTGATTTTTGTGGTTTGAGAGCAGTAGGACAGATTTCATCTCTGGTGGGTCTCCTGACACTTTGATACATGGCAGTGCTATCCCTGAATGGAGCTAAATACTCTAGGGCTACTTTCTGACTGGGTGAAGGGATGTATAAAATGAGAACGTATGAGAGAGTATTAACAGAAAGGCACACTTTGATTTACTGATACTGGCTCCCAGCTTTCTTGGTGGATTGATATGCTGTCTGCTGGATCTGGAACAACTTTTTCACTCCTGTACACAAAATGAAGGGGCTCCCATGGACTCTTAAAAGTGACTCTTACAAGTTAGCATCTCACCACAGACACTCCGAGTCCCATTTAAGCTGGAAGTTATATTCAAACCACGTTTCCTGTGTTCTTGGAGCAGCTGCAGATGGATCCCACTCAGCATCTTTTTTTCTTTCCCAAAGGGCAGCTTTGAAAAGGTTTAATGGAAGGAGGGGTTGCGTGTTGGCCTCTCCTACAGGCGGAGTATGAGTTGTTGTTTTTGGGATTTCAGTTTCATACCGAAATGCTGTAAAGGGATCCAGCTTCCTTGTTTTTAAGGCAGTGCTAAGCCACCTGTCCTCCAAAAACACAGGTTGGACATGCAGAAGTAACTCCCGGAAAAGGAGGTAGTTTTGAGATTTTTCTCACTAGTGATGTATGGCCCAGTGTTAAAGGCGTCATTTGTGACACTGATGTCGATACAAGATGGAATATTTACCCCAGCACATTGCAGTGTAGATTATAAGAGAGATGCAGCAAAGCTGCCAGCAGAGAGTGGGAGAGAAGGAGCGGGAGAGGCACCGGCTGGGGTTCACTGGAGTGATAGGCTGTGCCTGCAAAGTCAGCTCGGGGGAGTTTTACGTACCGCAACGTGCAGCTGCTTTCGCAGCGCTGTGCCTGCAGTCACTGACCGCTGCCTGCTGCGCTGGACTGGGAAGGGGCAGCTGGGGACATTTAAGCAGCAGCAGCAGTTGGCTGAACACAACAGAGCAACACCCAGAAGTGGTACTGATGGCAGAGTTAGTGTAAGTAGCTCTGGGAATAAGCTGTTGGCATCAGGATATTCCCGCTGGTGAACGAGTGGTGGGAGGGCAGCTGTAGAGCTTTAACAGCATTGTTTGAGCCTTGGCCAGTTTGTGGTGCTTGTGAAAAACCATAGTATCGATACCTTCCTGGTCCCGAAAGCTTTAGAAACTGAAAATCATCAGGGACTGCCTAGGACGTAACGCGGCTCATGGCAGTGGGAGGCCCCAGCTACGTGGTCAGGGCTGGCATTGCCTGTGCTCTTAGAGGTATTGCTGGCTTTGTTCTGTGAACAGAGCGGGGAAGGGAGCAGGAGGTACAAACCTGATGGTTATCACATGTGAAAGCTGCTAGTTGGTTGCCTTAGTGTACCGGCGTGCTTGAAAGCTCCATGTTTGTGACTCTTCTGTTTAATTGTCTGTTTCAGACAAGGAGCAGCATTTAAAAAAAAATGTGCTGGGGGGGGGGTGTGGTAGGAGAGCAGGAGGGTTAGCGTCCGGCTTTCTTTCAAACCGACACAGTTTGCATCGACGAAACAGTTTTGTTTTATGGTGCCTTCATTCACAAATGGATTCAGTCTTTTCCCCAAAGCAGACCGTGTAAAGGCAGATGAGGGCATTAGAGGGAAGAGAAGATGAAGAGGGAGAGGAGACTGGGAAGAAAACAGTCCCTTCTGGTATTAAACGTGAAATGAATAGGGCAGGGCTGGATGGGAAGAGGGCAGGGGAGGGTGACACTTGGCTTCTGAAGTTGAGTTTACAGCACACTTAAGCACCCAACAGCAACAATGAGAATGCTATCCAATAATGCTATTACATACACAAGAACTGAAAACACGGAAATTATCCAGCTGTAAGAGGCTCATGATGAAGCCACTGTCTGGAATAATTAGCCCTCACACCTGGTTAGACGCACGGTCGTTGTCTTCCCTGCCCTCTCCATCCCCTTCACTCCAAATAAAATTGCTCCCCATCCCCACTTCTGTTGGGGTCCATATCTCATAGCCTGGGGGAGCTTGAGCCTGTCTTTATTCCTTGCCGGCTTGCTGTGGCCCTGATATACCCCAGAAGAGCTGGAGTGCTACTCCAGTTGTAATTGACAGGATCAAAGCCGCCTGGGGTGCATTAGCACTGCTGCTGGAGGATAGGCAGCGGGTAGAAAATAAACAGTTTCAGAAGCTCTGGGGACATTTAGCTGTGTTGCAGGCAGTGGGAAAGATTTTGCTGTTGTAAGCTGTGCACTCAGGCTAGGGTGGGGGCACTTTCCTCTTGCAAGTGATGCTTTAGCTGCAGACACATACAGCAAATGAATTTTTAAGGGCTTTTGTTTGTTTGTCTCTTGGAATTGTTTTGATGCTAACACATGACTGTTTTACAAGTACAGCAAACCTAATCCGTTAATAGGTTTATATAGAAGAATTGTCAGACTGTATCTGTAATGAACCACAGGCCGGGGGAGGATGAGTCCAACAGCTGATCTGCAACAAAAATCTTAAAGCATCTTCTCCTTGACATTCCTGTTGCTGAGGTCAGGCCGTAATTTATCTGAAGATGGTGACAACTGAGCAATATCACAGTGGTAACATGCGGGAAATTGAGACCTCTGGATGTCTGGGCTGATTTCTGCTTGCACTGTCTCTGTCTGGCTGATGAAGATTTGCTGTTCACTGTACCCATGATCTCTGTGTCCTCCATTAAAAAAAGAAATAAAGCAACAAATCGAGTGGTGAAAAGTTCTCTCCATTCTTTTATGCTAACTACAAAGAAAGAAACAGGTTTGGGAGTGAAGCAGAACAGCCCTACCGACTTCAGGTCAGTGGAGGAACTGGGAGAGAGGGGAAGCTCTGGGGAGCATCCCACCACCCCAGTGCTCCTCCTGCCCTCCGGACAAGTCTGCGTGCTCTGTCCGCCAGAGTTACTGCTGCCTGCGAGGATGCTTGCTCTGGGTGTGTGGGGAGGGAAGCCAAGCCTGTGTGAACATCTCCTGCAAGAAAACAGATCCTGAAGTGGTCTGCTACATTCCTCCAAAGCGGTGCATTTTTTCTCCTTTCTGTGGTACCTCTTTGTAAAAGTAGAAGGCAATACACCAGTGCCAGCTAAATATAAATTAATCTGTGTAAAGTTCAGTTTAGGTTTTTGGATGGAAGTGTGCTAAGTGTTTTACCTGTAAGAGCTGACCCTGTGATTGATGTGTAGCAATGTACAAAGGGAGAGTTTGTGTAGGCCTAGACAAACACTTGTTTTATATCAGAGCGTTCTGCAGGGAGGCTTGTTGGTTGCTACAAAAGAACTATTTTTAAAGAACAGATGCTGCAACAGTGTGCAGTTAACCCTTCCCACAGTCACCTGCAACTGTGTGTCCTTGGAGAACATAAAAGCTCATGGAACAGAGATCATTTTTCTCGCATCTGCATAGATACAGGAAAATTGTCAGCTGTAAAAGCCTTTGGATACATAGCATCAGATCTACATTTAGGATTTGTGTCTGCAGATACCCTGGAAAGCAACTACTCATCCCTGTAAAACTAACCTTCACACCATGTATTGATCATTTTGAACACCTCTCCGCCCCAATCTTTTCTTCACTTTCTCTCTTTCTAAGGATCTCTGGGCCTGCAGTTCTGCTTTTCTGATCAGAATATTCTCATTAAACTTGCCAGGTCATTGTTTAAGTTTTCCCCCTTGATCAGATCTTGCTACATTTAATTTTACTTACAATCTAATTTCTTATACCTCCTGTGTGGTGAGCACAGCACTACAGAAACCAGCAGTAGTCACAGCCCTGCAGGAGTTTGCATTTTCTTCTTGCCTTCCCTCCTTCTGCTCCCTATAACGTGCACATTATATACAAGAAAGAAAAGTCGGAGGTCAAGTTTAGTTGGGATGTACATATATATATTTTCTCTTGTGTTGCTTTAACTGAAGCTGGCCTCTACTGCAGAACTTAACACAGGAGAGAAATGAGTGAGTCAGCAAAAAAGGTTGTCATATGCATGTGTCATCAGACACTTCTGCACACAGTACTTGCTTCTTCAATATGTTAATCCTTTAGGCTCTGCAGTCTGAATGTTTGTCGATGAAACATTAGATCAGTATACTCCCGATGTGCAGCCAGGCAGATGTTTAGAAGGCAGTCCTGCCTCCTTTCCTCCCTATTTAGGAAAGAAGTGTTCTTTCCCAGCATGGTGGTGTTTGACATTAACAGCTATAAATCAGTTTGAAGATAAAACCACATCTCTAACTGATCAGAGAAAAACAGTTAATGGGACATGCAGTAGCTGTGGCAGAAATTCAGATTCAGAATGAGAAACTAAGCACTGCAATGCTAAGTCTTCACCAGAAGCAAGGATCAGTGGGAAATTGTCACTTGTGTCTCTTGTTCTGCAGGTTGTAAAGCCCTGGAGGCATTGCTGAAAGTACTAGTGGACCTTCAGGATGAGCTGCTTTATCAATACCCAGGCACGAGGCATCTGGTGGATGGAAAGCAATCTAAAACTGAGAGGTAAATACAAAATAAGACAACACCTTTCTGAATCCTTTGGTTTCCAGCTCTCCAACAAACAGGACAATGCACAGCCTTCCTGACTGTACTCACTCTCTGCTGTTCTCTCAGTTGCTGCTGTCTCTGGGTGAGAGACACTCTGGACAAATGACCATTTGAATTCCTTCTGCCAGTGTGGGAAGTCTGTTTTGTAACCTTTTTATAACAGAGGAGGCGCTAAACCATGGGTCTTTTGCCATAAAGATCACCATGGTGTGGAAAAAGCATGGGTGGTCGTGGAGGGGCCATTAAGAATTCACACATGTTGCCTTAGAGAGGTGCAGGGTGTTTAGTCTCTGTATTTTTGTTCTAGTGATGATGAAATCCCTAGCAGTAGCGATGAAGAGCAAGTGGATAAGGCTCAGGAGAAGAAGAGGAGCCTCCCCAAACGAAAGCTAAAGATGGAGGACTACCCAGAATTCATAGCCAAGCGGTATGCTGACTTCAGGACGTATCGGAACAACGTCTTGCAGAAGTGGCATGATAAGACAAAGCTGGCATCTGGCAAAATGGGAAAGGCAAGTCTTTGTTTATGTGTGCTGACGTGCTTATTGTTTAGCAGAGATTTGTGGAACAAGTTGATTTGAAAGTTTCATACCATGGATGTTCCAAGTTAAGCTGAGAGTTACAGCAGTAAGAATTAAATACACAGATACAAACTTTTCCCCAACCTTAAAGGAATTTGGAAAGAAGCTCAGCCCTAAAATTTCAAAGGCAAAAGCTGCTCTCTTTTGTTTTGAGCCGATAGGCAGGAAAAAAATTTTCAGGGCCAAATCGTTTCCCAAGTTTTGGGAAAAACTACTGGATAGTACTGGTGTTCTCCCAACCAGACATCTCATCGCAGCAAGTCTCCAGCAGCAAGTAAGCTCTAGGAAAATGCCACTATTGCTGATCAACAAGCTCTTTGTATTTTAGAACAGAACTAGGGGCTTCTGTGGCTCTCCTCCTCCATGAAGTATACACTTTAATACAATGGGTAATAATTTCACCTGAAGATCCAGGGTCTCCTAACATCTGTGAGTTAGTATTAATCATTGAGAAGTTCATCTGAGCAAGAACAGCAAAGGCATTTTATTAAGCCAGGCGTCAGGTTGCCTCAGGTTGGGAAGGGAGAGAGAGGGAGAAACAAATAAAAAAATCTAGCAGAAATCCCTGCAACGAAACCCAAACCCCCTCCTCTTGGAATGCTGTCTGCTTATCCACTGACATGGAAAGATAGAGGAACATTGCTGCCTTGAGGAAAAGCTTTCTGCATTATCTGACACTAGTTAATGTTGTTGCAGGGTTTCGGTGCCTTTGAGCGTTCAATCTTGACTCAGATTGATCATATTATGATGGACAAAGAGAGATTACTACGACGGACACAGACCAAGCGATCAGTGTATACAGTGCTGGGAAAGCAGGAACAGGAATCTCATCCGGTCCCCGAATCTTTGCCTGAAAATTCGGTAAGGGTATTTTGTTTATATAACTCATCCTGTAGCAGCAGCGAAACTCTTTGCAAAACAATTAGCTTGAGCCTTTAGCAGGTAATATAATATTCTTGTTTGTGAGAGATTTATGGAGGAGATATCTGAGTGTTTGATTCCTGTAATGTAATGGCTAAGAAAAAGATGTAGACATTTCAATTCCAGTTTTGTGGTGTTTGCATTATCATCTCCTGTGCCAGTTCTTGACAGGGGAAAACAAGGTTTGGTCTGTGATTGTGCCCCTCTCGTGCTGTAGGAAGTGATGCTCACTAAATCTGCTTTTGGAGGTAGCAGCTACAAAACTTTGTTTTTACTCTAGAGTTTAGAATCTTTAACCCAGAAAGTCACTTCTAAAATCATACTGCATACAACCTACAGAATATGTTAGTAGTAAGTCTGTTATTAATTTAGTATTTGAGAATGAATAAATACTCAATTCTGAGAGATCATGTAGAATTACTGCACTTGCAAGATATATTTTTGCCATTACATTAAAAATATCTGTAGTATTTTGCCAGAAAGACTTTGCACAGTCCTATTTATTTCCCAGTAAAGGTATCATAAATCTATTTTGGCATTGGCAGCGTTTCTGCCTTGCCTTTAAATGTATTCCTAGTCCTTAAAAGCTTGTTATGTTGGGCGCTTTTCTCCATTCCTTCCTATCTTCAAGTGCGTTTACCAGCTGCTGCATGTGGTGTCATCAGAGTTAGGGACAGAAATACGCACAGATGAGCTTTCAGCATTTCCTTTGTGCTTCTAGGAAGTCCTCCCTCAGTCAGATTCCAACAGGCACCTGAAGGACATAGATGAGGAGATATTTGATGATGATGACTTTTATCACCAGGTAAGTGATGGTAAATCTGTGTACTGGAATTATGGCTCCAGTTGGTTTTTAATACTTATAGAGCTAATGCAGTTGGTTCTGTGCTCTAAGTTTCTCTTACCAGTGAAACTCAGTGACGTGTTTTTAACGTCTGAAATCTCTGTAGATACCTCTGAGGACTTTGCTCTCAACTTTCGATATAGGGCTACGTGAGCTTAAACTTGCATTATGGATGTAAATTTACTGCCGTCACTGGCACTGCTGTACTTGAATGAGTCAGGGCTGCAGGATAAGGACTATGCCTGTTGTCCTCGCTGGTGAACATGGCTACACAAGAGAAAAATTACTGAATTCTCTAAAGGTGACTGCTCTCTGTGGGTAGAGTCCCGTTATGAAAAACGATTCTAGTAGATCCTCAAAAGCACCTAAGTTACTCTCATCTCAACCTAAATCATCTCATCTACCTACTGAATGAAAAAGCTGCAGGGCTTCTCTAGCACTTTTCTTGGAGTTGTGCCAAGCTTGGATTTAGGCCAGTTATTCTTTTTATTTGCAAAATTCTTAGAAACAAGGAATCTGCACCCGGTGCATGGAGGCTGCAGCTTAGGGAAACCTTGTGTTTGTAATTTATTTAATAAAGGACAGTGTCAGCTTTATGAAATACTGAAATTGCCATGTATTGAGGTGTAATGATTCACTGTAAGTCCCTCCCCAGTGCATGAAAAACTAGTTTTGCACTGATGATCCACAGAGAGCTTTAACTTCAGGACTAAACAAATATCATTATAGCATTAGAAAGGCAGTGGCTAGTAAAGTGTTAGGGCAGTGGAAGAGAGCTGTTGCCATGTGACTGTGCTCTGATGACTGATTTAACCAGAAGTGTTTGAGTACTTTCAAAATTTGGGGTTTCATGTACAGAGCCAGGACTAAAGGTGAATAGAAATATGTATTAAATCGGTAATTCTTATCTGTGTTTTACGGATAGGAAATACAGAGAACTTTAATGCTGCCTTTTTTCCCCCCTCCAAGAAGGTCTTCAACATACTTCCAACCCTACTGCTGTAGATGTCCAAGAAACTTTTTGCAGTAGACCTCACCTAGTGCAGAATTAGGGCAATTTGAATATTTAATGTTTGTGAGGGATCTACTCAAAGCAGCCTGCCTCAGAGCCAGGATTGTATTCCAAGCTAGCTCTTCTCCAGGCTTTGTATTTATTGTAAGAGCACCTCTGTTAGTATTGCTATAGAATTGAGCAGCATCTCTTGGGCAGGTGAAGATGCCAGCTTCATTTGTGTAGGCTCCAAAATGGCCATCGAAGAGTGCCTGTCTTGTTGGCAGCAGTGGTTGAAGAGGCCAAATCTGTAAGGCAGTGACATAGTACTGAGGTGGAATTTGCGGTACAAGTGGACCAGAAACCCAGCTTTGGGAGCCAAGTGGACCCTAAGAACACAAAACAAATTAAGTTAGTATAACGAAATTGTGAAGTGGTCAAGGAGAAATAGTTGTGATTGACAGTCCGTGGACCTGTGCAGAGAAGGCGCTTCTTGGCCATTAAATGTTAAATTTTAAAAAGAAAAATAGCAGTAGATGAATGGCCCGTCTTTCCTTCTAATAACTTTAACTTCGATAAATCGTGATTTCAGAAATATGACTAGTCACAGCTTAGCTTTTCCCCTCACTGGTTAATTGGGGTGCTGGGGTTAATCTAAATTAAAACTTAAACTAATAGAGGTCATTGAGGGAAGAGAATCACCTGAGTAAAACAAATGGGTCTGCCAGGCACAACTGTATCTTGGCCATTTCCCAAGAGAGAAGTGGCAGCAAATTGGAGTTGTTTCAGCATTCGGTAGAGGTGAAGGATGGGTGACACCGGTTTAATGTACGGCACCTCCGGAAACGTTCCAGATTGCTTTCCTTGCTGTACCAACTGCTGCCTCCCATGCACAGTGAATAGGAGCCGGACCAGCCAGCAACATCTGGCAGCACAGCAAGGAATGGGTGCAACTTCGAAACCCCATAGACTCTAAATATGGTGCTTAGCCCGGTGGAGGCTTTAATCACTTACCACTCTTTGGCAGCGGGCTACGACAGCTTATCCTAGCCTCGTACATCACGCACAGACATCTGCTGAGCCGCAAGGCAGCTACACATTCATTTTCCTTTCTTGGTTTTTTTTTTTTTTCATCCCTCCCTTCCTCCCTCCTTCCTTCCTTCCTTCCCTCCCTCCCACCCTTCTCCTCTCCTCCCATCCCCATCCCCAATATGCTTCTTGGGCGAGATGATCTGTAAAGATTACTGCTTCATTGTGTGCAAGTAATTGTGGGGATGCCAGCCCCTTGCCAGACACCGCGCAGCACCTGTTCCGCTGACCTGGTTAATGTCTTCTGTTGAGTGGGATTTGGCAGAGATTGGAGCCGAAGCCAATTCAGTGATAAGGCTAAAGAAAATGGCTGTATGTTTTCTGTCACCTCCCAATTAAATTGGTTTCATAAAGTGCTTTCCTTTATTTGTCAGGGTGGTAAGCTGAAGCTGAACATTGCATTCAGAAAGGGTAGAGTGCATTACAATAGAGTGCTGACAATACAGTGAATGTGTTTTCTTTCAGATGGGTCATAACTGTGCAGCGCTTTTGTGTGCGTGTGCGTGTGTGATTGCGTGTGTGGATGTACATATATAAATAAAATGTGAAAAGGGAACTGGTTCTTCAGGAGTAACCAGCAGCAACGTCTCTGGTTGTTGGAGCTGAGGTTACTCAGAAGCTCTGACCTCTGTGCGTAATACTTATCGCAAAGTATATGCGGACATTTCAACGGGTGCTTTTTGCTTTGTATTTAAATTTAGATCCAGACTCTTTTTAGTATCACTTTCGTTTTTCTAAATAACGTTTTATAATGATTAGTTTATTTTGATTACTGCTTACGGTTTATTAAAGGTAAACATTCAGATAAAGGACATTGGAAACCAACTTCCTGTATATTTCAGTCTGAAATTAAGCAAGTAAAAATGAACAAGATCTGATGAATGTGTGCAAGTTAATGATAGCAGAATAAGTGGCTGTACTGTTTTGTTGTAGATGATAATAGAAAACTCTTTAATGAATCTGTTTTTCCTGTGGAAAAAACAGTTTTCTTGTCCAGGTCTTGATATTCAATGGAATTCACTATGTGGGGCTGGTGGAATTTTACGATGATTCAGGATTTAACTCTGTTCTGTCTGTTCATCTCACTTTGCCTTTTCTCATATTCTTCACTTGTTTTATAAGCAGTTATAGTTTTTATTGTGGTGGCCCATGTTGAATGGTAATGTAAAGCTGAGCTGAATAATGCAAGTGAAATATTTTTATCTGGGTTGCTCGGGGTGGGAATAGTTAAACTGTTTGAGAAGGATCCTCATTACTGACAGCAGCGAGAGGCTAGACCCCATTTCCTTTTCTTTTAAACTCTCCTTCATACATGGTTTTAAGGGAAGAAAAAGGCTTTTTATTTTTAGAAGTCATATTTACGTAGAATTCATTACAGCTGATACTGCAGCATTAAGACTTAAAATTCCAGCCTGCTACCAGAGAGCTGCTGGTCTGACATGCTACAGTGGAGATTTTATTATTAGGTTGAAATACTCCTCTAGTAAAGGAGAGAGTGGAAATTGGTTTATTTCCAACAGGAATTAGGTTAGTGTTCATATGCTAAGCGTTCCACTGGTAGCAGCTCTTCCCAGAACAAATGTTCATCATTGATGGCAGCAGGTATGCCTAAGGAGAATTAGGAATATACATAATCCCTTTTTTTCTCTGCTCTCCTGCTCCCTCCTCCCCCTGATTTTGGTTACGTTATATGTCACTGCATTTTATAACAACCCGCAGTCATCAGTCTTGTTTGTGATCACCACAACCTCAGAAGCTGAGCAGAGCCAAAGTGGATGGGGAACATTTAACGAAACACCGAAGGCTGCAAAGAGAGGTGGCAGCAGTTTGCCAGGCAGGACCGCCAGTAGGTTGGAGAGGACTGTCATCCCTCAACTACTGCGTTATGTTGCAGTGAACTGTTCCTGTCTGGGATTTACTCCCCAGGTGAGCGTGCTTGAACAGCAAGGAAGAGGCTTGCTCCCTTCCTTACCTATACCCTAATTACTTAGGAAAGGAGTTGATCCTGTAGAAAACGTTGTTTAGTTGTAGGACTTGTAACTTACTTTATTGCTGTCCCTTGTGGAGTGGCACTGTATGTGCCTGTCCACTCTTGCACACTCTGTGTGACAGGTATGGTTTTTAAAGTGAGCAAGAGATCTCACTAACTGCCTTTTTCCTAGCTTAGCGTTCAGAATGCCTGCTCTAATCTGAGTCACCACAAAATAAAGTTGCAAGTCTGAATCTCGTGTTAAGATACTTCTCTAGCTCAATTTGTTGTACCTGTGTCCAGATCACAGTGTATGGCTTTTTAGAAAACTTTACCCGATGGGGTAAATTTCTCCTCGTTTCCCAAGCAAGAGTTGGCCTAAAGCACTGGACACATACTGGGGTTTTCTCTCCCAGGTATAATGCCATAATGCCATAAACAAGTAATTACTAATCCAGTAAACTATTAAAAGTCGATAATGGTGAGGAATAGAGAGAAGACTGGCTTTCTGACAAGCTGGTTTACCTTAATTAAACTGGTGAGTGATTAATATGGACAGCTGATCTTGTGGCTTTAATTAGATGCATTTAGAGTTTTGTGTGAATAAGAGATGTCTCGAACCATCCCACAGGTTAATGGCAATACAATACTCTTATCACAGGCATGTATCTTTCAAATGGCTGGGTAGATGGTTAATAACACGTTTTAAAGCTTGATTTGAAACTTCTCTTAATGGGTTATTAGAAAATACGCAAGTCAATGCCTATTTTATACAAAACCGAATTTTAATAAAATGTTTTTTAAAAAGGCACTGTCCAGTGATATCATCTTGCAGTTTAGGTTATTACATTATATAGATTGTAGAAAATTAAATTTTAAAAAAGTGTTTCAAGGGGATTTAAAAATAATATTTGAGCTGCAGTCTAAAGTTTCTCTGGTGTTGCTAGAAATCCAAATGGTGTTACAGTAGTACTCTGTGGAAGCTTGAAAGAAGAAAAGAAACAGCTTGTTTCTACATTGGGACAGAATGCATGCTGAATGAATCCTGGTCTAGCAGCAACCTTTTTGTAATTTATGCTGTTTTAAATAATTGTATGCTGTATAAATATGAAAAAGACGGGAAAAGTCATGTGATTTACCATGTCTCTGCAAAGACTAAAGGAGAAAAAAATTAAATTAGAAAGTATTGAAATTACATTGATAAAATGCAGCTTTGTCAACTTTCTGTTCAGGATTGACTTTGCATTTTCACCAGGAAAGAGGAAAAGCATTTGGTGTTTGCAGTCTTACTTTACTTGGACTTGACAAGTTGTACTTTAGCTTCTCTCCTTTTGTTTCCTATGGTGATTTTGTTAAAAAATAACTGCTTTTTAAACTGTTAAAAGATAACTTAACAATAACACGTTTTCAATGTGACATATCATGTTGCAGCTCTGTGAGGCAGGATGAAGGTAATTTGCCTGAGCTTTTGAAAGGATTCTGTATTAAAAGATAGCAGAGCGCCGTTAGTAGACCTTCACACCCCAATAATTGTTTGTTTACTGTGTCTCATAACAAATACACATTTAGCTAGAAAAGGCCACATAAGCAATTTGCAAATATTTTAGAGTTCCTCACTAATAAATGGATTATTTTTTTAGCCAAGGAGTGTCAGAGTAGTCTAGTAAAGGTAAGCAGCTGCTGGTAAACCTGAAGTCTGGGTTTCTCCCATTTTTCTCATTTTTCAGAATCCACAGATAGTCAAATCTTCTTCTGTTCCTGTTGCTTTCAGCAAATGACTAGATGGCAGAAGCGGTACGAGGTTCTGCACAGTTGTTTTAAGACGAACATTGTCGGCCCCTTGTTTGGTATTATTTCTGGCACAGGGAGACCAAGAGGACTGGTTTGACTTTCCCGTACAGCGGCCAGCACGATGGCCGGGCTGAGGCTGCCTCTCACCTCTTCGCATACCTGACTCGGTGAATTCAAAGGCAGCAGCGGCACTTGAGTTAGGTGGCTTTGATGTGCTGTAGCAGAAATGACCCGTGCCTTTGCTGTCTTTTCTGAAGATTTTAATAACATCAGAGTAAAAGTGTTCCTTTTGTTCCGATTATATTTCTAAGCTTTGTAAACTCAACTGTTTCCTGTGATATACTATAGATCAACTTTTGCAAGGTATTAATTTGAATTGATCTGTGGGGTCTCAGAAAAGTGAGCCTTTTGTCACGAGGCTTATTTCAGCTATACTTAGCTCTTTGTCTCAACTGGAAATTCTTAGGGGTCTGCAAATCAGAAAGGTCAGCAAGTGTAGTATTAGAAACACTGATAGATAGTGCATGAAAATGAGACCTAACCTCTAAAATGAAAATTGACCTCTAAAATGAGAAATGAATCTCTATTACCCTTGAACAACACCCTGATGGCATTTCTAAATCCCTCTAATTTTGTACAATGTACTTCGTGGGCATCTCTTTAACTAGTGTAGAGAGGGAGTCCTTTTAAGGTGAATTCTTTAGAAGGCACACATCATTGACTCCAGCTTCGGTGTCAGCAAAGGTAGGTGAATACTAACCGCTTTTGAAGCTCTTGCCTTCGGACCTGTTCTGCGGGAGCGCTGCCTTGCTCTTGGCTAGCAGTTGGAGATTTTAAGCTCTCTCACGTGCTCAGGACGCAGGAGGCAGAGTCAGTTCCCGTCTGGTCCGCAAACACGGCTTGTGGGCCTTGGCAAACCACGCGACTTCTGCGTGGTCTTCTTTACTCGTGTGGTTGGTAGTCCCTGGTTTTGACTAGGGAGTCTGGCTGGGTCGGTTCTAATAGCGAAGCTCTGTTGAGTTCAGAAACGCGCGCGCAGGAGCGCCCGTGGCAAGCATCGCTGCTTCGTTCCAAAGGCAAATAAAACTGACGTTAGCAATTTTCTTCTGCTTGCTATTGCCCGTTGTCTGCTTTGCACGTAGTTTGTCCTCCTGGTTCCAGCTTTTGGTAGGAGCAGCTTGGAGTTGGTAGTTGAGCTGCAGGCTGCTGGACATGGTTGCACTTGGTTGCAGGTAGGCAGTTGTGTTTGCTTATGTGGGAGACTGAGCTTAGGTTTTTGAAGTTCAGGGAAGATGTGAAGAGGTGAAGGAAGGAAAGCAAAAAGGGATATGTTTCAAATCAAAGCCTTTTGATGCTGAAATTGCCTAACTCAAACTCTGTCTTCACACATCAGGGCTTAATGCTGATAGTGATTTACTTACACTTCCTAGTTAATAATTAGACATCGGGAGACACCATATATCACTTCTAATGGAATATATGGGGTCTGATGAGAGTTTTCTGTTTTGACTAATAAATTTTAACCAGAATCACCAAGCTTAATGAAATATTACAGCTTCAGAAGTGTTTTAAGTCTTGTGCTGTGAAAACAGTGTTGCTTTATTCAGTAAATGAATTTATCATTCATTTTGTATCCTGAGCCCTAGCTGGCTCTGGAGCATGGGCTGAATGCAAGACTCTGAACTAGAAAGCGGAAAAACTAATCAAATCCTTAAAGACCAAAGGCAGCGAGGCAGGTCTAGACTGACTTTTTCAGTGGTAGCCTCTGGCTACATCCACTTTTATTTTAGTAACCATTGTTAGCATGATTTATAACTTTAGCTTTAAGACGTACACTATTTAGATGTAGTAAGATGCTTCGCAGCTTTTATTTCTATTTCCTAATTTCCCTCTTGCTCTGGCTTTTTTTTACTTCCCCCTCACCTTTGTCCCCCTCTCCTCTCCGCAGCAGTGTCCCCAGTCCTGCAGTTGACGCTGCATCGAAAGAACATTTCACTGTCAGCCCCAAGGTCAACAAAACCGTCTCTGCCTCAACTAATGGCTGATCGGCTGGTGGCCTAGTTAGTGCAGAGGAGACGACTGTGTGCAAGGTTTAGTCTCCTACTGCTGCGCAAAGCTTTTCCCTGCTAATTCTGTACACAGAGGAGAGGATATGCCCCCCAGCAAATAATGGGATCCCTGCTGTCGCCCTGCTAAGTGGCACGCGGTTCGGCTCCTTGCCCTTCACAGCCGTCACGGGAAACGCTGCCTTGCCAAAAGGAGAGTGATCCTTTCCGAGAAGATCCTGCCCACTTCCCAGGTGCAGCATTAGGAACCTGCCCCCAAAATGCATCTCGTTCTAACCAGTGCGGACATAGGTGTAAGATCTTGGTGGCAGTCCTGAGTCTACCAGTCTGTGGATTTGGTGGGCCATCAGGACGAGCAAGTCCTGCTGAAAAACGTCTTGCCGCTCGGTTCTCTAAGAGCGTAGGACGTCTGTGCGTTACCGTGTTTTGTGCCTTAGCCTCTGCCATTACTACTCAGCAGTTTTTCCTGTGCATCGTGCCAAAGAAGCAAGATAAGAGGAGACAGTAAACACACCTTATTGCTGGTGCAGGAAGAAACCACTAAACCCTTGCTGCACCATTTCTCGCTGCTGTTAAAACCCTCCCTCCCACCTTGCTTTTGACAGAATATTGACTAGAAACCAAGATCCCATTTCTGCTTAGCCTTAAGGGCAGCTGTTTACAGAGTAGCGGTGTTACATAGGTTTACTGTGTCGTATGTCTGTGTAACACTGGATTTGGATCTTGTATTTAGCTGCCAGAAGTGACTGTGATGAAGTGGGAGAGATAAACTGATAGATTGTGTGCCAGAAAGATGTTGGGAATCAATCAGATAAACAGGGCAGAGAAGTAGCTTGCTGTTTTCTTGTGATAATAAACCAGCGGCCTCTCGTCCTGGAATTTTTAAATGTAATTGCTGCAGTAATAATCTCCAAAACTAAGCAAATAGAAAAAAAGTCATGGCAGGTTTTTAATTATGCTTGAATTGCTCTTTTTTTGTTTTTGTAATATGATGTATGCCTTGAAGGAGAGAAAAGATGTACACAGGTATAAATATTATCTCTGTTGCTTGAGTGTCTCTCATTTGAAAATAAAAAAGGGTTGTAAAATGATACCCATCTACCTTTATGGCATTTTTCTTTTCTGGGGTGCATGCCTTTTCCCTCCCTCCCTCCAGTAGTGTACTTAAGCGATCAGAAACTATGGGGGTCAGCAAGTTTCTCGCGTAGCACTGTGCCCGGGACAGCTTTTGGTGTGAGCTGCGCTCGGTGGGGCAGCGTCGGTGCCTGGGAAGCTGTTCGAGGGCAGGCTGCTCTGAGCACAGTGGTAGTCACCAGCTAAGCTGTGCTCAGAAATGCCGTCGTCTCACGTGAGCTGGTATTTCCTTCTCCACATCACTGGCGGCGGGGCAGGATGTGGAGCTTCTTTCTTGTCCTCTTGCCTTGTCTGTGCGTGCTGTCTTGGGCCAGGTGAAGACTATAGCCAGGACCGTGGCTGCTCCCCAAGCCCTGCTTTCCATGACTGTTACTGTACCTGGAATGACCATTGCAGTCCAGCTCTCCTACTTGAGCAAAAGTATAGGGTGGAGGAAAAGCATCTTTCATCCTTTCTTCTCTAGCATCTTTGTGGAATTGCCTGGACTCTCTGATTTCCAGGTGGGTCTGTTTTGGGTGCTTGCTGAGCTGAGGCAGTAATTTCCCTAGGCATTGAAATGTCGGCATCTAGAAAGCAGTCCGTGCCCCTCAGTTTTGGAGGGTTTATTTCTGTTCTTTGTGTTAATACGTTGGCTAATACCCAAGGCACGGCACGTACAATTTACAGTGAGTGGTGATAAACATATAGCACCGGTCAAGTATCCGAAAAGGCTGTTCACAATATTCTTTGGCTGCAGGAAGCAAAAAGGACAAAACCCAACCCTCAGGACATGAAGAGAAATAGAAAAGCCTGCTTGAGCATTCCTGCTCTAGCTATAAAAATTATTTTGCTGTGCTGTTCCTCAGAGCAAGCGTTACTGCCCAGCAACGCTTGACTTCTGTTTGGTGAAGTGTTTCAGTTCTCCCCTGCCCTCCCCACTCGAAGTGTGGGGCAGGACCTGTGGGGCAGAGGTGTTACTGCAGATCTGCCTGCATTACATCTCTTGCCCGTGGGAGTTGTGTACACAACAGCCTGTGAACCTTCAGGTCTTTTTTATCCTTCCGAAGCCCAAGGAACAGTACCAGCCTCTGAAATATAAGCCGAGGCTCAGCTGCTCACATCCCCTCGGGCTTGTCACGTATTCGCCCGCTGTGGGATTGTACGGTACGCTTTGCTCTGGGCTCCTGGGACGAGCAGTTACCGAACGGTTCGCCCATCTGACAATCCCAGAAGAGGCTTTGCAGTGCCCCCAGGGATTCCAGTTGCCATTGCTTAGACTTAAGATTGTTAGTTTGCTTTGCCCATGTGGGGCTTCTTGTGCTTGGACCACGGTGCTGCTGAACTGTGCCCCTCCGGCTCCACATAACCTTTGAGATTCTCTTCAGATGAATGGCATGACGCTACATGTCACCTAAATAAACCATGATGCGTTGGAGGGAAGACTATACTACTCCTAGATCCATCTGAAATTATATACCGAAACTCTTTGTAGTGGCCTTCAGTGCTATGCTCCAGTCACATATTCTGTGGGGACCTTTTTGGAAGAGGGGGATGATCTACAGTTACTTAGACTTTTAGCATAGCCGTCAGCTTTTTCCCTTGGAAAACTCTCTCATGCAGAGGAAGTGTTAAAAAGCCTTGGTTCTGGGCTTGGGATTTTACCAGGAGTTTCAAGAAATGAGGCATACAGGTTCCCTTGGGAACTTGGCAGCTAATTTTGTAAGTCATCTGAGAAACCTGTGAGCGTGTTTGCATTAACTTGTCTTTACTGTGCTTTTAAATGGGATTGTTGTCTTTCTTCTAGCTCCTTCGAGAACTTATAGAGCGTAAAACCACTTCATTGGACCCCAATGACCAGGTAGCAATGGGCAGGTAAGTAGGAAGTTGTCTGTAACATGACTAGTTTCACCCCAGCACTGTATTCCGGTCCAGAAGTTCAAAACTACTTGTGAGCTTCCAGTCCAGTTCATTGTAGAGGGCAAAATTTTGAACTACTCTGGAGAAATCATCTGGGTGTAAGAAATTACATAACAAATTATTAAAACAGTATGACAGTAGTCAAGAAAGTCATCCTTCTAACATACTCCTTAGTTATGGATCACACTGTCTGACTCCGAGTTCGCCAGCCTTTGAGCTGTGCCCTGGTTTGTCTGCGATCCCCTGAAGATACTTTCCTTTTAAAGGCTTGTTCCAGACTTTGGGTATTTCTGTCTCTCAGTGATTCAGGCAGCACGAAGGGAGTGCATGGAGGGGTGTCTTAAGTGACCCTAGCGAGGGAGAGCTAGACAAAGTGACTGCCAGCTGCTGAAATTTGACTTTTTCTCATTACGAGCTCTTATTTGTCATTGTTTTAGAGGAGCAAACCTTCTGTCCTGAGATCTGTTAAAGCAATTCCTGTGTATGCTTTCTCCGTGCTGTAAGAAAAGATACTATACAATTAGAACAGTATCGGGGAATGTTTCCTACATGCAGGAGTAAAATATAATTCCATGCAGGGAAGCTCTTATTTCTTTGTTTAATTCTACAGTTAGAAAATAAAGAATCTTCCAAATACCACTTAGTGAACTGTGTACATTTAAGTAGCCATGGGCTATAATTTAGAAAAGTGTATAAGCAGAGGAAGACTGAAAATGCTGGAGCAGGGCTCTCCACTGAAAAAGTGCTATGGGGCTATGTGTATGGGGAGGTGGAGAAAATGCATTAGGAAATTTTGTGATGGTGAAATAACTTTTATCCTTGTAAAATATTACCCAAATTTTAGTGCAATGTGTCAAATTTATTTTGTGTATGTCTGGAATATTATGGAAAGCTATTCACTATAATTTAACATGATATAGACAAAATTACATTTAAGTGGTGATTACATTGTACATTTATCTGACTTTACAATAAAATAGATTACAGTAATTAAGATTATATTAAGATTGCAGTAATTGGATTTTGCTAGATTTTTTTCCCTGATGTCAAGTTTTCATTGTATAAATCAGGTAAGATGACGCTCGTTTTCATAAAAAAATATTTATAACTAGTAGAAGTTTTTCCCTGCTGAAAACTTCTTTGACTTGATGAAGTTCTGTTTGAGAAGTTGAGCCTTCCCTTCTAAATACAGTCAGGGATCAGGCAGCACTTTCTGAAAGTGTTTATTGCTTTTCTTTCTTCTGTTTTGTTTAGTAATAGTTGGAGCATTATATAGGGCTTCTTGCTAGATTTGCCAGGTTTAAGTCAGAGATGGTGAGGAGAAGTACTTGCTTATAATTTTCAATATACCTTGCAAAACTGAGGGAGGAAATAAATTCAGAGCATCTACTGCATCATGGTAATTCTGTTCATGAAGTTAGCATAACCTATCTCACTTAAAGAATCAGTTTAGGATGTGGCAGACCATCTGTTCCGTTATGGGCTTTCTATATGCAAAACAGAAGTTATTCTAGTAATCAAGGCTGAAACAAAAAAGCAGTACCTGTAAAGACATTTTTTACAGATTTTAGCATTTATATTTGGTACAGATTTTCTTTTTAATTCTAAGGATTCTTTAAAAAATTTAGTAATCAAGAAAGAACAAAAAATGGAGCCAAGCTTGCGGCTTCCCTGCAGGTAGAATATTCTCACTGAACAGTGACTGTCTCATCGGGATCAGCAGGTCTGGTCTGCGCGTCCCATTATGGCTGGAGTCAGGAGAACAGCTTTTTGTTTAAATGCCATGCCTGTGGAGTGAAGCAGTACCACGGGCACCTGAAGTTTCATACTTGTTTTTCTGAGGTTCTGATCTCCTTCTCTTGTGTAAATGCAATAGGTAGAAGGGCTGGGAAGAGCCTCAGACCCCAGTGTACCTAATACTCATTTTCCCAGTGGCTCTAAACATTGTGTAACTGTTGTTTTGCATTCCTCAGGCAATGGCTGGCCATCCAGAAGTTACGAAGCAAAATAAAGAAGAAAGTGGACAGAAAGGCCAGTAAAGGAAGGAGAATCCGGTGGGTGACAGCTTCTGCAAGAAGTTCTGATTTTGCCAAATAAATTCTGACTGGACTAGGTTGGCTCTGGGGTGCATTGGTAGGCTTATTCATGCCTTTTAGGGCAAGATGTCTTGCTCTGGGGCATCCACAGGGGAATCTTAATGTTCTCTGAGCCTAGAATAAGAGCTTGGCTGGATGCAGCCTGTGAGCATTGCCCAGATCAGTCTTGGCAAGAGTGTTCATTGGTCTCAGAAAACACTGGAGAGAGGTGTTCAAATGTTCCTAAGCGATTTGGGGCCGTAATTTCCAGTGAAAGCCAATAAACATCTCTTGTGCAATATATATTTAGCTGACTAAAACGTGAATAGCAGCTCTAGGGGAAGATGTGTAGAAAAGCCTCAGTGAGGTAGATGTCTGCTTCCCACTGACTGTCAATTGGAATTTGGTGTCTAATCTCTCTTTATTTTTATAAGTCCCATCGCAGCATTCTTTAGCCTCAAAGCATTTCACATCCTGACTCCTGGATCGCTAATTTGGGTTGATCTCTCCGGTTGTGTTTCTAGTGGAAGAATCTCCCATGCGGTGGGGTAGAAAGGGAAGCAGTCTGGAGAGGATAGGATTTTTTTTTCCCCCTTTGCGGAGCATATATATTAGTCTCCCTGAGTTTAGCATGACTGCATGATTTGTAGTGGAGGAGGTGTTTGTGGCAGGGAGGCATGCTGAAAAGCTGCACCGCTTCCTGAAAAATCCGCAACATTAACCATCCTTTTGTGAGTAAACTATAAATCGTGAGTTTAGATGGCATCTGATAGAAAGTCAGTGGAGTCAGTCTGGGTCAGGCCTGGCATAGCAATTTTTAAGATAGATGTCATAAGATAATTTATTAAAAGAGGGAAGAGCTACTTTGTTGGCCTGAAAAGCCTATAATTATTGACTATCAATATTCTTTTCTGTCAGCATCACACATAATTGGATATATTCATGATTCAGTCAAAACTACTGACAACATCACACAACTGAGTCAGACTCGTAAACCTCCAGGAATAATGGGGAAGTCTCTCATTGTGTGCAATCTGTGCGCTTCAGCATTCCTGAGAGATCAGCTATCTCGCCAAGTCAATTGCCTCTTAGATCTTAGGTGCCTTTTTTTTCTTCTTTAAATAAAAGTTGTACTGACCCTGCAGGGAAAATATCAATAAGAGAAAAAAGTGTCATTGTCTGTGTTTAGGATTAACATGCAGTTAAGCTCCAGCATCTTTTCAGAATAGTCCAGTAGAGTCCAAATGGGTGTTTTTAAATAGTCGGTTCTTCCACTGAGAGACTCAGTGTCACCACAGGCAGATCACTTATCCTCTGTTCTTCTTTTTCCTTCTCTAAAATGGGGGCAGCAGTACTTAGATTTGTTTTCCTGAAGGACTTTGAGATCCTGGAAAGCAAAGTATCACATACTAAGTTTCATCTGTCTCTGTAATTCTACCTTTTTAGCAATCCTTTAGCAAACCTTCAATGTTACAGCACATTGGGATGAAACGTGCTAGTTTATTGTAGGGTCTGAGGGTCTCCAAGTGCTTTCAAAAGCAGCCGATCTTGCGCTTGACATGAGTACCTGTCCCCTTCATAGACAGGGAAATTGGGGCACTAAGAGGGGAAATGAGCTCATCCTAAAACTCCACAGTCAAGCTTAAGAAACCTGGTGCCTAGAACTCCGCTATCCCTCACTAGGACATGCCTTTTCTTGAGGTAGATACGGAGGAGTGATGTGTGCACACCTATTTGTCATGTCAGTGATTTCTGGTCCTGTGCTGCATGGGATGTCTTTCTGTGAATGAAATTAAGTATTTTCTATCTGCTAGACTGGTATTTTTAAAGTCCTGATTTAAAAAAAATGTGACAATAATTAGTTCTGGACAAACAACTCGTGTCAGAGAATTTATCAGAATTGCTAAGTCCCCTTGCCACTACTCAGGCTGTCCCTGTATAAGCTTTGATCTATATGAATCCATCAATTGTTAATGTCTCATAAGCGAACTATTTCATAGTGCAGCCTATTGACCTGTTGTTTGCTGCAGTACTAGCCCTGCATGGCTATGTCTGTTCCCTGACTCGACCATTACAGCGTTAGACCAGGGCAGTTGCTTCCATTACGAGTGAGAAAGACTTGATTGTGCGGAGAAGCCCTTGTGTAAGGGTGAGTGTGTGCTGTGCCTGAAGAGCCATTCTGAAATAGTCTTGTGAGCTAAAAATCCCCTCGAGGGAATGTTCCTGCATAAGCAAACAAAAGGGAGTGCAGAGGTGACAGAGTGGAAAGGTGATTCTGGGCAAATGCTTGTGAATCCTTTTGCCTGCTATTTGTCAAGCTCTAAAAATAGCAGCAGCTTGGTCAGATAAAACATTTCAGACTTGGGTCGGCAGCATGGTAGTGTACACCAAAAGCCATTGGTTTGGAATCCCCTGCCCTTAGACACTAGGGTTTAAAGCCACCTTCCCATTCTGAGTTTTTCAGTACTCTGTTAAATTTTATGTCAGGTCCTTGAATATAACTCATGAAATCTACCAGAAGTTCCTAGCCCAGTGTGGAAAGCGGGAAGGGGTTCCCATACCTGGAGGTGCAGCACAGCTTGCAGAAATATTTTGGTGGATCAGAAGCTGAGACAGATGCAGCACTGTATCACCTTGGATATGCCCCACCTCTTTGCACAGGTCTTTTTCCTGTCTTCTTTGCTTGTTTTTACATGCTTCATTTGTAAGGTATTCAGGGTAAGACTTTCCAGCTATGGGTATGGCTATCAGAGTGGGATTTTGATATCCTTTAGGGCCCTAGATACCACAGAGCAAGGAAAAAGTGATAGCAGATGGATGCTTGGAAGGTCTGATGCTCTGAGGCTTCTGCTGCCTGCAGTGGGCTCTTTGGGCACAAATTCCAGAAGGTGATTAAGATGCCAGCTGAATGGAAGGCTGAAAACGAGTTCTTCTTGCTCTGACTTTTCAGTGTTGTCTGTCTGGGAGTCTGATTAGGTACTCTGCACACAATTAATGGATGCTTTATGTCCTCTTTCTAGCTGTGATAAAAAAGGATTGGCTTGCTATTCAGTTCAGTGTATCATCTGATTATTCTTGTGTCCGTGTTATAAGAAAGGAGGAGGAGGGAAGGGAAGGGGAATTGCCAGCTACAACTAGTGACTCATTAGATATCAGCCACCAGGAAAGCCAGCGGTTTGCATTTCAGGGGCTGGTATGTTTCTATTCAAGCAGCCACATTTCCTTTTCATTAATAGTTACTAATGTGCTGCCTGCTTATTTCCTGCACTCTTCAGGTATCATGTCCATAGCAAGCTGGTGAGCTTCATGGCACCTATTGACCACTGTACAATGAATGATGATGCCAGGTGAGTAATAGATTAATTATGTTTCTCAAATGGCTTCATGACAGCATGATATTGACCTGTTCTTCAGTCTGTCGCCCCCTCCATTTCTTCTTATCAGTTAACCATTTGTCACTGGCATCATAGCCTGGGTGTCTTGGTCACATCTGTCCAGGCAGTCTGGCTGAGCTTTCACCCTGTAATTACTGTGACACCAAACAAGAAATTTTCATAAATCTCGGTACCTACATTTTGATTCCTGCTTTAAAACTCCTCCAATTTTGAAATCTTCTAGTTTTATGGAATTATTTTGGAAATAGACAACTTCTATTATCTGGTGTCTTCAGGTATAATAGAAACTTACAAAGAACTTGTCTTTTAACAGAAGTGGCAACTGTTTTAAATTCTGTTTAGTATGCATTTTCTTAGATCGGTTAATAACTGGAATGGTTCAGTCAAGGTTCACTCAAGACCTAAATGTTGCTTGTGTTTATGTCTATTTAAAGAGTGAAGAATTTTATTGGAAGACTATAATGTTTTAACGTGCTAATTAGTAAAGAAAATATCAGTGAAGTTTTGTGCATAGCTACTAGATAGTTTTTCTACATGTACACCCATATTTCTTAAGTATTACATTTTTAAACTAAGTCTGGAAATGCTGAGCTTTTTGTGGGAAGGAGGTGGAATAATTTTTCCAGTGAATGGATGTAGAAGGCTTGAGAAACATCTTCCCCCTGGGTTGTAGAACATGTTTGTGCTTTGTGAGAGAGAGATGTCATTTTTCTGTTTGCAAAATGGAAACCAAATACCTGCTGTTCTTAGACTGTTGCCTTTTGGGATATTGCACAGGCTTCTGGATGAGAGCTCTCCAGTAAGCTGGCACTAAGATGTTTTGTGTCCATAATAAGACCTGTGCTGTTTCATCATGCATCTTTCTCCTACGTTCTTTACTCTTTCTTTTTTTCTTTTTCTTCAAGTGAGAAAACTGCTCTGATTTCTGAATATTGTCTAGATCCTCTCACCACAGAAATAAATGTGTTGGATGTGTAGGGTGAAAGCTATGCCTCCAGCCATATAAGGGGTGGTCAGTTCTGCCACCCCCTTAACCTGGATCATAGGAAGAGAGGGACAGAAGTGGCTTGGGCACTGTGAGATTAGACACAGATACTTTTGTCTGTTTGGAAAATGGGGTGCATTTTTTTTTTTCTTTTCTGTTATGTAGGGCCTGAGTGAGCAGCTATCAGTGCTTCCCAGCTGGCAAGGACCTCCTTACCTGTATGGAATTGGTGTCTTTGCTGTTTTGGATAGCCCCAAATAAAACATGGGGCAGGATAGAGACCTTCCTTAGTGGAGTCATACCATCCTGTAGAAATGGTTCTAGGATGTGCTGCTCGTTCCCCCCATTTTTTGTCTGGGGGTAATTAGCAGGTGGCATATGTGTGTATAGGAAGAACCAATTCATACCATATTCATTAATAATATGCATGACTCTAATATTTCTCTTAGTATTATGTCCAGTTGACTGGTTACTACTTATGCTTTGAGAATTTCAAATGAGGTTAGAGTGTCTGTCATTTTTTGCGTATACTACCTACTGCACTGTCCTACAGGTTAGGCAGGCATACAGACCCCTGCTCTGTCCTCAGAATGAAGGCAGGCTTAGCTTGCACGGGCTGTGCGTGGGCGGGAGGAAGGTGGAAAAAAAAGAAAGTGAGACCGATCCTAATAATCTAGGAGTTACCATACTATGTTTGCCGTCCCCCGAGGTGACATTGCTTCCTCCTTCGCAGTCCACCGCACTCACTCGTGTTCCAAAAGTTGCCTAGAAAATGCATTCTGTAAGCCAAAATCCTCCAGCAAGTCGATCCAAACGTGGAGTGCATTGAAACAGCTGGGACGGTGGAGTCGTTCTGCACAATGGCCTTCTTGGGCCTCAGCTACACTTCGTCTGGCTGCCATCTTCATAACCCTTATTCCCCTCGCTTCTCAGGAGGCACCTTGAGTCCACCACAAACTGCACGGGGTCTGGCTGACCCTCAGAAGCTATTACAGCTAATAGGATGCTATCTACGTTACGCTGTGTCGACATAGTTATCATTGTGGTAGGGACAGAGTGTTTGACATTTGGTTTACTGAAAATGTCTCCTGGGGGTTTTCTCCACATTGAGCGGGTTATTACATCGCTTGCATGTTTTACTGATTCTTTGGTGGCAGCAGTGTGGCAGCAGCTGCTGCTGCTTATTGTCTGACTGCGGGAACTTATTTCTTACATTAAGTTTATTAGTCACTTTGGAGGCCCGCCATACTTTCTGTTAATGGCATTTTAGTCGCTTATCTCCTGATGTTGGTTTAGCCGTCTAGAGTGAGACTGTGGGTTGATGTGCTCGTGCACCAGCAAGTGTGCCCGAGGGGCGTATCGTGTGGGCAGCTGTATTCCGTTCTGCCAAGATGAGGCTTTCGAGCAAGCCCTGGACGTGGATGGGGCAATGCTGGAACCAGGCTGGGCCGGTTCTGTTCCTAGTTCTGCCAATGGCTTTGTGGATGACCTTGAGCAAGTCGCTCCGAGTTTCTGCGACTCTGATTCCCCTTCTGTGCAATGGCGGCCTGCTGTCAAGAAGTGCCTGTAAAAAACCGGTTTAGTAATAGTAGTAGTAGTAGTATTTCATTTTTTAACATGCGTAGGAAAGCTTTTGTTTCAGACAAGAGACAGACACACAAGTAGAAGCCTAAGCTTTCCTCACTGTTTGCCAAAATGCCTGCCGGTTACCTGTAACACAAAGAATATACCTTACCTTTGCCTACTGCAGGCATTACAGTCTTCCTTAAGCAGTTTCTCTGCAGCTTCCTCCCCACGGGATGTGCTTTGGCATTGTTTAGTCCTAACGTTGAGCTTGAATTTCCCTCTGCTGTCATCTAAGCCCATTATTTCTTCTCCTGTTCAACGTGGGCTTTAGGAACAGATTCTTGCTTCCCGTTTGCAGCGGCCCTGGCACACTTGGGTGGGCGTTCTTGCTTTGCGCACTGAAAACCTGGGTGTTACTTAGCTTTGCTTCCTTCCTTTCCTCCCAACTTTACACCATTTGTGTTTGCATCCAGACATACAACACATTCACAATACTGGAGTGGCCAGTGTCTGAAGATTAGGCCTCTTTAGGTGTTTTGGTTCAACTCTCCCAAAATTAAGATACCTGCTGCTATCAGTCATTTTTTTGAAAATCATAGCCACTCTCTAGGGTTCATTTCACATCCATGTTTAAAATGCCTCTGCACTTGCCATGGGCCATAATACCTCTCTAGCAGCACACAGCCGTACCAGAGAAGGCAAGAAGAATTCAGCATCTGCTTTAAACTGCAGGTGAATTAAAAAGAAAGGGCCAGGCCTGTACGCATGAGAGGGAAGCAGTAATGATAACAGCTCTCCATTGTGACAGAAGGTAATTTTATTGTTTGCAAGTGTGAATTACTAGACTGAAAATGCAAGTATACACTTCACAGTGATGTGATCATGCTCAGAGCCTTTTTTTTTTTTCTGGTCAGGCACTTAGAAGGCACGACCCCAAAATAAATACACATCTGAACAACGGGGCGCTCTGTGTTGTAGTGTGAGAAATTTTAAAGTGTCAGTGAGCTGTATATAAAAAAGGGTTGTAGAAACAGAGCTGGCAGAACTTTCCCCTTACTTTCTACCAGTGCCTACAGCGGCAGGTAGATACCTGGAAAATGCCAGTAAATAAATATGTATGTGCAGATTTGGATGGGCAGAAGCCTGGGGGGATGGCATAGCGTCCGAGGGGTGCGTATAGTGGTGTAGTTCTGGTTCTTCCTTGGCTGTGCAAAGTCCTCACTCCCCGTGATGAACTGCACAAGCCATTTAACAGAGGGGAGTTGTCCATGACTGTTGTCTTGCTTTGCTTGCTCTAAGTGCTTCTGAAGGCAAAAGTTTGCGTATCACTGTAATACCTTGCTGTTTTCTGTATATTTAATTAGCTAATGCAGCCTAGAAATGCATTTGGGGCCTGATTCTCCTGTACGTTTAAGCCATTTTACACTACTCTGGCTGTGCAGAGAGACCTTAAAATAGAGCAAGGCACTGCTAGCACTCACCTGAAGGTCCCTGTGTGGTGTTGTCATGGCTGTGGGATGCCCAGGACTTCTGGGAATGTGGCATGTCAGGTTTATCACTTGCCGCTGCCACTGGCTGGGGAAACAAAGAGCCAATTCGTGTGAGGAGAAGCAGCCTGAGCGCTACACAGAGAAAGGGATGAACAGTCACTCCACAATTGTTTTATGCCTGAATTTGAGCAAAGAAACGTACAAGTATAATAACTGCCTTTGTCAACATCACTGCCACTTTCTTTCTTATTCTTGCTGCTGGTTGGAATAATAGCATTCGTGCAGGCAATTAATCTTCCACTTGCCAGTTTTTCATGCACCCTACGCATGGGCATGGCTGTTTAACCTTGTGCTCACATATATTATGTTGTAATGTGTGGGACACTGGTGGCCTCGAGCCCTCCTCTGTTTTAACCCCTCTTTGGTAGTATTTTAAAACATACACTGGAAAGTGATTTTTATGGTTATCTTGGGGTATGTGTTTATAGACTTAAATACATTTATTGTACTCTTGGGCCAAGGCTTTTCTAATCGGTCCAAGGTCATTGCTATGTAAATGGGCCTGCCCTAAGACGAGGAACCTGAAGGCGAAAGCTTGAACGTGAGTGCGCTGTGATGGTTGTCCAGAGGAGAGGGTAGCTGTCTTGGGCAGGAATTTCCCAGGATTAGAACAGGGTTGATCTCTTTCTGGTTGTGATTTCACCTGCGTTTGAGGGTGGCATCATGTGGGTGCCACTTCTTGGACTTCCCTTGAAATAAGCTTTTCCCATCTTCATGACCTAGGGTACTTTGCCGATCCCATTGCTCCAGAATCCAACATAGTGTAATCTTGAACATAATCATCCTTCAGTACCACCACGTGCAACAGAGCTGGGAAGATGCCAGTCTTCTCTGGTTTACTCTTTGAGAAATGAGGCACGGAGAAATGATAGCCTGTATCTCCAAAGGCATTTGGGTCCAGAAATCCATGAGTCAAGAGCCTCAGTGACTTGCCAAAGGTGCCGCGCAGCAGGTCTGGGCTAGAGCTGTAGTTGACCCCAGATCTTCTGCGCGGTCACCTTCAGCTGGCCTAGCTCTGAACAGCCTCCTGGTTTTAGGAGATGCGCAGAAAGCTCCTGTGCTAGGTAGATGTATTTCTTTATGGACAAACTGAGGCTAAAGATTCCCACTGAAGGCCTGCAGGTCCATAGACAAGTGAGCGTATTTTCAGTACGTGCAGAGTTGCCGTATCTGTAGGAGTGGATCCTATAAACAGCCTAGTTGTGGCAAGGTCAGGTAAAGTCTGTGTACCTGGGAAGAGCTGCGTGTGGACTTCGGTTTTGTTATATCTCTCTGTCAGCTTTGATATATAGATCTTCAGGTCTCTGCACTGTACGCCTGTGTGTGGAACAGAAACTAGACACAGGCACTTAGAAAAAAGGTATAATATCAAATTACTGCTAAGTTTGATGAACACGATTATTTCACCTCTGGAGGACAGTAACTTGCAGGAGACTGCAAGTTCTTTAAGGACACAGATGTTTGGTCCAAACACCTTTATCTCCCAAGACGACTCAGGTTATTCTGACAGGTAAAACAAGATTGTGCAAATATGCAACAGTGATCTAATCAGCTGGAACAACAGCAATATTTTAACTGGCGCTACCTTTTAACAGCATCATTAAGGGCTCTCATTACTCTTTTATTAGAGGCTCACTCTATTTCTTATCAGATTACAGAATGAACATAACTCATGGCACTGATTTGATCTCTTGTTAAAGAGGATTACAGCTTTGCATTAACTTGGATTGACACGGTTTATAATTTGCTGTTGATACACATGCTGGCGGTGTCACATGTTTGACCCCCTCCCCACAGCATCGCTGAAGAAAAGGACACCCATACATCATCATTAAAGATGGCACCCAGTGCAGAAATGGGAGGCAAAAGGAGGCTTTTCTGCGGTAAAGTCAGGCAGGACAAAAGAGACGTGTTCTCAAGTGGAAGCTGAAATTCAGAATGGGGATTTATAACTGGGTGAAGGTGGGGGAGACTATATCGGCTTTTAGGTGGGTTGTTTTTTACGTCAGCAAATGGTTCTTCATCACAGAGGAGGACTTTGTATCCATTATGAGCCAGATTAGAGGGAAGAAGATGGCCATAACAGGACTGTGTCAAACCATGCAGTTCCACCGCAACGTGAGGGACAAAAGCCTTTCCAGGACCTGGGGACATTTCCCCTGCGCTTCTCAGACCTCTCAACATTGTGATTGTCACCAGTTAGTGAACTGGTCCCTGCCTTCGGTGGTACTGATCGTACCCCACCAGCTGATGGTGTTAGTTTAGCCAGATAACCTGTTTGCCTGGGGTGGACGTTCCTTTATTGTCATGTCCCTGGTCTGTAGGAACCCCGGGCAAAGCGGGGGTTCAAGCTAGGGCTGCGTGTCTGTGTTGTGGCTCCTTTCTTCCAGCTCCTGTGTACTGCCCATGCGTTGCAGGGCTCATCATGGTGCATTTTCTCACGTATATATTTTTTTTTAGCATATGGTCAAGTTCCAACACACTGTGCTTTACCATGTATGCCTGTATATACATATAGATAGTCTCCCCATGCCTGTGGTGGTACGTTTTGTGTTTGACTTTGAAAGCGCAGACTTGCAAGGCAGCAGAACTGGTCTCAGGGCAGGGGTCACTGCCTGAAATCCCACGGCCAAGTGCAAGAAATTAAGTCCGTGACTCCACAGTCCCGTTGGCCTCAGGTCATGCTTGGTAGAAGAGCATCCAGCCCACTCTTGTTCTTGCACAAGCAGACCAGTGCCTGCTGGGAATCTGAATTAAGACACAGATTATCCAGCTGCCAGTGAGGTTTGGATTAGAGCATTTCCCTTGGATTCAACCAGGATGTTGTGTATTTTCCCAATCAGCATTCTCACTCTTGGACTTAGTGCAGTTGCTTTGTCACAGTGTGTCTTCCTGCAAGCAGAGGGGGGTACGTAGTAGGAAATCCTGGTATTAAAAGATTAATTTACTTATATGACATAAGAGTTTAGTATTTAAAAATAAAAAAAAAGGTTGGTGAGATACCAGCCTTTAACTTTTAGCTCACTTTGTACTTTGGGTATTAAAACACCATGAGACTAGATTAATAGAGGAATTTGGGCTCTGTGATTGTCAATCCAGTACGTTCACCACGACAGAAGTCCCTGAAAGGAAGCAAAGCCCTTCTTTCTGGAACAACTGAACCAGCGGCTTCTGTGCTGCACGGCACAAACCTCAGGTGACCGTGTTTGTTGGTGTGAGAAAAATTATTCTAATTTTTTATAAACACAGCCCGGAAGAAAGGTCATTCTACTTTGTATTGGCTTTGTTTTGGGAAACAAAGGGAGTAGCACTAACATGGAGGGCAGTCTCTCAGAGTGTGCAGTGCTGTGACATTTTAGGGAAAACTGGTGTTTCTGGCATGAGCCTAGGAGTGGGAGGGCAAGCTGCCTACCTGGGCTTTCTGGCTTCTGAAAGAGCCCCCTGGTATGGCAGGGACCCTCTCTGGTCTCTCGGGGGAGATGTAGGGACTCTCTTGGGGCGGTGATGTGCACCCTGCTGCACACCCTGAGCTGGCTCGCTCGGGAACCTGGTGCTCAGGGAGGGGGAGATCTGAGCTGTACTGGGAACCAAAAAAACCCCCACGTGTTGTCCTGTGAAACTAAATCTGCTTGGCTTGATTGTTGGTCCCGAGGCACCGTGGCTTCGGTATCATTCTGCCCTTTGTGTATCGGGTTTTTTGGTGGATTTTATCCCCTAACCTTTGACTTAGCCTTAGAAGTCAGCTCATGTAGATGCAGTTAAGTATCCCATATCACTTTTAACCATAGTTGTTAGAAGGGCTGGTATTTAAGCAAGGAGTTTTTGTATGTTTTGAAGCTGGCAGTAGTGAAGTGGTGTACGTGACCCCGGTTAGTGCCAATGGGCTGAAATCATCGTGTCCCAACATTTGATGTTTGACATCCCTAGTAAGAAGACAGACGCCTCTGTTATGGAAATTTCCTTTTTAAAGGGAAAAAAAATAACCTGTTAAGAGCTGCAAGATGATTTGTCGTCCTTCCTTTGTGAGACAATTTGTCTTCTCCTGCATCAAATCTGTTATAAAACAGGCAAGCTGTGAAAGAGGGAAATCATCCTAGGAATATGGGATGTTAAGGTACACAAAGAATGGTCCCCTCCGTGCGCCTGTGTGCACGTCTGCACAGGGCACTTCACATGCAGCATTACAGTGGCTGCTCTGCTCAAATACCCATTTAAAAACAGAGACTGAGAAGGCAACATTTTGTGAATTTCATGGGGAAATTAAAGCTGCTGGAAAGCATGCCAGTGGAGCAAGCTGGAGGTTTCTGCATGTCCCTGTGTTTTGCTCCTTCTCCAGCCACTTGTCCACATCTTTTATGCTTTGTGCTGTAAAAACTCATATGAAAACGTGACTGCTATTGGGACCAAAATCAGGATGAGAGAGGTTGCATCTCTGCTCCCCTTAATGCTGTCCTGAGCACAAGGCAGGTCAATAGGCAGGTGGCTGTGTGCTGGTGTAAGGGGGAAATGTTCAGAATTGGTGACAGAGGTGGCAGGTCTGAACCCCCGGTCTGGGTAAGTTTGGGGGACGGTACCTTGAGCAGCAGCCATTCCGTCTCTGCTGTCCTCCTGCTCCCCACCCCATCCCCAGAGCCAGCCTCAAAATGTGCAGAGTCCCTTTGTTTAGGGCAAGAACCAGCTTTCTGAAATATTTATAAATCTTGTGCCTGGTCTCATGAGACAAACCAGAGGTCACATGTCACCTTTCATAATTTAAAGCCGTGGGGC
The DNA here is from genome assembly GCF_929443795.1 of Astur gentilis. Taxonomy (NCBI): domain Eukaryota; kingdom Metazoa; phylum Chordata; class Aves; order Accipitriformes; family Accipitridae; genus Astur; species Astur gentilis. The sequence continues at coordinate 2,480,383 of NC_064885.1, read as the reverse complement.
TAAAAGCATTTGCACAGACTTGAAGGACCCAATCCTGACCTGCCTGAGCGAGAGGGAATTGCAGCAGACCTTTCTGAATCTCCTTCAAGCGCCGGGCCACGGTGATGAGAGCCGTCTGGCTGTGTAATTTATAGCCGGAGTTGCGCGCTCCGGTTTTGGGCCATGGCGGGGAAGCGAGTGAGAGACTGCCATCTCGTGGGCCTGCCTTCCCGGCCAGCACCGCACAGCACCGCACCGAACCGCACCGCACAGCACCGAACCGAACCGCACCGCACAGCACCGAACCGAACTGCACAGCACAGCACCGCACCGCACGCCGGACACCCAGCAGCGCTCTGCTCTGCATTTCAGGCCCCTCGCTTTAAAAGACATGGGTATTTTAATTCTGCTTTGACGATTGACGCTGCTTGTTTTGCTCCACGTCATCAACCGTAGCGCGGGTTTGTCGCTGCGGCAGTACCGGAGTGGGGAATGCAAGTTGGAAGGTGTGTGAATATAGAGCCAAATCCCACACCCCACGTGCTGATTTAGGGTAAGGCCTTTGACTAGAAATTGAGAAATAAAGGGCTTTGGCTTGTTTTATCTTCCTGGGTACCTGCTCTGCTTGCTGGGCACCTAGTAGTCTGAGTTTCATACCCCTCGACAAAAGATTTCTTAGGATACAGACAGAAAGTTTTCCAAGAAAATGATCCGCCATCTGTTCCACAGCCAGCTTCAGTTTTCATCAGGAGACGCGTTTTTTTCAGCCTCCCTTTCTTCATGGGTGTTCATGTTCTATCTTTTGCCAGTTTTTGTGAATTAAAAATTCATTGTTCCCAATGGAGGATGCCAGTAGGAATGGGGTAGCTAGAGTTATTGCAGTAGTGCTTGTGGCATAGTCTAAATTATATTTATTTTTTTTATATTTTTTTTTTTTGGCCTGGAAGAAGAGAAGAAGTAAAAGGTACGTGGTAAAAGGTAGAGAAATTTGTTGGAAGGTATTTTTACTAGAACAGCACAGCAGTGATTCATGCAGTATTGCTATATTAATAACACTCTGACAAAGCCCCACCAGAAACTCAAATTTCCCTCTTAATACTGCTCTTCTACTGGTTCAGAGAACTATATTTAAAAAAAGAAGTAGCATGACTATAATTACACGAAATAGTGCAGGCTTAGCTGTTCCCCCCTCCCATGAGCAGGTATGTAGTTGTTTTCCCCTTTGCATATTTGGTGGAATAGTGCTACTGCAGATGGGCAAAGCAGATTTTTGGGGAACTGTTAACAGTTTTTACGATTTATATTTTGACGATTCATATATTTATCAAATAGCTATTGCTATTAATATTGACCCAGGGCACTCCTGCCCTCTGTCTGTGCGTTTCCTTGCCCTCTGTTGCAAGGATTTTGGCTGTAGTAGCAATACCTGGGATTTGGAGGGTGGTGAAGTCCGCTGGTCAGTTAGCACCCAAAGCTCACTGTCTGAAGTAGCTGTTCTTTTTATTTTAATTTTCTTTTTTCAAAACACTGGCGTAGAGGTGAAATCGCCAGTTTGCACGGCGGGGAGGTGGTCAGCGTTTCTGCAGCGCCGTGGAGCGGGATCTGTACACGGGGCTCGGGTTGAGCTGGGCCTTGGCACCTCTTCTGCGCGCAGCCAGCTCCTTTGTCTGCAAAGCTCCCCGTCGCAGCGTCGTGACAGGGGCTCCCCGCAGCCGGGAGCGTTGCCGTGACCGTGCCAAGGGCTGCGCAAGCGTTAAGCCGTGAATGGGAAGACAGTCGAGCCGCTGGCTTGGGGGTTACGAGGGGAATGCCCTCCCCTGGGTCCGCGGCGTGGCGAGCAGCGCAGGGGCATCCCTTCCTCGCCCTTCCCACGAAACCCGCGGAGCCACAGCCCGGTTGCAAATTGCAGCGAAAACAAGATTCTTCTAACGGCGCGGGGGCACGGGGAGCGGAATAAAACGCCTCCCTCGCGTACACCTTTAGTCTCAGACTGCCGGTGCGTTGAAGGAGAGGGCTGTACAAACTTTGCAGGTGCCTGTGGAGCGGGCCCTGGAGCTGGGAAGGGGTGAGTGCCCGGGCACAGGGCTCCCGGTGCATCGAGCACCTGTGCCGTCCTCTGCCTTTGGAGTCAGCTCAGAAGAAATGCATAAATAATTAAGCCAAGGTACTTACACACACATGTTTTATGGCAAATGGCTGTGTGGTTCGTGATCATTTTTTCCAGAAACAGGTTTTATGATAATATAGTAAAAATATTAAATTAGAAAATGCCTCACTAAGGGTGATAAAACCTTAGTACAGTGGAAATAGGTAATTATCCCCTCTACAGCCTAAATGACAGTTTAAAAGAAATAAAAATGTTAGTGCTCATTACTTGCTTTTGTAGGTTGCAATAAAGGGTAAGTTAAATTTTAATTCAAGGAAGACCCCTGTATCGACCTGCTTCTTCCACACTCTCTACCTGAGGTGTAAGTACTGTTAATTACTCGCATAGGTTATTCCTCAGCACATTGCTAAGACCAGTACCTCTTTGTGCTAAAGTCACCTTTCCTTCATCTGGAGGTAGCGGACTCGCAGTGGGGTGGGTTGTTTCAACTCAGTGGCTCAAGTCTGATGTTTAATATATGTGGGTGGAGGAGAGAAATTTTATATTTTTTAACCAAAATCCAAGTTCATTATGCGTAGCCTTAAGGGGGCTGAAAGTATTAAAATCCACACTTACCCTGGTGAATTGAAACAGAGACAAGGTTAAACCTGGAGGATTGATGAGTTTTACTCTCTGCATGGTTAAATCCTGCTGAGGGGAGATGCTGTAGAATAAAGGTAGCCTAGATGATGAGAAGAGGAAAAAATGAGGTTGGGTTACGATTGGGGTTTTTTTGCAGGGTGAAATATTTGTTCTGTTTTGGGGGTGGTGGGGTTACCCGATTTCCCTCCTTCTCCTGTCACTCTCTGCCAGGCTGTCTACCCGTGCTGCGTTATTATCCAAACCGCTCCACTTGAATTTTTACTTCAGCAGAGGTTGCCAGTGTCGTGCCCGGCAGGATGGGTGCCACAGGGGTGCTGGGCTTGGCGCTGCAGGTCCTGCCTGCCTGCAGCTGCGGGTGCAACCCCTCTTTGCACCCGCGAAACCTGGGGCGCGAACGTCAGAGTCTGTCGGTGCTGGCAACAGTTCTCTGCTGGCAAAGACAAATTCTTGCTTGAAGTCTCCCTGGGCCCTGCTTGTTTGAAAAATGACTGTTTATTTAAAATCCGTAGGATTGGAGCAAATTCAGCATTGATCCCTGAACTCTTGTACCTATCAGAAGACTATCAAAAAACAAAAATGAAGACAAAAGCCTGTGGAGACTGGTTCTCCACCAGTGGGAAAGGCCAAGGCAGGCTGCAAAACAACATTACTTTTGGCTTTTCCCAGCGCAAACACAGAAACTCTTGCTGTCTTTGGCTAGTTTCTGTGGGGTTCCCCAGAACGTGCACGTTGTATTTGAACTTCCCTACGTTACTGAGGACTGTAAAAAACATGAACGCATGTATAAGAGGAGAAGGGCATATGTAGAGGAACTGCAGGCGGGACCCCCTCTGTGCGGCGGAGGTGATATTTGGGAGCAAGACCCCTTTGAATTTTGCTTTTGGCAAGCAGCCAGCGGTTTCGGCAGGTTTGAAGGCTGTTACCTGTGAGTGGGGCTCGTGGACAAAATAAAAACAGTTTCTGTTGCTGGCTGGCACCAGGGTGTGGGCGAGGAGCAGGAGAAGACCCGCAGGCAGTTTGCTGCGAGTGTGTGCGGTGCTCAGGCTGAACGGGGTCTGCCTGGGAATGGATTCGTGCCCCTGGCAGCACTTCCACAGGCTCCGAAACGGGATTTCTTCAGCCCAGCCTTTTGTGTTGCCCGAGCGACTCAGCAGCCAGAGGAGAGTGTGGGGTTTATAGCCAGGACAAAGAATATCCCCACACTGGGCACTTAACGTCGGTGGAGGGCACCGGAGCCATCCGCAGCAGGAGCAGCGGATCCTGCCAAGCAACAGCCGTGCCCGCAGAGCCACGAGATGGATGAGGACCGAGAGCTGAAATAGCGTGGAGGTCGGCTGTACAAAATCTGTGGGAGAGCACCCAGAGCGCTGCAATCGTGTGGAGACCGTGTTGTTCCTTAGCAAAGCACGAAGGGATGGGAGCGAGTCCACGTGCGAGAGCGGGGTGTTATTTAATAGCTGAGAATCAAACTTGTCTGGGTTAGTGGCTGTGCTGCCTGTGCCCAGCACGTGCATTAAAACAAACAAAACTGCGGGAATGGCACACACTAGAGGCTTCGAGCCCTGAGCCGAGGCAACAGCAGCATCCCTACGGTAGAAGGGAAAATGGAAACAGTCCCGAGAAGAGGAGCTGCGAGACCCTGCTGGCTGCTGGGGGGGGGGTTCTTCTTTGCAGAGATGCTTTCCTCTGGCACAGGAATGAACAGCCGGGAGCCTGCCGCCGTCAGCTTGCCGAGGCCTCGTGTGGCTCCCACTACGGCACCTGCGGGCTGGAAACCGGTGAAGTGGGTGCATTTGGTATTGTCATTTATCTTCCTTAGATTGTTTTCCTCAATGCAATTAAGTCACCCTTTTTAAAACGAGGCATATACCGGAGAGAGGGGAGAAAGAATGAAATCGGTGATGTTTCACTGAAAGCACCCAAGCCGCTCAGCCTCCGCTGACAGGAGCAAGCCGCGAGTGTTTGTCAGCTTTGCCCACCTGAGTGTGAAATGATCTTCTATCAAAACACCAGTTTCAGCTTTTCCCCCTCTGCTCCCGACATGTGAACCCTGCTGCGGACAGGAGCCGCCGCGCGCTGCCCAGGAATTTCATCGAGATTGCAGCACAAGTGGAAATGTTTGCTCAGTGTAATGACGGGGTCTGCGCCGAGCCGGCAAAGCGAGGCTGGAGGGCCGTGATTGTGGGAGGACTAAATAGCATCGCTCTGCATTTTCCTTCCGATCACTTGACGGAGCCTTAAAGTCGCAATGTCCTTGTTGGCAGTAGTGCCGCTTGCCAGCTGATTTCTCAGTTGAAACGGCAAAAACGAGTTACGTTTATCAGTTAACAGTCAAGAAAGATGGGAAATGTTGTAGGCTTGGGTGACGCATTCCTCTCCCTCCTCCATTTTTTTTCTTTCAAGTGTCAAAGTTTTCAGCTCTTTATGTATCAGTTCCGTTTTCTAGAAGTGTTTTGATTTTGCATTTGTGTGAAACTTGCCAAAACCTGTGTGCGCGCTCCTGATTTAAAGCAGATACTCCAGTTGTGGTTTCATAGTCCCAGCTGAGCTTTGTGCAGAGAACACGGTGCCAACCATTTTGTTAGGTAAGGAGACACATCCCTCACCAAAGACTCATTTTCTGAGGATAGAGCTACTGATTGGTTAATTAGCTTCTAAATGAAAATTAATTTAAAAGAGATGTGGCCCTGTGAATTAGAATGGTTTCTTGTCTCAGTGGTCCATGCACGTCCATCCATCCTCCTGCACTGCTGGAACGGATACTTCGTTCCTTGTCTTTCTGGGATTAATGGCTGGCGGTTTTCTGCCATCACCGTTCAAAACTTGGAAGTTCCTTCTTTCACAAGGCTGACAGGTAACTTTCTCCAGTGGAAGTGCCTGCAAGAAGCAGACAGTTTGCAAACCAGTTGCCATCTTTTATTGATCTGTGAAGGAGCAAGGCATCAAAGCAGTCCCTAGCGAGAGTGGGCCCTGTTGTGGTCTTAATTGAGGAGGCAGCCAAAATCACAGTGTCATCTCTGTCAGGGCTGAATTTCATCCTTTGAGGCTGTGTTTTACTCATTCTTGAGCGGTGGAGAAGTCTTTTCTCTGCCTGTCCTGGCAGTTTTCCTGGCCCAGCTTCTGCAGCAGCTGCTTTCCCAGGCGCTGGCCCTGACGAACCATCGAGACGCTGGCCCGCAGCAATGGGGTCGTTCGGCTATTGCTCTAATAACCCTGGTCGTTGTTAGCATGCTGTGAAGGAAAAAATCCCGTCCTCCGTGTAACCAGCACTTCACTCTGTGTGTGCCGCCCTCTTACAACAGGCTGTTGCTTTAGAAAGCACGTATATATGTAGAAAATAAGGCTCTCCCGATGCTTTTTTCTTGATTTCCAGAAAGGCATGATTTATAAAACTGCTCTCTCCTTTCCCCCATCTCTCTTCGCAGGTTACTTTGTTTCTAAAATTAAAGATAAATAACACTTCTTTTTTTTTTTGAAGGGGCAACTTGCCTCTGTTATCAGAATTGCTGCATATGTGATATTAATTGGAATCTTGTTGCTGGGTCATTTTCATTGTTTGTCAAGTACCGTCAAGTCCAAGAAAATGTATGAAAACTAAATTATAGTCCCACGTAGACTGTCTGATTGAATCCTCCTTATGGCTCTGTGGTCTCGTACATCCTATTAAAATATTCAATCTTGTTTTCTTACTTGAAGAGCCTGTCTGTAAAGGGCAAACTTATAGAAAACATCATTCTCTAGAGATACGGTATCCAGCCACGCTGAAATATTTACATACTTCTGTACTGCGTGTGATTGGTCTTATGCAAGTTCTCCCCTTTGCCTCTATTTATTAATAAAGATTGTTGAATGCATTTTTAATTATACAAGGCCTTTCATTATCAGGAGTGGATGGTTTTGCTGGCAGCCTCTTGCTTCCATTTTGACCTTGAAAAGTAACTTTCCCCGCCTTCCTCTTTTCGCCAGGACGGAGCTTTATCGTTCCCTGTTTGGAAAACTAACAAGTCCCGAAGAACCGGCGCAGAATTAGCATCAGCCCTTCGTGCCAGGATCGACTGTGCCAGATTGACCGTGCCGGCAGGCTCCGCACCGCGCACCCCCCGGCCTGGCCAGCGCGTGGGGGTTCCGCTCCCTGCGCTCGTGTGGTCACTTACAGCTGCCCTGGAGCACCCAGAGCAAGGTCTCTCCAGCTGCTGGTTTGTTCCCAAAAACCTCACTGAAGGAACATCAAATACGGTTACTGCTAAAATCACACAGGCTCAGAAAGAGGCGGGGGGGGGGGGGTGTTGAGACATTTAGCCTGGCTGAACACCCTCCTCTCTAGCTTTAAAATGAACTCTGCTTCCTCCCAAAGACAATCCATTTTTAACAACTATTCTCTTTAAATTCCTGACCTTGATTTTGCAATATCTGCTCAGCACGGGCACAGTGTTCTGCCTGGGGGGGGAGGGACATGCAATTCAGACCAGCAGGGACCACCAGCCCCCCCCTGCAATCAGGTCACCCACGTCTGTATTAAATCCTTCGAGATTTTTATTTGGGGGACTGGGGGGGAGGGGGGAGTGTTTAAGCGTGCTGTTCTGGTCGTTGGCTGCGTATCTGGAATGTGTGACTTTTTATTTTTCACCGAGTCAAGAGGATTTAAATGTCATTTACATAATTAACATGGCCTTAAAACAGAGAAAAGGTGCTCTCCCTTGCAGACAGCCAAGCTCCCAGTTCCCATTCCCGTTTCTGAATGAGCGCTCGCTGCACACAGGGGCATTTGCTGACTGGCGATGAGCACAACACGGGGGGTACGTCTGGGGCTATTTCTGCAATTAGAACATATTGGTGAATTTTTCAGTCCAGCATTGATCCTGTACGCTTAATTATTTCTGCTGATCATGACTCTGAGCCGTCCTGTCTTCACCATCACCATGACACGCTATTGAAGGATGCCAGCACGAATGTAAAACTGGCCAGAGGAGATGACTCACTTGAGGGGTTTTGTGGGGTTTTTATATCCAAAGGTCAGAAGCCAGAAATTAAATCCCAATAAGGGGAATTTGTTAGCCTGCTGTGACCAATCTGAAATGGAGGTTATCTTGCGTAAATAATATGTACATATAGATGCGTGTAAGATGGCCATTGCTTGTGACCACATGAACTGCACTGTCTTTTGTTTTATGTTTTGTGCGCTCTAATTAAAATGCTTTGTAAACTGACTGGCGAAGTTTGATCAGTGCAGAAAAGGCACCAGCAGCCACGGCCTCTCTTGGCCCCACCAGCACAGCGTTATTTAACCGGCATCCTCGGCGTCACTTTGCCCAGAGCCGGAGCTGCACGAGCAGCAGCGGAGCGAGCAACGAACAGCCAAAATATGCCAGGAGTTTTAAAGACGGAGAGGCAGGAGCACTGCGGGACTGGGGCTGGAAACTTTGTGCAGCTGGAGTCGTGACATGGGGAAGTTTCTGGAGGGACATTGTGTCTCTGAGCATCCATACGGTGCCGTGGGCCCATCACCGCAGAGCTACCGGCACAGGGCGGCTGCTACAGCCGCTCGGCAGCGACCGGGCAGTGGGTGTTGTGCTGATGAGACCCAGCACTCATCACAAAAATGCAAAGGCTTGCAATAGTGTTCACATTTTTTATTCACTGACTGAAAAGCCCCATTTCCAAACTTTTTAGTAAGACAAGGGCTTTTGGGTTTTTTTTTTTTTCCCTGCATAAGTTAGAGCTTACCAGGTTTCCAGTGGGCAACTAAATTTTACTTTTGTAATTATTTTTTCTTATTAAGCTTAAATAGAAATATATTCAGTTTTTAAGTATGTAACAGATCCGTATGGAGGGAGGGAAGCCCACTCCACGACCCATGCTTCCCCAGCAGACGAGGCCCAGTGTGCAGGAGCAGCTGATCCCATCTTGTGTCTCCTCGCAGCGATTACCCCTTCCCTTCTGCTCCTGCAGTGCTGCTCCCCAGTCCCGCCTCTGCTTGAAAGGGGATGTATTGCAACACATTTTTAACCTTTTTTTCCCTTAGAAGACTTTCTCTGTAGCTGCATTGTTGCACTTCACTGTGTCCCTGGAGCTGCCTGCAGAGCTGATATTAATTAATCATTTTTGCACCTCATCATTACAGATTTAAGTCTCCCTTCTAGTCACCTGCTTCCAGTAAGTAGCTTCCCAGTACCTTCAATATTGTTTGGAGCAAAGGGTCCACCCCAGCAAGGGAGAACCAGCTCAGCTGCAGAGACTTGGCTTGAGCAGTGGGTGGTGTGTGAAATCCTGGGTTTAAAAGCAGGTAAAAAAGCACACCTGTGTAGGTAGGCATGCAGTTTTAGCTGAATTCTATTCCCTGACATAAAGTAGCCTGGGGACAGCCCTGTGCAGTCTAATGTGAGGGGCATGTTAACCAGTTATGGAAATATTTCCTTTGGGCAAGGAAGCAGAGTGCTACCCTGGGAGGCGTTGTGAGGTTTGGGGTTGGTTTTTTTTAAAGCAGGGAGGAAAAAAGTGTGATAATGTTAAACCCAGCTCCTCCGACCAGTGCACCCAGGAGGACTACCTGGATTTTTGCCTGTTCTTTAGGCAGCCGCGGGCCCGGTGCCTCAGCACTGGCTGTGCCAGGAGGAGCTGCCGGCTCCACGAAGCCATCGGAGCTTTTCCTTTCCCTGTTCCTCACTGGTGCTGGTCCTTAGCCCTCTCGATCGATGCGGGGAGAGGCGGCAGCGGAGGCCAGGCTCCCTGCCCTGTGGAAGAATGTAGCATTTTTCTTGGCCTCAGGAAATAAGCGCGTGCCAAGGTGAGTATTGACTTTGTGTGGAAAACATACGTATCATGGATGAATAAATCTTTATGCTTGCTTGCAGCGAAGCAGTAGCTGCAGCTCTCAGGGAAGTGCATTGATTTCTCCCGTCCCCCTCCAGCTCACAGCTCTCTGGTCAAAATTTGCCAGGCAGAAACACACTAAATGTCACCGTTGGCTTCTCTCTGCTGCCCTTTCTATTTCAGGATCCCGCTAATGACCTTACATACAGCAAAGAGCCCAGCGGTGATGCTCATCCCTCCCATGAAGCTCACGCAAGCTGCGAGAGTCACAGGCAAAGCACCGGCCGGGGAGCTGAAGGGTCCGTGGCTACAGGGAAGGGCTGATTTATTTTAAAAGACACCTGTACCAGGGTATGGTGAGCAGCAATCCCGTGGTCATTAGCGAGCCGGTTCGTTTAGTTTAGTGTGAAGCCTGTCAGTGGGCTGCTCCAGTGCGGAGGGCTTACACCCGCACACCTCCCCAGCTGTTGTGGTCCTCTGGGTGTAAGCATCTTCCGTGGCAAACACTGGCAATGTCACCTCCTGTCCCTCTCATCCACCCACCTGCACCCCACTAATTCCGGCTCCCCAGCAATGGGCAGAAACCCGTGTGTGACGGTGGCACCTTCCACCGCACCGTATCGGCCCAATCCGCCCGCTGAGAGTCGAAGCGCGTGTCCCCGTCCGTTGCCCTGTACCCGTACTTCTTTTCTGAGCAGCAGCAAAGCTGCGCGGTCTGCCGACATCATTAAAATCTCATGGCTTAATAACCACAATTCGGAAAGGCATCAAGGGGAGTAAATTAGCTGCTTCCAAAGTTTGTGTCGGTGAAATGGTTTCATGCTGCTTGCGCTGTCAGCACAAGCATTAAGGATGTTTAACAGAAAGCACCAGGTCCCTTACCCTACTTCGGGGGTTGCTGTGCCGGCAAGTTGTCTGGCTTCTCTTTGTGGCTGAGGCTGGGGGTGCTGACGGTACACGCCGCAGCTGTGCCACCCCTCTCCAGTTTGACTTCTGTGTCCTTTAAAGTTGTAGCACCAGGGCACTTGATTTTTTTTTTTCTTTTTTTTTTTTTTTTTGAGAGCGTGAGCTGGATGTAATGTTAAAAGGGTAATATGAAACACTTTAAATGTGATAACTTCTCGTTCGTATTGTTTGAAGAGATAAGAGTCAAAGCCCTACTAAGCATGCTTTTGAATTTACTTATCAGTGTTTAAGCAGGCTTTTCTCCCTGCCATCCCCCCCCACCTGGGCAGCGTGATACATGGGGAGAACCTGGGCCGGCAGCGTCAGCTTATGAGGCCCCCGTTTCATCTGCTGACCTTGCTGGTAAGGGCAGTGCTTTATTCCTGGCATGAAAATGGTCCCTCGCCTGGATTTGAATACGCCGCAGGAGAAAAGTGCAGCCCCTGTAATCCCCCAGTAACAACCCATCAGAGCCACAGCCCGGAGAGGCTCCGGCGGCGACGTGCCCGTGTCCGGCTGGCGGCTCCGTCCTCGCACGCCGCTGCGTTGGTGGGCACCTTGCATGGCTCCGGACACCGGCAGCCTCCCTAGTGTGCCCAAAGGATGGTCGCTCGGCCGGGGAGGGGGCTGGACTGTGCATTATAGCCCAGCACCCCCAGTCTGGGCGAACTGGGGCAGGCGCTGCTGACCCAGTTCCTGCTCGATTCCCGCTGGGAGCGGGTGGCCCAGCGGCAGGTTCCGAGCGGTTGCGTCTGATCTTGCGGGGCTGTGGCGTGGTCAGAAGCTTTGAGCGCTGGTTAATAAGGGCACAGATAACCAGGATGATTTCCACTAAGTTTTCCTAATGCTGCCAATTAACAGCAAGTGAGATATTTTTTCCCCCCAATAGAATATTAATTCTTTATCAATTCATGATACAGCTGCTAATTAGTACCTACACAAATGGGCATTAGACCTTTGCAAAACATTGCACGGCAACTAGGTGGTGTATTGGGGAATCATGTGTGCGATGGGGGGGACAGAGGGGTTGTGTTAATCCCCCCCCCAACCCCAACAGCAAAGAATTTCAACTTTCAGACAAACAACTTCATTTACAAGTGTGTCTCTAATTAGCTGCAGAATTAGTAAAGCAGAGTTTTCCCCCCATAGATCGGCCAAACCCCTGAGGGAGGCTGTGGAATAGAGAGAATCGCATTTCCAATTATTTTGTTGAATTGCTAATTTAGTTATTGTGCCTGGCGTAATTGTGATGGGTATTGGGTGTGCAATTCAATTTGTTTTAAATATTTGTGGGAAGGCTGATCAGTAATGGAGCTGACCTATTTCATGGCCCAAATTGAGAGAAGAGACTAAAACAAAAAACAGCTACAAAGCCACAGTTTGTCTCAGTTTTTATTTTGATGTCTCTCATCCTTCTTAAGACTGTTGATGCAACAAAAGGTTTACATTAAAAGATGATGGCACTTTGATCTTGGGCTTTTGAGAGCTTACAGCTTTGGTACTTCTTTTCTTGGCATTTTAATATGTAGATATTTTAGGCTAAAGAGTTTTAAATGTGTTTCTGGAGTTCAGTAGGGTCTGCTCCCCTCACCCCCCCCCCCCCCCCCCCACCCCCCCCCCCACCCCCCCCCCCCCGCAATTTTTAACTATCAGGATTCTGGTTTGAGAAATGCATGAAAAATAACTGCTGGGGTTGTGTTTGCTAACATGGTCCCATTTAACATGTCATGTTAATACCCACCTTTAATGTGGGGAACTTGTGAAAGGTGTTTGTGTTCACCGAGCTGCCGGGTTGGCAGGGGACACCCTTCAACCAAAGGGCCTGGAGGTTCCTTTCCAGTGGGCTCCTGCTGAGCGGGTCCCTGCCTGCTGAGGCTAGGCTTTTCCTTTCTGTGGTTTTTATTTTGTTTGGTTTTTTTCAGTCACTGTAATGTTAAAGACAAATCTGTGGAGGAGGAACAGGACCTGCTAATGGCTCGCTGGGATGGTGGCCCTGGACTGGGAGTTACTGCCAGAGCGCTGGGCAGAGACCAGAGCCTGCGGTGGGATGAGGAGCTGGTCCTTCTGCCCTGGCACCCGTGGCTCCAGCACGGCTCAGCACCAGCCGGCCAGCTCCTCCTGCTGCTGAGGATGCGAAGGGGACATGATGAAGCTTGGAGAAAGGTAAATACTTGTGCCCGATTTGTGTGAGTACTGCTTTTCTCTGGCTGGCTGAGGTGTCAGGATGGGCTTTGGCCCGTGGGGTCGCATCTCATAAGGTTTATTTCAAACTTCTGCAGAGTCTGACCATGGGCAGGAACAAGAGCAGCAACAGGGGCCTGGCGAGAGGCAATGTTCTGTGGTGAGCCCGAGCAGCTCAGGCGAGGGGCACGGCCGAGACCACGAGGTACTTCGGCTCCATCCTGCCGGCATCGGCAGCCACTAGACCTTGTTTGAGAGGTGCCGCATGGAACTCTTTGTTCTTGCCTTAAGGAAAAGCAGAGCTCCCCGAGGGGTGCTCGGGACGAGGGGTGACAGATTTCCACTCCCGGCAACAGAGATGTAATTCATTCTTTTTATTAAAAGAAATTGAGGTAAGTGAAATACTTCAGCACCAGCGAGAACCGTATGTACCGAGGGTGGTTTCCCCGCCACCCCCGCCCCGCTGGGTAACCGACCCACACGCCTGCGGCGCCGGCACTGCGGTCACAGCCAGGGCTGGGGGAGAACGGCCAGGACATCGGCCGGTGACGCTGCGGTGACCCAGGGCTCCCAGGGCTAGTGCTGGAATTTGACTTCAGACCAGCTCCAATGTTACCTAACGGCTGGTTTTTTGGAGCTACTTTACCCCCAAATTAAGTGGAGCCTGACCCAGTGCCTGTAACACTGAAACACAGGGGTCTGCTCTTGCCCAGCAGGCAAGAGACTTTGGCAGCGATGGCTCCCACCCCAAGCGGAAGGAACGGAGCAGTGGGCACCAGGACACTTCCCGTAACACCTGCAGACGTCCTGGGTAAGGGACTAACTTGTGACACTACCACGTAGGAAATCCCGGTGACAGCGGAGGAGGAGCCCAACGAGTTGCCCACGCCGTGATGCCCCCCGAGCGGTCCTGCCTGGCTGAGACATTCTCTGTCTGTCCTGTGTGTCCTGCTGCAGCCCGCCTTGGCGTAAGTAAAAGGATCTCTGGGGGGTTGTTCAGGGGGCTCTAGTGGGAAAAAAAGTCTTTTAAATCAAATTAGGGTTCTTAACTATTAAGAAAAAGCTAGTCCTTCAGACGACACAGCTCCGCTGGCCACGGGGCAGGGCTGCACTGCTCGTCCCCCCAGGGAGGAGAGCAGAGACCCCGGTGCTGCACCTCGATTTTACAGGAGCCCTGGCACCACATGCTCCCAAGGGCTGCACTGCACTTCAGAAGGGAACAGTACAGGTGTGAGGCACTGGCATCATCATTAACTAATTCTCTCATAAAAACATCCCTTCTGGTTCATGCTATACTAAAAGCGGAACTGTAAAATCTGAAATACTTGTAAGACAATCATTGGTGTAAGCTCTCCAGTACTAGACCAAGTTCCATAACGGTATCCAAGTATTAGGGGCTGACCGTGCTTCCCTCCAGAGTTCCAACTTCTCTTTTATTATGGTCAGGAGCACCATGAAAATAAAACAGTGTGGAAATAAGCCAAGGACCGGGGCTGGGGCCAGCCTGCGGTGATCTGTGCTGCTGCCACAACTCCGACCTGGGCAGCCTGGCTCAGTGCCGGTGCTGCACTTACCTGCCATAGAGACAATTATTCCCAACCAGCTGCAAAGAATGACCATTGGAACGGGATTACCAAGAATAACTTTTCTTATATTTCTGTCTTCCCATGTGTATAATGGCAGTCCCTTCCCCAGCCACGCAACAGGACCAGCCAAGCGCAGGCAGCTCCGTTTGAGCCAGCTCCAGGGCAGAGATGGGCGATGGAGAAAAACTTTGCTCAGGTGCATTAGACTGAAACTTCCTTTTGCAGTTCTAACCATGTTGGTGTATTTGACTCTGTCTTTTCCCCTCCTTTACTCTGGCAGGCTGTAACTGCTTTCTGCTTCAGTTACCTACCCGTATGAAAGGGATTAGCACTTACATGAAGTATATGCAACACTGGGACTGCCCATGTCTGTTATCCCTCAAAATAAGTAGGGAAGGAAGAGCAGAAATGGCTGAGCAGCTGGGTTTTGGTCTCCTCTTTTTACCTCCTCCTAAAGGGCCTTTTCACACAGTTTACTGACCTGTTCTAAAGGAACTGGGCACAAAGGCAAAGCGAGCGGGGATTTAGCCTCCAAAATCCTGCCCCGCCACCTTCACAGTCCTGGGAAGCCCAGAAGCCTTCCCCACAGCCTGTCTGGGGCACGGGGACAGCCCTGGCCACACCGGCTTAAATGCTGTTTTTCCTCTACTACTAAGTAACAAGACAGACATTGGAAATACAAATCACCACTGGCTGACAGAGACAAGAGGGTTAACTCGGTGGTGGGCTCCACTCACCCGCAGGACGCCAGGCAGGAGGACCGTGAGCTCCCACCCGCTCCTGGGAGGCAGAGCCCGTCCTCGGCTACAGCAATGCTCTCGCAGGGGGTAACATTGGCACTTGTCAGCACAAAGCTGCCGCTACCAGGCGGGATGTGAAAAGAGAAGCAGGCAGGGGCGCAGGGGTGTAATTTAAACGAGCCCCTGCTTTGCTATGCCAAGACCTCACGGTACCGGAGCACCCTTCATTGCCTGGCTGTAGCGGTTTCAGGTAGCAGCTGAACAGCGAACTGATGCATTGGTCCAGTCACGCTTTGTTAAATAAATAAGGTACAGTTAGACAGCTGTAACTCAATTCCGCAGGCGCTTGTGTTTATACATTTTCCTCATGTCTCTGGCCAAAGAACACACTTCCTCTGGTCAGTCTGATTTGAAAAAATAAAAATGTCACTCTTCCAGCGTTTCCCTGAGCCTCCCCGTCTCGGTACAGTGGTCTCAGTTGAGCAGACAAAGGGCAATTCTGAGCTTTTTTTTTTCCCCTCCACTGTACTGGGCAGGGGGGAGTGTGGGAAATCGATGCTCTTACGTTGAAGAAGGCGAGTCCATTGTGGAGAGGATCCGCACAATCTCGGCTCGCTGGGTGGGTGATATATGCTGGGTCATGTGCACTATCGAATCCATGGCAACCTCCGGATTGGCCTGGACCAGGCTGGAAAGAGGCGAGAGTTAAGTGACGGCAGCCCTGGCACTCACACCAGAGCGCGTCCGACAGCTCCCCGTCAGGCCCGGGGGGGAGGACTGAAATATGGGGTCTGTAAGAGAGACTGGACGAGGCAGCAGGCACTTGTGTGAGCTGACCGTGAGCAGCGCAAGAGCTGTGCTTGCTCGGAGGTCCTTCGTGCCACTTAATTTGCTGGTGGCAGACCTGCTCAGACATGCACGGAGGCTGAAAGCCTGAGAGGTCGGACCGTGTGGACCCAGGGTGGACATGTGGAGGCCAGGAGCTCTGGAGCGTGCCCTGATCCCACCAGCAGCACCTTCAGAGGCTGCCGAGAGCACCCACATCGCCCCCTCCCAGATGACGCAGAGCCCTGTCTGCTGTAGCACGGATAGAGAAACTGGTGGAAATGACGGGAAGAGATGCCCTACGGAGTTAGACACGGAAAGCACAGGAGTTTCACTCCGCAGTTCGGTGCCCTCCCCCAGCTCTCTCGGAGGCAAAGCTGCTTTAAGAGACCTCCAGTGTAAGACATAAAAATTATCAAAATTAGATCTGTTCAAGTCTAGCAAAGCGTTTGGCTCACAAGGCTTAACTGGCTCCGCTGGATGAATGTCTGTGTGAATGCGCACAATAACTCTTACAAGCAGGAGGAACAGATACTCTACCAATGTGGGGGTTTATTTGGTGTAGTTTGAAACGGCAATTGAAGGGAACTGGACATTTTATGACATTGAGCACAGAAGAAACTAGGTAGCTTGCCTGGAAAGTCTGGGGCTAGAAAAAATAAAAGAGAAGAAAGCTGTAAGGCTATTCTGGCCATGTGTGGTCAACACACTGCTTTGACAGCAGTAGCCCAGCTCAGAGATGTGCTTTCTCTCCTTGCCTCACATGGTATGCAGCCCTCTCAAATAATTTTCCATTATCTGCCTCAAATGGAGAAAAGACACATTAGTATGTATCACATTAGTGAAATTTCTGTGCCCTGGCTCTTCACAGCTCCTGTTTCAGTAAAGGGCAGGCATGGCCAGGGAGGTTTGGATACTGCTGGATTAGATCTCTGCTCTGCTGCTTTCTGATTTTGCTCAAGGCACCTGCATGTACAGTAGCACTACAGCCTGTGCAGGAGGAACAGGAGAGTAGACTTTGTACAAATCCCTCTGTTGCACAGTAGCTCCACATTTGCCCCTGTGTTTGCATTTCCAAAGGAAACTGCACTGCCACATACTCCGTATGTATTTGCAACACAAAAAACGCCAGCAAATCCACTTTCCTCAGCTGGGGAAGCGCACATGGCCGAGATCAGAAGCTGAACTTTTTAAAATCCCTGTTCTGCAGGGGCAGAGTGTGTGTAGTTTGCTTACCTCCGTATCTGTTTGAGGATGTAGTCCCTCGAGATGTATTTGATGTTTTCATCCACAACTGAGCGAACGCCTTCTTCTTCCGTCAGCTGTTTTTCCAGCCACTCCACCAGGTCCTTATTACTGTCCCATAAGTATGCCTGTGAACAAAACACACGTGTCACCCGGTGTCCCAGTGCTGTGTCACCGCTGCTAGCACGCTCCCGCTCCCCACGCACCGTTCCCAAAATTTAACTCACAATTATTGGCAGCCTTGGGTAAAACATTTGGCTGGCAGCCTTCTCTGGTTTTCCCAGTGTGCGTGGCTTTTATAAACACAACTAACAATTAGCAGAAGTCAAAAGATGATATATTACTTTTGCATCTCCTTCCATAAACGTGACTAAAGGGGAACCACGGAAGCAGCAGTGCTGCCAGTGGCTGCAGCTGAACTAGCTGCATCAGCCCCAGAAGCTATCCCAGCTAAAATCCCAGCTTCCTTCTGTGATCAGATGCCCAACTTCTGGTAAAATACGACTGACCCTGAGGTGAGGGCAGGGGCGGTCAGAGACGCAGCTGATCTGGGGCTTCTCCCAGTACTAAGCTGTCACGGGACCCACAAGTCCCCATCACCTAAAGACTGACCTGGTGTTAGTGTCCCCCAACAATCACGGGATCCCCGATCGAGCCCAGAAACCGAACAGCCCCTTCAGCAGGTGTGAGCACCGCAGAGGAGGTCGGGACGCCCACATCCCTGAAAAGCCTTGGCAACAAACACCTTTTTTTCTTTTGCAAGATCATTTCACCTGATATTTGCTAGGTAGTTGACTACATAATAATTCAGGAGTGTGTTAGACGCCTAATAGCCTTCTCGCTCCTCTCTTCTCCTCTCATTTTCTTTACAAATCATTTAAGAATCGTTTTGTTAATGGTTTCCGGAAAAGCAAGTACTGCCATTAGCACTCATTCATATTTATGTCATTTTATTTGGGTAATTAAACACAAAGCTCGTCATTTAAAGGTGCACTATCCTTCTCTGTTATCACTAACGAAGTCAAAGTCAGAATGACAATGAGCTCGGTGCAGTAATGCACCGTGGGGCCAAGCGGGCACCTTCCCAGCATGGGCGCAGACCCCAGTTTGCTGCAGGGAGCAGAGCAACCGCTGCTCCAACCAGCAATCTTAAACACCTTCGATCCTCCTGCTGCCTCTGTGGCCTGACCAGGAGCAGGGTGATTTCAGGGGCTGGCGGGGGAGCGGGAGGCAGAAGCACACGATCGATGTTTGCACCCGAAGGCGAAGCTTCGGTGCCGGGGGGGCAGCATGTTTGCAAAGGCCCTGGAAACCCTTGGAGCAGTAGCAGTGAAGCCAGCAGAATAGTTCTCCTACCAGGACGCTGCTTCACTGCGTGCAGTGCGTTCCTCCAGCCTGCCACGCCGTCTGAAGCATCGTCTCACCTCTCCTGCTCTCCCGACAGAGCGACGCCTGCACCTCGACAGCCGCCAGCCCATTACAAGCCTTCGCAAAGCTGATTTTCCACCATCCTTGCCAATACCAAAGAGCGCAAAGGCAGCACTCATACTGATGAGCCTCCACACTGCTCATCCTTTGTTTATATATTTAATTATCAACTTTCAAAGTCCAAGAAATTGTTTCCCTCTTCCCTGGGATTCTCAGAAGCAGCACACCTTCCCCATGTTGATGAAGGTGTTGTTACACCCATGGGTGAGAGCCGGCACTGCTGTAAGGAAGCCCAAAGTGCAGACCCTATTCCAGCCCCCAGCGTTCGTCCTGCCTGTCGCCTTTAATAAGAAACTGGGATTTTTTTTTTTCTTTATGTGTATGATTGTCTTAAATCAGTGATGTCATTTCAACCTCAAGATTTTGCTTATTTCATTGTTTTTTCTTATTATTATTTTAAACTCGTTAGGTTTTGCTCCTTGCTTCTGCCCCTAGACATGACAGAAATGCTCCCTGCATACAAAGTAGGGCACTTAGGAAGATTTCAGGGAAGGGAAAAAAAAACCCCCAAGAAGCTGCCTTACGGTTGCAGACCTGCGTAAAGCTAGATTTACCCAAGAATCCCAAAGCTTTTAGTTTAGGAGAATATTTAATACTCTTATTAATCATTTTTAATCCGTTTGCTTTTAATTAAGAAACAGCATGATGCTTTCCTATCAACATATGCCAGGGAGCAGATTAATTGTGGCTTAAGATAACTCTCCTTGATTGGTGTAATGTATTAGCTAACGAGATGCCCGCTTTTAAAGACGCTCAGACACTACCTTGGAAAGCCTGCTGCCCTCCAGAGAACACTTTCCCCCCTTTTCTGGAACCCCTGAGTGTTTGTGACTTTAAAAATAGAATAAAATAGAATAGAATAAAATAAAATAAACCCTCAGATTGGAGGACTGTGACAAAAACAACCTAAGAGCAGGTCCAGAGACTGCTCTTCAGAGATTGCCAGCTTCCCAGTTTGAGCACAATTAAAAAAGAAATCCTCAACACAGCTATGAGATGAGGACTGCGGATGATGCCAAGGCGACCCCCAACCCCAAGCCCTGCCAGTTAGATCTTACAGCTGATCCGTGTCCCTGCCTTTGATGGTATGCCAATCCGTCTGGCGTTAAACCAGGGGATGTGGGACAACCCCAGGGGACATGGGACACTTGGTGGAAGAACGGCAGGGGCTCCCCTGGGCTGAGACATGGCAATGGTGATGGACCGCCAGGCACCGTGATCTGTCCCCACCATCTCTAAGTTCCTGGTCTGGGGAAAGGGAAGGAAGGCGAGGGCATCCCAGGGGAAAGGCGGACAGTATGGCCGTGCTCGGCTCTGCAAGCAGCAGGACAGGTGGGTAAGATAGGCTGGCTGTACGTCGGCCAGTCAAAACATCTGGATACAAGCAGTGAATCTCCATGCCCTTCTCAGTGTCAGTGGGATAGAGCAGGATTGAGGATATTATTCATTAAGAAAGAATAATTAAAAATAAAATAAAACCCCTGCTTTCACATCACAGAGGATCCCAAGGGTACGCAGGGAGCAGTCTGCACAGCTAGGAGAGCTCCTCCATAACAGCCTCTGTAACTGCGAGCAGCTCCGCAGTGCTATTTTAGGGATGCTGTGCACAGAAGCAAGGAGATGGAGATATTCAGGGCTGGTATATAGAGCATGTGTTGTGACTCTTGGGACTTCTGCTGCCAGTTCTGCCAGACAGCAGCACCTCTGCGCAGCCTTCTTCCCACACGCTGCCCTGCCTCGCTGTGCTGAGCGAGCTGTTCATCTTTGTAAGATGCTCAGATTTTTGTATCAATGGTGCTACGTGCTTGGGAAAACCCTATTTTGCTTTTCTAGCCTGCTATAAAAAGTGTCCCCGTAAAACAATTCATGACTTGGAACATTACTCAGAAGTTTTCTTTCATCACCTAAAATGTTTGTGGACATTACAATCGAAAACCAGAGATCAAACTCCACCTCGGAGAACTTCACTGAACTTAAGCCCAGGAAATACTAATGCTTTGGTGAAACTGCTTTTCCATTTACCTTTACTGTCCCTTCAACTTCCACAAACCAGCGTCTCAGCATAGCCTGGATCTGCCCATCAGTCAGCTCAGGATTGGCATCATGGATCTTCTTTTTAACCACATCCTCTAGAAGAAGACGTCTTAATCTCCAGTAGAAGAAGGTACGGGAAGTTTTCCAGTCTAAAGTGTCCTGCCCAAGACATAAGTGGAGAAGGACAAATCAGTGAGGGACAACATTTCCATGGAGAAATATATATGCCTTACTCCCAACGGCAAAAAAAGGCTGGCACTCATGATATACTTAGTTATACCACTTGCACAAGAGAAATACAAAGACTCCCATGGCTGAGCTTTGAAGACTTCCACCCTGTCATACCGTTAGGTCACCAGAAGCTACATCCAGCCTCTTTCATCTACCAGAAGTCTGCTCCCTTCTGCAAAAAGAGACAGAGCCTCCCGGGTGAGCAGCGCTGCCCAAGACACTCACATCCAAGGGGAGAGGGAACTAGGAAAATCTAATCAGCCAGGGTTCTAATCCTGACACGAGAGCTGTCCTTCAGCTGTGCCATCACAGCCCTTCCCATCACTGAGGGTCCCCACGGGTACAGGCTCACCACCTCCCCTGCCCTCCCTTTCTGCCAGGGCAGGCTGCAGCGTGCTCTGTGGGGTTTTTGATGTGGTCGCTAAGGAGCTACCAGTGAAGCCCAGAAAATGTGGGGGTCTCAAATGGACACGGATCAGGTAAACGTGCTAGAAAACATGATGTACTTGTGTTCTGGGAGCAGAAAACAGCTGGCGGGTGGAGAGGGTTTGCTCCTGTGGCAAGAGTCATTGGGGCAGAGGTTTATTTGCAGGCCCACAGGCTGCCTCCAGACTGGAGACTGCCATTTCCCATGTGTCAAACCCTCCAACGATGTCCCCAAGGGAAGCTCCGTGATACTCACAGTTATGACGCCCTTCTCTTGCATCCGGCCAGGTGTGTCGTGCAAGTCGGCAAACTGCATGGCTACCTCGTGGTAAATGGGAATCAGGAATTCCTCCCGCTCCTTTAGCTTGGCCTCCAGCTCTTTTCGGTCAGCAGGGCTCAGCTCAGGGGTACCTGCAACCAGGCATATCCACACATCAGAGACCTCTGACAGGTTAAAGCAGAGGGGTGTACAGAGGACTGCTGCTCGGAGGAAAGGCAAGCAGCTCTGGACAGTTCAGAGGGGGGGAACAGAGGTTTCTTCTTTTCCTGCGTACAGGTGAAACCCAGACTGCATTTGGCCAGGACAAACACCAGACCATCAGCTCCCAGCAACGCCAAGCAGAGTCTTGAGTCAAATCTAAATGTTCCAGTCCAGATTTCCTGCCACCGATATTCAGGCGAGAGCTTTGAAGGAGTTTTCACCATGGAAACTCTATTCCATTTAAATGCCAATGAGCTGAGCCATCAATTAAGTGACATTTACTGGACTTACTCCTAAAAAAGAATAATGTCCCAACACGCAGTTCATTTAGCAAGAAACACGGACAATGTAAAACCACCTACACAATTTCAAGTTTTCCTGCAGGCTGGTTCCTACCAGTAGCTGTTAGAGCCACTGCCTCATTAAGGAAAACACAAGTTACGGTAGAGATGCCAAAACCACTCATATTCAGTTTACCAGGGATCGGAACACAATAGTCTCAATCACAGACTAACATGATGGACAAGAATAAAACCGTGTCAAGAAGATAATGTCCTCTGGAGTTCATAATTTTTAATTTATTTTAAATCATTCAGCTCAGCTAAAATTAACTTCGATTAAAACAAAAACGTGCATTAAACAGTTTCCGATTAATTTCGGAATTACCTGACCTGGACTAAGTCAGGCAAAGGGAAACACATCATGCTGTGGAGGCACATCACAGCTCCTGCCGCTTCCCACAGCCTAAGAAGGTGCTCCTTCCCACAGCTGCCCCTTTATCAAACAAAGAATGTAAATCCCCTCTTCTCCCTGTAACAGGCCACAGGGAGCATAACCATAAGTGCAATTCTCTGCTGAACCTGCAGTAATTTACACCAGGTCAAAGTTGGCCCAGGAGTAGGTTGATGCTTCTCCTACGCTGCCTCACCAACACACGTGCAAGAGGTCCTTGTGCAGAGGCAGAGTATTTAGAGCCAATCTTAGTTCAATTTAAGCAAAGATTGCAATCTGAGTCAAATTATATGGTACTGGATACTCTGCTGAATTGTGCCATTTTTTAACCTCCCACCCACACCAGAAGCTCTGGTTGCAAGTTCACAGCCTCAGACACAGCTGCCTCCCATCCCACCTCCCCTTTTAAAGCCAAGGTCGCTGGCAATCTGAAGCCGGGTCATGGACAAGTCTTGCTCCGAGCACTGGTGGGTTGTAACGTTCAACCGTCCTACGGCACCTTCCATTCAAATGTTAATATAACCGCCCATGTGTCTGGGAGACATGCAAGCACGACTGCGCCTTCAGTGTACAGAACTGAGATATGAAACAAAGAGGTGTCCTACCCAGTAGCACAAGAAGTCAAGGGAGAACCTGGAACAAAAGCTGATGCCGTGATTCAGCCGGAGGACAATGTTCCTGTCCTAGTTATCTTGTAGCCCAAGTACCATGACTGCATTTTGTGGTGTGCGACCACCAGCTTTTTTTTTCTTTTTCTTTTTTTTTTTTTTTTTTTAAATCTTTATCATTGGAGAAGGATTGTCAATGGGATTAAATGCAACATCTACCATTACATCTACACTTATTGTTAAACTGCCACACTTCCAGGCTGGGTGACGTGGAAGGCAATCGCTGGGGAGAGGCAGGAGGGCAGCTGAGCTATGGGGGTCCTCTGCAGCTCCCTCCACGGCCACCATCCAGTCTAACAGCAGGCTCTGGAATCGCAGCAAGAAGTCAGAGCAATCCAAGTCCCACCCAGCAAGACCAGATTAAATCAGGGGACAGAAGCTTTACAAAAACGCCAACAACAAGGAACACTTTCACACAGCGCAAAATCAAACGGTGGAACTCACTGCCACCAGAGGTCCTGGGTGCCAAAAGTACAAATGGGCTCACAGAAAGCGATCAGACAAATTCACGCAAGGGAAGTTCATCACAGGCTTCTAAGCATGAAGATCGGATATTGATCTGTTCTCAGGAAGCCTCTAAACCACAGGACTGCTGGAAGCTGAGACAGCATCCTGGGGAAAGCATCACACTGCATCTACACGATGCTCCTATTCTTTCTGTGAGCTCCTACTCTTTCTGCTGACCTCCCGCAGACACGACGAGCCAGGGCTGCCAGACCGAAGGGCTGAGCACCCCAGTGGCTCTCCCCAGTGGGTGCAGCACCACAGCAGCTCATGCACAGCACCGCGACACCGAGGCTTTGGCTCAGACCCACCTTTAGGGGCCCACTGCATCCTGGCCCTGTTCTTTTCTGGTCTGCACTACCTATGTTTTCATTTCCTTCCAGAGTTTCTCTTCCGAATCAGAACGGGTTTGAACACACACACACACACACATATGCAGGCACACTTCCAAGCCACAGGCCAGCCATACAATGATTCTTTCTAGGGAAGGAATGTTTTTATATGCCTAACAATATAAATGTTACCTAACCTTTCAAATGCTGGTAAGAAGGTTTTAATTAAGAGAAGCTACTCTTATAACCTTCAGAATAAAAAATGATATATATTTATCCCTGTTAAATTCACAGGCTCCTACACCTCCCCGTTTTAAATGGCAATGCATGCACTTAAGCCAGTAACGCTCATGTATTCTGGCCTATCTGCCACACTCACGGTGTACAGTCAAACCAGCCAGGCCCAGTAATGATTTAGGTGAGATTAACAAATATGTCAATGTCTATTTTCTGCTTAATTTAAAAGCAGCGTCTATAAAGATTTTTGACTTCTGAACCCTGTTCTCCTGGAAGAAAGAAGGTAACAATGAGGAGGGGGGATAAAGAGTGATTATCCCATCATCGATCGTTTGTCAGGAGCATTTCTTATTCACTGGACTATTGTAAAAAGCTAAGCTCTCGATCAATCCTGTAAGCCCCCTGTACAATTAAATATCTTGGAATGGTTTTCTTTCTTTCCTAGTCAGATCTTGAGGCCTCAGGGTTTTTCAGAAAGCTGGGGCTTTATTTATTTATTTCTCGGAAAAAGAAGTCTCCTTCCACAAATCTTATACTGGCAAGGAGAGGGGAGTTAAAATATGGGATTCCTTTGCTCTAAAGGTACTTGACAGTTAATGAAACTGTTAAAGTTTAAATCATAGGAACATTATAGACCTCTAGGTATGGATCGGCTACTAATCAATAGAGAAACAAAAGAAGCAGCACTCTGAAACGGCCACATTACAATGCAAACACAAAGTGTAGCGGGTTTTGGCATGCAGGTGGAGCACGCAGGTAAGACAAGACGACAATTTAAAAGGAAGAAAGAACATGTGTGACCTTCCTAACTTGGCAAGCAGCACAGGACAGTTTCTAAGGCAGCACTCTTAAGTGCCATAAAATGTCACATTTATCTTGGATTGCAGTTTGCTCTGCAGTCTCCAAGTACGCTTGTATCTATATATAGTGCTGGTGTGATCACAGCCATTGGCATGATTGGAAGAGGCCAGGTAAATGTCTTAATTCTGCTCTCAACACCGTTTAAGCCCACCCACAGTGGTAAATGCACCAAGACAGCTTCGTTCTACGGTGTCTTTTCTTTTGGGGTTTGGTTGTTTTTTTTTTTTGAACAATAGCAAAACTGCCTTAAACAAGTTGAAAAAATGCCCTGGGAAAACGGTAACATTGGGGTACCAAAAAGATTAGAGAGTCTCTTCTGATGTCAAAAGAGCAGTGGCCAGGCTCTTGCCAAAGCCCTCTGCACAAACATACCCAGTTAAGCCAACAAAACCTAGTTTAAAACCACACATAAGAAGTATTTAATTGAAAACGTTCCCAAATGCTTCCTGGAGGAAGCTGGCAGCTCACGCCTCCCCCATCTCCCCGCCCTGGCCTGTGCCGTCTCTCCACGGGGCGACACCAGCCTCCCCATCCAGCTGCTACAGCCTGGCTTTTGGGGTTACAAACTCTTTTTTTCCGTGGCCTACAGCCCCTAACAGGCCCCCAGACCTCAGGTAGGGGCTCTCAGTACCCCACTGGCACAGCACAATAAATGCCAAATACTACGGTTGCCACAACAAGCCCTTCAACCACCCTGCAGAGAAGCACTTCCCAGCCACTGGAGCAGGGACATGCACGCACGCTTTACCGCCCGCGATCACGGAGGAAGGAAGGCTTCAGAGGAGTTGCCCTCCCCGTGCAGACAAATGGAAAAGCTGCCTCAATAAATCCCCGTAGAGACCTCTCCTGTAAAGCGCTCTGATACTGAATATCAATTTATACTCCTCTCCAAAAGTTAAGGGAAAGCATCATGGCAGGGAAAGCACATCTAAACTATTTTGATTTGTGCCCCATTAAACAAAAAATCTCCTCTGAAGTAAGCGGCGTCTCCGAGCATCCCTCCGATGTATGTGCCTGGCAGAGGGAGCCATCGACAGCACCGTGTCCTGCAGTGGCTGCAGCCTGCTGCGGTGGCAGGGCGCGGGCTGCCTTTAATAAAGTTCCTGCCAGATGGAAATGGCTCAGCAGGACCATGAATCACGGCTTCCCATAACATTTAGTAGCAAAGTGCTTTTTTTAAATATGACCAGTTTAACAGGTTAGACAAAATGACTTCAAGAAATGTTATTGTAGGTTCCCCCTGATTGCGGAAAGCCAGGCAGCTTCTGAATCAATTTGATGGTTTATGGTTTCTAAGCTGTTAAAATGTGGGATTTTCTCCCTCACCCTCGGCGCATGGTCTCAGCATGGCCAAGCATTTACTTGTCCATCTTCTTGCCTCTTCCTCAAACATGCACTCAAAGACCTGGGCAAAGCCCAACATCGAGACCTCTGACCCAACCGATCGGCAGAGACGGCTCTCACGCTTACTCTCAGGCTCTGCACGCGGAGAGTTGGGCAAAGCAGACGGCTTCGACCCCGGCTCCAGCCCATCGCCCCCAGCCAGCGACACAGCAGAGGCACGAGCGGCTGGTGAGCGTGAGCGTGCTGCTTGTGGCCGTTCTTTTCAGCCGGGCAGTTCAATCCCACCACAGCCTGTGCTGGACAGGTCCTTAGGAAATGAACTCTGGAGAGGTACAGCAGTTACTCTGCGTCCCATGACATAATTAAATGTCGATTTTAACATAATGGTTATGACTGCTCCATCTAATTTCCACACCTGCAACAATAATCCTCCTACCTGAATCTCACCATCTTTTCCTCTGCCTTTAACAAAGCTCTTGCCGGACAAAAATTCAGCAAAGGCAGCAAGAATGCCAACCGCATCCAGGCTGTCCAGGCGACACATCTCCCACCCCAGCTGGAGGGAGCCGCTCCAGAGGGGCGAAGGAAGGTCACTCAGAGCCACTCACGTCCCTGGAGAGACAGGCATTTTTGGATTGTCGCTTGTTTCTGTAAATGAGACTGCTTGTAATTGCTTCACTAAATATTCAGTAGGATTTATGTTATAAAGGTGCAATATGAAATAGCAGTGAAGGTCACACATGCTGATGACACGGGCTTGAAATATCCTTGTTCGGCTGCGCCATGTGATGTGCCACTCTAGTCCTTTCCGACTTGTGCTCCTAAGGCCTCATATGGCGTCAGAGCAAACGGGCAAAGTGTGGCAGGTAGGTAATTCCAAAAAATTCTTATTTTGGGGAAAACATATACAGCCCTCCTGGGAGGATATTCAAGATGCCAATTGTCACGAAGGAGCTGACAGAAAGCAGTACTTGCTCTTCTAGACTCATGATTGTGAATTAAGAACAATTTAAATGCAGCAGCACTTGCATATAGAAGCAGTTACTGGAAATCACCATCGCCTAAAAAGACAAAGTTACAACCGCACTGAATCCATTTGTCCAAGACTTTGTGAGAGATGGAATCACAACAGCAGCGTTTTTCTTAGTTGTTGCTCAAGAAAACAGCCGGCATTTTGATTAATTACAACACTGAACAAACCAACCGCCTCCCTCCCAGAAAAGAATTACTAGACTTTAAAGCTGCAATCTAACTTTCTAAGGCAAAGCTTGGAAGGAGACAGGTCACAGGATGGAAGTTTTCAGCCCCTCAAAAACCAGGGCTGCGTCAGGGCTGTCCCCAGGTCACCAGCAAAGTCCTCACCAGGTGGTAGTCGGGGCCGGGAGGGACCTGCGGGTTCAATTCTGGTACCACACCCCGGCACGTTTATTTTCAGAGAGAAACTGCTATGCTAAAGTGGAGTTATGGGTTCAATGCTTGAGCATTCACTCATTATTTGGAAATTGAAGAAGAGTTTTGTGCACTCTTTAGCCTAATAAAGTGCGAAGCAAGTCAGAAGCCAGCAGAACAGACTGACTGGTAATACTACCTGTGGGAAGTTGAGGGCTGCCTACAGTATTGCAGTTTGTGCAGAAAACCACCGCTGCCTCCCACTTCCCAAAGTGCTGCTGTACACGTGGAGCTGTATGCTCCCCACCTCCTGCACCTTGTACAGTGTATACAGGCAAATGCAAAAGGGGCGTATAGTTTCCCATAAAATTAAAGATGCATGCCAGCACACAGGCAACCATTTCATAAGATCAGCTGAAGAGGATATTCCCCCTATTATGACATATATCAGGTGATGAACGGATGCTTCCCTTTTACTATGGGATAAATACCTGATAGGAGAAATGTGAAAATGTAATATCCAGTCTTGTTCTAACTGGAGCCATTTCGCCATTCCTTTCATTCATATTCCACCAAATTTTTGCGTACATTACACTGTGCACCTGACACACTACACGCGCAGAATCTGCACGACAAAGCTAATTTTTATTCCACTCATACATGTTTTACTCTAATTGTTAATAAATAAATAAAATAAAATTGAATTTCTGTATTTTTAACTACGGCCTGAGGCTTGAATCGCTCCTACATTTCTAGGCAATCACCGTTCTCCTTCCACACCTACTCAGTGTGGAAACGTGCTCTTGGGCAGGATAAGGACTATCCTTTCTTTCCTTGCCCTTTGCTCCGCACTGTTTGCTGGTTTGTAATAGCACAACTCTGAGTGACATTTTAATAAAACATGGGGCTAATAAACATTTCAGCAATAGTGCTGGAGAATTGATAATGAACAGATTTATGTCAAATTATTCAATATCTGCCAGCCTTCCCTGCTCTCACACTCCCCAATTGCAAGTCCAACCCCAGTGTCTCAAGACGCCTGGAATGAGACCACCGTCGCCCTGCTTCCCCACCCCTCCGCAACAGGCACACGTTTGAGAGCATCTCCCTTTTCCCCGCTATTCAGCAGCTCCAGGGAGGGATGACAGCCATTCAGGGGTTAAAGAGAGGCAGTGAACCCCCAGCTAATGAGTAAGAATTCAGCAGGCAGTGTAAGATAAATGGAGCTTTCTCTGCTTCTGCTGGAGTCAGCATGAACTGCGGCCCTGCGGCTTGTTTGTGGCAAATGGAGTGCGCGAAATATCAAAGGGCAGTGATCCAGAAGAAGACCGACTTTGACAAATTTTAAATTGGCCAGAAAGAAAACCAGCAAAAAAAAAAAAAAATTATGCAATTCACTGTGTCCTGCAATCTTGGCTTTCCTGCTATGGTACGGAATTAGTGGCAAAACAACAGCAATGATCGCCCGATGTTGGGAGCAATTACGAGCCATCTAAGTGAGATGCTTATCAGTGACTGAAGCTTTTAGAGCTCTCTGTATGTACAGTTGTAAGTGACTTGCTCTTGTGTTGCAGTCATTTTAATTAAAGTGTATGGAGTTTGCTGGGAGTAATTACCCTGTAGAGGAAGAGGGGAAAAAAGCCCTGAACAGGCTCCTGCCTCCTCACATAGCGCAGCGTTGGATTTTTGAGGCTGTTGGCAGAAAACTGTACCCCCTCTTTCTCCCTGTATTTTTTACCGGCGATGCTGGCACAGGTCCCACCGGCGTGATTCAAGGGTGCTCGGCAGGCGTCCCGCACCCACCCCAGGGTGACGGACCCTCTGGAGGGGCCACCCGACAGTGACTAAGCTGGCGTTGCTCTGCTCCCCCCCTTCTTCCACCACTTCAGGATTTGAACACTCCAGCAGCCCTCTTTGTCTGCAGCCAGCGACTCCGCTCCTGGGAAAGGATTCATCCGGCACTCGCCGCACAGAAGACACCGTTTCTTTGCAGAGGCAGTAGGTTGGTTTGTTCATCGGCAGAGCCGGTGCTTTTTACGGCGGGGTGAAGGTAAATACTCTCAGGAACAGTGCTCCTGCCGTAGTGCCATTTATCTGCATGGACCTGAGCTGACTGCTCAGCATATTGCCTTCTCTAACCACACATCTGATTTCTCCTGCCCTTGGAGACTTGCGCACCGGAGCGGCAGCTCTCCCGCATCGGACGTCGAGGTCCAACACCCGCAGGAGCCGCAGCTGTGAGCCCTGACTGCGTAAGGAACTCGACTGCAGCCTGTAAACTGTGAAGGGTGAAACACCTTAGGAGAGCATTTCTTGGGACCCTCTGCTGGGTCTCCACGATTTGGTGTAGTCACACTATCCGCGTGCTCCTAAAGGGACACTGTCAAGTCTAACATAGGTCAAAAGCAAGGTTTTCTGAAAAGAATCTCCTTGCCATGACTACAAACATTAAAACTGGTTTTAATTCCAACAGACACAGGCAGACGGAACAACACATCCATCCATCTGGGTATCTGTGTCCACTCCCTCACGCAGTAACACATAATGTACATGAGCAAGACCTGAACTCAGATAAAACTGCTGCCTTGTGCTGGTCTGCAAAACTCAAACACCTGCTAACCGGCTTCTTGCCCAGAAAGCAATTGGCACAGTGAGAGAAAACAAAGAGAGTGTCAAAATACTATCATTAAAAAAAAAAGAGAGAAAATGTCTTTGATGCTGTCAAAGACATCAGTAAGAACCTGGTTTTCAGCAGTCTGATGCTTAACACTCCCTGCACCCCTTACAATTATTATTCGCTTCCCAAGGCATATCAGAATGGTTGTTTTGTATATGAATTGTTGCACTGCCATAAATTAAAAAAAGCCAAATAATAAAATGTAACTGCAGCAATAGCCACGATTTATCAGTCATTTGCAGAACACTTTTCCTCCGGAAGGATCCCAAAAGGCTTTATAAATTCAAACCATACCCATGTAGCATGCTTCTTCCACTACTGAAATGTAGTCAATTTTGGAGGTAAAAAGAGGCTCTGTAAGATTATACTCTTACAGTAAGAGCTAGTAAAGAACTCTTTAAAGAGTCTATTCCCTGAGAGAGTACATATCTGATATTAAGTGCATTTTGCTGAACACTCTGTGTTTTGGGTTGTTGGGTGTACACCAAGCGCTGGGATCATTTGGAGCGAAAGGCACCATAATAATCCAACACACAGTGACGTGCTAGCCACTGAGCACTGCACATCACCCCGTATTTTACTGAGGAGGTGAGCAATATTTTTTATTTTCTTGAAACTGAAGAGCAGACAGGTATCATTACTCAAAACTACCTCAGACACACAGTTATAGACCAGCAGCCCAAAATGTCTTTGACCAAATTCTTAGGCCAAATGACACCAGCTTAAGTTTTGGCCCATGAGCTTTTAGTGAGCTAAGCAATTGCTGAGGTGGAAACTAGACTCAACCATCTGTAGTAAGTGTCTGTTGTTAAGACCCATTCAATAAATAAATAAATAAAAAATCAGTTTGAAAAGACACTAGATTACAGACACCCTAGGTACACTAAATGCACATGAATATCATCTCTCTCGCATGTACATACATGCAGCTTGTCTCATCTGGTTTTCTTCCCAAGTTAGATGACAGTAAATAAAAATTATCATGAATTTGATAAAATGCCTCAGTGCCCCTTTTTAAGGTCTATAAACACATTCATTAGCCACCAGCTGAACGGCTCACTGCTCCGCCAGCCCCCGCGCAGACGTACCTAGCCGCTCTGCCAGGCGGATATAGACCGGGTCCACTCGCCTCATCGTCTTCACCAGATCCTTCCTGCGGAATTTGATTTCTACCGTCCCCTCCGGTTCCAGGATTCCTCCTCTGATCAGTGACGGGAAAAGAGAAAAGAAAGGCACTTTCAGGTCATCAGACAAGGGGAAACACAAAACGGAATGGTTCAATGTTATCTAGAAAGTATGTAAAAAAAGAGAAGAGAAGAAAAGGGGGGGAGGGAGACAAAACAAAGAGAAAGAGAGAACAAGAAAGAAAGAATCTTAGCTATTATTTATCCAATGCCACAAATGCACACCAGGCTTCACAGAAATACGTCTATCCAACAGTATATAGTACAGCCTGGTACAAGCAATGCTCTTCAGCAGTCTCTTTTAAGCTGTGACCTGAAAGCTCCTTCAAAAGGTAGGTAAGCTTTATGAAACAAACCAATTAAAGAGCCATTTTCATTAGAGATCCTGCCCACTTCCCAGGTCAAAGACAGAGGAGCACGTGATTTGAAACTTGGGCTTGGTAAATAAAATCGCTTCAGTCTTTAACTGTGAGGGGGGAGTAATGTCTAGGAGGAAGGTCAGCACTGAGGGTTATGGAACAGCGACAGCGATGAGAATTATTACAAATGCGTAACGGTACTTAGGGACAGGACGACATATTTTGCAAAATAATCTCTTTGTTGGCTACTGGAGCTTGAGACCTCTAGAGTCCAACTACAGCTCTGCAAACCACACACGGTCCTTCCTGGTGTCTTGCAAGGTGGGGAGCTGGCTTGAGATTTCCACGAGGCGAGCTCCCAATGCCGGCATCCTAGAAAGGTTTGGGGCAGAAGCAGCGCGAGGGAGTTGTTCCTGCATGCGCCCCGAAAAACACTTGTTGGGGAAGGAATTTGTAGAAATCCTGCTCACACTGTGTCTGACTGTGAAGCAAACAGGCTCCACATTTCTAAGTAGAAAAAGAACAGCAAAAACTTCTGACTTCCAGGAGGCAAAGATTAGACAATGTTTGCTCAAAGACGCAGGAAATACTGAGGCCAACAGACCACAGGTGTGTCTGTCTCGCTTTTTTAGAACAGAGAGAGAGGCAAGCGTGCCATCAGGAGCAAAATTCAGCTGGGAAGGGCAAGGGAAACGTGCATCTGGAAAGGGCGTCTTCTCAACTCCTCCACACGTATGCTTTTTTTAATTCCCCTGGAGCAGCTGCCCAGGAATTTTGCCCTGCTAAGATGGTAGGAGTTGAGAGGACACCCTGATAGCACAATATTCATGCTGTCCTTCCACACACCTTCCTTCTACCTGCTACAGATAGCCCAGGTAGGGCCGGCTTTTTCCTTCAAATGATTCAGTATCTCTATATTTTAGAGAGTCTTTAAAATATTTTTAAAAAATTGCTCCAAGAGTTTGCCTGTAGTTTTATATCCTGAACCACCAGTAACTAGAACTTCACTTACGCAAGTTGTATTTAATTAAAAAGGCGCAACTACCCAAGTGCCCACATGACAGATAGTACAACACTCAGGGATTTTAAAGTACACACTTATTTACACTTATTTAATTTGCAAAATTGTGTACACAGGCACTTGTTTCAAAGCACAAAGCAGTATGTGGCAACACCAGAATGGTAAGAAAATCCTAAGCACCAATACCTCGCTGTGCTTTGGGAATGTTAGTAATGAACCCTCCCAGAGGCTGGCTCTGAATGGCTGCAGAAATTACTCCCATCTAAGTCTGAGTCAGGAGACTATCATCCGAGTTGTCCTAGCTGTGATCACTACACAGCAAACTCCTCCAAGACACGAGTTATAACTAGAAAGTGGTCAGTCCCTTTCAGTGACAAACTGCCACGCTCTTAACTGAGAGCTTATCGCTCAGCCAAGTAATTATACCTCAAAGCAGGTGGTTACAGAGGGAGGAGAAAGGTGCCGTACCTGCTTTCTCGGTCTGCGTACATCTCCATATGACGAGGATTAATGGTTGGGTCAATCACAGCCCAGGATCCTCCCCTCAGCTCCGCTTGCGGTGGGATGTAAATAAGCACGGGTTGACGATACTCTCTCAGACCGTCCACAATGTAGGCACCAAACTTGAGCACTTGGTCATACATGTCTGCGGAAAAAGGACACAGCGCTTGAAGTCGCTGCATGTCAGTGCTTCAGCCCTGCCGCGCGTGGTCAAGCTGGAAAAAACCCCACAGCTATTCAGCTCTTCTAACCACCTCCTGCTACCATAATGCAAGCTCTGGCTGCTGTTATCTGGACCTGGACAAGACAGACTGAGAAAGGAGATGTTCCCACATCGGTCCTGCTCCCAGACACTGGACCCCCACTCTGGAGACCTGGTCCAGTTACTTCCCATGTAAGCACGTCTGTTCACAAAACATGGACTGCGGGGTCCTCAGTTCACACCTACACCACATGTCCCGGAGATGCGTATTACAGCAGTTTGGGAAGTCGGGCCAGGTATTTCTGTACTTAATAGGAGTGCAGCTGCCCAATTTCAGACTTACTAGCATGGACCTGTATCACGATTCATGTAACGTGCGTGGCACACCTAACAGCAGCAGGCCTTTTACGTATCTTTATAAAAATCAGTGTGTGCGGATGATGTGAAACAGCGTTCTTCTCTCCTTGCATTAAAATTTAAGGCATTTTGCTCAAAATTAATAAGAACAACTCCACTGTGTAAAGACAGTACATTGAAGGTATCAGCCCCAAAGGTGATTTAAATAAAAGAGGAAAAAAGGAAGGTGAAAGAATTTATATGAGATGATATAGTTTATATTGGATATAGTTTGTAATGGAAACAGGCAGCCTCGAATATATATATTTTGTTACACATAATTATATGTAGAAGTATCAAATCAAAGATACAAGAAATGAAAAATGCTTAGTAGGATCATCTAGTCCATCTCTTTGTTCACACAGGACTGTATCCTACGTTTCTTTTCCAGTGCTTTTTAAAGCTTTCGTTTAGAAATCCCAGACAATAAATCTACTACTTCTTTAGGAACACTTCCACAGCCAAATAGATGAAATTTTCCTCAGTATTCAGCCAAACTTCCCCTCCTTGCCCATCCCCATTAATTTCATACTACTACTCCTTGCATCACCCTACATAATCTCTTCACTCCTTCGGGCTTGCTATAAATAGCAGTAGGCTTTTCAGGGTTTTTTTCCTTACACACACTATAGGTATTCATTTCTCATGTCTCCCAGGACAGTATTTTCAATCCCCTTCAACATTTTTGTTCTTTGCTTAGTGCCTCCCAGTTCGCTTAATTTTTTCTGGCCCTTAAAATACCAGCGTACGGAGCAGAAAAACTAAGTGGGTTGCACATACATACCATGCATACATGCTGGCCTTCAGTAACAGTCTTAAAAGACTGAGATGCTTTTATTCATCTAAAATCCTTACAATCATTTCAGAAAGCCATCATTTCCAGGGAAGAGAGAGACTCCACCCAACCCCAGTTTAATGTTCAGCATTAACATGAAAATACTTAAGCACTTAACTCATTGGGAAATACACACACACGCCCTTACATATATATACAAACACTAACATACATAGAGCAAGCAAGAGAGGTGTATATGAAGTTTGTTTGTGTGTGTATTTATTTAAGTACCATAGGCACTGATGTGATCTCCCTGGTTCATTTGCAAGGTCATTGTCCAAGTACCCCAGAAAAGGAGTTTCATGTTATTTAAGAAATGTCAAATGCTGATGAAGAGAAGAAAAATTTATTTCCTCTAATTGCAAATAAACATAAATTCTGGCAGAGACAGTGGGGACTGAGAACCAAACAAAACTCCAACCTTTTCCTTTGTCCTGAGCAAAGAAAAAGACCTCAAAAGGGGTGACAAATTTATTACTAATTACACAATTATTTTATTATGTAGTGCAAGTAATAAACCACTTGAAGTACTTTCAGCTAATTCTAGTGTTAAGAAAATAATTGCTTGATTCAAATTATTTTAACTGAATTAATTCTTTACTAGACATTTTTTACTGGTGCTACATAATAAAATAATTGCGTAATTAGCAATACATTTTTCACTCCTGCCAAGGGTATATATTTTACTCAGGTTAAGTGTAGAAAAAAGAAGTGCTACTTGTTTGAACAAGGCAGAGGGAAGAGTAGAGAATTTGAGAGAAACTTGACACTTTCTGTGCATAGCTCCAAATCTCCTTCAGGTTTACCAGGTGGCATCAGCAAGGTCAGGGAAGTATTTCTGTGCCTACAATACTTTCAGGATCAGACTGTCAAAGCTAGCCCGAAGCATGAACATTACCGCTATGCGATTCTGTACACAGTTACTCCTTTTGGGATCCTGCAATACAGCACTTCATTTTCCTGGAACGTCCCAGCTGCCTTAGTTTAATATTTTGTATATGGATTTCCACCAACTGCTGGCTTCTCTTGCATGCTCAAAACTTCCACTGAGGTCAACGGACCTGCTGCTGCACTCTTGGGCTACAGATACACCTTAATACTTTCAGATCTGGCTGCAAACTCCTCTGCTGAGGAGGATTTCCCCTTTTCTTATGGTAACTGCTTCTACTAACAGAGACCAAATTTTGCTCAAATAAGGAAGAGACAATCAACCTGACTGCCACCACCGAAGGGTCCCCATGGTGCCATGCACAGCTCCAGGGACGAGCCAAGGGGAACCACAGTGTCCACAGGCTATGGAAGGGCTCCTGCTCTTCTGCACAGTTTTCCCCTCCCACCATCTCAACTGTTCAATTTGCCCACACTTGCCACTTCAGCAAAATGGGGACTCTTAAAGAATGTGTATTTTTAAGAGGTAAAATATAAGTTGAGTTGATGAAGATCATAAAAATACTGCCAAGAGAACCCAAGACACCTGCCTGCAGTCCCCATACCCAATCACCAGAACACATAACCTCCCTAATTTACGTTAATATTGTATTTGAGTGTGAAACTACGAAACATTTGCCACACTGTGACAACTGTCTCTTACTTGCAGTTCTGCTGCATTTTCCACTCTTACAATGGAAAACTGCACCAAATTTAACTGCTGCAGGTGGTAAATGACGCCAGCTCTCAATGGTGCCCACTGCTCTGTGCTTGAGCCGTAGTGCCGTGGTACGGTGCAGACTTTATAAACTGTTAATACTGTAACTAACACACTTACTATGTTTAAAACAAAACCTAGTTGCTTCCGTGCAGCAAAGAACACCACGCACATTTTAAGAGCAGGTGTTTGCACAACTGTTCTTTGAAAAGAAGTTGCTTATGTTGAGAATGGAAAAATTAAAATTAAATATTGTATTTATGGGCCAAATTTAATTCCTGTATTAATTTAAACCTCAGCATAATGAGCTACTTGTAAGACAGAAATGCTGCAGAAGTCCTCTAGGAGAAGCAGTGCTGTTCATTATTCAGTAGGGCAGACAGTGTTCGCAGCACACTTTCCCATTCTCTGCCTGCCTGCTCAGCTGCAGTGTGCATCAGCGTCTACTACACGTAGACATGAAATCTGCTGGAAGCTGTTATCATTACACTGTATGTGTAAATATTGGCAGTCAGATGCATCAAGCATGCTCGAAAGGCTGCAGACCGCTTTTTGCATTTCCATAGTGTCGGGCAGCGTGCCCTGAACCTCCAAAGCTGGAACGGATCTCATCAGCTTGGCTGGATTATCAGATAGGACCTGAAGGTAAACACCAGGCATATATTGGCTGCAGACACATAATGTCCCTCATAAACCCATTACACACAAGCAATACCGTCATTCAACATCCAGGTAATCAGAGATTTAAAACAGCCTTTTCATTCTGCTGGAATTTTTTTTATTGTTATTTATAACCTGTCCCAGGAAAAAATAATAAGTAAAACATGAAAAGCCAACTGCGAGTGACCCTGTAGCACAAGCAGCGCTGCAGTTTAATGTCGCGGGGATTTGCATGCTATCAAACTATTCATGCCGAGTCCAAGACCCTGGTGCTAATTTCCAGTAAATTTCACGCTTGATGTCTCCCCGTTGTGGGTCACTGCCGGTTCGCCTAAATAAACCACTTCCAAATGGCTCCTCCATCTAAATATTCAAGCCAGTTTTTATAATTTAATTTTGCATTATGCTGAATAGCCTTCTGGCCAGATAGAGCTCATTGGGAAAACCACCAATACCATTGCGATATGCCTTTATTTATGTTATTTATTTATTTATTTTATGGCTTGAATTAGACCTCCTAGGCCGATCAGGAAAGAGGGGGTGTTTTTTTCTCTTTTTTTTTTTTTTCCCCTTCCACTAATGTCAATTTTCAGCATAGCAAGAGCTGTCTCTAATCTTTTCCTACTCATTACACACAATTTTGGAGTCATTTTACCCACAGTGCAGTCGGCTCCTGGCAGTGTGTTTGTGTGCACTGAGGGGTGGCATAATTGTTTATTTTCCCTCCCTGCATAATCCCCAGCCAGCACTGAAACCAAAACTGTGAACAACTCCCCAAGGAACACAGAGTGTGTCAGGAGAGACCAACACTTGCTATGCAGGCCCCAACAGCAAACAAGATGCAGGAAAACACATGGACCAAGGTGCAAACTGCAATGGCTCTGTTCTCTCCTCTGTGGTAGCTCTCTCCTCCTCCTCCTCCCAGCTGGGGTGGAGTAAGTGGGGATACACAATACAAATATTAGCATCCTCGTAGTGCCTTCTCCTCCTTGAGCTTCTCATCTCAACTCCAAAGCCAAACTCATTTTCTGAGGAACCCAGCAAAGGGCACTGGCAAAGCCGGCAGATCTTGCAACATATCAAGGCAAAATAACATTTAATGAATGCTTGGTAAAGTTACATCAACAACTTCCCCGTAAGTTGTGCGGTAGGGAAAGCAAGTCACGAAGGGAGTGCAGTAGCAGCACATGGAGTAGAAACCATCCTGAAAGGTAACAGGTATTTTCCAGAGGAAAGAATTTTGCCATCTTTCATCTTTGCATCTGCAAACTCAATGGCAGTGCTTTCTGCCCTGCTAATGAGACAGCAGAGCAAGACAGCCTTTATCACCCCGTGAGTCTTTCCAGAGCAGGAACTTTCACCACCTTAGTGCATCTGTAACATTTCTTCTGTGTTTGTTAACTGACACATGCAGGTAAGAGGCCGTAATCTTTTTCTTATTTAAATTTCATAGTATCAATCTCACATCCTTGGCACTTCACAAAATTTAAACTAGCAATATGTGGTGCAAAAACGTAACTGCTGGTGTATTAACTGTGCAGTTTTATAACTGTTCACTTCCTCTGAACATAACTACCACCAAAAGAGTCAGCTGGGAGACAGTCCTTGATAGGACAACATTACATTGGGAAAAAATCATCAATGAGACAATGTTGACAGAATATGCCTACACATTTTTGATAGGCAATATTGTTGGCTTATCCAGTCCCACTTTTAAGCTGAGGCAGAAGGATATAAAGCTTTCCGAGCAGAAGGGGTTTCCTGAGATTACTCTTTAACTAGGTCAGGTTGGCAGCTGTAAATTTTGTTAGCAACCAGACAACTGTTAACATCCAATTACCTGTTCTTACTGCGGATGAGACTCGGTTTGACTCGATGATCTTCAAGGTCTTTTTCAACCTAAATGATTCTATGATTCTATGATCTGGCCAGTTCCTATAACTGTGTATGAGGGCACATCTAAAAATACAGTTGCATTGCGTATTTTGAAAAGAACTTGATAGCAAATTTGCACCTTGCATATTCTATATCATTCCCGCTACGTGCCTATTAAAGACAAGGCACACACAGGGAGGAGAGGAATGAAACCCTTCGTCACCACAGCTACTGCAGCATAGAGTGTCCCTTTCCTCTAGTGCAATGATCATGACTGACTTTCAAGAGAGCTGGGAAGAGCACTGCCATGATTTCAGAGGGCTGACATGTCCAAACACTCCGGTAGCCCTAGAAAAGTATCCCCTTATTAGCACTTCTAAGGGAGGTCACATACTTGCCATGAAAGAGGGGGGCTGGATGCAGGCTGCATCAAAGATGGGTGAAGCAGATCCACCCTGTAAGTTTATGGGTACAAGTTGTCACCACAGTTAAGCCAATCTAATAGCTAGCTGCTGCCCAAAGACAGAACCTAATTCTGTCCCTTGCCACACACTCCCACTGCTGGTCTGTCCCCAGAGAACTGCTTCGGGATGCTAAACCAGTAGAGCTACTGGGTACGGCACAGTGGTGAACAGCAGCGGTGCCCTGAGCAGTAAAAGACAAGCCATTCTACAGGACAACACCAAAAGGGGATCCAAATTAATGGTTACCTTTCATTCCACCAGAGAAGCCTCTCCAGTTAGCAAAGACCATCAGAGGCAGCCCTTCTCTGTTAAAATCATTGATAGCCTGTGCAGTCTTAAAGGCAGAGTCAGGGAGCCACACCTGACCAGCCTGCTGAATTATCTGTTGGGAATAAAAAAAGATTATTCAGCCTTGAAACACATTAATGTAAGAGTTGGCATAAAAACATAGAAATAGATGCAGCAAGAGCTGTGATGTGGAATTAACAATGAGGAACACAGCACTTGAAATGCTTAGGATATGCGTGCCCACAGAAAAATTGGGACAATCCTTTTGTCACAAACATCAACAGGAATGTTCCCATTGATCTAGCTAAGAAGTATAGAGATGGTATGGAAAGCTTGACACTGACTCCTGCAAGAAGGTGAAGGAGAAGAGAGAGAAAGGGATATGCAAAGGAGAAAACTC
This sequence comes from Astur gentilis, assembly GCF_929443795.1. Classification (NCBI taxonomy): domain Eukaryota; kingdom Metazoa; phylum Chordata; class Aves; order Accipitriformes; family Accipitridae; genus Astur; species Astur gentilis. The sequence continues at coordinate 2,440,089 of NC_064885.1, read as the reverse complement.
CAAAGAGATGATGTAGGGCCAGAGCTGTGAAATCAGGCAGGAGAAAAGCAAAATGTCAGAGCAAAAAGAGCATGAAATGCTATGGTCACAGCAAGAGAACAGGGAAATGATTTTTGCTTGCCAGGTGTCCTGGGCCCTAGTCCCTGCACCTCACCGAAGTAGTAAAAGAAGCAAGACTGCTGGGGAACGTGTCTCCTGTACAAATGGCCGACACAAGTATCCATTTGCTCCTCCCAGCAACTGCCATGCATTAGCACCTCACCAAGGAATGGCTATACTTTTTGTCCCATATTTGGGGAAAGAAATCCCATCAAAACAAGTGCTCTTTCCACAGAGACATTTGTAGAGGACAGACAAGCGACCAAGCACACGTTCCACCTACCTTAGCCTCAGAGTCCAGGTTTGCAGGATCAGCAGGGATGCTGAGCTCCACTGTTCTTGTTTCTACGGCAACTACTCCTACAGGTATTCCTCCCAGCCTGGTAACATGCGAGACAAATCAAAATTCAAATTTCTACTGTTATACAACTAGACATTTTTTCCAATTTGCTTCAAAATACTCAAGAGAGACAAATAATACAAGCAAATGGCGGAAGAAGCATTTTGGCCTTTTTGAAGAGTTTAGGCATATGGATGGAGAATTGCAGAGTAGAAGTCACGGTTCTCAAAGCAAAATCTAGTTCTAAAAAGTAGCATATACCTCACTAAAAATTAAATAGAATAAACCAAAGCCTGAATTTTGAACAATATAGCTACATTTCCACCACCCTTCACCTGACACCACAAGGTTTTGATACTGATGGTCTTGACCATAAAAAATAGACATGAAGACCCAAGGCTTCCAAAGCCCTGCTTTCACAAGCACTGTCAGCTGATTAAGTACATCCACAGGCTGCGTCTCTAAGCAATGCTGATGTCTCAGCCACCCTAAACCTTCACTGCTTACAAAAACTCCCTCTCCCAAGAGTTAGGGCGAATGATGGGTGAAAGGTTCGGGTTTGCCTGTCTATCTCCTGCCCAGACGCTCTGCTGCAGGATGACTGCGAGGGTGGGAAGGGTGCATGGACAGAGGGATGGGCAGGGAGTGTAGACACCAGGGAGGATGCTCAGCTCCACTTTCCACAGCATCTAACCGCTCCTTTACACAAAAGGCATCTTGCTTGCGATGACAACTGCTTACTCCCAGGATGGGAGTCCCAGCAGAGCCTACACTCTCTCCTTAACCACCTCAAGCTGGATGACATGCACTGCAGGCAGAAAAAGCGACAAGGCCTATGTGCACTAGGGGGTTGAAAATATTCCCATTCACTATGATTAAGAGTCTGCCTAGAAACCCGTAATTGCAGAAGCCGTCTTAAATCGGTAACTTATAACTTCTATATTAGGGCCCATGTGACCTAATAAAGAACATCTTTATCCAAGTATTACAGTTATTTATTGAACTTGAAAACAGCTCAAAACAACTTCTGTTTTCCATTATACTTCATATAAATTTTATCAGGCTAGCACATGAAGATGCTACATCTTGTTTTATAGTGTGTCCCTGGACAAGTTGCCATAGAATAATAAAAGACAATTTACAGCCAACAGCACACATATTCCAAACATACATACAAAAGATGAGTTTTGGCAGCACTTACAGTAACAATCCCAGAAGAATACATTCCTATTTGTTTTTTCAAAATGCCACTGCTTTTGAAAGAAGTCAGTTTCATTTGTATTATATATACCTGTATGTGAGAGTCCAAAGCAACTTGGAATTTGTCAGAAGAAAGGAACTGCAAGTGAAGCTGAGCATGGGCCTGGACAGAGACCTCCTACCTTTGCCAAATCATTGATTTCCCCCTCCTCCTCACCCCCCAGTATACTGCTTAACCTAAAAGCCTTTAAATAATTACAGGATGTTGTGAGATAAAACCTTAGAGTGTCACGGATGGCAGATAAAAATACCAAAGTGTATCAAAAAGTCACAGGACATCCCAAGGTTAACTCCTACAATTAGGAGTGGAGTCAGCAGGTATTTTTGGCTCCTCTCAACAACGTACAAAGATCAGACAGTATTCTGAGTGGAAAGGATCTTCAGGGGTAATAACACTCAGACCCCTGGGACCAGCAGCGGTCAGAGACATGAAACTCTGAGAAGGCAGAGCTGAGCTGCATCTGCACACAAACGCCCCTTTGGCTCAGCAGCAGTTCGTCTCCAGCAGGGCTTGTACAGCCCGCACGCTACCACGCTGCTCTGTCTGGAGCACAGACTCCTCCTCCTGCCCTGATATCGTATCTGAGGAAATGGGTATGTTTCTCCGTACCACATTCTGCACTAGGAGAGTCCAAAGGCTGTTCTAAACCCATCAAAGACCCTCAAAAGTCTTAAGAAAAGAGCAACAGAGGGACATTTTGCTGAGCACACCCTTGTATCTGGAAGCCTCCTTCAGTTATTACACAGAATTTCATGAACATATTAACAGAGTTTCTGATGGTTGTTTTAGAGAGGTCTGGAATGGACACAATCCTCTGAGATGTTGCACATGAGCTCTAGTGAATATCATAAGCTTTGCTATTCTATAGCACGACCTCTAGCTCTCTGACCCTCATTAGGGAGACTCTGTAGAGCTGCGGCTTTAAACAGGCTAAAAGAGAAATGGGAGTTCCCAGTGCCAAATATTCTGGGGCCACGTGTGCTATCAACATAATGGAGATAAGAAACAGCATTGATTCATGGCTATACTGGCTGGGAGCCTAGGTGGCTATCACAGTTGTGCTGTGTGTTTCAGGAACAGTGGTGTCTCTCCCTGCCTCCCACTGAATGCTCCGGTAATCAAACACAGCATCACCAGGGATATTCTGGTACTACGGTCAGTCCTGGAGTCACCGATCTGGTGAGGCTGGAGGCTGATGGAGTCAGACCCCAGGGGTGGCCACAGGATTTCCAGAAGATTGTAAGGATTATCAGGTAATTTGGCTCTGGATTGTTGGCACTGTGATACTAACAGTACAGGAGGTGAAAGGTCTGTAAATAAAAGATTTTTCTTTGGTGCAGGCTTCTGCTAGGAACTAAGGCACTCTGAACACCCGTCATGCACGGGCACAACTGCATCTCATTAAGTTAACACCTGAAGCCTCCAGGATCCCATTCAGGCACTTCAGGTTTTTTTCCTCCCCTCTCACTTGCTAAGAAAAAAAAAATAAATAAAAAAGGCTGACAATTAACCAAAAACACTGACATCAATGAGGAGCTGTGAGTCTGCTGGAGGCAAGAGTATGAAGCTCTGTCTTGAGAGGAGAGCTGGCAGTAGTCTGAGGAATGAGGAGTGACAAAGGATAAGCACGCTGCATTTGGACAGCTCAAGCACTTGTAGTGGAAACTCAGGGGAGACAAATGTACTCTTTCAAAATGGCTTTATTCTGAGAGGAAGTACACAGTCGGATCAGGAAACTCACAGTGCCATTTGGGGGGGCCAAAAAAAACTAAAGAAGAAACTAGAAAAGAGATGATTGAGGGGGTTTTGAGCCCAGCTCTGATTTGCGTTCTGTCAAAATACAGGATCCTATTTCCAGGCTTTTGCGTCCTGCTAGCTCTGAGAGTTCACGAACCTGCAACACCGAGAATGACCCAGGCTGCAAATATCTTCAAGGCAGGGATCTAAATCTCAAGGTAATGGGGAACATTTTAGAATCCTGCACAGATGCCACTTCGCAGCAAGGTAAGGGGAAGTGACTCCCCTTGGGGGAAGGCGAGTGCCACAGGTCTCTGGATCATGCGCATCTCTGCATCATGAAAAACAACTAAGATCAGGTGTGGCAGGTGCTTGTTTGGAAACCGTTGCAAGTTATTCCACACAAACCTCAACACTAAGCACTTCTCTACACAGAACTTCTTGCAATTTGCTCTACTTTTAGCTGAACTTCTCTTGCAAGTCAAATAAAATGCAAAACAATAAACGGCATAAGGTACCTTCCACTAAGTCAGAGCTGCAGGAAGGTCTCACTGTGCCACTGTGTACCTAGGGAAGCATATATTGTCTGCCATAAGTTTTAACAATATCTCTCTTTTTGGCTTTTGTCCATGTTAAAGCTGTCACCTCCAAGCAAAACAGGGGAAACAATCAGACCATGCTTCATTCGTGTGATAAAGAAGTATCCTTTTCAAGTAATGACTTATTTTTACTTATAGCCACCAACTTTCAAAGGATGTTCTAGAAAAACGCAAAGCATAATGAAAACTTGATTTCTACAAATGTCTAAAATGCCTCTCAGAATTTACCTTGCTCTACCAACCACAACTGTCTGCGCCCAGGGCTGCATGATCTCCAGGAACGAGCCATTGTCAAAGAAACCACTTAGCCACTGTCCTTTTTGACCTAAAGGGAAGGGAAAAAAATGGAAATATCAGAGGAGAGAGGAGGGAGGGAAGAAAGAGGAGAGAACATCAAAGGAGCAACTGAAACTTGCTTAAAAATGCCAACTGGAGAATGTGGCACTGTCTTTTTATTTATTTATTTTTAAATAGATTATAATACAAGGGAACATTAGACAGCTGAGCATTTGTCTGCCTTCAGCCATCATGTCTTATTTCATTTGCTAGTCTGCATAAAGACAGTAATTTATCAGCAAAAAGCATCATTTATTGTTAAACGATGGGGTTCGGATAGCAAAGGGACTTTGCATGCTTTTAAATAAATAACTCTGTTTTTTTCAAGACACTACAAACATTTGTCAAAAGGCAGTAAAGTCATTAAAGATGTTTTTCAAAATGCCTATTTCTATTTTAAAACTTATCTCACATTTTTTTCTTGATGCTGCCTAAACTTTCTTTTAAAGGAAGAATGCTGAAGAAAGACATTCAGGAACCAAATGTAAAAATTTCTATGATATTTTAAAACTAGACAACACATCTGAGCATGTTTCACACATTCTTTTAGAAAAACTGAATTCTGATACCAAAAGCCTAATTGCTCCATAGAAGACACCAGATGATGTACCTCTCCCTAAACTAAAGCGTGCTTTAAGAGTTACCATCCTGGACCAGACCATATGCTATCAGACCTATTCTCTTGCCCAAAGGCGGCAGCAGCTTCCTAATGCTTGAGAGAAATCAAACTGTTCCCGAAGAGAACATCACCAAGATGACTCTGCAGTTCTAAGAGAAATAAACTTTTCCTGACCCTTGCAGACAATCAGCTTCTACACTGAAGTATGAGGGCTTGATTACCCTGATCGTGCAAACTATGAACAAGTATTATCTGCCCTTTATAAAGCCAGTGCAGTATCAGACTTGGGGTTCCCTCCTGCATCACAAACTCCAATATTGACAATACCTCTCCACCCCCATGTGCAACAACATATCACTTCACTAACAATCCACATATATTCCTTCAAACAAAATTCTCAGGATGACAATTACCACCACGAGAAGTGGGGTGGCAGTTTACTGTGTATTTTTCCACTTTCCACAGGTGTTTCTTAAGCAGACATGAAGGACACTAGGAACCAGTTAAGCCTCACTACGCTGACCTATGTGGTGGCATGGCACTGTTTCCACTCTCCAGACAGGAAGACCATGGCAGGAAGGTTTTCCAATATTTCAGCTTGATCCCTACTCCAGTGAACAGGTAAGGCCATGATGAAGAGCTTCCATTTGGGCTGACTGCTGATGCTGGATTAGGGAGTGACAAGATTTGCAGACAGCTCTCTCTCTGCAGTCCTCCAGCCTGTATAAGCTGTATATCCCAAAGTCAAGGCATCGAGATACTCTACCCACCCAGACAATTACAGAAATCACAACTCTCTGGGGGCACCTGCTTTCCACTGGGGCTTCATGAAGCTCTGCAAAAAAACCCAAACCAAAAAAACCAAAATCCCTCCCAGCTTTACCCCTTGGCACACAGCTTCTGAGGAATGCTTTAATCTGAACAAGCACCTCTGCTTCTGCAAACCCAAGTCCAAAACCAATTAAAAGTGGAGATCCAAGCAAGCTAACCTCTGCTGACTTAAACAGGATGGAGAGTGTTTTATCAAGACCAAACTTGTAATTACTGTGTTCTACATTCCTTGCCTCTGTGGCCCCACTGTAAAATGTGACCATCCATTTCAAAATTATCTCTTTATCGTGAGCCCAAAGCTGATCGTTTAGATTCTGGCCTCGTGTCGGGCGTCAGTTTGAAGAATATCACGGCAATATCTCCTCTAATAAATGGCTTTAACTTTTCACCTAGGAGATATCTGCTTTAACTTATCACAGGGAATCATCTGCTTTCCTTAACGCTTCCACTAAATTAAAATCTGAAGTCACTCGATTTGGAAGCCAGCGTTAGCTGCACTCAGACAGCTGGATGAATTACTTGAGAGATGATGAAAAAATATTATCCAAAAACAGAAAACTTAGTTTATCACAAATCTCATTTTAGCCCCCCAAACTCATTAATAACAGCAGGCATAATGGTCACCCAGTTTGCAGCTTGTATGTACACAGGCTGCACAACCCCAAAAGCATGTATGGGGGTTCAGTGGTTTGCAGTGTTTCCAATGCAATTACTCTCCAAGATCTGCAGGAATACTGTGATTCCTTTAGCATACAGACCCTTTGTATATGGACTCACCTCTGAACCATAAAAAAAATAATCTATAGAAGTAACTAATAATTGTATGTGTCCTCAAGCACTTAGAATTTACATGCTATTTTTGTGTATTATATTCAAATTGTTTAGAATTAATAACTTTATAAGCTCTGAAATACATTTGGATTGCAGACATAAAGCCTTGGCAAACAGTCTTGAAACAAGACGCATTATTGCATACCCTGGCCACCAAAGATCTACGTACTTGGATTTGGGCGTCCAGCCAGCATCCAGCGAGGATCATAGGGAGTCTTGGTAGGAACAAACTCTACGGTTCTGTCTATAGGATCCTTGACTTTGAGGATAGGAACAGGGCTGTATACACTCTAAGGGAAAGAGAGAAATATTGAAGGAAGTAATTCTCCTGCATGGCTTTGCACCAAATACCAGCTCTAAAGGACCCGGTCAGAATCCTCTTTCCCCCCACACTGCACAACCCTCCGACTGACAGGATCCCAGAACCTTGGCAAGAGCCTGAAGAAACTTCCAAGGTGCTCCAAACATCTTTAAAACCCTCCTTTGGCATCTTCTGGTATACATTGTACTTCATTCGCTCTTGAACTTCAGGCATAGCCAGCATTAGCGAGGGGTTGCAATTTAATTTTTGAAAGGTGACCAGGCCACCTGACTCATTCTATGCACTCTTTCCTGAAGGAAGGTGACCTGCCTGTTCTTGTTGCTACCTTCCTGGCTGCAGAGCAGCTTACACATATACATCAACTCCTACAAATTACTGCCTCAGAGGGGAACTTTTAGACTCTTTTCAGTAAGAGACAATCCACTGCTTACATAAAATCCTGCTGCTCAGAGCACTGAGGGCAGCATGCCAGGGGAGTGATGTAAAAGTACCCAAATGCAGTGCCAGGCTGTCCCGCATACCAGCTCCTGCAGCACTTTAAGACAAAACCTACTTTGTTTACTTCAATACCATAATGCTTAACAGCCTTGATCATCAGCCTAAACCATTTTGCTAGGCACCATACTAACACAGAAAAAAAACACAGATACAGAGAGCCCCCCACCCCACAAAACTGCATGAACAAAGTGAATAGGTTGTGGCACCTTGCACTCCGGCAGGGCCAGGAATTACCTTTGGCATGTAGGAAAGCCACTGCAGAATCGTGTAGACTCCTTCAAAATCATCACAGACAGTGCTGTGTGTCACTCCGTTGTTGTGCATTATCTGGATCCCGCCCAGCTGGTTGTTGGAGGTATAAACTTCCCGTCCAAGCACCTTTTGAAAAAAAAACCAGGAAAACCATCAGTGGATTGGATGTGACCAGGAGGTGTTGGCTAAGGAGATACATACAAGCCCATCCCTACAGCAAGTCATGATCACTTCAACACCAACGGATGGAGCGATCCACTCACAAAAGACCTTCCCAAGCCCTGTGTGCAGGTAAGATCTTATGAATAGTGATCCCCAAGGGGAATAAAACAAGTGGGGAAACTGAGGCAGGGGGCAGTTACACAACTTGCCCTTCCCTAAGCAGCAGCAATGGAGCTGTCCAAGTCCAATGTGACCAAGTCTTCTGGGTGCTGACCCGAGCTCAGCTCACTAATTCAAAATTGCTCTAAGACGACTCGCAGGGTGTACCCATTTAAATCTTTAACTGGGGGAAAAACCAACACTGTGCATAAAGATGGGTACAGCAAAGACAAAGCCCCACCAGCTCCTTAGAGAGACTGGAAAGAATAAGACTCTGACTGCTGGGCTTCTAATTCTCTTGCACAACTCCATCTCTAATCTCAGCCCAGGCACCGCAGCTCTTTTCTCATTCTCCTGCTGTCTCTTTCCATTTGCCCTCTCACTGACTGATACACTGATCTCTCGGTCACTCGGCTTTCTGCTCCACTGAGTCCATATTACTAATAACACCTCTGCCACGGCCAGTTTACCTCATGAAGGCAGGAGCACATCATTACAAAATAAACTCATAACTTTGACATTCTAGCAAATACATGCCGTTTGTTATTTTTATGGGTTGAGTCTTTCTAACAGACAGAGGGCATTACATACCTGCTTCATTTAGATCTTAAAAAAAACCCACCCTCAAACACACACAAACAACCTGCCCTCCCCCATCAAACAACCAGCGCAGGTCATTTTAGGAAGAAGGGCTACCCCAAGAGAGGAGCAGCCCAGAGCCCAAGGCAACCTGGCCGTTACAGAAGGGATGCTTAGGTCTGACTTCATCCTTGTCCTGACATCCTACAATAAGCGCTCAGGACATAACTCATCTCACCCATAGTAGAGGGGAACTCCACATTTCTCAGGGTTTGACCTTTTGGGCTGAAAGTAAGAAGCTGCTAAAGGGATATGAAAATAGAAAATTTTGATCTAGTTAGAAAACTACACTGGACCAATTAGCTTTCTTCCTGCACAACATCAGTTAATCACCGCTGGGGTCAGGGAGCCACTGTGCCTATGCAGTAAAGCACAACACTATCATTTGCTAACTCCAAATTTATTTTCCTTTGGAGGAGAAAAGGCCCGGTGGTTTGGCATTTCACAAAACTCAGCATTCTACAAGCACTACGTGATCCTCACAAAACTCCCCGTGAGACAGATGTCAGTCGAGGTTTATGTACAGAAGAAACCGAGGCACAGAAGTTACGCAAGTAGTCTAAAAATTTAGAGGTCAATGGAAGCACTGCGGTTTTGCACAGAGATGTTCCTAGGTCTCCCTTCTCAGCTCAAACACCTCCATCTTCTTCTAACAAATTCAGTGCCATGAAAAGGCATGGTAGAAAAGACAGCAGCATAGATTTAGGTTCAAGGAAAAGAAAAGCACAGGCCTCCAGATACCAGGCACAAGCCTAGCTAAATGCTTTCCACAGAGGAAAATAAAAATAAAGAGGATTTAAATTCCCCATCTGTGAACTAATGCAAACGTATGTACATGCAAAATGGGCCTCTGCTGCTGCTTATCCAGAGACACTGTAGACAGCTCAGGTTTACCACTGCTGACAGGCAATGAAAACAGTCTAATATACCGCCTGCTCTCGCCCTTAAATCCCTTTTTGGAGATCAAGATAAATATGCAGTTCCTTTTCCCGAGTGCTCCAGACATTTCAGTGAAGTGGCAGAGCATTGTGAGGGGCTGTGCAAATGAAATCCCTCTGTAACACTGAGCGAGCGTTGTATTTACTTGTCAGTGTTTGTCAGCAGAAGCAACGTAGTCCCAAGCTGCATTTAAAAGTTGTACCAATGAGCGCTCGCTGCCTTCATTTGTATGACATGTATGTCCACACGTGTGCACTTGCACATGTGCTGAGGGCAGCAGGAGGGACATGTAACATGGGCACACACAAGCTTCCGAATCGTACCCTGGCTTAAGCACAGGCCAAATGCAAAGCCAGCTGCTCCACTCCCCGGTGCAGAAACCGTGCAGCCAAAGGGTTAAAGAGGCTGTCTTCCAGGGATACTGCTAGGCTGGGTGCTGGTCCCCTAACCTGCTTCTGCACGTGTGCTCTTCTGTCTTCTCAGGAACGACCAGAGTTCCTGCCAACTGGTTTCACACATACAGCTGCAGACTGAATTGGGTGCCAGAGGTTAAAAGGCACCGAAGGGCTAGCCAGCTTATAGACAATGATCATTGGGCTTGAGAAAAAAATGAATGCAATAGCTCATCCATTCAGCTCTGCTAACCACCTCATCTCTGACCTCAGAGGACTACATTTTTAAAGGCTGACAAGTAATTCAATCTCCAATTAACAATCTTAAATGGTGCAATGCATATTGCTGTATAAATGTTTCTGCAAGAAAATATCCAAGGGTGAAAGAGAATACATCTGCTGGAGAAGACCAAAACTGATGCTTCTGCAATTAAAGAATTCAGATATTCCTCAATAAGACACATGGTCGGCAGAGACAAGAGTGGATTTAGACATGTTGCTAAATCAGTTCGACAAGTAATGCTAGAAGCAAACTCGTGGGAGAAGAAAGCGCACAGGATTAAACCCTGTATCTGATATGACCAGGATCTGTCAAAATGGTAAACTTCAAGCCCTGAGAGTCTGGGTCTGCCAGGGAGGTACACCAAGTCACATAAAGCAAGAGGTTAAGAAGAGAAAGTAGCAATAGCCCAAGGCTTACAGAAGGCATCTGTTTAATGACCAAACACGTGCACGGAAGGGTTAAGTTTGCAAAGCAGGCCCTTCCTAGCAGAAAGGTTATTAGCACTCCAGAGAACAGTCAAAGATGCAGCTATCAGAGTCAGCTGCCACAGACCAGAGATCAAGAAGGGTCCAGCAAGAAGAGTGGGAAGGAACAGGTTCCAGGATTTTAAAGCTGAGATACACAATACATATATACCTGAATATTGGCAATATTTGACCTCTGATCTTGTCTTAATCTGATGGCAAAAAGGGACAAAAAAAGAGCAGCCATGAACAGCAAAGCACCAGACAGTAAGCTTCTGGCACCAGAAAATTTGCTTTAAATTAAAATTTTTTCCACCCCACGAAAGCTCAAACTCAGAAACCATGTTTCTGTCCAATGGAGTTTGACATGCTACCAGTCAAAGGCAGCTGCCGTGAGCGACTCGCCTCACACAGAGATGCCAAACTTACCCTTTCTGAAGTCACTAGTGAGGACCCCTCACTTCTGTTACTACTCCTTTCCTGCACGTTATCCCAGTGCCTTTGCATTTTGGATATAATTTCTTTTTTCCAACTCAGCTGCAGCCGGTCTGACTTTGGGAGTGAGGCGCAGCGAGTGCTGCCTCCCTCCACTGGAACATGTTAGCAAACAGGTCTGCTTTCCCTTCTACCAGCAGTCTTTCCCTTGCTGCCCCTTCAAGCACTAGCATTAACCATAACCAATAAAGCAGGACTGCCACCACCTACTCCTCGTGTATTTGATGCCAAACAGCCTCCCGGTCACTAGGGACCCAGGTCACATTCGGATGAGCCGCTTAGTCCCCCCTTCCTTTGCTCCTGAAGACAAACCTTTCAAGTGTGCAGAAAGCAGTGCATTTAACAGGGTACACAGGAGAAAATGCCTCCTCTGTGCCCCCATCTCAACAGAAGGATGAGGACATCAGTGAAGTGGTCAGAAGGCAATGCTAGTTCTAGAACTGCACGTGATTGCAAGAACGCACAGTATTTTCCAGATAATGCAACATTTGATACCCCATGCTTACAAAATACGCGGGCAGTATTGTCAACACTTACTTCATCTGGTCCTCCAAAAGCCACTCTCCCTACCACAATGGGAAACCGCACTTCTTTTTACTCCAGAGGATCTTTTGGAAAGTACAAAGGAGAGCCAGGACTCTAGCAGCCTTTTCAGCCTTTAAAAGGCTGTCCTCAACAGGTTTATAGGTATGTCATATGCATATTAATCATTTTCTAGCACTCAAACCCATGATGACCAGCTGCTTTCTCTGTGCTCCTTTTCAGAAACTGAGCTGCTAGTTAGTTGAGACATTCACTGCAAAGCTGGTTTGGCTGCAAACTTGATTGGCTCATATGTTTCATCAAAGATGAAAGATCTGAAAAAATGACAGCAGAGGGCTTGAATGGGAATCATTATGTAACATAAGTGCTGTTATTATTCAGAGCATATCATGTGTTTATATCAAATATAAGTGCCAGATTTTTATCCGAATAATTTCAATAATTGCAATTCCCATCCCACCATTTATATTATCTGCCAGAAACCTGAAGCAGAAAAGGCACATGCACATACTATAAATAGCCTATTTTTCATAAACAGGCAGAAACGATCAGAACGAACGTCTCATCAGAAAACACAATGTAGGAACTTAAAACCTGACTGCTATTATGTGCAGTCAAGCCTCAACAGATCTTAGAGCGTTCATTTCTATCACTCAGCTTTTCCCCCACACATATCATGTCATTAGAGGGTAAAATAGCAGCAACGCCAAAGAGGAGAACCACGCCGAGGTAGGATACCGGCAAGAGCCGTGCTCCTGAACAGACCTGTTCCCGAGTCTTTAGCCTATTCGCATGGCGGCGCGAGCGCAGACACCTCCTCTCTGCCTGGAGACGGACTGCACTTCTTGCATTTCTAATCTATGAATGTGTGCAGTTCCCGCACTTTTAATTTACGAGCGTTCGGTGGGGGACCCTTCTGACTTGGGAACATATTGGCTCGGTCTAATGCTTGGAGATTATTAAAGTCAGAGCTATACTCCACTATCAAGTCTACAGATCTTTTATTTAGAAGATATGGTGCTCTAAATGCACAAAGAGCTCCCCGTCACCTTCACATTAAAGCCCCTAGTGCCTGGTAAATGGAATTATATAGCTGTCATCTCCTTTCCCCAAAGTTTTAAGAGTACAATGGGCTCATTTTTTCACACTCCATCCCAGCTTCAGAACTAAGAGACCTACTTTGTATTGATTTAAAGTCTCAGAAATAAATAAACCTGCTTCACCAATGTGATTCACAAGAAATTCATGATACACTATTGCATGATATATTTCAAGCTCTGGCTCCAGCTCTTTTTTTCCTTTGGTGAGTGATGGGGGAGGTGGGAGGTAGGGGGAGGTGAGGGGGAAGCTGACAGCCTGATGGTTATTGGAGATGGCTACTGACTGCAAATCCAGAAGCAGGTCTTGCTGGTGGAGTCTTTTTCTTGCTTTAATTTGGTGAGATCAGAGGGGGAAGGGGAAAAAGCAATTGCACTTCACCTCGGAGGCAGCAGGGGAAGATGCATCCAGATGGACACTGCAACTGCAGCTGGCCTTTCTACACCACCTTCTGCCTGAAGATCCCAAAGCACCTTACCAATACAAAGGCAGCAGGGCTCCCCAGCTGATCGGATACAGAAGACGCATTCTCTCTGTTTGCAGATGGCAACACGAAACGTTATTGGGAGAAAACGGGCTTTCCATCTTGCAATAAGTGATAATGATTTTTTAAAATTTTTGGATTGCAACAGAAAATCTGATTTTGCAATCTTGAGATCTGAACAAATATCAGAGAGGGTCAAGATGTTGCTTTTAATTTCTGAAATATCTGTTGTAGGTATTAGAAATAAAAATTAATTTGGAAAGAAAAGTCAGTTGGGGGGAAAAAAAAACCCAGCCCAAAACTTTGACCAAAAAAATTCCAAATGAGAAATTCATCAAAACTGATACTTTTTCCTGAAGAGTTCCAGTTTCAGTGAACTCGCATTTTCAAATGAAAAATGTCTTGTCAAAGAATTCCTGCCTAGCTCTCCTTTCACAGTGTAGGGAGACTGCATGTTTTGCTCAAGGTCACTCCATCAGTCAGTGGTAAATCAAAAGGACTCAATATACTTTGCAAACTAAAATTACAGCCCCCTATTCTACATGGTGCAAACACTCATAAATCCCATCTGTCTCAGTTAGGGGTTCCCAAATCTGGACACTAGCCCTATGAACAATATTAATGATTGTCTCCGTGATACTAAGAGAACTTGTTTTGGTCATTCCCTTGGTCACCTTCTGGACCGCAACAGAACCTCTTAGTCAGAGACCATCCAAGGGGACAGGCTGCAGTGCAGGTACCTCTTTCACCATGACAGTGAAACTTTGTTTGCTTTGCAGTGTGGGTTTAGGCTTAATCATGAGATACGTGACAACTCCCCAATGCCATTCCTATAGTTCCCACTCCTGTGTCCAGAATGACAGATAAATTCTCCACAATTCACTGCAGAAAAGACCCACGGGCAGGTCACCCTGACATCCTCCTAGCGACACCCCAAGAGAGGGGTGGTCAGGACCAGTTATTCTGGGACATGTTTGAAAAGTGCCTTCTTCCGTTGAGCTCCAGTGGAACATCAGGTACCAGAGTTAACACTCCAGTAATAACATACCCTGCAGAATCACCAGGAACGGGGATACAGTTCTGGTTACATGAAACATATATAGGGTTTAGAATATATATGAGTTTCCCTGGAAGGTACAGGAAGGGATTTAGATAGGCAGAATATGGGCCACTCTGCTGAACTCCTCTTTAGCAGGAATAAATACACACGCAGCCCCCACAGCACAGGCACCATCCACATAGATAAAGTGATCAAGATCCATATTAAAAATGATAGAAGGAGGAAGAAAAAAAAAAGTCAACAGAAATCTATTAGACTTTCTTCCCTAAGCAAACATAAAGGGACTGATAATGCGATGCCTGGAACGTAAATTGTCTCTAATGGGAACAATACACAAATATCACCACTTAAAGAAAGGCAATTAAAAATAAAATGTAGAAATGGAAGGTGGTGTTTGTTTATTTGCACTCGTCTGAAGTCCAGGCATCCATCCTGCTTATATTAATTTCTCCACACAGAGCAAAGACCTTTGTGTTACCAGGACTGCCACCAACCAGACACTCCCAGCAGCTAATGCCTCTCACTGGCGTTAAAAGAAATGAATTCTGCTCTCTTCCTATCGCCAAATATGGCTAAACTGAGACTGACTCTTACAAGAGCTCTATTCTGATCTTGGTTCTCAAAGCAGACTGGCTTTGCTGGGGGGTGAGCAATGGTGACCTATGCCAGGCAGACCTCCAACAGCACCGAGGTCCTGCAGCGGTTCTAAGAGAGCTGAAGAAACCAACCTCCACCCACGAAACCACCCTTGCTCTCACCACATCATCTGCCATAACCACCCACGGCACAGGAGAGCGGCCCCTCCTGCCTCCCCCACAGTTGGAGCCAAGAGCGGGGTAACCTTGGTGAGATCCAGGAGAGGAACTGACTGACGGTTAATGCTGTTGAAGTGTCAATTTCTGTTTGACATTTTCTAGACCCTCTTTGATTAGCATTCTCAAACACCCTGCACCCATACGTATCTTCCTAATAGTCTTGCTGTGCCACTACAGAAAGATTCATATCATGCATTAATAATTATAATGCTTCTTTGAATGACAGGGATGGCACTTGCTGTTCTAACTCACATGATTGCTCTCACATGATTGCTTTGATCTAATCCCAAGACTGGAGTCATCTTGAGCAGATACTGAGCTATCCCTGCCTGGAATCTCAAAAAAAGAGCTTTCCATGTTCTGTATTTTACAGTAAAACCCCCAAACAGCATCCGTCTCACAGGGCTTCTATTTATTTTTCCAGATTGTGAAAATGAAGGGTAAATATTACTGCTTGTGATACTGAAGACCGATCGCTCACACTAGACAGACTGACAGACTGTGTAAGCTTCCTATTCCTCCCACTAGAGCTCCTCCAGCGAGCTTCAGACCTGACCCAGCAGCCTTTCCCACAGGCACAGCACCCCCGAGCAGCTCTGCCTGCTCCTCCCAAGCCCCGACCTGTTGTCTCACGCCGTTATTTGAGTCCCAGGGCACCCAACAAGTTCTGCAGCTTCCCGCAGCCACAACCTGCAAACATCGAGTCAGTGCCAGGCTGCTTTAGCGCGGAGACCGAGCGACTTCCCAGCAAGCAGGCAGGGTATGTCCGCCTGTCAGTCAGAAGACACTGAAGAGCGACCAACGTCAGAGAGCCACGGTGGCCGAAATGCCTCAAAATAAACTTGTCTCACTGAGCAACTTAACAGCCGGGGATAACCACCATCCCAGCGAGCTGGTTTCAAGCTGGCTCGCATATATGCTGCTCCTCTGCCTGCCGTGTGGATGTCCCCCCGGTTCAGCTGCAGTCCTACCCCAGATCTACACCAAGGAAACCGTGTACCTCCTCAAAAGCAGCCGCACTGATCTCAGTCCTGGCTTTGACGGTCAGTACAATTCAGGGCTGAATTTAAAATACAAGGATATTCTCTTCTGGCCTCGTGCAAAGGGGCTGTTGGGGTGTTGGTTTTTAAATGCAGATTGTCAAAAAGATCCTTGCAGCAATTATGGTCTGTTGTATCAACAAGTCCTCAGGGACTCATCCACAGTCACGTGATTGACACATACGCTACGCGATCCTGACACAGTATGGCACCCATCATGTTAACGTCTTTACCGTGCCCAAGCAATGTCTCCATTAATGAAAGATGTACTCAAGAAAGGTCATTGGACAATTGCTGGTACTAGGCTTAGAAGTTCCTTAGATATTTACATTTAGCAAGCCATCAAGTTTCCACTAATCAGTTCACCTCACAAACACCCCTCTTAAAGCTGTTCTTCAGAAATGTTTTCTCCCCCTAAAAAACACCAGTTCGCAGTGCCAGAAATAGTGCATTACTAATCTGGTAAATTGGTTCCTGAGCTCTTTCAGGTCTACAATAGGTTATACGAGCAGACGCATTGTTTAAGTTACGGTCATTTTGAAGGCAAAAACTTCCACAGAAAGAAATCCTGAGGATGGGCTTACCTACCCTGCCAACACACCACTGATAGCAGGTACTTTGCACCTGATGAGCTCAAAACGCATTGCAAATACAAATGAACTAAAGTTTCAAGACCAAGCTGTCAGCAGGTAACTGCCATTATACCCATTCTGATCAAAAATGTCAGACCACGACCAGGCAGGCAGTTGGCTGCAGACTGGGAAATGAAGCCCAGAGTTCTGCTTTTGAACTATGCTTCAAACATTTCATATTTTAGTGGTTTCTAACCCTTCATCTTCACTGCCTCTTTCCCTACATGGACATATACCCCTGGCAGGTGGTACTTGTCAAGCTCACACTTGGATGTTCTTGACAAACCAGGCCAACAGCATGGTGCCATGGGGCCCCAGCGATGAGCACACCGGAGGACAGGTTGAGGGCCTGATCCATCATTCAGGCAGGCCAAACCTGGAGAGTTTGGGGAAAATAAAGCTAAACATGAGGGAAAGGAAACAGAACAGTCTGCTCGTTAGATTCTTCCCTCCACCTCCAGAAGTGACGACCACTTTAGATGTCCTGTCGTGAAGTGCAGTGTGTGGGACAGTTCTTCATCATCACTCCGAAAATGAACTGTTTGAGATACCAGGCTGAACTTCTATATAATGAACTGATGTGTATCAAGTTAGTAGGTCCCTGAAAATCTCTGCTAAACCTGCCTTCCCTTAGAAAAAGCCTAGAACATGTATCTGTAAAGAAAATGTGATTGAAAGCCACTATTTGTTTACATTAACAGAACAGCCTTAAAGACAGGATTTCTTTTAAACACAAAAGACAAGGAGGAGCAAACTAATTAAAAATAGGACAGCGACAGACTTGGGAACATCCTTATGAGGACTGAAATTAAATGTAGTCCTGGAACCTTGAACCATATAAGCAATGCATAAATTGGGAGTGCTGGGCTCTTCGGTCTTCTATTAAAAAGAAAACTAATAGAAATTAACCTGTTAGTGCACGGCGGCAGCACGTCACCTATCTCATATGAAATCGCACCATGTTTAGGTTATGACGAGGAAAGGGAGTTGAGGGAGGTGGAGGAAGGTATGGGGGTGGAAAAAGGGGGAGGCAGGGAAAGTTAAAAAAAAAATAAAAATCTCTGCCTCAGCAAAAGTTTTCATTAAAATTTTAGACAAATGATCTCTGTGTCCTTCTCCCATGCTGCCTGGGGCTCCATGCTATTTCTATGCAAATAACAACCTCGTGGTTTATATCTTATTATTTCCACCGGAGCTGCGGCGACATGACCCGAGACGTGTGTGAGGTAGACAGCGAAAGAGAGAGAGGGAGAGAAAGAGAGGGAGAGGGAGGGAGAGAGATGGAGTGGCTGCTCGCTGAAGTGTGAAAAAATATTGTCAGGAGTGAGCAGCAAGAACAAAAAAAAAATTGCAGGGATAACGTGTTTATTTCAGCCCCTCTCCCCATGTGAACCAGCATCTTTTAAAATTCATTGGGCATCAGGCGATCATGCACAATCCATCTGCTTTCACTTTATCATTTGCATTTCATGCCTCCTGGCTTTTGATGTGCTGATACTTTGATGCAGTCAGGAGACGCGCATTATCATTATTTCAATTTTCAGGGGGGTCAGCGGGCTCAGCACAGGCGCGCGCACACACTCACAGGAGAGGAATGAAATGTCATTTCCACCTCTCCACCCCCTGCTGAAATGCAATGGTGAAGACAAAAGGGGTACAGATGAAATGCAGCCCTGGTGCCCCACATGCAGAGCACTGTCCCCACCACAGAGCATCACACCTTTTCCCCAAGTCTTTCCCTTGCCTGTCGGTCCGGACTATAAACAAAGACAGCTTAATCAGGAGCAGAGGGAAACCTTGTACAGCTCTTGTGCAGTTTCTTGTCACCCCTGACAGGCAATGGGGCTGAGAGATCCTTAAACCTGCCTGCTATCAGGTGTCTTACAGTGATATGCCTCTCTACTTACAAAGCAGTGACACGGATGCAGTGAACAGCCAGCATGTGATTAGTCAACCTCCAGAATCAAACATTAGCTTCAGCTAAAAATGATATTGACCTTGAGCTCATCATCTAAGTTATAGGTTACAGTCTGGTTTTGGCAGCTGGACCTTTCCCTCTACACCTAAACCCTCAGGCTGGTTTTATATAATGATAATGAACAAGACGAGCAACAGATCTGCTGGCACGTAATGTTTGTCACAGTCCCCCTCTGCTCCCCCTGTAAATTAAAAAGAATCCAGTATTTCATGGGGGGAATTAAAAAAACAAACAAACAAACAACTTTCCAGAAAAAATCTCACTGCTCTCTGAAAGCCTAATTGTCTCCATTGCTGCAGAAACATTTTTGCACTTAACATTCTCTTCTTGCAGAGAGAAGACATTTTGAAGACGACGTGTATGCAGACACAAGACTACGATTAAGCTTTGTACAGCATCCTCTATGAAGGCAGTAATTAAAAGTCAGCAACAGAAAAAATTGTCCCGAATCTCTGACACCTCATTGGGAAAAGATAAAGGAATATTTATATGCAACTGTGTTAGAAAACATTCACTTCCAACTGTCATGCAAGGTAGCAGTTTCCATTTATTTATCTTTGTTTCAGTCATGATCTTTCCTCAAGACTCTGCCAGTTGGATGGGTGACCTTCTAATTCCCACAAAGTAAAGCACTGACTTTGCTGCACAGGGCCCTTGTCCCCAGCTAATCCAAGGGAACAAGAAGCAAGACTCTTCTGGAGTCTTATTGACACGAATGAACAAGAACACATCATATATCATGTCCAAATAGCCTCTGCATTCCTACAAGGGAAGACTTTGCTTAATTGGCCCCTGGCCGACAGAGACCTGACTTCTAGCCAGAAGAAAATTCAAACTGTCCATCTAAATTCAAGGGACAAGTGTTTAACAGTTTCCATATAAGAACAGGGAGACAGAGCATTAAGTGAAATAGATACTGCCTCCATGGCAGAATGATGCAAATGCATTAGCATTCACCATTTGTTTTACACCCTTCTTAAGGTCTCAACTGGACTGAGCTTGGTCATTTCACATTAGTACTGGACATCATTTCACTACTTCAGACATACTTCTGGGACACGATTATAGCTGGATCCATTCATGAAGCTCTGACCAGAACTGCAGGGACTGGAAAATAAAGATCATATGAACTAGGAAGATACATCACACAACATCCAGGAGTGAATTGGAATTCCCAGTCTCCCAATATTCAAGGACAGATAAACTTCTTGTTGGGTCTGGGCTTAGCTGTCCTACTGGGAAAGCTGGATAGGATGCAATAGGTTCCTCCTTTGCCTGACCTTTAGGCAGGCAGAGGTTCAGTGCCTACATAAAAGTATATGCCTTTCCAACAGAGCAGGCAGGGAGGAGAGAAAAGGACATGTGGGATTATTCAGCCCACTGAAATTCTTGGGATGGGATAAGTCACCTCCCAGAAAGCATCTCCTTCTGCCTACACCTGCTGACAGATGTCAGGTGCTTAATTTAGACTAAATCCTTAGTTTTTAACTGCTTAAAATGTAGCGAGATTAATCTATTCCTATAAAAACAAACATTCACACCACGGGTAGAGACTGCAGTTAAACCTGGAAAGAAGAGAGCAGAAGAGAAGGACTAAACAGACCGGCCCTGCCATCTGGGAAACTCTGCAGGGCCCCGATCCCCAACAAATGACAGCTGGAACCAGGCAACTTACTCCACTTCAGCAAGCACTAAACTGACTCAATTTCTTTTTAAAGGATGGGTCTTCAAATGCCTCTTTTCCTTCCATTGATGCAGGTGTGTGTGATGTGTGTAAGAGATCTAACTGAAGGTGCTGCATCCTAGGGTTGATAGGATCAATGCTTCATTTTCTGCAGAGCCCCCTTTATTCAGGGGAATAATTCAACAACAGACTATTTTCCTTTTATCTCCCATTGTCAGGCAGGCACTCCTTGAAACGCAGCTTGCGATGAAGCACAACCACCCCAGGTGCTGGAGAGTGCCTGAGAACAAAGCTGCACAATGGGGAAGGGCACTTGCGCCCACACAATCCTAACTCCCACGTAAACAAAGCCCTTAGTAAGAGGGACAAGAGAGGAGTCGGCTGTGAGCCGTGTCTGCTACAGACAAGGAGCCAGAGGCTGTGATATTAATAGGCTTGGGGCAGCAAGGGAGAAAAACCGCCTCTGGTGGGGAAAAAAAAAGAAGAGCCACTTTAGTAGTGAAAGCAGTAAGTTTTCTTACAGCCCGAGTTATTCCTCCCTTCCCCCAAAGCTGAGATTTCCAGCAGGTCTGACCCCTTGAAAATCACCATCCACGCACTCTTTCTCAGGCTTCAATGCTCCCCCAGTATTAATGCAATGCTGTGGATGGCTGAAAGTTCAGGGTGATTCTGGCCCACGTGTTCTGAGACACAGTCTTCCAGACACTGGCGACAGCCCTGTTTCCTCTATCACAGTACACAGTGGGTGGGAGAAGATGCTGCCCAGTCGGTGGGCTTCTCCACTTCTGTCATTTAGTCACTGCACACAACCGATGTTAAAAGCTGCTTCTCCTTCTTCCCCTTCACCTGGTTCATGCTCAAGCCCTCAAATCTGCAGTTCTGCCTAGGTCCCCTGCCAATCTCTGACCAGGATGCCTGGAATAGTGCCTCTGGCTGTCAATACGATGTTCTTGTCAAGAAAAACAGGTGCATGAAAGGAGTGCTTTCTGACCAGAGAGAAAAGAAAAAGACTGCAAAGGCATGAAAGTTTCACAGCTGCTGCCCTGTGTACATTCTCCTCCTTGACTGGGAGGAGCCCAAGACAGGAGAAAGCAAAAGGGACCAAGCACAATGACAGGTATAGTGGTGGCAGCAGCTTGAGCCTCCAGCAGAACTCACAGAAACACCAACTCAATTCACATAGCTCTAAAGAATGAAATGCAAAGACTTACTTTGTTGAGGGCTCCGCAGCCAGTCAGGATTATATGAGAGTTCTCAACCTGGATAGTCCTCTGACCTAGCCGAACAAGGTAAGCCCCAATTCCAATTGCCCGACATGTAACCTTAAAAAAAGAAAAAAAAAGAAATCACATTGATTTCTGTCTTACCACACAGCCAAAACCTATTGATTCAAACATCTAGATAAAAATAGGCATGTTTGTATTACAAGGCTATAAAAATCTACTCTCACTGCAAAACTCCAGAATATATTTTTTTGTAAAACACAGTATCTGAACATATGTGTATTTTATTTAAAAAAAGAGCAGCAGTAACTTACAGACTGAGCAAACATGAAGCCAAATAGCTGTTTTCTGAAAGTGTTTTAAATTTAGTCTGAAACGGACCCAGCCCTGTAATGGTGCCAGTAGTGTTGCTCAAAGCCTACAAGAGCCAATTTACATCAACCAGAAGTCTGATCCCAGGTGTACCTTCTGGGTATCACTGCAGGATTTTTAGCTGAAACAGAGAATACAGTTTGAAGAATAGAAAGCAGTGGGGGATTACCAAGTTGATGGTGATAATACTCTCATAGGCTAAAGATGACTCTCCAGCAATCATGCCAGATCCTCTGAGGTTCTCTACTCCAAGTCCATCTTCCTTTCCGATAATATCTGTTATCTTATACCTGAGGGAGACACATACAGCCTTTGAGTCACAAGGTCCAGTGATTTGCTGAATCAGTTTGCTACGAAGAAAATGAAAAGTGACTAAATATCATTAAGACTCCAAAGTGTAATGTGCATAAAACCCAGCCAGGACCTGTACATGGGGTCATTCTGCAGTCTTGTTGAACACCATGGAATAGTCCTACATATGAGCAGCCAAAGCAGCACTGCAAAGAGGAAATGCCAAGGGAGAGGAATGCCCATGAAAAGTGTTCTTCTGTCATTCCCACAAGACGTGAGGAGCTGGCTGATTATAGGAAAAAGGGCAAGAAAGGAAGAAAATGCAGTCAAAAGCAGAAAGAAAGAAACAGAACAAGAGTTTATAATGAGGCACTTACCTTTTCTTTAGTTTCTTCTTTCATGCCTTCCTTCCCCAGCACGGTCCCTTCTTACTCGGCACTCTCAAACTGGCTTCTATCTTTTCCACTAGGCCCTTGCTAAGCAAAGTACTTGAGCGTGTGTGCTTAAGTGCTTCACTGAAGAGAGCTACTAGCTTCCCCACCACACACGCAGGCACACACACATCCCCACACCCAGCACCATCCTTTTGTTCTTTCAGAGCTTGCCAGTCTGCAAACTAGGCTCTTCTTTTCTTCCCAAGCACATCCTCCTCCCTCTGCCCAGGAGCACCATTAGAGCTTCAGTCTAGCTCTGAAAGCTTCTTTGCACCTCATTTTCAGATATGCTGCCTTTAGGATGCAGCGGGAAGGTGCAGGCACTTAGAGTAGACTGTGTGTGGAAAACCATAGGCTGTAAGGCAGTTTAGTGCAATCACTGCAGCCCAACCCTTCCAAATGCAAGGAGGGCTTAGTCTTCACTCACGAATTCTTTTATCCTTTCTACAGAATCTAGCAGAAAAGTAATTTTCAAAATTTAGCCTGCAAGTGTTTGGACAAGAACCATTGTCCTGGTCATGCAGTGCTTACCACCGCAGGACCCTCAGTCATGACTTGGGCCCCTAGGCAGTAGGAGTCAACACAGCACCACCTCAAACAAGGCATGCCATGATACAACTTTTAACTTTCCTGTTCCATGCTCTGACCGCACACAGCTATGGCTTTCTACATAGCTGGATCCTACAGAATGCCCTAGCTGAAGACAAGGACATGACAGGCATCACCTTATATACCCAAGGATGAACAGAAAGCTTTTCATTCTGACCTGTCTGTGCTTACCTGGACTCTCCATTGTCCTCCACATGTTCACAGTGAACTGAGTTCAGGGCACTGACTTTCTTATAGTCTTGAGGAGTCAGGTACAAGTATTTGTATCCCTGCAGGGAAAAACAGTTCATTCATCTCATTCCCACCTGTAGTCCCTTCCCGATCCCTAATAAACCCTTCCAAAAAGAAAGTTTCAAGAGAGCAGAATTTAATTCCAGATAGCGATAAGAACATTCTCCCATAATGTCAGAGCTCCAGCTGACATCAGTGAAAGCCAGGGATGTTTTCAACATTTAGCACTAACTCATTCTGGATGCCAATCCTGCTGCCTGAGAGATCCAATACCAAGGAGAACTTTGGACTGAACAGTCTGTCAAATGTTTACCCTCACCTCTATTACAAGAGGCGGTGTAAAAATAAGATTATTTTGTGAGCTATTGCAGAGCTTGACCTCTGATTCCTGTGCCTCCTTTACCTTGTATGGGTCATCTGGATCTTCCCAAGCTACATGGAACATGTGCCGAATCTCCTCAGCCAAACCAATCCTGGCTCCACTGTTGGCAGCCACATAGATACGGGGGATGCCATGTGTTCGAGCAAGCTCTGAAGCCCTGAGGAACAGCATGTCCTCTTGAGGCCCAAAAGAACCTATTCGGTATGTAATGTCATTGCCAATGACAATGATATCACGGCCTTCTGGATACTCGGGGGTCTTCAGAGTCATCTTCCAGGCCACCATCCCAATCTGCAATTGAAGAGCAGAGAACAAAAACTAAACGCGTATCTTCAAGATGTGAAAGACATGAATCACGCAGGCGCCATTTTTCTTATGTGTGTTGCACTTCGTACATTTTCTTTGGGAACTCGGATAACAGCAGAGAACAGCTGGCAGGACTTGATCCTTTCCACACTCACTGGAGCACATCCTCCATTGCTCTCTTCCCACCCAAGACATTAATACTGGCCCTCCCTCTCCCCATTCAGGGATTTGTCACAGGTCCAAAACACATTCTGCAAACGCCGCTCTCGCAGGGTGCTGCATTTATTCCATGTGCCAGAGCTCACAGGGTGAGGATGGATGTACGGCTGTACAGGGCTCCTGACCATCTGCTTAAGCTACCCAGATATCACCCCACAACCTCATCACCCTGGTTCTCTCTCTCCCTGCTCTCATTTTAATAATCCTTTTATTTCATAACTACCTCCATTTTTTTTCTGTCCTTCCTTTCATTTCTTTGGCTCTTCCCTTTTTCCCTCCCAAATACTGCAGCAGTTTCTTTCCAAACCTGCCTGGATAAGTAATGCTTTTTGCTGCATATTTTTCTTTTTAAAATCACCGGATGATCTCTTCTGGCCCATCTTATGGAGATCAGCAACATCTGTACCCTGCATCTTCCATCTCTCAGCTGCTGCGTATCACTGCACTAGGGAGTTGGCCATCCTGGAATGCCATTAACAGACGGAAATAGCAGCGCCCCTTGAAAGCCACATGCATCACCCAGTCTCCGCTTGCCCAAGGATCATAAGCTCTGAGTACACATTCCTCAAGCCGATTGCACATCCTCTGCAATCAGGAGGGTTGAAACTCTCATTGTAGAGACTGTGAATTCTGAACATGATGAACTAAAGCGGAAGGGGGAGAGGGGAGAAGCAGCAGATAGATATGTGCCATTTAATCCAAATCAAAATGGCACAATACACAGTTGAGATCCAATCAGCATCTGCAATAAGATATGCCATAACAGGCTCATTAAAAAAAATAAAAAGGCAGAGGAATTAATCAAAGGGTCACTGGAAGTAAAGCAGGCAGCAATCCAAAAATATTACAACTGGCTACTGGCAGATCCTTCCCTTACACCTCCCCTTTAGAGAGCTGAGATTGCAAGTTAACAGAATGATGGTGTTTCAGTTCACCTTCTCCTTGGTCTCAGTTTCACCCACTGCTATTTTGACTGATACATCGTAAGGGATTAATCTGTTTGCCTCTGAATATTTGCAGACTTACAGTTACATCTTAGCATCCAACTGCGGTGTTTGGAAGAGAGTGATGCTGCAGCAGTTTCAAAGACAGGAGCGTAAATCCCTAGAAGTCAGTGGGATGCTTTGTTAAAATACTAGTATTATTGCCAAGTTAAAGGGAAAAGTTGTAATGCTGTAAAACAAGTGGGTGCAGCTGTTGGTCAGGCACACAGAGCAGAAGTGTGTGCAAAGAGACCGCGGTCACACAGACAACCAGTCTAGAGTCTGGTAAAGCAACCTAATTCATCCCAGACAAACCTACACAGCCAGAGGGGTTTCTTGGACTTCTGCTCTTCTACTGCTGGCCTTTCATAGCAGAAAAAGGAAGAATAAAGGTGAAAAAAGAAGAAAAAAAGTACGCTTTGTCCTTCAGACCTGACTGTTGCAGGAAAAGAGATGCCAGGGGCTGGATACTGTGTCTCTATTCTAACTCTCAGCTGTGGGCAAGCTTGCAATTAGAAACAGCAGGTTAAAAAAGTCCGCAAATCCAAAGTTAAAGGCTTCAAGATTAGCCTCTAAGAAATAAGGGATGCACGTCTATAGCCCATCACCTACTGCAGCTCAGTTCACTTACCCAGTCTTTCTGATACCATCTCAGAAACCAGCTTTAGTTATTGATAGAAACCCACAGGGAAGGTGGGGCAATATTCTCTTTAAAACTGCACCATAAACTTCTTCCAAAACAGCACAGAAGTAACGCTCATTTCCACATTTTTGTGTAAGGAGTCGTTTCCTTACAGCTACACTGATCCCATCGGCCAGGACCACACCAGGAAGCTTCAAGCACCATCAGATGAACACAAGCCACACAAGCAACAGGAGAAATGCCCAGGCTTTGTATTTGCTAAATACTTGTCACCGCAGTAAACTGCAAGATAGAACACATAAAGACACTGCCAAACACCTACACAATAACCACAACATACTGGAAGTAAAATCCTAGCACTCTCAGCTCACACGTGAGGCAGATGAATTAAGACTTGCTCCAGGGCTTAGGGACTCGTGACCGAGCTCAGTTAGTATCCAGGACTGGTCCCACAGTCTGTCTCACTTATCAAGATGTTAAGAGATTTTCCTCACTTTCATCAGCCTGATGATTTTTGACAGTACAGAAAACAGGCAAATTAAAAGCATTTCCTATTAAGAAAATTCAGATTGTAACAGAAGTCTTGGAATAGTTCCCTAACCCAAGATTATGTATCCTCTAAATAAACAAACCCCCTTTTGTTAATGCTCACTAGTACAATAGGAAAAACTATCTAGTCAGGGCACAGTAAACACAAACTCTTGAAAACAGTTTAAAGCTGAGAAATGTGGAGCAACGATACGCAGTTTAAGAAAAGAAAAATTAAAGTGCACCACTTTATTAACTTGTGTGTCTTTTTGCCTCCCCAAGACATAGCGTGTTTTGTGCCATTTATCCAGTAATAAAAATCACAGGGCACAACTAAGGATTTTTTTGCTATGAACAATGTAGATTCTGTTTAAATTTATGGGCAGTGGAAGATAGCTTTCTATTTCAGAAAAGAAAAAGATGAGATTTTTAAGTTAACGGCAGCATGCCAAAAAAACTGAGAGTTCACAGGTTAATTAGACAGGCTGAGCTAATCACCTAAGAGCACTGTCAGAACAATAATGGGTAATGGTAAGCGGCAGTGGCTTCAAAATGGGCTCTTTTTAAGAGCCAGCGCAGTTCGGAAGTGCTTCTCCTGCCACAGCTCTATTCCCAGCACAGCCAGGAATGAAGACAAGAGGGAGGAAAAAATAAAAGCAGGAACCGTCTTATTTAACTGTTTTTATGTTGGCAAAATGATTTGTGCCACAGTATTTCCATAAGAAGTGGGACCATTATTCTCCTGTAGGAACACATTTGGTTTGAAAAGTATCACTGGACAGAACGTGAAAATCAAACCAGATGAATTATTCACAACCTCCGATCAGAAGTGATCATTATTTCTGATGTTCCAAACTGTGATTAGGATTCAGTGCTCAGATGTCATTTGCTCCCTGAATAGCACCAGCAATGCAGAATTGCATGACACACATATATTACACACAAGTTTTATATATATAATTTTATACACACCTTCTCCCACTAGATCTTTGGCTTAATGTAACCATTAACAGATAGTAAAAACACGATATTAACTAACGTTCGTTTTCATGGTGCTCATAAATGCCATTAGTTTGACACACAGTGTCAACACTAATCATGGCCTAAAATTAACACCAAAATTGACTTCAACATTAATTGTGCTATCGATGTGAACAGTAATACACACACTGATGCAGTTACAAATTGACTGCTAGTGGCAGCCGGAGCTGTTGACAACAGGCACCGAGGGGAATGGGGAAGAAACCGATCCCAGTCTGCCTCCTGAAAGCACAACAGACTCCGAATGAAGGGAAGCCAATGCAAATGGAGGCTGGTGTTCAGGCAGAGGGGGCTTTTAAGTCTCTTTCTAGCAGTTTCTGTAATTCCTGGAGAAGCGTAGCTGACAGAAAATCTGATGTAAACGAGAACAGCTTACTATTTGACAGCATCTACGCTTGAGCCATGCCAATTGGGTTGGTTTATTCTACTTCTCTCTCAACAAGGATGATGCTTGAACCTAGGCACTTTATGCCATGCTTCATTTTATTTATTTACGTCCAAATCTGGAATCCTGGACACGGGTCTCAAAATCTCTAAGTAGGACAACTGAACTTACAGATCCCCAACAACAATTTTGTCCTGTTCCCATTCTGTTGCATCTGTATCGTATGTAAGTTTTATATGTAAAAAATATATATAAAACATGAATACATTTCTATGTCAGTATTTACTACATACAAAAGTTATAATAAGAAAGGAAATGCAACAGTTGTAGTGGTCTAGCATGTGAGCGCTGGAAATGCTGAAGCTGACCGTTAATGAAAGCACATTTCTCCCCTGCTGTGCACACATGTTCTGACATTGTTAAATCAAGGAACACGTGCTTTATTCCCCCTTCACAACCTCTGTCTATTCTGGAGGTAAACCAATGTCCACTGACCCCAGGATGCTGAATCACTCTGCCGCATAGCCATGGACGAGGTGTGTTTTAGAAAGGGAACGAAGACATCCCCAGAAATTTTACTTAATGCAGACGTAGCAATTTCGGTATTTCATCATTCGACTCTGATGCCCAGAGAGACTCTCTGCAGTTATACTGTGACCAAAAGCTGTAAAATTTTTATCTTCAGCGTGAACCAACTCCCAGAAAAAGGGCACGATGCACGTGGTTTGCCAGAGGCATTCAGACTTAATGCCTTGACAAGGGTGGAGTGCCAAAACCCAGGATTCCTTCACTCTCTTCTTGGCTCTGAAAAAGGTGTCATTTAGCAATCAAAGCAGTGGTCGCAGGCGGCACAGCCAAGTGCACGCTGGCATGGTTCTTCTGAACAGCATGCAGCCAAGTGGATGAGAGATGGGAAGAAGCGGTTCCAGGACGAGACGTGACAAAGGCTTGCTCAGTAAAGGGTGTCATGCAGCACAGTGGGCTGAAGGAGACGTGAATTCGTACTGTCTCGTGCCTTGTGCTAGACCAAAGGGCACTCGGATGGCAAGCCAGGAAACAAATCAGCAAAAGGCTGGCTGGAGTTCAGGGAAAGTGGATGGACACACAGAGCACCAAAAGGAAAGCTCAAGAACCCATTAAGGACGGTGTAAAAGTAGTTTTCACTGCACACACATCTGTGTTGCAAGGTACGAAGCTCGGACAGCTCTCTTGGGGATAGCAAAGGGCATAAATGCTGAACTCAAACCAAATTCTCTATCAAATTCAAGTTCCTGCTACAAGCCCACAAAATCAGCTTTGAGAAACACTGCCAGCTTTTTCACCAAAACAAAAGCATTTTTGATTAAGCTTTCCAAACTAAACAATAACTAACTTCTCCCTACGCAGAGTGTAAGGCTTGAAAACTTCAGCTGAAATAGTTTGCATCTGGTGAAGTTACAGACAGATAAAGATAAATTACAGAGAGCGACAGATAACCTTTATTAGGAGCTTTCCTGTAGGCAAGAACTTTCTTGTCTACAGTATCCATATTATCTATATACACGTGTTCAAACATATATATCAAAATACAGAATAAAACTCTTTGCACCACCACTTACATCTCTGATCTAGTAATGCTTATATTTGAGGATTTTAAAACCCTTCAAGAAATTTGGAGCTCTAGTTGCTCTTTGAATAAGACATGATTTGGGCGGTCACTGCTTTCAGTGTCCTCAGAGAGCCCCACCTGTGATGTGTGGGGCTATTTCCTGCCCAAGAATTTAAATTTTGTAAAGTGTTAACACTTATTAGAGGTGTGATTTCAACGTAAACTTTTGATAAAAGTCAGAATTACAAGAAAGGTAACAAAATTAAAATTCTGTATTTGTTTGATAGCATTATGAAATTCAACAGTCATATCTGATTATACTAAAAAAAATTTTAAAAATTTCCTTATAACCTTCCAAAACTTCATCTTGTAATTATAATAAATTCTAACTCAAAGGCATATGTTAGAGGCTCATAACCTCCAGTTCTGTAAGGAAAGCCTTTTCAAATCTTGAACTTCTAGTGCTGCCGCAGCATACATGCACCTTTTCCAAAATCAGGCCATGGAAGATACTGCATCTACAACACTGTGAGAAACCACATTGAAGATACTGATCTGCATGAATATTAACCCTTCAAACAATTCACGGTATTACAGAGTAGCCCTGCTTAACTACACAACCACTCTTCAACTAAGCAGATACTCTATATACACTGTGACACGCATCCATCCCAACTCTAACAGAGTTCGAAAGACCCCACATCAGTTCCATCCTCCCATGCACACACCTGACACTCATAAAGTTACATTAAATGATCTAGGCATGGAAGTGAGAAAAAAAAAAAATCAGCTTTCAGTGATGCTAGGGGGACCCTCTTTTAATTTGTATTATATTCTACTTGTCACAAGACAATTCCACCTTTTACTAAAAATAACACTTTCCAGTCCATGACAAAAATGTGCTCTGTCCTGATCCCTACCCCCACATATCATTGTGACTGCCAAGCATCTAATTGATAGGGTCTAAAATTATTCTGCCAAAGGAGGATCACCTTCTGAAATTGCATCACGAGTATTTCAGATGAGGAGACACCACCTGCTGTGCAGCACAAATAGTTGTCCAGCTTCCCTGTTATTTAAACCCGCTCCTACTGCCAGAAGGGCCTTCAGGTCAGGATTGTTTCCAAAACTCATCAAGAAGTGTTGAGAAACCCAAAGAGAAACAACTATTCTAATAGTAATCTCTGGGAAAGATAGTGGTGGGGCTGGGGCAGGGAGGAGAAGATGCACGGGTGTTTTCCTTCACCTTCATGTTAATTCCCTGACTTTGCCATCACCCACTCTCTGATTTTTCTCAAATACTTACCATCCGCCATAAGTAGCCCAGCGGATGTTTTAATACCCTGTGCCTGTCATAAAACGTAGGAACACGGGGTGACAAAGCAGAACATGCAGTTCAACTATTAAGCTTTGCTTGTATAAAATTCATTAGCTACACCTTTCAGCCCCAGGCAATCCAGGGAGCTGCCAAAGCAGAGTTTCAGCGGCCCTCTGCCCGCTGCTGTCCTGAATTTCACCTGGCCAAACCTTCCCACATTCACAAGAAGGGGTGCCTGCCAACACTCCAGCTAACAGCTCCAATTATGGATTATTTCTGATTCTCATGCTACTGAGAAGGAAAAACTGTGACATCTAGTGCCAATAGGGAAAACGACACATTTTACATGGACACCGCATGAGACTGAGATGAAGGGTAACGTCGGGTGTTGCTGCAGGCACTCCTCACGCTCACTTTCTCCTTGTCCTTGAAGATTAGTTGGGTTTTATCTGTGGATGGTGCAGTCCCAGTGCCAGAGGATCACAGTAAATTGTAGTAAAAATACATAAAAAGTGCTATAGAAAAGCATCAGAATGCCCAGCTCAAGAATGACAAGTAATATATTGAGTTCTCCAACAGGCTGAGGGAATTACCTTTTCACACTAAGATTTCAGCTAATATGCTAATCTTCAGAACAAAGCCGTCTTCAATGGGCATTTGAAGAGGATGTCATTACATTACAGGTCGTGTCTTCAGCAGAGCTTCTGCAACCAACACTTTTTTAAATACTGTACGCGTTGCCATGCACGTCTGAACTCTAGCCCTGTTCACTTGTCTGTGTTCACACAATTTCTGACTCAGAGATTTCCCCGTTTTAGCACAACCACGTAACTACAGAGCAACACCAGAGGCTTAGATGACAGGCCTGACAGAGGTGAGCTGCCAGGGCAAAAAGCTCCCAGAGGACAGCCATCAGCTCCTCTTACACTGTCAAACAGGGTGAGGAGCTGCATCCTTTAAAACCCATCCCTCCCAATATTAGCATAGAAAGTCCCAATCACACACCTCTACCCCACGTGCCCTATGAAGCTCTTCGCCCGAAACACCAAAGATTGTGCCACTAAAAAAAAAAAGGCTTCCACTTACTTAAAAATAAATTAAATCAGAAGAAATGTTAAAAGTCTTGTGTTATAATCTAGATAAGCATCCAGGCTGTGGTATGAACTTAAAATCTTCTTCTTAAAGACATTTTAGAGTAAAATGCGTAAGATTACAAACAACTACAAGTGGATTTTTTTCCTCCCGCCTATATAAACTCTGTACATTTCAATGGTCCATGTCTATCTTAAGTGTCAGACTGGAGTTAGGCTGAGCATCCACTTCTGGTACTGTGCTTAGTTCTTCAAATGCTCACAGTTGTACAATAAATTATAGACCATTTGTCCCAAAGTCTATTCAGTCTTTACTGAGGGGCATTAGAAGGGAGCTATTGACTGGCGTTTGATTCTGCTGATAAAATACTGTCTTCTTCAGCTCCTTTCTATACCTGCTGGCTCTGAGCATTATTTACAAACTGTTCTCAACTTTTTAGTGTGGCACATTCAGTCTTGTCAAGGGTGTTGGCTTACTGAAATCCTATGGTAGCAGACAGAGCTTATCAGAACAGTCTCACATGTGAACAGAGGTGTCAAAGCAGCCAGACTAGTAATGGAGGACACACACTCACAACACACACCCCCTCTTTCCCCCAAAAAAAGAGTAACCATAGACCAGGACACAGGTCACAAGCTTAATATGAAGGATCCAGACCAGAAACCACCTAGCAGAAAGCTCCAGGCAACATCCAGGGTTCTGTCTGCAGTCCAAAGAAACAGCAGATGCCCTTCAGGAAGATCTCTGGCTGCACTGGGTGAACAAGAGGTTGGAAAAAGGCCCTGAATTAGTGATGTCTTCTGTGCCGCAAGAGTAAGCGGCAGGGCCAGCAGCATGGCAGGCTCCCTCGCGTGGCCATGACAAGACACAGGATCCTCTGCTCAGAAGGAGCAAGCACTGCCTAGGAATAAATAGCAAGTTATATTTTCATGGTCCATTAAGTCCTTGGCTTCTTTGTTGAGACTACCAGCAAAGAGATAATTACTGCCAAATGAGGTGGTGGGCTACATGAAGTGGTCACAAGCTAAGCGGAGGAAGACCTCTTGTATTGTGAAAGTTCTTGAGAATTCCCATTTCACAGATTTTCCTGGAGACGCAGACAGGTTAGCCAGGTTAACCCAGAACACTGCTTGCAAACTCTGAGAGGACAGGAGAAACTCAGCTTTGAGCTCCTGGTCTGCCCTGTATTAGAGCAGGGATTGCAACTTCGGTTGTTGACATCCAGCTGAACACACTGACCACAAATCTCCTGGATTTTATGCTGGTTTCTCAATTTCGCCTGCTAGCTAAAACAATTAGGGCACTCAGCTCAGCTGAATGCTTTAAGAGGAAGAGTGTCTTGACCCCTTTTCACATAGAGA
Organism: Astur gentilis; assembly: GCF_929443795.1. Lineage (NCBI taxonomy): Eukaryota > Metazoa > Chordata > Aves > Accipitriformes > Accipitridae > Astur > Astur gentilis. The sequence goes on along the minus strand of NC_064885.1, from coordinate 2,406,491 downwards.
AAATGTAATTGTTCATACTGTGTAGCACAGCTCCAACAGGAAAGACAAGCCTTACCTCAGAACAGCTGATACCACGATGGTAAGGCACTCACTTGCTATGGGGGAATGAATAGCTGTGTTTGAGTCTCTGATCTAAAACAAGCAGAACAGTAATAGGAACCTAAATGCACTAAACAGCAGCTATATTTACCACAGTCAGAAGTTTTCAACTGAGATTTTCTCCCTAGTAAAGAACACATGATGTACAATCTCTCAAAAGACTTTAGATTCAGAAAATCAGCAACTTTCTCTGGGAAGAAAGAAAAAAAAAAACCAAACAACCCACATTTACTTGAGAAAGTTCCTACCAAGCACTCCTGCCTGTCAGCTCACCGGAGTCTCAACTGGAAACAGCTCACACCTCTGCATCTCTGGGGCAAAGACTCCACTGGCACTGACCATCAAGGGTTACTAACCAAAACTGGGGGAATGCTGTATAACGTAACATCCAGCACTTATTTAGCAAGTACAAATTCAAGGACTCTTAAAAAATATTTGTCTAAAGTATCCTCATAACACCCCAAAGCAGTCCCACCTTACTAGGATATGAACAAACTGAAGCAGTAAAAACTTTGACCAAGGCTACCAAGCAAGCCGCTGCAAAGCTTGGGAACCTCAACTTCCCCGCTGTACTCATTTTTTTAGGGATCATCTCCCCTGTAACGCGACTTTCAGTGTATATGGGCTTCTCGCATTTTGAAGTCAAATACATCTATCTGAGGACAAAACTCTTCCTTAACAAATTCACACAAGTTTAGGAAGCCAAGGAAATGTGCCATATTTTGAGAATGGGTCACCATTGTATCATATGGAAGAAATGCAGAACCAATTAATACTTTCTGCTACTCCTTGTGGCATGTCTCCTCTTCCTATGCAATACTACCAGCTACTGCCACATAGATGGATTACCCCAAAGATCTTTGCTTCCTGACAGATAAGATACTGTGTTTCTCTGCCCAGATGCTATGCAGACTGATTCTCAAAAAAAGCAGAATGGATCCACTTACAGCCTTAACAAAGAAAAGGCTTATGCTCTGAATTTATCTAGCATCCTGTCCCTTCCTTCTTCACCCCTGCAGCCATCTTCTTTGGAAAGAGAAACTTGAGCACACGTTTGTGAAAATTTGTTTCCTCAGCTGAAGGGAATTAAACCATAAAAGGCTGAAGTCAGCTCATCCAGATAAAGAAAGCACAGCACGGAGGAATGAATCTGTTTGGCAACTCATTGCCTCCTGAATGTCACCTGTCCTTCAGACTGCTGCTGGAACCTCTTCCTTAGATTGTCCGCTCTCACCTGTGAATGAGCGCTATTGTGTGCACTGGCTATTGGTAACAGAATTCAATACCAAAGCCTCAAACCTCATTCCAGCTGCACATGGTCCTACAGCGACTTGTCCAGCTGCAGACAGGCTGAGCTGACAGTTTAGCACTACCAGCTGTGAGCTGCATGCCTCTCTGGGGAGGCACAGAGCAATTCCTCGGTCTGACCACTTGCCAGGCTTCCCCGAGACACCAAATCCTAGGCTGGGATTTCATCTCTGCAGCCAGCGTCCTCACCTCATTTCTGGGAAGTCACAGAAAGACAGTTAGAGTCTGCCATATACCTCCACAAGAAGTGATCTTCAGCAGCCAGACTGAAAAATGTGTGGGGAACATCATGTTTTCCCCTTGTTTATCTCACTTTCTGGTGACTCAGCTCCTCGGCCTAACAGCCAGAGAGGCAGGGCATGAACCTGCACATTAGATAACAACACTACGCACACCACAACAGCCATGTAATTTCTTTACAGGTTGCACACAACTAAGTCTACCAAGGGTTAAAAAAAACTCCTAATTTTTTTTGGTGGTCTTTGGGTACAGAATCTCTTATAATAAGACTATTTGTATTCATGCTGGCAGAGTAAACACTACATGTTCATGCCCAGGCAGCTCTGTGCTTGTAATTTCAGCAAGAACAGAGCTACGTCCCTGAGGGACTTTGCTATTTCCCCAGCCACCATCCACTCAAACGCTGAATGAGAGCAGAGAAAGAGAGAAAGATGATGGCATAAGCCTCCACAGCACTGCAGCCTCAGCTTTCACTAAGAATGCAGAGAATAGCTCATTTCAGATTTAATTATACTAGTTAAAACATTGCTCCTATAGGCCAGCAAAAGACAAGGATGTAGTGCTCCCATAGTCACCATTTTCTGATTAGGTTCAATTTGAAAACATCATATTCAAAACCTTCCCCTGACAAGATACATGCAGTAAACAGTGATGAAAACCCCTATTTCCTCTCATCACTATACTTGACATTTTTGAACAGAGGTTTTGCAAATCTTAAGTTATATATCTAGTAAAAGCACAGTGCTAGTTCAATGACGCCAAGAAAAAATAAATGATACCACCACTTAGAATGGTTCAAATTTAAATAACTGTAGGAACATTCACTTACTGAATCCCACCTAGCCTAAGCAAAAAAAAATAAACACGTCTTCTGCTATTTAGCTTTATTCTCCAGTCATTTCAATGTGGCAATCTTTGGCTTGCTAATGTAAAGACATACCAGCAAAAGCCCACAACAACAGTACAGCTTCCTCCTGCTAGAACTGAAGGAGTAACTCTATCACCCAACAGCATTAGCAGGTTGTTAGTCTCAAGTAAATCATTCACTAGAGGGGGATGTTGCACACACCTTGCCAGTGTGCTACACAAACACCGCATGGTGAGTATTTAAATGGAAAGCATAAAATTGTTTTTTCGGTTTTTTAAACAAATGAAAACATTTCTATTTAGTCTTGTAAAACATATTTTGCTCAAATACAAACCCCAGTTACCTGGAATAGCTGAATGAGCACTTTTTAATTATGAAGGAAAAACAGCACAGGCACAGGTTTGAAATGGAATCATCATTTACTATGGAGGCTAAAATACCCATTGTATGGAAGGTATTAATTTTTAATGAAACAAAAATCTCATTTTCAAGAGAGGGATTTGATCTGTGAAAGACTGAATGAACAGATTTTGTGCCCGGTTGGTAAATTTTCCTTACAATTGTCAAACCTAGTCCAAAATACAATGTACTGCAGGACATGGAAGGAAAAGTATCATTAAAGAAGTGCAACTTGCCTCATTTCCTCCTGGCAGCCTGTTCATGTGCACAAGCTGGCCCTGATCATCCAACACCAACTCAGTGTACGTTAGTATGTCAGAAGGCAGCGGTGGCGTTGGCAGGAATGCATGTTCATTCATAGAGTCCCAGAGTTTAATCAAAGACTAGATGATGAAAAGATAAATTCTTGTTAAGAACATCATCTGCAAATATTTTTATTCAATCCACCGTGACTTAATATTCAAGACAGAAATATCCCTCCCCCCACTTCTACTTACAGTATTCAGTGGATATAACTTACTTTGGAATTTAAACCATGAAACACAGTTTCACCCACAACAGTGTAATTCAAATTATGTGATTCAGGATAGAACCCAGCAAATCAGATACACAGTAAATTCTGCAACTCGTTAACACATTCAATGATGTATGAGTTCTGTCCTAGGAACTATCACCCCTGCACTGTCTAATCCTCTAGGAAGGCTAGATAACAGGGTGGGAAAACAAAGAAACATAAACGAGAAACAGAAGATGGTTTACATTTCAGCTTCTACCATTTGACTTTTAACGGAACTACAGCAGCAGTGTATCAAGAGTCCTAATTTCTTTCAAAGTAGACTCAATCCATAGCTGTATAGACCCTGGGGAACCATTGTTAGCCACTCCGGACCACTTGTTTCCCTGACAAGCAAGGACGACAACTGATAGAACTGCTTTGCAGGTACAAAAGTTTAGAACAATCCACCAGGCCTTAAGAACTCTTACCTGCCGAAACATCTCAGGAATGTCATAGACATATGATGTCCCTAAAGACTGTGCCTGGAATCTCTTGGACTGCAGCAGGTCTTTGGTCACGTACGGGGTATTGATCAGCATCCCATGAAGTGGTCCCTGTTTATCTCCATATGCCTGGAACATAATCTGCAGCACAAAACATGACCAATTACTGCTTAATCCACTGGTTCCATACACCTATCTCATCCAGATTTTACCAAAAATCATCAGGATATTCCAGACTGATCAGGCTTGTTTCTGTTCTCTACAAATATGTTAATACTCGCATATCCTGTAACACCGTGCTTTATCACGCATTACTACCCTTTGGAGACAGTGCTGGACCATTACTGCACGGATCTGAGTATCACTGACTTATTGCCATATCACAGCAGAAAGCTAAGCGAACAGAGCCACATCCCCGCAGAAAAAAGCCCGTGCCTTAGATGACTTCACATTCACCAGTATTTCCCCTGACACTGTACCTATGCCGATGGATTGTGATAGCTGGGAGCAGAGAGGAGAACTCTGTTATTTATGTAGTCGAACAGCACGGTATCCGTATCTCCACTGGCTGATCATGGAAGCTAGGTCAAGACTTGCATATGTCATTTTGCTTGAAGTTTTGATATTATAAGTTTAAAAGATTTTCCCAGAGTAGCAACATGAATTATCAGCTGCCATGCTTCATGGCACTATATATTCCACTCAGCCAGGACTCAGAAGGAAATCTATTTCAACTAAGGAACAGGAGTAGCACTGCTTAGCTGGGACAACACTGCACAAATGCTGCTTAATAGAAACACACCTGACAGAAGCAACATGATTAGGCTGTTTTTAACAGAACAGTGATCAGACCTGATGTTACAAATGGCAGATCTTTTCCCAATTGAAGAATAAATTAATTGAAGAATTCCACTGATGATAGAATTCAGTAAGTAAAGCCTATTTTAGTTTTTAGATTAAAAATAGTAGTTCATGGTCTCTTCAGTTTTCACAAACATTGCTTTGTGAAGTAGCTTCTTCAATGGGAGAAATAATTATTCAGGGTAACAAGTATTTGTGACAGCACCTGTGTTAGGATCTGTTACTGCACTTGGGCCCAATTCTCCTTAAAACTCTGGAAAGTTTCAGAGCAGTTCTGTGGGAACTGGAGAAGTCTGTACTGAGCATTGCCACTCATTACCACAGAAACTGCCAAACAAGAGATCAGGGTCATTCTCTCATGATTAATCTATTTTTCCATTCTTCAGAAGTCATGAAAGTGCTCAGCACCCAGTACGTTGCTAATGTTTGAATTCTTTAAAAAGAATTCTCTAAGTTCAAAATAACCCTCTGAAAACACAGGAAAAAATACACAGATCTGAACCCATCCTACAAACTTCCATCGCGAGGGGGAAGATTTACCGAAGTTTCTCAAAAAACTAACACCTTCAAGCTCTGTAAGACAAACCTTCCTCCCAACTACTCAAAGAGTTAATTGAAATAATTCCTATCAGTATAATTTTTTAATAGAACCTGGTTCAATATCCTGGAAAAAAAAACCCCAAAATTTAAAAAAATCAAATATTGGGAAACCGTACACACACAAGCGCATTCTCCTAGCTTTAAAAAAATAAAGCTCATCAGAGACAGAGTTTAAGATGAAAGGTGACCTTCACAAATGACTAACAGAACTCAAGTGTTAAGCTCAGCTACTGGAGGTTATTAAAATGTTCTTTTCTTTTCTCATCTCCACTCAAGGCAGAAATGAAGTAAAACATACAGACACTATCTGTTCTAGGATCTCCAGAACTGGATGGACTGTAAGGCCAGGCAGCTTGCTGGAAAAATTTAAATGGAAAAGAATGGGAGAAAAGGTGACCCAGCACTTTGTGTTCAACATTAACAGTGCCCAAGTGATTTATTCTGGTGCTACTACTGCAAGGCAGAGAGATTATTACAGAGGGAGATGTAAACATTTCTATACTTAAATATTTTTCATACATCCTATGCTCCATGTATTTTAGCATATGTAGGTATTTCAGTTAACCACACTATTCCTATGCCATGAAAAGCAGAAATACCAGAGTAGCCACAACCATTACAAAAGAGCCCATTACACTTCATAAAAATGATATAAAAGCACCTTCAATAATTTTATATCATCCTACCCAGGTCATTCCCTATATCTTTAGAATTTAAAAGACAAGTTCACAGATTTTCTCCATCTACTCAGGGAAACGTACAATTAATAATATTTTTTATTACGACCTACAGGATGAGCACTAACAGTGACTACTTTTCTATTACTTTTTTAAGCACTCTGCCACAGAGGAAGAGAGATGTACAAATGTACGTACAAAACAATTAGAAGATATGCACTTTTACATAATTGATTACATTTTGCACACCTACCCGCCTATTGCAAGGTTATGTTTACATTCTTCTTCCTTTGGCAAAGTTGAACGGCAATTTTATATTACTTGAAAACACTGCAAACCACAGAAGAGCTTCATCAGGTATAATGCGTTCCACCCCCCCAAAATAATCTGTTCCTCAAACCATGCAGCCATATGGAACCATACCTGTCCTGTTCTGGAGTCTGTCACTTCTTTGTAGAGGCTGATGTCCAAATAGTAGCCTGACTCATTGGTCAAGAAGAGACGAATGGGAATTGCCTTCCCAGTCGGTGTCAAACGAATGTTGATCTTCAGCTCGGCTTGGAGGACGCGGAGTTTCCACAGGCGACTCCCGTAGCGCATCACCATGCTCCGCACGGATTCTTCGATCTTAAAACACACGAGAAGAATTTCCCTCACCTTTCTGGACACATCCACCGCTGCTGTTATGGGACCGCAGTGGCCTGTCCGTTCTCATCCTAATGAGCCTTGAGATAGGCAGGAACTGAACTCAACCTGGGGACTGCTGCTGGATTCACGTCCCTTTTTCCTCCCAGCACGTCACACCTCAGCAAGGCACAGCATGCCCAGTGTTTCCCCTTCATCTACCTTTCTTCCTGCAGGCATAGCTCACAGCTAAGAACTACAAAATGCAGGAAAGTGAAATCCTTGACAAACAGTTATGTAGCACTTATAGGCACAATAATCATGTTTCACTACACGTGCGGTACGGTGCTTTAAATCAACAAAGCAATTACTACTTGGAGCTTGGCCTTCTGGTGTTCTATTAAACTTTATAATATACTACTGTTGGCAAATAGCGCATATTAAAAGAAGGCAATTTATAGGCTGTTTTTAACATTCTTTCAAAAAATAAAAAGTCTCTTTTCCACAGCAGCTCAGGGAAAAGTCACGGTACACATTTGAGGGCAGCCTAACTTCCAGGGGCTGAATATCCCAGCTTCTTCTGAACTTCCTGGGAACCAAAGATTTTGGATGTGCCGAGAGAGGATTTATTCAAAAGCGATTTAAGCCACCAATTTTTAATCATGATTTAAAAGTCAGCAAGCAAGAGATACTTATTTTGATAACCAATTAATCTTTTTAAACTTTCAGTTATTCTCATAAGGAAAGGTCAGCTCTCATCTTTCAGTAACCATGAACAGAATGTTGATTTCCAACTAAATGCAGCCTTTACAGTTTATTTGGGACTTTCTTTGTGGTGGTTCTGCTAACCAGAAACATGCTTTACGCCCAACCGCTTTCATTTATGCATCTACAAAGCTTAATGTTCATTTATTTATGATGTTGATCTCTGTAGTTTTGTATCAGAGAATGAAAATAAGACACTTCTTTTTGTAGTTGAATTTATAAATTCTTTTTAAGTTCATGATTTATCTCACGTTTTATTTGGATAGAATCTGGACTTTTGTAACGAACAGAAGAGCATTTAAAGCTATTTCCTTATTAAAATTGTTTATGTCAAACACACAATGAAAAAATAAGTTTAGTTTCAAATACAAAACATATTTTTAATAAACTGTTCCTTAGTTTACACAGAGGAAGTGAGCTGCATTGCCTGAAGGACAGCATTACTCCACTAAAAATATGAGCTCTGCTAGTTCTGAAATATTAACATTTAATATTTATTCATAGATTGGAAGAAAAAACCAAAACCTTCTTCCTTCCTCACTGCCAAACAGCTTCCTAATGTGAAACAAACTAATTGTTTGCCTTAACTAGCTAAAATAAAAAGTATTCTCTCTGCTTTTGAGGAGAAGTTGACTCAACAAGCAATCTTTAGTTAGAGATGTCCATCAGTTATGCAACTCCACTTTCCTTACTGAAAAGCAAAACTCCAGTATTTGTAGAGTAACTAAGCTGACCCTCATCTTACCAATTCTAATATTGGTCCTCAATTTCTTGTGCTTTCTGTTATAAAATGGCTAGTAGAAACTGCATGTCATTCACCAAACAGTATTAAAATGTGCTCAATCAATAGGTGCGCTTACATAGCACAAAAAGGCAACAAAAGACCATTTAATTCTGGTGAGTCAAGCCCAAGATAAACAAACAATTCAGAGCTAGGGAAAAGACCATACCTTAGATGGGTCCATGATGACAGTAGGCACAAAATTTAAGAAGATGTGATTGCAGTCAGTCCGCACATTGGTATTATTAAATGCCACCTCCAACTCATCCATGGCTTCCAAAAGCAATCGCTCTCCCTCATTCTGCAGATACTCAAAGGAGGCTTCCTGCCAGATATTGTCAACAAATAATTTACTTCCTACTCAAAAAACACAGCCCAGGAATACAGTGTTTGAAAAACTGCAGAAGGACTTGACTGAGAAAAAAGGTTACATTCATTTCAGCAGGATGTGCAACCCTGAAACAGATCCATCACAATCACAGAGCCAGTACTCCCACTGCCTGGATTCACATACCCCGCTGACTTGTGCCCTCATTTAGGTCAGCATAAATCCAAAACTAGACAGGGAAAAACATTACTGCAGTAGTGCAGGAGAAACACAGAGAAACAACTGTTGCCTCGAAATGCAAGGACTTCTGACTATCCACTTAGGCCATAGAAAAATCTCCTTGAAGCATAGGAATACTAAGTCTTTGAAGGCATGCTCCTGCAGAACCAATGCTAGCAAAGAAGGCAAACATCCACAGTACGCTATACAGGTAATATGTTTACATGCAGGTTCCTAGAATGACTCACAGTGTTTCATACACTGTCTTGGACAGAGACCTTGCATGGGTGATAAAACTCACCTTGGTAACCAGATCTGAATGCCTTATAATAGCCCTCACGAAGAACCTGTAGTCTGTCACTTCTGTTCCCACTTCAACTTTAGCTGCTCCCAGGTAGAGATGCATTTTGTGATTGGCACATGGAATGGCAGTGAGATCAAAGTTTCGCATTCGGTTCAACTCTAGCTGAAAAGCCAGAGCTGGCTCCAGATGACGGTAAATCCTATCTTCCTCAAACTGGAGGCAGCCGGCATCATACAGGTAGAAAAGGGCGTAAAAGGGGAGGGTTGGTTAAGAAAGTGAAACACTGAGGATGGGAAGAACTAGACAACGCCCCTCATGAAATTTCATATTGAATTAAAAACCTAAAAATTCAAATGAATCCAACCCAGAATTTTCTATCTCACGCACAGTCATTAGCACTAAGAGCTCACTGAAATTGTTGAAATACAGAGAGTAGAAGACAAATCACAAGATAGCAAGTTCTCAGGCTCACCCCCTGCAAAACCCTCTTTTTCACAGAAGCCAGAAAGTTTGGTATTGAATCATTGTACTGCTTCCAACACTCCCTTGTTACACTGCAACTAAAATCTGCATAAACAGAAGCTCCAGGTTAGGCTTCCAAATGCAAGAATTTTTATCCCCAAATATCAGAGACTCATCATTGTTATCAACATCAACTGCTGTGTGTGCGGACAAGTGGCCTAGCAAGGGAAAAGAAAATACCTCACTAGGTAGTGAAGTTGCGCTGAAGTAGTTCCCACCCTCTTAGACTGGCAAAGAACAGCTACATGAAAGAGGGATAAAGCCAACACTTAGAGAAAAGTATTAAGAATATACAGCCTACCTTATCCCGGGCACGGAACGTGAAGAACTTTGGAAATTCCCTCTGTTTGAAAATAAAAACAATGATGTTAGCCCTCCAAAATTAAGCCATTTGATCTACCCAGAGAGCGCTCACAGGCCAGACCTGGGATAGCACCACAGCAGAGGTGATGACCTAAGTTGTTACAAGCTACTTTTTCAACATCACAAAAGGTGGCGGAAAATCAAGTTTCACTCAAGAAGGTAACAGAGGTAGTTTAAACCTGCCTTCACTGCTAATGCAACAGAGGCTGCTTGATTGGCTTTTGATTATTATTGTCAATTATTAACAGCCAATAACACAGAACTGTCCAGACAGGGAAACTTCTTCTAGTTCTATTATGATTATGATCAATGTGGAAATATTTGGGAGCCATACAATTATATTAACACTCCATTATGTAAGCAGATGTACACAAAACAATTATCTGTATTCCATAGCTCTCTTCATGCTATTACTGCTAGAAATACTCTCTTCCCGAGGAAAACTATGAATTGTAATCAAATTATTTTATCCTCATCTATTGAAGAGTACTTTAGAAAAATCCCCCAAATATGATTAGGTTTCTCTGTTATTCTATTGCACAGATAAAATCCCAGCAAATGGTAAGGACTTTACATTTTTGTGGCATATTGCATGTGTCTTAGAAAAGAGAAGGACTAGACAGCATCCTTCTACCTATCCCTCCAGTTTCATCTGAGCAAAGCCATCCATTTCTGTGGAATTACACTTTTAATGGGTGGAGGAACTTTTGTCAATGTTTTGCACCAACACGAGAATACCAACCATTTATGCTAAGGTGACCTGAGAGCACATACACAACTTGTCAGAACTGTCTTACTAACAAAAAAAGAATGTATCTGACCTGGAGTCACTGAATTTCTGAATCACATTTCACTATCAATGAAAGACTTGCAACCCTAGCTTGATTCTAGGTAACAACCAGTGCATGACGACAGAATATAAGGCTCCATTGAGCAACACAGCTTTTAAGGCTAGAAGTAATCTAGCCTTCCCTACTAGTTATCTTCCCTACCTCCTATAAAAAACAGTCCTCAGAACTTCACCTGATGACTCTCAGTTGAGCAAAATAACTTGTGTTTGCCTGGAGTGTGTTTTCCAGACTAGCCAGTGGTACAAGAAATCCTGCCTGAAAATTCAGGCAGTGGGCATATTAGATGAGCTTATGAGCATCAACTATACTCTAAGAAAACAACCACTTCCATGTTTCCTCACTTCTCTTCCAAATCCCTCCTACCTGTCCTCCTCTGCACGCTGCCAATTTCTCCTAACATCATCCATGCTCATTCTATCACTAATGTAATTGCTTTCAAGGCATTTGACTAGCGTTGTGGGCAAATATAATAATTAGATGTGCACACACACAAAAATTCTCAGTGCTCTGGTACCAAAATCCAAAAGAGTGCTCCATTTCCTAGGCAGAAGAATTATACCCCTGCTGTGTTCTAATCAACCAACCATCATCAAGACAATCAAAATAATTTGCCTAAATTAGCCAATCAAGACACCCTGCAAACCACAGAATGTGAAAAGCTACAACAGAAATCATCATAGTTGATTATTATACTAATAATCATGTTAAAAACCTAATGAGATGAGGAAATTGGAAGCTTGCTGGAGCAACTCTCTATTACCTCAACATGCTGGGAACTAATTATATAGACTGTAATTAAAACAAAAACAAACCCAAGCCCAGGCCCTGGCTAAGTTAATAGTTGGTCCAGTAATAAATGGAGTAGAATAGGAGATAGTAATAAAGACTGACACTCACAAAAGATCCCAGAGGTACTCTACAAACTTTGCAAACAGATGACATACCACACTGCCTCCTCTGGCTTAGGAACCAGGAGTATCCAACAGTCCCTCCCTCTAAATGGCAGCTCAGGGAAAACTTTTTGTGATGACTCCTTTCATTCTTCGTCTCCTTTCTGACCACTGACACATGCTACAGTGCTTATTCACAGACTCTTATTTTTCATTCCCCAAACACCAATTCAGTTCTCTAAAACTTCCTTTCTTAAATCTAACGCCTGGACTTTCTCACTTAAGGTCCCAACGCCTCTCCAAGGAGTCCAGATTCTTACGTAAGTAGATACACAAGGGATAAAAATCTGGTTTATGCCTTACATTGCCATCTTGAAATGGCCCTCACTGATGCCCAAGCCCTGGGGAAAAAAGTAATTCTTAGCAGTAAGAGCATCAAACATTTCCCACATCACTAAGCCATTAGGCAAAATTTAGCAAATCACTTCCATTACTCCTATAAGTTATTTTAAGAACACTAAGAAGCCTAAAGAAATCACCACACTATATAAGAAACACAAAAAATTAATTGTAGAATTACATTTTAGAATACAAAACATACTGAAACAAACAAGATCTTTATTAATGTGGCAGTCCTGAGTTCAGCCAGGTAACAAGAGAGACTTTAGTGTGTGAATGGCCCCACTGAATGCAAAAGGCCCACTCCTGTATTTGAAGTCAGATGTTTAAATACTTCACTTAGCTCTGACACCAACGTTGGCATTAAATGCCTGACTAAGAACCAAATGAGAAGCCCAGAGTCACTTACGCGTCTCCTGGCCTCAGGTTAAGAATACCACCGTGTTCTAGGCCCTTTTTACTTACATGAAATCTCTGATCCACCTCATAGTTGACCTGTTTCCTGAAGTCCTTACAAACGTAACATACAAACACAGGAAGACAAGAAAAAAAAAGCAGAAGAAAGCTAGCAATTAGGACAAAATCAAAACCCAATTAATTCAAGAATACAAGAGGTGCCAAGATTGTTTACAATTGTAAATTAATTTTCTTAAGCAAATTCATCAAAACCATCTCAAATTTTCGAGAACAAAAACAGTGAAGAGAGAACTAAATATAGTTAATACAGCATTTAATTTAGGAAAAAACCACATCAAATGTCAATGCTATTATGAGCTAGAAACCAAAGAGTTCTGAGCAGCATGAGAGATATCAAAATACCTTCTGTGCTACAAGGAATGTCAGCCTCCGAATCCCATGTTCAATCAGGACTGATTTCTGTAAAAAGGCAAGGATGGGATCAGCTCACTGGATTAACAGAAAAAGAACACATCAAAAACTTGTCAAAGTCTTCTATGAACTGAAAAAGCCCTACAGATCCTCCCTGCATCTATGCTGTACATTCCTAGGCCACTTCAGTCTGCTCATAGCTAAGATTTCTCATCTGATGATCATCTAGTAGCACACATAAGCAAATATATTAAATCTGAAGAGCTAAGTAACCAAATCACAAGAACATAGTATTCCAGCTGAGCCTTGCTAACAAGTACAGCAGAAGAGCCATACACAAGTCTTGCAGGAAATATTCTTGTTCATTTGCCAAAGTAAGTTGGCCTTTTTTGCGAAGATTACTTTCTGAAGGGAGCACAGTGTAGACATAGTAAGCCCATGGAAAATGATAGAAAAGGAGTTTTAAAGGAAATACCTCAAGGAAGCATGTAGCACATACTTGATTTTGGCACAATATGCACACAGACAACCCAGACCAAAGGACAGATGTGTCAATATTGCAAAGGGGATAAGTGACAGGTGTTACTTAGTTTTATCAAACAGATGAGAGAATATCCATTCTGGTTGCTTCTTTACCAAATTCCACTAAGCCACATTTCAAATGAGTGCTGCCATCAGTATATGCCACGCTACTGATCTTTTGAGGCGTTAAGATCTCATAATTCCGCTCCTCTTTCTAAAACTTTTTCCTTTCTCCTCTTTTTTCCGATTTAAAAGCAAAGGGGAAGGAAAAAAAAAAAAAAGAGAGAGAAGAACAAAAAAGAAACAAGAACTCAGCTAGACCAGGAACAAAACAACCGCTTTTGGCACAGACTGAAATGTTTTACTAAGGTTAAGCCCTTTGAAAATGAACATCAGTGACTATATTCATGGCAAGAGGAAGAAAATAACTTTAATAATGCCATGATTTAAAAAGCAAAAATTGTTATTGCTTTTAAAATTCCACAAGTGGCAGACAATAACAGCATAGCAACAGGATTCTGATTACATCGTAATAATGCGGGTCTCACAGCAAGTCCACAGCTATTACAGAGCGATTAGCCATCAGCACCTGGAGAAACTCCATTTACACTGACTGCCTCAATCTCCTCCACAAGTCATTTACAAGTATATGATCCTAATTTCTATTAAAAAAACCACACACAACATGCTGGGACTAGAAGATTATTTGGACAATTTGGATCAACCTATTTGATAGTTTAATGTGTTTTGGAATTTTTTTTTTTATTTCTTTCCTTTTATCCCCTCCCATAAAACGCCTGGAGCATGATCAAGCAGATGAAAAGCAGAACTAGTTTTAATTTTTATATTTGATTATATTCTTTGCTTAAAGAGACAGGAAGCTGCTGAAGTCGCATGGATACCAGCCCCATTTTGGAACCCCTCATTTCTGCAGAATGCATTATCTCCTCCCACACTAGAAACTGAAGTTAGAAACTACTCGCTCAGTCCTCCCATAGTCACTGCAGGTACCACGGATGCAGCAGGGTCCCAGTCAACGCCTGATGGGCTATTCATATCCACAAGCCTGTTGAGGAGTTCTTCACACCAACCAGAAAAGCAAGTGCAGGCAGAAATCAGAGGGCAGAGTGGACACGAGGAGGCTATCCCCAAGCCATGTTGCCTCACAACTGACCACAGGACTAACATTTGGTACTCTAAAGTGTATCCCGTATTTATGAAGGAGCAACAGAACATATCAAATCAGTTCCACCTTGTGCCAGAAATATCATACTAGGTGGATGCTCCAGTATGCCAACAACAAGGAAAACAAATTTTAATTGCATTAAGACTATCGTGATACAGAAAATATAGGCCATTTTAATGTCATTTTCCATGCCTCTGTTACTCATATAACAACTTTACCACCAGGGAGAGGAATACAGCACATTTTTTCCGAGCATCTGGAGAGAGATACTGAAGATTGACCTGATGCTTTTAAAACCTTAAAGGTCTTTTACCCTGTCAAAAACTAAAGGGAAGAGGTCCTGCCCTGATGGGTTAGAATGCATTGCAAAGAGAAACAATGACCTGGAGGCTTCAGAAAGGTGCAGCTACATCCAGTCAAAGAATTGGTAAGATTTTAGATGGGACAAATTAAGGATGTTGAAAAACAAACAAACAAACAAACAAAAAACTGAGGAACATACTGACTTTTCCCAAAGCAGACAAAACCATCCTGCACAATCACACAGTTCCAGAGAGAGAATCAAGGCAACTTACCTTGCTTTGTGTGAACTCTCTGAACATGGCTGCCAGGCCATCATCATCAACGTCACTATCTGTTTTAATAGCAACATTAAGAATGTGAATGGGCTCCTCGCGGGCAGCCTGCAATTTAAAGAAAATATTCCCCATAAATAAATAGTTAACAACTTAACACCTGTGAGTTCTCAAAAGAGGCTCCCTAAATACAATTCTAAAATACAGATGCCCTAGGGAAAAATGACCTCAGCAGATCATGCCATAAGCCAAGGAAAACTACGAGGGAATTCTGGACTAAGCAATCTCACAAATTTGCAATTTCACTGAAGTAAGAGTTAATGTCCACAAACAGCAAACAAGCTTCATTTGAAGAATCCAATTCTGATGGTCACATCTGACTTGGCTAACTCAAGTGTGCTTCATTTGGATGCACAACGAATGCAGGGTCAGGTCCTCTCTTTACAAGATGCAGTACAGGCAGAACATTAGAGGACTTTGGCATCAGGAAAGGTAATGAAATTAAGCAAATTCGAAGTGTAGGAGCAAAACAATGTGGTTTCATATCTACAACAAAATGAAATAATGTGGAAGCATCAATTACATTAGAGCTCTGAGAAATAACAAATTTAGCATTTCAGAGCCTGCAGTTAACTGTGAAAAACTGAGTATGAACAGGAAATTATCCTTGGTGAGGTGAGGAAGAGGTAAAGAGAGAGATCCGAGGACATTAAGGTTGACGGTAATATTCTGGAACAAGGCTACAGTACTTACACACATCAAGATCAAGGGATCAGTTTAAACCCAAACCCTATTCTGGACACAGACTGTTTTCCAACAGAGCTTCCTGCTGTTGGGGGGCAGGACAGAGCAGTGGAGCAGCTACCTGTGTCTCTAAGGGAAACTGGTCTTCTATCACTAAGGATTATAAACCATCTGCTTCCTCTGCACCTGCTCTCCACATCAATGCAAAAACAGTTCTAAGAGGTTGAACAGCGAGAAGAATCAGGATGTAATGTGACTAGGAAGGGAGTAAGACAGAAAATAAGGCAAGTCAGACTTAAGGTAAAGGCAGTTGAATAAGCAGTTCAACACCCCCATGCACGGAGACGGTCTGGAAACTTAATCATGGGTCTAAAACTCTCAGTTACACTGCTGTGGATCCAGTAATTCTGCTGATGTTAAAAGCTACAAACTAAATTTACATGGAGAGTAAGAGACTTAACTGTAGCTTTAGAACAGAGTCAGAAAATGGCCACCTACTTGGAATCACCTGCTGTGAAACAAGCAAACAAATCACATACATAAATACATAAAGCTCTTAACTCCTGCTTCCAGCACTCAAACTAGTGAAAAGTATCTTGCCTGCGGTCACTGCGGCATTCTGCATGCCTTCTATTTCCAACCTGAGAGCAATCTCAAGAGAAAAAACTACCGTACCTTATCTTCATCATACAAGGAAGCATGGCCAGCTTCAGGGAAGGTTGGGCTCTGGGGAGGAGAGTCGCAGAAGCAACCCATCACTTCATCAAATATTCTGAAATACACCAGAGAAGTATTAGTTATCAACACACTGCTGCTAGCCCACTGAAAGCACATAGCACTAAAATCCACAGACCTTGTTGCTAAGGAGGGGAGGGAGACAAAAGGAGTCCTTCCCTTTGCAGGACTGAAACTCAAAAGATGAAGAGACAATACCTCCTCCACCCCTCAAACCAAAGCAGACCCTGGATCTTCTAACATTTGTCAGGGATCTTATGGTTGCGGGCCCTCACGACTGCTATGGGCTCTGCTGGGGGTTTTTTGCCTACCACTCGAAGTTTGAAAGCATAAAGAACACATCCTCCCACATATATATGCGTGAAGAAGAGCGTTAAAAGAAATCAGCACATTTGCAAATGAGCTCCAATCAGCAGAAATTCAAGATGCTGATCCTTCTGGCTGCAAACTGCTCTTACAGCAGTCTGAAACTTTCAGTTATCTCAAGGAGACAGACAAGGGGATCCAAACAAACTACCACCTGAAACTCAGCAAACAAGCTCAGGACCATTTTAAACCTGACTCTAGACAAGGCAAAGATTTTCTCCAGTTCCATTTGGGCCCACCTAGGAAGCTGGCAACACAAGCAATCATCACCCTTCCCCACATACCTGACAAAATCTTCAAATGTGCGGAAGGACACCATTCCACCCATCCGCTGGCACGGTGGAGTGAATGAATTGTCTAGCAGTACATCACTCACGCTAGCTACATGGACCATCCCGTAGTGATTGAGGTTGGAAGAGAAGGACATTCTAAACAGCAATTCAATAAGATCACAGTTAGTAGGGACAAGGGAGAGAAGAATATCACTGGAAAAAGATTTGTGCATGTGTGTATGCTTTGACCACTTGAAGCATGGCTGTTTATCCAATATAACTGTTGCATGATTTGTTAGATTCTTCAGCACACCGGACCTGCTGTGCTGTCTTCTCCAAAGTCCCTGCAATGCTGGCATGCCTCTGGTGCCATTAATGCCCTTACCTGGACGTTGTCCCAATGTACAGGAACAGTTAAAAGAGTTAGGAAATAATGTTATAACCCTTTAAAACAAGTATTTCTTAAGGAGTTTCTTGAGATGGATGACAGGTGAATTATGACTATGTAAAGCTGAACGTATTTTTCCTCCTGTATGTATGTTTTGCTTTACAGGTGGAATACTGAGATAAACAACAACAATTCTAAGCTTCGACACTTTAAAGACTTAGTAAATTTTTACAAATTAAATTGAAGTGTACCAAGCTATGTTATCTTATTGCTTCCACAATTTTTCTGGTCATACTATAATTTATGGTCCTCAAATGCAGTGTGGTACAGTGACCTCTCTAAAATCTTATACTGGAAATGGGGTTTTCTATAGTGTTACGCTAGTATTCCCACCCTAAATAAAGTCTTATTACAGTGCCTTCCACTTTAACTGCTGACCAAATTAATGTGCTCCTCCATCTAATTTAATCCATACTTTAAAAACATTGCAACTCCCCCTACTCATTTATTTTGCTCAGTTTTGATTGCTAAAAGGTGGCAGCTGCTAAATACAAGCAGTTGGCCACAGAACACATCTATCTTAAGGGGCAAGGAAGGCAGAGCTCCAGACACTTAGTATTGTCATACTTATTGACGTGCCTGATGTCTGCTGTTCAGGCACTGAGATACACTGCAGTACACACATCACTCACACAGGACCAATTCCTTATTTAAGTGAGGAGGACTGGAAC
This sequence comes from Astur gentilis, assembly GCF_929443795.1. NCBI lineage: Eukaryota > Metazoa > Chordata > Aves > Accipitriformes > Accipitridae > Astur > Astur gentilis. Next base: position 2,388,047 of record NC_064885.1, on the reverse strand, counting down.
AGATTTACACCAGCTTAGAGGAAGGCACTGAATAAGAGACTTCTATTTAAAGCAGGAGCACCGTTCACTAAAGGTCAGCATTCCTTCCTGGCAGAGGGCAAGATCCTGAATATATTAAAGTATCACTGAGTTCTCATACAGTTCAACTGCTATGGCAGCACACAGCCACTGTGAAATAGTTTGTGTAATTTGGGAGTTTGGGCTATTATTATTCTGTTTTTTTGAAGACCCACAACGTTATGGTCAAGACTAGCAGAGTAAGTTTCTCACACAGTGAACAAAAAGCATACAACTACCTACACATCTTTTCCCTAGCTACTAGAATTGGGTTTTGCCTTCTCTGCAATAATTATTTCTGATTTCTGAACTGTGCTAGAGAGTCATCTTAATTCACTGAGGGCCCTACTTCAAAAGTTCCCTGCAACATGGTGAGACCTTCAAGCTTGCTCTGAAGAAACAGAAATGCCGAGCTGGCACACGGCAGTGCTCTGCGACACAGGAACAGTGCACTCTTACTTGCTTCGCTCTCCCCAGGGCTTAGGAAGACATTAACAAAGTTAAGTTTCTGTCCTACCCAACTGGTGCCACAACAGGAGGCAGAAGGCAATGGGAAAAAAATCAGGGCGCTGATTCAGCACAGCATGTGCTTGACTTACAACTTGTAAAGTCAAAAAGATGCTCAACTGCCGTGCTGAATCAGATGCCAGTGGCACAGCAGGCAAACCAGGAGCCCAGCCATGCTGGCTATGGCACTGCTGCCAGCCACACAGATTCAGGACCAAACTGTGGACTGCTGACACTGCTACTTACCAGCTTTACTAAGATTTCTTCCTTTCCATGTACAGAAAACCATTGTGATATGGTCCTAAGTATAGTGTTAACAAGTCTAAAGTATCATCAGTTTGATTAATAGCTCTCCATGTTTAAAGTCACTCTATGTTTCCATAATTTATCTCTGATTAAGAGCCATGAGACTTTCAAGCCCATTTTTACTATTTTTCCCTAAATAGGCTTGTAAGCAGTAACAAAAAATAGGTATTCATGTTTTGAAAGAAAAAAATTTTTCAGGACATGCCTTGGTGTACATTTCTTACAACTAATACAAAAAATACCACAGAACAGTAACTAAACAAAAAGACAGCAGACATTTTTCATGTATTATTTAAAACAAGAAATACTTTTCAACTGAGACATGGGAGGAAAAATTAGCGTCCAAAACACAACAAAACATGCTGTCAGCTGTTTGAGATGTAGATTCATCTATGGTGTGAGGGAGGTGGAACAGCCTCGACAAATTCTAAGCTAGTTGCAAGAAACCAGAGCAGCAACAGGTATGCTATTGGCTAGGAATAACTGCCTGTTTAACTGTGACACCCTACCAGAGGGTCAACAGCTGGGAATCCAGTTTCAAAAAAGAGACCCTAGAAACAGCATTCTGCTAGAAGTTTGCTGTGTACCATACTGCAAATGAGCTGAGTCACCTGGCAAATTTAATTTTAAAGATTGCTGCATGCAAAGCTTTTTTAAAGGGTAAAGAAAAGCTGAAAACATGTTTTAGACAAAGGGAGAGGAAAAGGCAAGGAAAAAGAGGAGTTATGTTTGAGAGCTTCCCAAGTAAAGATAAGGGCACTAAAACAAAACATGTTAAAACAATAAGTATTAGGCTACTTCTTTCTAGTCTGTCTTTTCAAATTTTAAAAGATGACAAGTACCATACCTGTTTAGCGTGGGGATGTTCCCTCTGTAATCAAACAACCACAGTTAGTTACAGATTGGTTAGTGAAAGCCATAATAAAGAACTATCATCAAGCTGATACACAGACCAGCAACACGTTTACAATTTACTAAACCAAAATTTGTCAACCATCAGGTATCAGGCAGAATTCAATTTCATTGACCCTGAGAAGGCACCCACTACCTGACTTCGCTTGCCACGGCTGTCATGGGAATGAGCACAGACCATGCACATAACACGCAAATAATATACCCCAAGAAAACACATTGTATTTGCAAGGTACCCGGCATTTCTATAGCATCTTTTATCATACCCACTTCGAGCCCTTTGCATACACCAAGTGAGCTTTACAAGCAAGACCAGAGTGGGGAGTTTGTACTCCCTGACAGAAGGGCAAACAGCACAGATGCAAAAAGTGACCACATCACACAGGAAGATTGCAACAGGTTCAGGAAAACAAGGCAAATCCTCATTGCCAAACCCCTACGCTAAGCAGCAGCCCACACCCTGGCTCCCACAACAATGCAGTAATAAAGCAAACACACACGTAAACACCATTAATACTTTGCATTTTCAGTATTCAAGCCTTGAATACTAAAAAAGAACAAGCAGAACTTAAGGCTAATTTTAGGAAAATTTTACAGTTCCTTTTATAACATCAGGCCAACTCTTCACATATTTGCATGCAGACTGGGGCTTAGTGATGCACATAAGATAGAAGGGAGTTGAGGGGCACATTTTCAAACCAGCATAAGAACAGCACAGTCCAGCCCATGCTAGCTACATTCACAAAAGCATAAGGTGGCATACTGCTCCATGCAAGACATAAAAATTGCTGTGATCTGACATTCAAAACAGTAAAGATTAAATTGAAAAAAAAAGTTACATGCACACGTGAGGCTTGTGCAAAGGGATTAGCAAACATGAGAAGATTGAAAGCAAAGCTTCAGGGAGCATGTAACTGGACATTCACCCTCCCTTTCCCTGCAGAAACTTGTAGGAGATCAAACCACAGACTTTCTTAACATCCTTGACCATAGACAAGACCCCAGATTACTGGGCATGACTTTTCGGTACTTAATAACCAGTGTGTTTCCATGGTCACACTGCTAAATACACTGATTGCACCTGGTCCTGTTCTCAAACTGGTTTTGTCACAGCACAGTCATATTTACTACAAGGTTGTATGTTTGGTGCATTACTGGTAGAGGCACGAAAAGTTCCCATGATCTCCTTAAGCCATACAGGAGAAAGCACAAAATGGCCTAGAGACTTATCTGTTCAATGGTAAATAACACAAGTATTTAATTTCATTTGGAGACAGTGGAGAATGACATTGTGCTGTAGAGCCTGTGGTTAGGACCAAAAGGGCCATGAGGCCTCAGGGGGTTGAGACTATTTTTTCAGCTTGGCAAATGGTGGGAAAGCTGCATGTGATCTACTTCAGTTGAAAAAAAAAGTCTGGAGAGGGCTGGCAGTTCCTACACCTGATACGCTTGTGTAGCAGTCCCTGGAACGCTTTCAGAAAACATACAGAAAAAAACCCAGCATAACAAATGTTCCTTTCCGTCTCAAAAAGAGCACCCTGTTGCCTTGCTCCAGGAACCGTTCTCCAGCTACTCAGTATGGAGCTCAAGAGACTATGGCAAGAATCGCATGAGGAAAACAGAAGACCCAGTGGCTGGAGATGTCAGCAAAGAATGGAAAAATAGTCTTCAAGCTGCACACTATGGGGCTGGCTTTATATCTACAGATCATCATAGCTGTGGAGGGCTTTTCCTAACAGGAGCTGCATTGTCACTTGTCACTGAATCGCACTAAGATGTAAAGGTTTGACATTTGCAGTACCATCAGGCCTTGTGAAAAGGCACTACAGTCCACTGAGCTACACCTCTGCAGCTCTGAGAAATAAAACACCAGCTGCAAGCCAGCCTACTCAGCCCTGTGGCAACATCAGTGCCAACGAGCAGCACCACGGTTCTGGGAGCCAAATAAAGGCACAGCTGATGGAGTGCACGCCGACAGCGTTCTCCACAGCCAACTCCACGTAGCTGATCACAGGATCAGAAACCTCACCACACCAGCCCCAGCCCTTCTCCCCATCTCTTTTAAACTTTTTAAAAGGCCCTTCTTGACCAGGGAAGCTGATCTCCCTAGGAATCTGCTCCATACCAATGCAAGCTCTACTGCTACAATTACTCCTTCTGCTCAAGCAGACAAAAATCCCCTTAGCTCGCCCCTGCACCTCCTGGTTGAATCTGAACTTGTTTCCCTTTGCCCCTCCCTTTCTTTCTTTTTTTCTTTTTTTTTTTTTAAAACAAGAGCACTCCCCTATGAAAATGATGGCAATGCATGCAAAGCGCCACTAGTTATATCAAGCTGTGATTGAGTGCCAGCACAGGGCAAAGCTTTTGAAATCAGGCAGCAAAGCGGAATCAGCAGAGGTCGGCTGAATAACCCACTTGTAGTTATTAACAGCAGTACCACAGGAGAAAGAGCAATTCCACTGGCTGTGACCAGTGGCATTCCTCTTATGTTTCTTCATTTCTGTAGAAGAATCTAAACAGAAGGCTGTGAAACATGCCTCAAACCATACATTTTGATTGGGTTTTTCCTCTCCCTCTTTCTTTCCTTATTCTTCTGCTCCCTCTGTGATTCAGCCAAGCTGAATCTGCTACTGAAGTCCAATTTGCATAAAATTATCATCGTTCCATTCAGTTTGCTGCCCCTTCAACAGCCCCTTCTTTGCTCAGTTGGAAGATTTTGCCCTTTCTGAAACAGGCAAGCCAAGGGAACTGCAACACATTACTGCTGCCTGCTGTCTAATTAACATCAAACCCTCAGCACGAAACTGCAGGGATTTACAGGTGTCCTGGAATCATTTTCCCCTCCTCCCTCCAGATATCAGCCAGTCTCTCGCAACAAGGAGGGGACCTCAGGCTACCTAATGATACACTACGAGTTATACACTCAGGTCTCCAGGCTTGTACAGTTAAGAGTCCAAAGCAGCACAGCTGATTCAATACTGGCAATCCAAAGACTGATGCAAGAGGCTGTTTTAGCAACTACTTTAGTCCACCGAAAACGCTTCCATTTTGCCAGAAATTCAAATCTTATATCGTTGTAAAATGATAGTAGGAAGAAACCTACAAACACTGCTCTACATGTAAGTGAGTTTTGGTTTCTTATTCTTCCGTAAAAAGCACTGTTTGGAAACAGCATTATTTAATTTGGTTTTCACCCTTCAAAATAGTTTCTACCTGTAATCTAAGGAAGAGGCTGACAAAAAAAGAACAAACAAAATATTCCATAGATGATAAAACATCAAGAGACAGCAAAGGAGAGATCATGCACCACTCTTAAGCCTTGAAATCAGCAACATCAAAGTCCAAGTAGGGTGTCAACAAACATCCACAAGCACAGGAAGAGGAGTATTGGGCAGAAACAAGCACAAGATAGTTGAGACATTTATATTGATACCCTTGGAAATACAAAGCAGCTAATGACTAGACCTGAACTCCACCCTTGGAAGCATCACGGACAGCAGGATGCAGTCCCAAGAATGAATTCAACCTAGACAAGTCGAAGTAAGGCATTTGCCCATATGTCCATGTTTGTCGAGTTATACGCATTCCCAATTCCAAATGCAATTGGGGTTAGGTCGTATCAGACATCTTGTTTATCAAGTTTCAAAAGTGAAACTTGCTTTAAAGCTAATTAAGCCAACTGTCAAAACTTGAAGTCTTAATCTGCTGTGCTAACACCTTCCTTCACTTCCACCTTCCAAGGGTACATCCCGACTCAAGATTCCTCAGGACGCTACATCCCGACTCAAGATTCCTCAGGACGTCTGAAGGCCAAGTGTGGCAGTTAGGGGTGGCACATGGGACAAAAGGAAGGCGTGGGCTCAAGGCACAGATGGATTGGGAAGGAGTGGCTAAGGCATCAGAGTGAGCAAAACAGGCTGGGTTACACTTGAATTTCCTTTGGGGCTCAACATATTCAGAAGGAAGAGCCCTGTGGTATCATTGCCATACCCCCAAATAAAGCTACATCCAGCATCTCTAAGTCACCCCTGTCAGCAATTGTCTTAGCATCTGACAGAGGGAACACATTTATTTACCTCACCTCTGAGGAAAACAGAGGGATCTGTTTTGTGGGAACACGTTTACCTCCGAGTCCTTCCCTTCTGATCCTCCAGTGCATCTGCTACTGGGGAAGGAAAGATCAAGAGAGCAGCTGAACAACCTGGTTGGGGGAATGCAGTGAGCTGGAGAAAAGGGGATGCTTTAGGAGGAGCAGTGCAGCAGCACGATTCTGCAGCAGGCTCCAAAAGCTGGCTACAGCAGACAATGTCCCAGTTTAATTTAAACCTTACAGCTTCAGACATAAGAAAGGCTGTTTGAAAGCAGGAGAGGAGAGGGGGATTATTAGAAAAAAAACTTCTCCTGTTGAAAAAGCACTATAATTCCCTCTCCCTATACTAGACACACAATGTTTCTTTGAACAGAAGATTTTAAGCTAAGATTAGGCAAGCACTGTTTCATGTACTGAACACCTAAGAAAGGCCTTTCAGTGTCTGTCACCTGGCTTGCCATTCTCACAAAGGAAGCTGAACTCTCTAAACACCAGTCAATATTCCACCAGCTTCCCATCTCAGCAGGGCAGTCTGAACAAGAGGGAAGCAAAGAACAGCTCAGAACAGGGCTCATTTCTTCCTCACATCTTTTCTCACCAGGACTCTAGATGACTGAAAGAGGCAGGTTATCCTAATGCAAGGGGCTCTGCACATAAGCATTTGTTTGCAGTATCCTGCTGCAGCATGTAGTGATCAGCATCCCGTAGATACCCTTGTATCGCTTCCTCCAGATTGGATTACTGCAACGCCCTCTACTTGGAGAGGGCTTGCAAACTCCATTTACTGCAAAAGGCACCAGATGGTTACACCGTACCCTCATCTGCCTTGTACCGGGTAATAAGGAATGCTGGTTTTGATCTATAAAGCCCTCTATGGTTTCAATTATAAGCAGTTTTTCTCCCTATGTCTTACCCTTGCAATCGGGATCAGTGGGGATTCTTACAACAGGATGTTTTCTATTAATTTAAACAAATAATTCCCAAAACAGTTTCTGCCCACAAAACCCACCAGGAGCAGGTTGCATTTCTATGACTTTGTTAGCAGATTTAACAGGTTTTCTTTCCTCTCTGCTTCCATGTAAAGCTTTCCTATGGGTAGTTGATGGCAATAATTTAGTGGCCAAAAATACAAAGTCTGAGCGCCTAGCTGTGATGAGTCAGACAAGAAGTAATGACTGTGATTGTTTCCATTACAATTAAGTAAAGACATACCGGAGCTAAATACCAATAAGAAAGAATTTAAATATAGCAACCGTTATCAGTTTGCAGTTTTCTCTACATGAATATTTGCTCCAGTAAAATTCAGGCCCCTAAATGTTCACAGAAATCAGACACAAAAGGGACCAGGGCTTAAAAATATCTGATGAAGTGCTGAAAAATATGTGGCATCATACAACTAACACCAGCTCTGAAAGAGAATGGTCTCTTACGGGCTCTCTGGTATCTACACCTGGTTCACCAGGACCCAACCCAGCAGAGCCTCAAGGGACATTTTGCTTGGTCAGCTGGGATATTTTGGCTTTCAGGTTTGTCCTTGGAATGCATTTTTAGCTTTTCACTCTAAAAGTTCATGCTACAGAAGATACAAAAAAACATATGATGGACGTAGAACATGGTCAAAAACAACAAAGAAGACTTAAGCAAGACAATGTCAAAGTTTTGAGATTTCAGTGTCTTGGGCTTAAAATAAGGTCCGCCTTTACAGCTTAAATCTACACACTTAGTGCTAATTTAAGACCCTAGGCATCCTGCTACCGGCTGTGTTTCAGCACCCAGCCACACAACAGCTGCACAAGTAGGTATACACTGCAAGAAGCTGCATCAAGCAAGAGGAACCAAATTCATCACTAACAGACGGAGGTGCAACTCCAAAGGAACTGAACCTACCTATGCAAGCAGTGAATTTGTCCCCAAGCCTGCTTGCCTCTGCACAAGGACAGCGATGCATCTTCAGTCAACCATCAGTAGCACCAATGGTTGAGAAGCAGAACTGAGCTTCAGAACATTGCCCCAGCAAATTCACCATAAAGCAGAGAGGAGATTTCAGGACAAAGAAGCTGTTCCCCAAGCAGGTAACAGTTCTCCTCTTCCATCTGACCTTGTCCAATTAAGCTTGTGCACAGTAATAGAGCAGTGGTCAGCATGGGCAGGCCAAACAACCCCCAAGCAACAGAGATAACTGAGACCAGCAAAGAGAAGAAATGGAGAAAGAATGGGGGGTGGGCAGAGAGTATTATAAAGGGGTACTAAAAATAGTATGCAATTATTTACAAATATTCTAGAAATGTAGGAAACAGATGAGACCAAATGCATGTCCCATTTGTACCGTGAGTGTTTTGTGCTGCTTGTTGAGGACAGTCATTCATTTCTAGCAAATCAGATTCTGAAAACCATTTCATAAAATGTACTGATGGATTCTCAATGAAGCGAGACTGGACCCCGTTGCCCAGCCCCACCAAAAATAAAATAAGGAAAAAGATGTTTGGAAACAAAGGAGAAAAATAGCACTGGTACCATACTGCCAAACCAGCACAGATCAACAGTGGCACCCGGCGGCCACGAAGACTCACTGCGCCTCTTGGCTCCAGCACGCTCTCCACTGCCTGGGACAAAAATAAAATATCGTCTAAAATACCCTCCTGACTTCCTGTTGCAAATGAAAAAACATGGGAACTGACTAACCTGGCAGATGCTGAAGAAGTTCTGATAACCAAGTTTGTTTGGGTTTGTTTTTTTTAAAATTATCTTAGCACACACTAGGGGATGCGACCCTTCTAGAAGATAGGGCAGCGAATAGTTGATGCTTTCGGTTGCAGTCATGAGAAATACATTCTGAAAAATACTGACTGAAAACCAAAGTATGTTAACTCTAGCATTTCTATATAAAATACATTCATACATGCATCTTGGTCTTCTCAGTCAAAAAAACACATGCGAGAAAAGATTTCACCTTATCCAGTAAAGCCAGGTTTGAAAGAAGAGCCAATCACAAACTGTTAGAAAGGGCTGGCAGGGGAGCACTGCAGGAAGGTGACAGAGACTGACCTTTATTAAAATTCTGAGTAATTGATTATTCTGTCTGGAATTGCATCTTTTGGAAGGCTCAGGATTCAGCCAGGACTAAAGTCCTACAGGAAAGTTACTACACAAGCTGAACTTAAAAATCAGAAAATACATGAAAACTGTATCATATTTACATGAATCCAAACTGTAAAACCTACTACCCACAGCTCCTGAGGTTTTAAATAACTTAGGAGAAGGAACTGGGTTATGTAGGGGTTTATCTTAAATAATGTGTGCTTATTTGAGGCACTGGGACTCTCCCTTTCTCCACTAATTCTATTGCAAGCTTTCTTTGCCAAAATAGGATGTAGCCCCTCATAAACCGCCAATTCCAAAGGCACCTGAACACGTGATCTGACCTGTTCGGATGGGAGGTAGGTAGCATGAACTGGAACTCCACCACACAAGTGTTATCCTTCAGCTGGCGATGCTGGACACTGTTTAACTCATAGGCAATATATGCCCTTCGAACGTACACCTGGTTAGAGAGAAACTCAGTCAGCTTAACTGTGCTAAGGAAGCAGAAAGAGAGAAAGAAGACAAATAATACCCCAGAGATTTAAAAAAAAAATTAAAAACCAAACAGATACCTCCAAATGAATATCTAGATAGAACTCTAATTCAACTAGAATTTAAAGTTATTCTTTGAGGAAGGCCAGTCTGGCAGGATACAACCATCAGCACAAGGCACACAGGGTAGGCTGACCACATTCTCTGACAGCAGCTTCACTTCCAATCCTTTCAACCACCTAAGTCTTCTTCAAGCAAAGAAGATATCTTGAATCTGAAATTTCAGTCAGTTATGGATATTAATGCTGCTAAATGCCAGACTCCAAGTATGCCAGATTCCACACCACCTACAGCTCTCCTAATCTTGCAGGGTAGCAGTGCTCAAAACAACAACAACAAAAAAACCCAAACAAAAAAAAATGAAAAATTAAAAATATTTATTTTTTCAGAAGGAATAGACTTACCTCCAAAGCTGCCATTCTTACCACCTGGTTACTGTGGTAGAAAAAGTTGGGTAGCACATCAAAGATGGATGTCTCAGACAAAATGAGTTTCTAGAAGAGATGACATTAAGCAGGGTTTTAAAAGACAACTGCCTGTCTTGCAAACAGTATCAGGTAAAAAAAGCAAAAACCCCAAATCAAGCCTGACTAGTTCTGATTTCCATGCTTTTTCTGTTGTTCATCAAGGATTATGACCTTTTTATATTAAATAATAGAATTAGAGAATATCTCAATTTGGAAGGGACTCATAAGGATCAGAGTCCAACTCCCTGCTCCTCGCAGGACTACCTAAAACTAAACCATATGACTAAGACCATTGTCCAGATGCTCTTTGAACTCTGACAGGCTTGGTGCCGTGACCACTTCCCTGGGGAGCCTGTTCCAGTGACTAACCACCCTCTTGGTCAAAAACTTTTTCCTAATGTCCAGTCTGAACTTTCCCTGACACAGCTTCACCCCATTTCCTCCTGTCCTATCACTGGTCACCAGAAAGAGGAGATCAGCACCTCCACCTCTGCTGCCTCCCTTGAGGAAGTTGTAGACTGTGATGAGGTCATTCTGGTATCAGTGTAAGAATGAAAACAAAAATGAGGGGGAAGCTAGAAACCAGAACCAATTCCAAGCCACATGGACCTTGGGACTACAAGTGAGATTTAATACAGAAACATTAAGATCAATGAGAAAAAGGCAGGGAAACAAGGAGAGAAGTTTGGTAGATACCTGCAGGTTCTCAATGCAGAACTGGTGTCCATACATGTCAATAGCGGACAGGAAGATGGACTCCACCTGGTTGTGACGCAGCTCGTAGGATGGCAAATGGGAAGCAATGAGAACCTGGTAAACAGCAAACACAAGGAGTGTCAGTGAAAGGAGCTATGCTGGGCCATCAGCAGGAGGCTGTTACCTCCAAGGCAGCAATAGTCTGCTCCATCCCAGAAGAGGCAGCTGGTTTCTCCTGTGAATTCTGTGGCACCTGGGTGATGCTGCAAACTCTCTCCCCTCCCCAGCCTCATTTGTGTATCTGCTCGGTTTGTATTATTGGCAATTCCCCATGGAGAAAAGGAACAGCTTCAATCAAGTTCCATCAGTGCATGTGATTTAGCACTGCAGAGCTGCTAGTCCTGGGGATTGCCTGACCGGCTGTTAATTGGAAAGCAGATCTGGCAGGCAGCAGCTGTGGGGAGGCCAGCAACAGAGACCGCCTTTCACAGCTTCCAAGCAGAGGAAGCAAGAGACACTGGTGCCAGGTATTAAATGCCCAACATGAAGGATACGAAGATAGGAAGGGGAAGCAGCTTGCTGGGGAAAATGAAGTGAAAGAGCAACATAAAGACATACACAGGGACTGCAGCACCATCCCCTGCATGCTGCTGAGACGTTCAATAACTGAATGGTTCAAGGACACAAATACAATCCTGAAGTAAACATAAGGTCACTGAGCAGCTTCAAACACCCTATTCATTTTCAACAGTCAAGCTCTGAAATAAAAGGAGAGATCCCCAAAGTGTCAGCTTTCCTACTTAGGACTTTTAGAATGGAGATAGGGACTGTGGAGTGAAAGGAGTGATCAGACTACAGGGTAAGCATTACCATGAAACGATTATGTCCTCTCACTCCTTCCTGGCTACAGACTAACTGCTAAAGAGGAAGCTCACAATAATATCCAGGTAGATATCTGGCATTCAAATTATTATCTGTACTAGACTCTTGGAACTGACAGTATCAAGAGTTTTTCCAATTATTTTCAGGTTAAAAAGAGATTGACAAAACGCAACTCAAAAGCTAGGAGAAACCCTGCAAAAGACCAACATAATTCTTTGCAATAATTCCTTAGCAGTTGCAAAGAACATCTGGTTCTTGTGTAAATTTCTCTCCCTATTCTCTGCACACACTGATTCGCAATTATAAGGTAGCTGATGAACCCGGATAGCATGTCCTGGCTGTTTACTGTACAGCTGCCTGCACATTCCAGGCAGCCTGTGCTTGTTGGGCTCACAGATTATAAAGCCAGAAGGAACTATAGTGACCATGTATTTCGACTTCCTCTATCGCACAAACCACATAGGCTACTCTTAATTAACTCCTATTTGAGCCAGACAAAACTTCTTGGAGGAGTAGGGACAAAAGAATGTAATCTTAACTTCAAATTTTACAGTGATTGGGAATCCACTGCAATCTTTGTTAGACTGTCACAATGGTTAATCATTGGTTAATTAGCTTCGTTGTTAAAGTGCTGCTCACAGTAATCCACTCTTCACATTTGCATAGTAATCAAAATAAACATCAAGAGAGATAGACTTTCCAAAAGAGCGAGCTCCAAGTGGGAGCAGTCCCTATTGATCTGATCAGCAATGGCACAGTCTGTCTCTAGCAGGGATCAGCTTGGACTGCTAAACACGCTCCCTTACCTGGCGTGCTCGCAGGGCCACTTTAGCGTTGGTTGTCTTGCTGAGCTGGGTCAGCTCTGTCAGAATATTAATCAGCTCATCTGTCAAGGTGGGGTCACGGCCACATAGCTGGTCCTAAAAATAAAGAGAAGTGAAAATGTTTACAACAGAGGAAGACCATCTTCCATCCTCCTACAAAGGAGTTTAAACCTGAAATACATACACACATGCACTCAGGGGCTGGAGCAGATCACCTCTAGAGGTCCCTATCTAAATTATTCTGTTATTCTGTGCTTTCAATATTAGGCTTTCAATAATTTGACACATATAAATAAAGCTAGAGAGGAAAGAAGGCACTGGCACCATCACCCATTTTATTTGTAGCATGTGTTTTGGCATCCAAACACAGGAGAAATACTGACTTGTCAAAGAGATTCAAGTAAAACATCTTCTCATTACCCAATTTCAGCTTTGTATGATAATTGTCCCCTAGCAGCAATGCAAAATTCAAAGAGCATTTAATTATAGCAAAATGCCTTATGTAGCATGCAAAGATTAGCAAACTTTCACTGTCAGAGGTGACCAAACAGAAAGAGTTTAACTGCCGGGAGAACCTCCTGAAGTCCACTTAAAAAAACACCTCAAAACCAAAAAAATCCCACAATTCACACCCATAAACCAACCACATGCTTTGTACAGCTTCATCAACACCAGAAAAAAAAAATCCTGTTGTTCCTCTAACAAGGCTAAGCAAAGCTAACTAAAACCATAAATTACATGTTTCCTGCCACAGGAAACCAGGACTGACTCCGTAGTATTTCTTCCAATCAAAGAATCCTGGTTCTGAGGAAGCTCACTAGCTTACTTTACTGTCTAAATTGGCTGGATAAATCAATAAAACTGAACAGCATCATTTTCAGTGTTAATGCTGTTTCAAAACTCTTTTGGATTCAGCCATTCAAAAAAAATGCCAACAGTAAAGACTTTAATCTGTTTTGTTTTCTGAACAGAGGAGGTGCACTCTTACGCACACTTTCTTCCAGAAATAGTTTCAATTCCCACAAATAATCCCACAGTCTTCAACTACTCACACTGTCTTGTGAGCCTCTTCCCTCTCACTCCTGAAGCTGGAAACCCTCTAGGAGCCTCTAATGTGTTTCTTTCTATACAGCATTTAACAGCTTTTCTCTTGGTAAATGAATCATAGAAGGAAAATGTGAGATGCAACAGGGATATGCAACAGGAAAGAGAGTTGGTGCCTTAAAGTTTTAAGAGATTTTAAACACATACAGTCCAGAAAAGGCTCTTTGAAGATCCAAGGAATAGAAGGGGGAAAAAGGGAAACCTCTGTGCGGTAGGTTAGTTTATCAAACTAACTGCCAGGGAAAATACAGTAAAAGACAAAAAACAAATACTACAAGTCCCATAGACTGACTAACAAATAACAGCTCATACTACATGAGATTCCAAAGCTAAGTAGCTTTTCCCCCACATCTCTCTTGACCCCTTTCTCTCCAACCCCACTAAAGCATGCCATCTGTAGGAATGATGGCATACATCTCTCAGGGAGAGAGACCACAGTCAGAACACTCTTATTAAAAAATCTAAGCTACTAACTCTTATGAGATTGTTGTGCCCTCCTGAGACTTGGGCCAGCAAACATTACAATGATTGTTCCCAAAGACAGTTCTGTAAATTTATCCACTCCAGGTCACTGTGTGAATTGACAGCGAATAATTCAAGAACTGCCTTGATCATATTTGAAATACAAATTCCTGGGTGTTGTAATGTTACTGCTCAAGGTAACACAAGTTCGATAGGATACAGGGCATCTGCCATGCCACAAGCAATTCTGTCCAGTTAAGACTAGGATGTGCATACAACAGTCAGTTAAGTACATAAAATGAACATACAACTTCAAATCACACTATATTTCAACAAATATATGAAGGATGAAGTAGTTCCCATCCTGCCTTAAACGCCTGCTAGCTAAAAAAGGTGAATGATGGCAGCATAACACTATTACTAAAACCATCCTCAGAGCCCCTTGTTAATAATGGATTCCTAGGGATACATCAATAACAGCAACATAGGCATCAAGGTATTTTGACATGATGTTTGCCCTTGGAGGACAAACTTAAACCATCCCACATAAATAGCCTGGCAACCCATAAAATGCCACAGCCTTCACCATGATTACACCAAATATGCCACGGGGTCCCTCAGACATGAAGAATAACGTGAGTCGGAAGAAAGAGGAATGACGGTCTTTTGGTTAACGGCGTGACCTGTAACTCGGCAGACGGTAATCCCTAGCTGTGCCACAGATGACACTGTGACCAAAGGCACATTGCTCCTCGTGAGCCCCCGTTACCCACTGGGTTCGAGAAGTTTGTGTGAGGGCAGACGCCCATTTGCAAGGCCTCGGGCACCGCACTGGCAGAGGCCACACAAATGGCGCTTGGATCACCGGTTAGCTACCCAGCTGTTCGTCCACCATGTGCAGCATGATCCCTCCAGTATGTTTTAAGTTCTAGCAAACTGGGATGGTGGCCTTTACTTGAGTAGAAATAACTGAGAGGTGGGAAGAATGACTACACGGGAAGGAAAAAGGAAAACTCTTTGACGTTTCTCTGCGTTAGCTATCTCCCAGCACACCCCTCGTTCCCTCAGACGGACGTTGTGCCGGCCAACTTGAAGACACAGCAAGGCTCTGCCTCCAAGACGTGGCTTGCGTTGAGGTGAAAAACTAGACAAAAAGTTTCAGTCCCATTTTAGCAAGAAATAATCAGGATGACAACAACAAAATAAAGCAGGTAGCTGGCGCTGCACTGGCTTTTGCCTGCACTGATTGGCAAAGGCAGCGAGCAAAGCCTCAAACCAGCTCTTTGACAAGGCCTAACGCCTCCCCGGCACCCCCGTGTAATTACACACTTGAGTGACTGGACTCTGAAGAAAATTGAAGGCCTGAGCTGCGAACAGCTGCCATTTTCTCTCTCCATCACGCCAGCATGATTACTTGAGAAATGAACAGCCCCGGCTCAAAGCTACTCCAGAATTCTCAGAGGAAATATGGCTCCGTGTTCAAATAATGAGATTCTTAAGGCAAGCGTTACTTACAATCACACCACACACCAAAAAGGGAAAGAAAAAAAAAAAAAGGGAAAAAAGGAGAGCCAGAAAGAAAGAATGCCAGTGTCCTTATATCTTACAAATTAGAATTTAAGAAACTCAGCCTCAGCCTAGGACGATTATGACTCTTTTTCTGCGTTTGAGAGTTATTTTGTGGATGGCTACTTTGGACGTATTTTTGGCAGTAACAGACCACATGATGTTTGGAGGAAAAAAAAAAAAAAAAAAAAAAAAAAGGAGGGGGGGAAAGAGAGAGATAGTATTGTAATTAGCCTCTTAAAAAGCAGGACACCAAACTCCAGTCTGTTGGAAATCATGTTGTAGCTAAATTCATCCTGCCTTGATGAATGTGGGCATTCATTCTGCTTCAAAGCATTATGTGGGGCAAGGATTTTTTGAGGCTTTTTAGGAAACAGGAAAAAAGAGACAGATTCAACTGTTGTTTTTTAATTATTTTTCCTAGGGATGTAATTTACTGGGAGTTTTACCCAGTAGAGGGGGACTGAAATTAATGAGAACTGAGATTTTTCATGGAGTAACAAGCCAGAAGAACATGGGTGATAGGTCCTGGCATGAGGATTCATTTGTTTCTAGGGTGGAATCTGTATCTGTCCAAGAGGAATTCCAACCCCAGAAGATTCCCCATCCATTTGCAAGCTCTCTGGACAGCCGCACATCATCCCAAGGGTCAGAAGCCTGATCTGGAGTGACCAGCTTTGTGCTGAGATATTGAGTCCTAGTCAGATTCCATAAGGCAGCCCAGAGTACAGCCAGTCCGAAAGCACCACTGCAGACCTGAGATAAGACTTTATGAGACTATAACCAGGAAGAAGCTAAGAGAGGTTTGCCACCACTGCCAAACCTATAAGACCAAACTATGGTTCATCAAGGAAGAGCACATGAAACCCCTCAAGGGCCTCCATACGGGCTGGCTAATGCCACTCACTACCAGGAAGTCACCCTCATTAGTAATGAAGGACCATAAAAATGTTGCTATTACAGAATTATTACCACAAAAAAAACCATCTGCTTTTTGTGCTGGTAGCATATTGCTTTGCCTTCCAAGCAACTCCAGTTTGAGTACTATGAGCTATATCGAGACAGGACCTCTCTGAGACCCCTGAAGATGAAGAAGCAAACTAAACCAAGTATAAAGTCACAGCCCAGTGTCTGAAAGTTAGCCTTTAGCATCCTCCCAATGTAAGAGTTAAGTCTGCATTCTTATCTCCCCACAGATGCTCACAAATCACTTGCATAATTAGCCTTCACTACACTCTGATAGGCAATCAATGCAGGACAGTCATGAACCAGAAGGTGTACAGACACTGAGCTGAACAGTATGTTTTGGGTCTCCTCTAATGCATGGCTTACATGCGCTAAGAACACATGAAGAAACTCTACACTGCTGCCACTGCTTCTATAGCTAGAAGGCTTGCATCTTTAAGGATGAGAGCTGTCAATTCAGTATCTTTCAAAGCATCAAACATAAAACTACAAGAAGCAACAAATTTCTAGAGCACCAATACACAACTTACAATGAGCATTGTAACAAGCAGGTTCTTCTTGGTGACCTGAGCGTGTGAGAAGATGTAGTTCAATACAGCATTCATATCACTTTTATTCTCTTCCCGAAGGGTAAAGACACACTTGTCATAGTGACCTGCAATCAGAAAGGCACATTTTTTTCCAGTCTCTACACCTCTGTGTCAAGGAATACAAGTTACTAGATGTGTCCTTATTTTTCTACATATATGTTTTCAGAATCTACTTTGCATGGCCCACACATTCAATTCTGGGAAGGAAGCATTGCTCCCACCACCACCCCTTCAACTGCAAACTTTAATTTAAACATCCTACTCTTATTAAAACAGTTCCAATACCAAATACCTCCTCTGTGAGCAATATGAAGAGAGGAATGGTGATCTCAGTCTTTCATTCAAATGACAACCAAAATAAAATAATAGCAAAAAGACTTGCACCATTCTCTACTACCAGCAAATCGAAGTGGAAATGAATCTGCTGTACTGTTAGGCTTGTGCAGGTATTGGAGCAGGACAAAAGAAAAGTAGAGCAGAATCTGAACTACCTGTAAGAGCTAGAGCCGCAAAATTAGCTAGTGCTTCATTGCCATCTTGTGCCTGGATACAGCAGCGCAATGCATTTATTTCAATTCTCGGTTTCAGGCTGAGGCTTGAGGTTTGTTCTTTATGAAGAGCAAGCAGCTTCCTGGTATTTTACAGCAGGTGCAAACAACTCAGTGACTTTTTTTTTTAACTGCACTTGATTTTCTTAGTATAGAATTTAATGAACAGGCAAGATAGAACTAAATAGCACGGTGAATTTAAACAGTTTTTCTGATTCTAATTTTTCTGCAGATGCTCAGAAATCAAGCTTCTAACAGGAAGCTTCTACATGCGGAATACCCGAGTGGGGGAACTCTCCAGTGGTGGGCCACAGAGTCAGTGAGGCAACGCAAAGGAGAACTGCTTCATCTCTTGTCTAGAACAAGCAGAGACCACACAGACTGGCCAAGCCTTAGCAAGCTCAATAACAGACTAGAAATGGCAACACAAAGAAACTCATAATTCAGTGAGTCTGTCTTTTTACTCCAGGTCATACAAAAGTCCTCACTTAGAGGATCATAAACTCATATAGGAGCTACTCTTTTGAAGATTTACAGGGAAAATGAGCACTCCTATACCAAAAAGAGACCAGAGTCATACTATGCCATGTAAACTGTGAGTAAGATGACATGGAATGTACAAGATGATGGGCATACCAACAGTGGAAAACCACCACGACGGCTTTGGGGTAGAGTTTGTCATTTGCTTCTCATAAACATTATGAGCACTCTTACCACGAAAACTCAAACTGGACAAAAGCTCCTCTACAAAAACCAGGAGCTGACTGGCAGATCTTTAAAAGAAAACCTGTGTAGCTTAGCTTCACCACAAAGTTGGAGTAATCTTTATTGAAGAGAGTCGATGTGGACCTTCTGGGAGGAAACATGGTTCTTTCAGAAATCGAATCCTTGATGTGCTTAGAGACTCACCATGCTGAAACTGAGTCTCCACCTTCAGATACTGACGGAGCAGATCCATCACCACTGCTTTCATGTGACCCCGAATACCACTCCGGTACCTGCAGAAGCAAATACATCAAACCTAGCACTGAGTGAGACCAGCACAGACCTGCTTCTGAAGACCTACAGGTGAGTAACACTCAACACGAGTGGCAGAATAAGCCTGTTTGCTTACGGGAAGAAGCAAAGTACCTGGTTCTCAAAAACCCCAGTTGTCATGTGAATACATAACCCCTGCCATTACTGTTGTGGGTTAGCATGGCTCACGTTTTGCGTCAAGATGTCCTTTTTCTTCTAAAAATACTCAAAAACTCTAGACACTGAAAGGCATAACACACACCAGCAGCTTGATGAAATGGCCAAGATGTGATCAGTGCCAGGACAGAAGTTAAATCTGTCTCTCACACGGCAAAGAGAAAAAGAAGAAGAATCTGTATGTGTGCTTCACACAGGCAGCCAGGAGTCACACACACAGCCCCCTCACTGTTGACCTCCCTGAAGGAACTATGCAGGCTTATTCCTAGTGATTTAGACTCCGAGTGTAATAAAACCATTTGAATAAAGACCAGCAGGCTCAGGTCTTTCAAAGAGCACCCCCCAAAAAAAAAAAAAATTTAGAAGGCACCCCTGAAAATGTCTCACCTCTGTACAAGCTGCACAATGCTCTGAGTGTTCATGAAGAAGACCTCACGCTCTGATTTGCGGTTCAAGGTGGCTGCATGGCTATCCAAGATATTGGCAATCTGAAAGAGAGCAATCACATGACAGTTCCAGTCCTCTATGGGAAAATCTGGCTGAAAACCAGTAGAGAAGCTGAGAACTTCCAGACAGTCCAGAGCAGAGCTCCACCAGACTCCAGCAAAAGTCAAAGCCTTAAACTGCTAAGAAAGTTAAAGACCTGACAATGATACAAATATCAACGTACAATATTGTATACTGGAGAAATCATCTTCCAACACCTCATTACCTGATCAAGCCTCCCTTAGCTGCAACTGCTCTTTTATAAGGTTACGTTGACACTATAAATTGCACTGCAGCATATGTACCAGGCAAAAAGCAAATAAATAAATGCCCACAAGGCCACTGACATGTTTAAACTGCTTTCAAATTGCCTGTTTAAAGCTATACTGAGCAGGGAACACATACGCTTCAGCACAGGTAAAGGAGGCAAGCCTTTAAGCTCAAGTGATACAGGGAAGTATCTTTCATCATGAAGATCCCATGTTCAAACACACCATTAGGTCCAACTAACCTCCAGATAATTTCAAGGAACTTTCTCTCTCTCTCTGCCTCAATGCAAAACAATTTTTATTCCTCTAGATAAGTGTGGTTGATCACCTGTTGGCTGGGAAACTGGCAAAGGACTGATGTGATGTTGCTGGCATATTGGGCCATCTCCTTCTTGATGGACTTCTCTACATTGGGTGGGATCCGTCCAGAAACACTGGTCATGATATCCTGAAGTTCCAGCAGAGGCAAAGATGGATCCCTCAGTGTCTTCATTAGTCGCTCAACCCAGCCTTTCACCTAGAGAGAGACAAGTCAGTGTAAAGACAAGCACAAAGAAAAGAATAAGCAGCAATAAGGAAAAAAAGGAAAGGCTTTTCATTGAGGTCTTCTTCAATACTGTTTTATCATACAGCTAGTCCAAGGACTAAAAAGAGAGAACTGGGGTAGATGACAAAGCTGCTGTGCTACCTTAAGCCAACAGCTGACTCAGATTCGTGCACCTACTTTCCTCCTCCCTCTTGGACTTCTACCACAGCTGGCTGTGCACGCAGCTCCCACGTACAAGGCTGCAAGCATAAGCAGTAAAGATCAAGCTCAACTCCTTGTCTTTGTTTTGGGTGCCACAGGTGGGACTCTCCAATGAGACTGACTATAAGGAAGTCTAAGAAAGAAAACCAAATTGAACTGGCACTAGCAGGGTAGTACTGCCCTGACTCCTGGTCCTCTGGCTGTGACATGGAAATTGGCAAGCCTTACCTTGAACTGAAAGAATATTTGTGTTCTCGCTCTGAAACAAGAAGTAACCAGTACCTTGCTGCTGAAGTAGGGCTCTGGCAGGCAGTATCCATTCATCACATTGACCAGGTTATCTAGGACATAATGGAAGATGCGATGCAGTTTCTCGCCTCGAAGTGCTGTGCTCTGGATCTGTGGCAAGGCACCTGTGTGCAGTTCAGCCTGGAAACACAACGAACAGCACAGCATCACTAACCCTCCTGTTTGGCATCAGCCATGGTGGTAACATCTTGCCCTCGACTCAGATTTAATTTGCAAGAATTCCCAGAGTGGAAAATGCACTTGGTTGAGAGACAGAAAAGTTATAAGCTGGAATCTCCAACAGTTCTATGTTGTGTACACCCACAAAATAACCTTCCAGCCTCTCTTCCAAATACATTACAGTTGATCTCATTGTTTAGATCCAGGATGACCAAAAGTCTCAAAGAAAAGCACAGGAAAAATCAACCGTTTGGTGCTGACCATCACTTTCCACCCCCTGCACAACAACCTCCCACGATTTTCAACTAGCTATTGCTAATGGAACAATAGATTCTCTTCCACTGCCACCAACTACATCCCAGCCTACCATCCCTAAATGAATATATCTCTTTGCCTTTCACCTTAAAAAAGATCCGTGTCCTAGGCTCTTTTTTTGTATTTCTACATTTGCTACAGTTGCCTTCACAGGGCCTGACACTCTTGGAGTTGGGATATCAACTCCCGTCCTCCCAAAGAGGGTCACTTAAAGAAGAATATATGATAAAAAGAAGTTAAATAAACTTGCAGAGGAATAAAGCAGATAGAAAAATCTGGCCAACATCCAATATCCTAGACAGCCATGTACCCACAATAGCACAGAGGGAAGAAGAGAACAAGAATGGTACGTAAACTTAGCCTGAATCAGAGAAAGAGACAATGATCTGAGTCCTAGTCCTCATCTGAGACAAATAAATGGTAAAGTGACAATTCCAGTACAATGCACAAATCTGAAATTGGTTCAGTACACTGAACCATCTCATACCACTCTCAACATCAGTCCCCTATTAAAACCACAAAAAACATCTGCGCTTCCTGCAACTTTCTCACCTGCTGAACCCTGCTGGGATCATCCAGCTGGAGCTTGGCAATCACACAGCCTGGATCCAAGGCTGCCCCTGGGCGTTTGACATAATGGATGCAGCCTGATTCTCCTGCTGTTAGTGTCATCACCATTTTCATCACCTGTAGCAAGGAAAACAGGTTACACACTCAGCTTCCATGTTCCCCAAATGGTTCTAGTTTTGTGAGCCAGCAGCCAATGTCCTACCACAGACAAACTAACCTGCATGAGCACCTTTTGCGTTCAGGCTTTCTCAAAGGCTTAAAAGCACACACACACTGGGAACAAACCCCCAGACGCTTAAGTGAATGGTAGGACAAAATAATTGGCCACAAATTAGCACAGCAGGAAGCCATCCTCAGGAATGCCTCCTGTTCTACACCGCTTGGACCAACAGGTACTCAAGAAGGTCCCACATTCAACAAAATGAACAAACCAGATACAATTTACTGCTGCAGCTGCTGCACTCTAAAGGCTAGAAGTGGGAGAGCCACTCTCAAAAGCTACAGCAACACATTCACTTTTAGCAGAGGGAACTAGGATTACTGTCTAGAGGTCACAGGTCTCGGATCACTCTTCGCAAACAGGGATGCTTCCTTAGATCAACCATGGAAGCTCTTGCCTTTGGAGCAGAAGGCAAGGAGACAGTCTAGTTTTACCAATCCCATACTATACACCACAACTGGGAACACAGGAACTGAGTAGGTGGTTCCTTCTTAGCCATGGCTCTGTTGCAGCTTAAAAGCACTTACATAAAGTATCTGGATCTCTGGCTTGATATTTTTCTCCTACACATTGTCCCCAACTGGTTTAATTGCGCCCCTGTCAACACACACCCTCCCCTCCCTCAAATCTGTATTGAGCCATGCACTCCTACACAACCTCTCACACTTTCCTCACAGTGATGCAGAAATTGTTCATCATCCTCCTCTCTAAGAGTTAAGTAACTTCCAAGGGAGAAGGGAGGAGTGACACTTACTAACTCATCCAATCAACCTGGTAAATGATCAGGTAATCAGAGAGAAGTCTTAATTTGTTACTTAATCCTGGCATGTAACTCCGCTTCTGAGTCTGTGTTAGTTGTGTGGTCTACAAGTAGAAGGCCTTCTTCACCTCAGCTAGAAAACACAGTGTACATGGATCCCACTCTCCCTTGGTATCACAGCAAGATGACAACCACAGTCTCACTGCTGAGAATTTTGCTTATCAGTTGGTATACAGTCATTAACACTCAAATTTCAGCTGCTAAGTAATTTCTTCCCCACCCCATCACTCTCACTGCCGATTCCTGCATTAGTCCAAGTTAAAACACAGACAAAATTTGGAAAGGAAATACTGTGAATTATCCCTCAACACTCAATTCCCAGTTCCAAAGCATTCAACTTTTCCCCCCCCAGCTTTTGCCTGGGCAGATTCCACATCTGCAGCCAAGTCAGTTCTTTGAGACTCTTTTACCTCTATTTCTGCAAAGCACTGGCCTGCAAACACGTGTCCCCCATCCTCCACCACATACTGGATAAGCTTCCCAGCTGAAGGTGAGCGCAGAATGGAGGGATCGTTCTCCTTTTCAAACACACAGGTCTTGTTACCTATAGTGATGCGATACCTAGGAAAGAACAGGACACATCACTGCAACAGAATTTCTTGTAGAAAGCATGGGAAGGGAAAAATCCATTCTCCCCTTCCCTATTCTATTTCAGAACAAAACTAAACAAAAACACCTCAACCAGCTCTTCTGAGGTGAATGGTATGGCCCTGCATATGAAAGTTCAGTTTAATCATATTGAAACAGGACTATGGAAGCCAGGGATCAGAAAACAGATAGAATAGCCCTTAGCAAGGTTGTATGTATGTTACTTTTGTGCTGCTTCTCTACCAACCGGTACCACTCACTGTCAGAACCAGAACCAATGAAGTTCAAGATTTCATATAAACTAAAATGGATGTTAGTGGATACTACACTTGCCATACATAATGCACAACACATTCATCAAACTGTGCACCTCATGCAAAATCCTCTTGTATACAGAGCAAAGCTGAAAAAAGCAGGATGCACCCATGTAGCAGACTAAGAGATTGAGATTTTACAGCATTTCCCAACCCAGAAAGTAACCGAAACTTTCTTTGTGCTCCTGACGAGATTTGTTATACTTGTCACAGAAAAGAAACCAGCAGAGGGGGCAGTGGTTCACATTCCAGAAGCTGGAGACTTTCTGGCCTTATGGCTATGATCCCTGAAGGGAATTTTGAGGCAACACACTGAAATAGTAAGTCTTGCATCTATTTCTGAGGCAGCTATGGAGTTTCAAGGATTTTAAAGATTTTCATATTCTGCTTTTTGTTGGTTGGTGGGGGTTTTTTTTATAATCCAAAATACATTCAGATCTTTCTTCTAACAGTAGCCAAGATCTGTTCTTCAGGTGAAGGCAACTTCTCCCTCTAAACTCATCCATAATACATCTAGTAACCTCTTCCTAGGAGAGAATTCCACTCCTAGCTGATCTTTGGGAAGCATAAAGTTACAAGTACATCTAATTTTGGCATGTATATAAACGTTAAACATTAATCTTTACAGGTTGCTACCTGTCCACCTCTTCTTTCATGTAGGTGGTATAGCTGCTACCATCATAAGATAGGAGCAGTCCTCCATCACTCAGTCGGTGCACATCAACTTCCACACATGAGCTGTTCATGATGACCACATAGGAATTGGGAGACTGCCGGGTCACCTGCAAATCCACAAGAATAGTATGTATCACATGAAATAAACACAGCATTCATTGATAATGCCTTGGTTGCCACAAGATACACAGTTTTCCAAGCACTGCAACAGTGGGAATTAAAGAAGGGGAACAGAGCCATTTGTTCTCACACTAGATGGAAAAAAAAAAAAAAAAAGTAAAAAAATTTGGGATCACAAAGCAAAGCACTTAGCAGTCAAAAGGATGCCAGAACTAATGCTGTCCATGAATCTTGATTTAATCCTCTCACACTTATGCACTAATTGTACAGGTTTGATTAGGCAATCATATACCATTTCTTCACCCCGATCTACATAC
Organism: Astur gentilis; assembly: GCF_929443795.1. NCBI lineage: Eukaryota > Metazoa > Chordata > Aves > Accipitriformes > Accipitridae > Astur > Astur gentilis. The sequence goes on along the minus strand of NC_064885.1, from coordinate 2,363,333 downwards.
AAGTCACAGTCATGTACTAAAATTGCATCATGAATGACATAACTTGAAAAATAAAAAAAAGAGAGATTGTCTCGCAGAGAAATCAGCTAAAGCTCTTCCTGGATAAAGGGATTCTATCACAGTCTCTGCCACTAAGTTCCTATCTGAAGCTGGGTAAATCACCTAAAGCATACTTTAGCTGCTGTTCAGTGCCTCTCTACTTCTCATCAAAGGGGTCCCAAGGTAAAATCATGGAGGTTCAGGGGAGCAGAATACTCCTAGCTGCAAAAACCAGTATGTGATCACATCATTAAAAACTTCATCATATTAAATTTGCCCGAGGAAGCTGATTAAGATTGCACAGGCAATCTTACGTCTAATATTTCCTAACTTTTGTATGTTTGGTTTCGCAACCTTTAAACAGTATTTCTAACATTGTTTTTTGCACACAGCAAAGAAAAAGCAACACTAAAGGGAAAAAATGCTACAAATACTGTCATGCTGATGAAACTGGGCTCAAACACCCAACAGAGTAGATCTACATATTCAGAAACATCACTTGAAAGTTTTGGTCAACCAACACGCAGTAGTCTTTGCCTATAACTAAGTATGCTTCACCCTATGCAGAGCATTTTTTGACTCCGAAAGGTTAAAATGTTTAGAGATACACAGAGATATTGCAATGGAAAGATGTGAGAGGATATTACCAAGGGAGATAGTACTGATTTCGTAAGCCCAATAAAGCAAAGAAAATAAACCCTGCACAGATTTAATTCCAATAAGTACACATATTACAAAGATTAAGCCGGAGCAGCACACAAAAAGACATTTCCAATTAAAAGTGACAAGAGGATAGGTTTCCACACTGGACATCGTACCTTCAGCACATATTTCCGTCCTTCATAGATGAGTTCCACATCCACAGTGTTTAGCAGAGTATGAGCAGGCAGGACTTGGCCCCTTGAAAGAGAAGTACAAAACAAAACTAGTCTTCCAGAAGCCACTAAATGGCTATCAGGGGCACAAGCATGTTCAAAGATGCATGCAAGAATTTGGAGAACACTAGCAGAGAGATGGGAGTAGGCTTTTAAACTGCCTCTGCTCACGAATGACACGTAACAGTTTGACAAAGCCAGCCCACCTCTCTCTAGCCACACAGACTGGCTTTACTCTCCTTTCCATTCACCCACTTTTGCCTTAAAGAAGAGTCTGCAAAAGGAACATCACAGCCTGAATTACAGAACATGTAGCATGACTTAACATAGGGATAAAGCAGCTTTTCCCCCTGCAGCTCTATCTATGGACTCAACAACAGGACACTGAGGGGAAGAACTCTGTTAAGAGCAGACCTGCTTGGATCACATCAGGTTTAGCCTGATGGAGTGTTATGACTAGTTTTCCTACAGTGCCTGCAGAAGCAGAAAGGGTTTTCTAAGCACTAGTCAGAAACAGTTAATTTGGAATATTATCTCAAATCTGGAAAATTAAATCAATCCTCAAAACAAGAAGACAGTACTTGGTGATTCAAGACTCCCTAATGTTGCCCTAGCAGCTCACAGAGGAAGAACTCCACATTTCTGAGCCATTTCTTCATTTCTGCCAAAACTGCCAGAAACCAAACCAATCTGTGCAAACAGCAGGGGATATTTTGGGGAAATGCACAGATATCTGCCACTTTGCTTAGGCCAGTAGATAAACAGCTTCCCGGGGCCAGAGAACAGTCAGCAGATAACAAGCTTTGTGCATTTCTGGACTGGACTGTACTTGAACAAAACTTGTAAATCAAAACTAATCACTACCTGCTTATCAGCTGTCTACCAGATCAGCTTGCAATTTTACCTTTCTAGAGAGTGCAGAAAGTTTGAGACACTGTTTCGGAAGCTCACATCAGCCACATGCAGAGCTCCACACACCACTCCCAGCATGGTATCAGGCCTTTCAGCCTAGAAAGAAAGGGTACATACACAGTTACATCTCCTTTAGCTTGAGTCTATTCTGGACACCCACTTGAAGAATCAACAGTCTCAGCTCTATCTTCGGTTCACAGCCAACCTCTCTGTAAAATTAAGTTGGTGTAGCATCCATGCAAACACTATGTAGAAGCAGTTACCTCCATAACTCCTTAAAAGAAAACCACACTTTTTTTCTTCCTGGATCAAACCTTGAAGCTCCACCTACATTTCCACTACCATCTGTCCCAAAATGCAACCCAAAATTCTAGCCTTAATTCACACATACACCAAGATGCTTTTCTGGCCAACTTTTAAGACCACGTTTCCCAGACACGGATGACCTGGGATTTTGATATAAATAAAGAACTAAGACCAGTGAAAATGTTTATTCATAAAGTGGTAAGTGGAAGTTAACCATTCCTAAGTCCTTGTCTTCTTGCAACCAGCATGCACCAAGCTTGTCTCCCCACCCCCTTCCCCCCCCTCACTCCAATTTGTAGTCCTGTAAAGCAAGCAGCTGTACCTGAACTTTCTCTGCAATAAGCCGATCCAACCAGCCAGTGTCAATGCGGTTCTGCTGGAAGCTTTCTGTTTCCAACAGTTTAATCAAGTACTCAACAGTGGTTCGGAAATCCCCTCGGATGGACAGCTCCTTCAAAGCCACTACCATGTTTCTGAAAGAGAAAAGAATCCTATTATCTATCCCATATTAACAGTAATGTGGTAACTCTAGATAGCTCCCCATGAGCTGTTGGGAAAAAAACGTCTGAAGGTAATAGCAGAAGAGCTTGTGCAGTGGAGCAAGATCCTATATGACATGCTTGGGAATGAATGAAGCCAGTGGAAGAAGAGCAGCACCAGCTATGAGATCAGGAGTTCCCACTGTTATCATCATCTAGGCACCTACCACATGTCAGAAGTATACATCAGACAGACAGACATGGTCTCCATCCCACCCAGAATGGAACAGAGGAAAGGCTCTGGATGAAAAACAGTATGGATAACAGGTCAGACAGTCCTGTCTTATGACCAGATGCTTTAATGTTCCACACCACATAAGGACACTCAACGGTTTATAAACATTATAAGGCATTAGCATAACAAGTTATCAATGTTTTTCCTGTTAGTAGCCTTCCACCTGAATGCTTTCAAAAAGAGATTTTAACACAATGGTAACTATACCATATACAAGGCAGGAAAGAAACAGAAAGGCAAAAAAAAAAAGGAGAAGTAAGCAAAAAGTGTAGAAATATAGGTGCAACACATTGGAATTGCAAAGCAAGACAGGATGAGAAGCCTGACCATGATGTGGAAAACAAGGTAAAGAGAGGCAAACTTCTCTTAAAACTCCTAAAAGTAAGGAGTCTTGTTTTATCCATGGCACTTTGGACCAAAGAGGACAAAACCAAGCAGTTTCCAAGGTACTACCACTTTTCTGACTACTTACGAGATGGCTTCTTCACGATTTTCTCCCCAAGAGAAGCAGTGACCAAATTGAGAATCAGCAAATTCATGAAGCCCTCCTGCAGCAGCAACACTGAAATAGCCCCAGACATTCTTATTGCTGCGGAAATTCAGTTCCTGAACTGTACCAGAACTGGGCTTAAATCCCTGTAAAGACAGACAGACATTGCTATACATCCTAAAGAAAAAGTAAATAATCCAGAATTAGGGAAATAATTAAGAGTTCCGAAGGGTAGAGCACCTCTATGTGCTGCAACATGATATATACACAAGTAAGTTCAGACTGTGTCTAACCAGAGTCTACAGAACCTTCAGCTAAGTGAGATAAAGGGAATAATCTTTTAAATTTGCTACCAAAATTTTCAGCAGCAGGGATTGAACGTAGGTGTAGAGCCTACAGTTATCAGAGTGTGATCAGGAACTACAGAATTTAAAATACTCACCTCATCAGGATTCTCACTGGTGATACGTGCAGCGATGACATGGCCACGTGGACAGGGGACATGGGCTGAATTCTCAAAATCAATAGATGCATCTCCCCATGGAGAAACACCATACATCACTCGGATATCCTTGATCCTGTGGAGGGGAATCCCCATGGCAATCTGCGTGGGGGGGGGGGGGGGGGGGGGGGGGGGGGGGGGGCGGGGATTAAAAATAGAAACCACTAAGTAAGTTTCTCTCCTCACAGAGAGTACCTATTCCTTGAAGAATTAATTCTACAAATTCTCTGTAGAAGCTGATGCTGCAGTTCTAGTATAACAAATATGCATGTCTATTTTCTGATGTGAGCCTTCTCCATGGACATGTCTTGGAACATTCGTATTTCTCAGGACAGCTGAGCTCAGTGTAATATCCACCTTAAGCCCTTCAGCCAGTATTTTCCATTCACTGATTAAAAGGCTCCAGAGAAAGCTGGGCAGTGCTAGGTCAGCTGAGGATGGGCATGCGTTAGGCCTGTTAAAAATACACTAAAGTCCCAGTGAGACAGAAGGCCCCTAATTGGTTGTAGGAAACTGTGGAATTTTGCAATTACAAACTGCAGTGAGGGTAACCTACAGAACTGGCTGCTGGCTGTATCCTTACAGAGTAAAGTCCTATTTGTTCTGTTCATTAGCTGGGATTTTTTTTTAATTTCAGATGTCTATTAGCCAGACACCAAAAGACGAAGGACCAAACTGGTTACAATATCAATGCACCATTCTGTGAAATTGTAACTAGCATCAGCAATATGAAGAACAGTGCCCAAACAATGAGGAAAGCATCTGACCAGTTACAAAACTCTCAATGCCTGGCAAATACAGGCATAGAGCTACTGGAATCACCTGCTGAGAGAAGGCTCAGACCAAAGCCAAATAGCCTTCTCACAAAATGAAGAGGATCCTGCTCCTAAGCAGCCTACAAGACATTACAGTTCAACTGTTTGTTTCCTTTACCATCTATCCAATAAACTCCAAAATGCAAACAGAAGGGAAAAGAAAGAAACTAGAAAGAAAGCAAGAGAGTAAGAATGTGAGGGCTAAGAAATAGAAGTAGAAAAGCACCTAGAGCTCCTAATGTGCTGTAAGACAGAGAAGAGGGAAAGAGGACTGTGGCATTCATCCACTGGTGGAAAAGATGGGGGCTGAGAAGAGGGAGATAGCATGGCAGCACACAGAGAGTTCAGTGGGGATGCACAAGGGACAGGTGAGCCATGGCATATGCAATAAATGCTTTCTACAGGATCTGTGAAGGATTCCCTCATTACTTCGGAGATCAGCACAACAAAAAGCCTACTGGTTCATGTAAGCTGTAACTGTCACTCACTGTCATGACTTCTCCTTGAAAAAGCAATAATCAAGACAAATTCTTGTCACTTTGCCACATCTATTCAAGTACCTAATTATTAGGCCCAAATCCTGTTTGTAGAAAGGCTAAAGAGCAAGGACCTCAGCCAGGAGGAGAGGTGAGATGAGCGAGGGGCTTAGAGAGGTGGAAACAATTGCTCTGGAAGTCAGGAACGGCTCATCAAAATTAAAAAACACCCAAGTCACTTTCCTGAACTTCAAACAACTGCTAAACTTGCTGCAAGATGAAAAATCCATTTGCCTGTTCTTTTTCCCCTCCTTTTGTCATTAGAAACTCTGGGAAGAGGCTCTTGTCCCTTGGAGGCAGAGTGGGCGATGCACTGCTCAAAACTGGCACAGCATTTGATCACACTGCTAGCCTCAGAAGCCAACTCATTTCACAAAATAATTTCAGAGCTTAAAAGTTGAACGACTCATGGCTAAAGCTTGTTGAGACAGGCTTTTTTTTTTTTACACAGAATCTTTCCTTAAATCAGTTTTCCTACCTCTATGTTTTATTCCTCTACTGCTTCCCTTCACACTCCTTTCAACTAAAGGTCCACCTGAGCAGTCCAGGAGAAACAACTAGAAAATAACCTCTCTTTGCTTTCCAAATCAGGCAGAGCTATAACTTAGTGAAACAGTCATAACAGAAGGAATGCATATATATTTTGGAATACTGAATGAAGCTTTGCTCCAGCCACAGAAGATAAATCCCAAGCTGAGAAAGTACCAAAATGCGCCTTTGAGTTATTGGTTATTTTTGTTGAGGAGGAAACGTGGAGGAGTCATATATCACCTATCTGCACATGAGGATATAAGCCATATTTGGTAGAACTCTCTAATACTTTCTTTATATTCTCTCCCCTATCAGTACCAAGATCTAGTCATCTGCATAATGTCAGTATGTGATCCAGTTTTAACACAGAACCCTGGCTGTGACTCAGACAAGAGTCCGCCCCCCTGGTTTACTAAGGCTTCAGCAGAACAGGTTTTTCATGCTCAGGCCTCCAGCATACCACAGCTTGAGGACTTCGGAAAGCCTCCAGGAGCACAGGGCCTGGGCACCTGACTCACCTGGAGCTGCGCTGCCGGAAGATTAACATCAGCTACCATCTCTGTGCAGGGGTGCTCCACTTGCAGGCGGGGATTCAACTCCAGAAAGTAGAAACTGCCATCCTGGCTGTACAAGTATTCCACAGTACCTGCACTCACATATCCCACCATTTTGGCAAGCTTCACCGCACACTAGGATACAGGAAAAAAGAGTATTTCATTTCCAGGCACCATGCTCAGTTCATCCACCCCACCCACTTCAGACTTTTGCTGGCATTCTGAAACATGCAAAAGCTTGTAACAGGCCCGAGAATTGCTCAAAGAAAAGCACGTGGCACAGGAGTTTTGATTTCCAGCTTATTTCATTTACAATTTACAGAAGGCAGAGTTTGAAGCAAATATTTATAATACTCAGCATTAGACAATTCATACAACTCCTGCAGATTGCTTTTAATATGACAATATACATTAAAAACAAATTTCCCTTCTATTTTTGGGGTGCATGCATTTTTGAAGGGAGCTCTACAGCTGTTTGTCAGGACTTGGTGGACTCAGCCAGTTTTGGACACGTGCGTGGTTGCCCACACCAAGCAGTTTAAGACACACAACCCTGTATCAGTCCTTCAAAAGGTTCAACAATACAAAACTCCTGGCAATGTCAAAAAAAAAAAAGTCCTGCCTGTTTCTGGAGTCTCACAAGGAAAAGAGAACTTGCAGATCCATTCTCACCTGTTCCATGTGCTCAAACACCACCGAAGTTGCAATAGAAGCAGGTGCTTCCTCAATAATCTTCTGGTGCCTGCGCTGCACGGAGCAATCCCGGCCAAAAAGAGAGATGGCATTGCCATACTGATCTGCCAGGATCTGCACCTCCAAGTGGCGGGACTGTTTGGCTAGTCTCATTACGAAGATTGGAGAGCCTGGGACTTCAGCTTGAACCTATAGCAGAAACAGCATATAAATAGGCAGATCATTTTTTGTAAACACCTGTCTTAGTCACAATCATCCCAAGTTAACTTTTTAAGCAAGGAACATCCGTATTTCCCCCAGGCCACTTAAGGCTGAAAATACCCTGTGTTCACTTGTACATAATTACAGTGCCGTTTCCATTGCTCTCAGCTTTCCTAAATCACCCATAAACTAAAGACGGCTCATGTCCCTCAACATTTTTGAGTTACACTGCAGACACCCTCCATTACTTGGATTTATTCAGCATCTCCTATGATGTTTGGGCACTTGACAACTGTATTGGATATGCAGCTATGTTGAAATCCTACCAACATACAGAGCAAAGAAAGCAGGAACTCGTGATTCAAAGTAGTTAAACAGGCTCTGATCCATAATGCAGTCTTTTTCAGTTCTTTAACATTTCTTATACAGTGATCTCAGAATCGCCCAATCTGAACATTTAGAACAAGACAGCACAAATCAGTGGGAGAAGTTACCTGTCTAAATAGGTTGGGGAAGTCATCTGCATTGTTAACTTTCCTAATTCCTTTTCCTCCTCCTCCTTCAGAAGCCTTGATCATGACAGGGTAGCCAACCTCCTCAGCAGCCTGATCAAGATGGGCAGAAAAAAATGGGTAAGTACAAAAAGGTAGCAGAATCAAGCTGAAAAGTTCATTATTTCACTGTTGGTTTGTGTTCAAGCTTCCATGACTCTATTTAGCAACCAAAACATGAATAGGATAGAAACCAAATATTGCAGTTTGAGAGGGTGCCTGTAGCTGCAAAAATTAGCAGTGATTTTGTGACTACAGAGAACTCTAGCCTCTCAAAGTGATCACAAAATCTTTTGTCAGTGCTTCATGCCATTAAATTTACAAACTCACAGAAAAGCTTTTGTAGAATATAGAAAATCATTAAGCTGGGAAAAATCGTATACTCCACCCCCCCTCTTCACAAAGGAAAACTTCCAAATCCTGTATTGTGCCAGGAATATTTCTTATTCCAGAAATCTTCTACAAAGAGAAACTTAACAAAAGATGAAATCAAGTGTGAGGTCACGGGTCTTTATTAAAAGCACCTTCTTCCTGCATTAAAGAAAAACAAGAAGAGAGCCCTTAATGAAATACAACTTTGGTCCCATATTTTGTCTCTTTTTCCTAATTCTCACTTAATTCTGCAGGCTGGGCCCAAAGACGATATGTGAAAGATGACTTTTCCATTTCCAAGACTCAGTTCTGCGAGGCTGACAGCCTAGTTCTAGTCTGTACTCCCATTAAAAATAAATTAAACCTCTGGCTCTCTCCAGGTATGCGTGCAGCAAGACCTCAAATACCTCCAAAATACTAGCCACCTACCCGCAGTCCATCATCTGCATCTTTCACGTAGCCTTTTTCATATAGTTCCCGAGGAACATTCAAGATACGCTTCTGAAGATCATTTTCCTGCCAGTCCACTCGAAGACCTGAAACATAAGCATTATCTTCTTAGTTTCAGCTCATTCTGCTGCAAGGCTCAGTGTGAACTCACATGTCAGACACTGGTGAAACAAACAGCAGTCATAGTTTCACAAGGAACTCGTCTGGAAACATTTAAAAAAGAGAATGCAGAATGTAAACAGACATTTCTGCTTTCTGGGGAGCAGATCTTTTCATCCACAAATTATATCCTCCTTCATTTACCTTCTGAAATTCTGAGAAACAGGTTGTTATTTACAGTTTTTTGAAACTGCAGAGAGCTTCCATGGAAGCAGAGTATTGGCTGTGTGCCCCAAAACTACATGCTATATGCTAGAAAAGTAGAGACTGCAGAAATACCAGATATTACAGCTGTACTGTTAGACTAACAGCATGTTACACAACATGTAAATTTTGCCTGACATATCCATATATATCGTAGTCACTATGTCTAAGCCTCAGATAATACAAATTTGAAACCCTAAATAGATGGAACATCTCTCAGAACACCTTTTTGGGCGCAGACACTTCTTAAAGATTAGATGTGTTGAAGAAAAAAAGATCAGAATGATCTTGATAAACACAGGGCAATTTCCTTCTTACCACTGCCACTCCAAGGAAGAGTTGGAATGCCAGCAGTCTGAGCCACTATTGAAGAAGCAATTTTATCTCCTAAGGCCCACATTGCTTGGCTTGGAGGACCTGCAAAGAGCAAAAACAATGCATGAGAGAGACACGAGATATCAGACATTAGGGAAATGTCCAGAAGTCTTATTTAGATTCCATGTAAGAGGGATAAATAAACACTCTTAGCAGGGTTGCTGCATGCCACATCTCGACTGGTATGAATCAACATTTCTGAACGGAAACAGAGAGCATTAGCTGTATCAGCCAGGAAACTAAAAGCAAACAGACTGGAGTACTTTTGACCAAGAAGGAGGAAAAGGCAATTGAAACTACAGCAGTGCAACCACAGACACATCATAATAGCTTGTTAAGTGCCCATCCTGTTAAAGAAGTCTTGGCACACTCAGCTTGCAAGCATCACTCTCTGCCCATGTGTCCTCAAGCTAGGTTTGCTCTCAAAGGGATGGTAGATACTAGTAACTGTACTAGTACTTAGGTGTGTATATCACATGCTACTGGAATAATAATTCAGTTCCCTGATTTCACTTGAAATGTGGTTTGCATGGGAGTGTATGACTGGTAAGAGATGTAAACCGGAACTAAAATACAGCTTTTAAATCCTCTCCTCTTCAAAGGTCCAAAGTATTTCCACGGTTATGGCTCAACACACTACAGATAAAAAGATCTGCTAGAAGTCAGAACATGATACAACTAACCCCAGGCTAGGTTCAGACCATGACTTTTATCACGAGTCCATCTTTAGTTTTAAACACACATGTGTCCAAAACCTTATCCAATATTCAGATCCATGTGGTTCAGGAGATGAGGCTTACTACATCAAAACATCTCCAGCACTTGGTTAACTACGCTGCTAACCAGCTTTTGAAACAATCTACTTTAACAGGAATCTTTTCTGATTTTGTATCTCACAATATTCAAGCATATGTTGGAGACCTTGCCATTTCTCCCATACAGGAACTATTTCCCAGCATGTGTCCAAACCTTATCTAGTTTCATTAACCTCGATGACTGGAAACAGACTACACCGTTAGACAGCATAGTCGGTTGCTCTGACTACCGTAAAGAACACATCATCAGTCTTGCACTTGTAAACCATACCTCATGACTCTCTTTTAGACTCAGGATTTTCTATCTCACTAAACCTACCCATCTTAAAATAAGGACTAGACATTAGGTCAGAAATATATAACCTCACCCATGAAAGCAATCCCATTTTTGTGGAGAAGTTCGGGTAGTTTAGGGTTCTCAGATGCATGGCCCCAGCCAGCCCATACAGCCTGCAGAAGAAAAATAACATAATTCACTCTTTGTTTTAGTAAAACAAGCAAGTGAGCAGAGATAGAAAGCATGCAGATACTTCAAGTCTTTCTTTTCCTCATTGAAAACAGCCTCGTAACATTCATAAGCCTGACCAGCCTCCTGAACTACACAGTATGCTTAGTTTCAAGGGCTTGCATCTTGCATCTTGTAGACAAGTCAAAGAAGCCTGCTGCAGCAAGCTGTTGATCTAAGCATAAGGAAGTGCAAAGGTGAAGGGAACCTTCTACCTCCTACAGATACTCATATTGGGAAATCCACTGCATTGTAATATGCATGGCCTTTTGGTGCTAGTATAGGTTTATAATTTCAACTTCTTTGACCTGTTTTTTCCCCCAGACAGAACTTGTTATTGAAGGAGAGAAGATTGCTTAGTGTTACCTCCTGTTTTGAAAACTATCTTTGACACTTCTCACCTGCACTGGAATCCGCTTAGCAATATCAAGAATGAGTTCCACATTTGCATAGTTGTTGTTGTTCGGTCCTCCTGGAACTGGGACATAGTGATCTGCCATTTTAATATACTCTGCAAACACAAAGAAAGTCTCATTTAGATTGCAAATCTAATAAATGGTTCCTGGTCTAAAACTCCCTAAATCTGCAGGACTAGAAGTAGTTAATCTCCTCCCAGAAAAATGTGTTGCTTGACAGAATGCTACGTGATGCAGTAGACATACATTCAACTTCTTGCGTCCTTGTGGCCACACAGGTCTGTGCAAGAAGGCTGTGCACCTTCACTAGTCTTTACAACTCACCTGCATTTGCTTTCAGATCTTCAGGAGTCACCATGACAACAAATCTGATTGCCCGCTCATTTCGGAACATCTCATAGGACCAGCGCCGGATGGATCTCATGCATTTCACTGCTGCAATGCCATTATTTGCTATCAGGACCTGAGTATATTAGAAGCAGGAATGAAATAGAGTCTAAATAGCACAAAACACTAAACAATAATGAAAACATTTTTTTCTCTGCAGACTCTTCGTCCAATTTGGGGTCTGTGCAGTTTTGTTAGCCAGCATTCAATTCAGCAAGAACATTTAATGGTCCACCAGTCAATTTAGAAAATGGCTCTTGCTCAACCATAAAGATATTAAAGTGTTATGCTTTGTTTGGATTAGAGAGCAGGACACATGAGAATAGGCATAATGAGTGGCTAAAACTTTCAATACCTGAAAGGAAGAGACCTCATCCATTAAATGATTGCGTATTTTTAAATACATTTCTTAATGTTTTTTCCAGTCTACTTTTGTTATATGTGTCTATAAATCCTTCCGTATCAGCAGAAGTGCTCTAGCTCACTGAGATTTTTTTTTTCCTGTCACACTAAGCTAAAACAATGGGATATTTATTTATCACATCTAAAATAAAATGGAAACACAAGGATTACAGGCAGAAGTACAACTTTCAAGTTCAAGAATATTAATATTTTGATATCTGCAATGTACAGCCTTATATAGAGAAAAGTCATAGGAATTATAGCTCAAGAGAAGGCAACAAACTGCAATATGCTAAAGTCAAGAAGGTCCGTAACTTACCTTTTCAATAACTTTATTCCCTCCAAAACGAGTAACAAATTCTGCTGGAGAAGCCACAGTGAAATCCCGCTGCACGTCAACTTTCTTCCTGTCCCGGCCTTGCTTTACAAGGTGTAAACCAGACATACTGGGCCTAAGGAAATTTGTGGGAGACAGAAAAAAGCAACTTGGCAGTGCAGATGTACACAAATAGAAGATGTGTGAATAATTTGTAAAGTTCCCCTTGACCATATTCCCCACGGAGACAAGCAGAATCTCTCCTTGCCTCCAGACCACCACAGCCTGGTCCTCAGCCTTTACAGAGATGACTCTGTTTTTTAACTACCTTTCAGTTATCTCTCTGCAAAGATCAGGTCATCTGGAGAAATTCCGGTTACGCTAATATATAAATAGGTAAAAATATGTTCAGTGTATATTGCTGCCCAACACAGAACAACAGTCTCCACCACACTGCTTTCAATACATCTAGGGGAGCTGGAAAATGAAAACAATGTTTTCCAGCTTCGGTAAAACAAGTCACTAAGATCAGACTCCATAAGGAAATCCTACTGGTGAACCACAGCAAATAAATCTCCAGGTGCAAATGAAAGACTCTGTCACTGGCTACTTAAAATAATTTTCCAAGAATTTTCCATCATCCAGTCTTTAATATCTTCCTCAAAAGTTCTGAGAGCTAGAGGACAAATTAACCACAGTACTTCTACTGCAAACAGTGAAAGACAGTTTTGTGTCTTACAAGATCAGCTCTGTGCTCTGCCCCTGTCTTTCCATGTGGGAATGGGACAGTTGCTGCCCTCTCTTATTCTTCAGATACCACACAAATAACACATGGATAAACCACCCTTTGCTTCTGCAAGCACTGCAGGATTTGATTTGCTAAAATTTACAAAGCTGAAATTGTGAGAAGAAACTCAATAGAAAAGCAAAGACCTACTCTTCACACTGTGTGTCTACCATAGTACAGCATGGCTGGGAAAGTAACAAGATACTTTTTATTCTAAAGCCTCTGAAGCTTTACCTCTAGGTCACCCCACAGTTTACCCAGTTTTCTCACTGTATACAGCGTGCTTTTCTTAAGGGGTTCCTTTCCCACAAACAGACTGAAGTCCTTACCCCTGCCACCATGTAGGATTACAGAACCTTTCTGTAGGAAGAAGAGATGAATATTGGGAAGGTATTTAAAAAAATACTCAATGCTTTGGCAAGACCCAACAGCAACCCAGGGGGTCAGTGCCACTGGAGCAGCCGTGTAACTGGCAGCATCTGTCCCCAGGAGCCACATGGGCCCCGCTGGCTGCCCTTCGGCCATGGAAAGCCATCAGCAACCTCTGGCTTAATCAGCTGCCCAAGTGCTGCTGCCATTGAGCAACTCCACTGGGAAATGGGAAGTGGAGAGACGCAGCAGAAAGCAACTGGAATTTCTGGGGGAGGGCACGAAGGGAAAACAAACCCAAGGACAAGCCAAACCACAAACAGCATCTAGAGGTCTCCTTTTATAAACACAGCCACCAAGGTTGGGTAGCCTGAGAGCTGTACCTGTGAGGTTCACCGCCCCATGTGAGGTCTGGAGCACCCTGGCGTGAATAGCTGCCGTTAGAGGTGCTTGGGGACAGCCTGAGAGGAAACACGCAGATTGCCCTTCACGTTCCCTCAAAAATACGTTACGGCCTATGAAGATTTACCCATCTGGAATGCAGACCCTCCTTAACTCTTCATCAGGAGCACAGTAACACCACAAACCAGTATTTTGACTAAAAAATTTGCTGATGAAAGAAGCCCTGAACAAACTGTAGCTAGTATCTGGTTTAAATCCAGATTCTTCTCTTACCCATCTTTCCTATGAAGGATCTTGGTGCTAACACAGACTATGCTGTGCCTCGCAGTACACATTAACAAAAAGGATCTTGACCCAGCACAACCTGTTCAAAAAGGTACATGCCAAATCCTGGTATTACCAATCAAGAACTGTACTAGAACGAAAGGCAATCTTTTAGGCAAGGCAAGATCAGTACCCAGATCTGACCATAAAAATATGTTTATCTACCACACATAGGATGGAGTGGACCCTTCCTTTCCGCCTTCACGCACACCATCCGCTTTGGCTGTGACATCCTACTGTGGCACAACCCTGACTTTGTGAGGATTTCCAGAATAGCAAGTAAGCATAGCTACAGCACTTGAAATTCAGACCCTGTGTTCTGTGTTAACACATCAATCTTTCTCTTGCACATGTGAGATACTGCCATGACAAATGGCCACGCTGGTGGTGAACTGAAGAACTCCAAGTTATAGTCTTGCAAATGTTGAGCTTAACTGGGAAGTTAAACTATTCTAATTGAACCTGTCTAAGCACAGCGAAAGACACTTCGAAGCAATCCATGAAGCCAAGAGTGGGAGAAGTAAAGATAACAGGAAAAACAAGATAGATCAAAATGGTGATTTTAAAGCATGCTAGATGCCTATCTCCTGGTGATCTTTTGGGACATATAAATGGCTGTACTAGGTCAGACCAAAGTACATCCAGTCTAGTAACTTGTCTCAAAGAAGAGCTGCTAGCTGATATCCAGGGAAGGGCATAAAAACAAGTTAAGTGTGCAGAGGTTCTTCCCCTGTGTACTTTCCCCTCTTCCAGGGAGCTGCACTTTCAGAGATAGACATTGTCATTCAACTTAAAACTCATCCCTATGAGCATGAGTTCACAAACTGCTCTGTGATAACCTCAGCCCAGGAATTCAAGGACAGGAGCCAACAGGCAAGAAAAAGTGCAAAGGCGTAGTTAAGGTTGAATTTCTCCTAAATTTGTGTATTTAAAGAGGGTCAGAATCTATGCAATGGCAAGGAAGGAGCACAGTCCAACAAGTGAGACATGTTTATTCATTGCAGGTTTATTGAGAGCAGCCTCAACAAAAATAGAAAAAAGATAAAAATCTTGGGGTCAGAATCTGTGAACATGTATGAATATAAACTATCCTGCCAGGTTGAAATTACTACACACATAAAGATACTGCTACAGATAAAATGTCAACAAAACCAGGTTCACCATCCAGAAAAATGCACAAACACTTGTTTATAAGCAAGTATAGTTCGGTTTAATTTGTGACAGTAAGCATACCAAGAACATTAAGTTTATTTACTAATAACCACAGGCTGTACATTATAATCAAAACAGGAAAGATTTTTTTTTTTTTTTGCAAGGTAAGATGAGGTAGAAGTTGGGCAGCAAGGAAGAAAGAATGGTGAGCTCTAAACAAAACAGAGTAAATGCTGAGTTAGTAACAGTCATACCTATTAATCACCAGGTTACAACTGCAGTGTTTTGTTACGTAGGAACTTTCAAAATGCTCATCTATCCCTCAGAGTTTACAGAGGTTAGTAGTTGTGCAGAATCTCAAACTTTTTTAACACTGATTCCCCAGCTAAGATGTATTCTGGCATCTTTCTTACAGACTGCATGCACAGATACCTCACAGTAACTGGTGAGGTTTCAGAGGATAAAATTAACATGGAAAAAATCAGTATGCATTCCCAGTAGAGAGTGCCCAACTGCCTCAGTCCAAGACGGCTGCTGCTATGAGGAGACAATCATATCTGTAATTCTTACCTTTGCAGCATGTGATACCTCATTTCCTGACTCTGCTCTGCAGAATCCTCCATGCTGTCTCAGTGAAGGAATTAACAGATTTCAGGCTTCTTTATGACTCGCCTAGTGTAGCTGCTGCTATTTTTTTTTTTTCAGTACTGCAGCTCAAAACCCAGCAGGAGAAAGCTGCAAGGAGCCTCTTGCACTCACGCGGTTCTCCTTAAAGCAGTGGCACTTCCCAGACTGCTTCAATCTTTTAACCTTTGTCCCTTGCTTTCCACCCCTCCTCTCTCTCAGTCACTCTTCTGTGACGCAGCATGCACAGAGAGGGTAGCAGCTTCCCTCTTCTGCATTCAGAGGAAAGCAGCTGATCAGGAAAGAGAGAAAATTATCTACAGGTTACGTAATCAGGCTTAACACAGCACCGCCGCTGCAGCCCGCACAATGCACAGTGGCTGTTCCGCAGCAATGGTCGGCCCCAGTTCGTGCTCCCACAAAGGGGATCACGCAAGAAGTGCAGACTGCCGAGCTTCCCCACATGTTCCATCAGCATCCAGACGAACCCTGCACCGCTGGCGGCACAACTGCAGGCGAGCACCTCCTCAGAGCTAGCTTTGTGAGAGCAAAGGAGCAGCTAACTAGAGGGGCCAATTTGCCTGAAGAATTCAATCAACATGTAGAATTTAATATCAGATTTTCAGTAGGGGTGGGGAGGTGACAAGGAAAGCATTTCCAGGGCTGCAGAGAAGAAAGTCAGAAGCACAGTTTGTACAGGCACACAGAGCGCAGTGGTGATCCAGACATGAGAAAACAGATTGCACTGGACATCAGCTTGGTAGCTAGGAGACCCTAGACAAGTCACTTAAGTTTTCTGTGCCTCTGTTTCTCCACCTATATAATGGACATGATGCTATAAGAATAAATAGCCTCACATGCAAAGTGCTACAATCCTGCAGGGTCCAATAACATCACTGGAGAAAGGAAGAATGTTTACTCAATATCGAGCACATGCAAAAACATAAATTGCAAATTTCAGGGTAGGGAAAGGATAAGCAAGGGCAATGACTGCAGCAATACAGTGATGTTCAAACCTGGACTGCAACTAGACACAGCAACTGGATTACATTTTAAAATTAGACAACATTTGGTTCTGTCCTGGTGTAGGGCCACATCCAGGAAGCACAGCTTTTATTTGATGCACACACATTCCAAGAGTCTGAGCAAAAGCCCTATGCAATCACGGAGAAGGGGATCAGTCAAAAAAAAAAAAAAAAAAAAAAAGAACAAGTACCCAGAGGAAAGGTGTCACATTAACATGATGACAGTATGCAACCCTGAGCCCTGAAGGGCAAGGTTAGGTCACTGCAGGAGACAGGGAACTAAAAACAGTACAGGCGATACGAGCCATGACCAACAGCAAGTGCCATGTGTCTGATAAAGTGCAGGCAAACAATTCTGTGCAGATCCAATTTCTTCAAGCATTGTCAGCAGGAGGGTAAAGGGGACAGCGACACACTGTGGCAGTGAAGGCAGCAGTCACAGTGGAAATAAATCTTCACCAAACAAGAGACAAGAGATACCAGGGAAGGAACAGAGTTTAAACAAACAAAAAAACCCCAACATTATATATGTACCTAATAACTAAATGCCTCTCTCACGTCAGCCTTTGTCTCCTCTTTGAAGAACTACTCAGACTACCCAACTGTGAAGTACACCAGAAATTTCCCATTTAATTCATTTTAAAACAGAAGTATGTAAGAAAAAGCAACTTGTCTTGAAATATTTTCCAGCACTGGCTCTATCTTGAGAGGCCTCCTGCCGCACCACTTACCCAGGTGTGGTACAGATCCCCACTCCCAGCCTGCCAAAGTGAACTCGGGGTCCCTGCCTCCTACACCCCAGCACGCATGACTCCGGCCGTGAAAGTCTGCTCTCCCAGGTTCTCCAGGCTCCTACTTCCCTTCGCCTCTGCAGGGAGGCTACCACAAACCCATTTCACCAGTTCCAAACAAGCCATCATAAGGGTAGAGAATCACAAACCTACAGACTCCACTTGATAAAATCTGTGTCACTTTCTCTTCTGGTCATCACTCCATAAGACCAGGAAAACCCAACTGACATTCAGAGACTCTATTGGATATGTATTTCATGTAGAAAATGGTATATTCCATCATTTTCAAAATAAAACAATTGCATAATCTATGGTTCCATTAGATTCCCTTAGTATTCGATTCTGATTTGAGATTAAAAATTATACACAGTACAACTGAAATTTTATTTTTCAGGTTCTGTGAAAACAGCTTCCCAAATACTTGCCTATGCTCCAAAAAAACCCACCCACAGCCCCCAGTCCAACCAGTTTCTGACCATTGTAGCTGCAAGGAAACAAATCCTACATGTACACACAGCTCGATGGTAGAGGAGCAGCTTCAGCGTTGGTTAAGTTATTCATCATGCCTTCTACCAGCTGAATTCACTGCTATGAAATCAATGGACACGATCTGCTGCAACATCCCTACAATATGCCACACAAGGATGTGTCGTTCTGATACAATACTTACCATCAAACATGCACACACTCTACAAAGCTCATTTCCTAAACAGAATACTACTCAGAACCCAAATGGCAAACATCATATGAAAACCATCCCCCTCTTTAGACCCTAGGCCTGCTGTTAAGACAAAAGGAAAGCCTGCGCGGTTCTCTTCTGTTCTAGCCTCCAAGAAAAAAAGCATTCATTACAGACACATACCTGACGCACATCGCAGCTAGGAGCCTGCATTGATCCCAGCACTGTAACATGCCAAGTGCTATCAGTGACGTAGCAGTTTATTCCAAAGGCAGTGATGCATTAGCTGGCTTGTTTGAAAGGCAGCCTTAAGGAGACTGCAGCACATACACACACACACGCACACACACACACACCCCGAGAAAGGATTCCCCCCCCCCCACCTCCGGATTTGGCCTGTAAAGGGTGTGGAGAGAAGGCAGCTCTCATCATCAATTTGGGCTTTATGTTTTGTAAATATGTAAACACTGATGTGAACATGTATCTGATCTGGTGATAAGACTCAAGCCAGTTGAAGCATCTGTAAGATCTGCTCCGGTTTTAGATCTGCCCTTGCAACCTATTTCACAAAAAGCCAGAGAGAAAGAGCAAGCATATATGTAGTCCAGCAAGCCATGCAGAATTCTGCAGATGGAGTAAATGGTTCACTATGTCTTGGGTAATAGGCACTGGGAGGCAGCAATCTGGACTTATTCAAAGACAGTTTTTGCCTGCGATTTTAAAGAGACAGAACAGTTGGCTTGAATACAGAAACTGCTGGAAATCAGTGCTTCAACCTATAAATCAGAAAAAAAAAAATTAAACTCGACTCAGCTCTGACAAAGGATTGAGCCTAAGGATTTCAGGAAATTAAACAAAGGATGCAGAATAAAAAACAAAACCAGCACTCTCCCTACTCCCTGGCTAAATAACTTCACTGCCATGCTAATATGCTAATACAGATTTTGAACAGCCATCAAGGCAGGTCTTTAGCCTAAAGCAGTAACTTTGGTTCCAAAACTACAGAGCCCAAACTGGCATGAGCTGCTAGGATTCCTCTCAAATAATCAAGTACCAACAACTGCAATGTATGCAGATTTTAAGTGCCGAGACACTTGTTTGTCAGGTATTTTCTTTTCCTAAACCACTTACCTGGCTTTTTATCTGCCATGCTGTATGCATTTTAAACTGGACCATACCCACAAGATGCACACACCAAATCACTGGTGTTCCTTGCAAGTTCCAAAGTAACATCACAGCTGTTATCATGGGGGGGAACCTGATGATTTAAAGATCACTGAGCTCCTCCGGATCACACCCTCTTATGTACTATGATCAAAATCACTTCACTCCTGAGGCTCTTCAACATACCCCATTCCCTCTGACTGTTCCTTCCAAGGTATTCTGCGCTCAACTTTATGACTTTCATGCTCAACAAACCTCTAGCCTCCTGCATGCTGCAAGGCCCTTCCTTTTCCTTCAAATTTATCTTTCAGAACCCATTTCTCCATCACGCCCTTCCCACTTAGATCCATGGCACCAAATCTTCACCCCTCAAAAATACCCAGTAAATCTAAATGTCAATCCAAATAAATAGTCAAATTAAAATTAAATTGATAGCCGTACTCCAGTTCCTAAAATCACAAAGTACTGAAAGATCTTTACTTTTACATCCTCATTAAGTACAAAATTTCACATGTTCCTGGAGCAACAGCCTAATGCTCTCCAGGTCAAGCCCTGCCACCAAGACAAAAGTTCATAACAACAACACTAATAGAGTTCTGCAACTGAGAAGAGAGCAGAATTGAAGTCTTTGGCAAGGAGCCTGCCAGTGCTTTTTGACAAAGTTCAAGTGTTGAACGGATCTATCTGCATGAATGAGAGAATCCAAGTTTTTTAAGAACCAGAATTAAAGGGGTAGGTGAGGGAGTTTTACATACAATTTATCACTGAAAGAGGTTTTGCCTAGTATAAGAGAATCCTGTACAGAAAGACGGTGCAAGCCCATTTCAGCTACTAGTCTTAGAAACAGTTATGATACAGAGTCAAGAGATCCAAGTTATTCCCTAGCCTGAAGATTCTTTGCCTTCCCTACCTACAACAGGTTTAATGACACTTCCTCTTTTCCTAGATTTGTTGCAAGCCTACATTCATTGACAGCTTCTCCTGCAGCCACTGAAAATACAAGCACTAGGCTGTTAGGGGATTCTGCAAAAGCACTTGTTTTTGAATGCCTTTGCTACACGTCCCAATCTGGGTGAAAAGTGAGGGCATTCGGCAAAATACAGGAGGGGGCCCTAAAGTATTCTGATAGGGACAAAAACATACTTTGTTATCTTTTCAGTTAGAAATATCAGATAAGTAAGCAAGTAGGAGACACTGTCACCGCTGTGGTATCTCAGCCAGCTAATCTTTGCAAAATCTCCCTAGAAATTCCTGACTTTAGAGATGACGTTTCCTGTTAACTGAGGTCAAAGGGAGTAAAATATCTGTTACACTAAAATAAGATTGCTACTTTTGAGAGGTATGCAGATGAAAGGTCCTTTAAAGTGTATTTGTTCACTGAACAGTAGCTTCCAGAGAAGAAAAGTTATAAATCACAGATTATCAGCATAACCAGAAACAACTACGAATCCAAACACCCTACAAGCTTCTCCTTTTCCAACAGATACAGGAGGAAATTCAACTTTTCACTCCAGGTGGATGAAGTTCAAAACATAAATCGCAACATCACTCACTGGCAGTACGGGCAACAAAAAGGAACTAAATCCTCTGTTTTGGCAGGGGTTCCTTGAAGATGCATAGCTTTATTTCAGTAACTTGCAGAAATATGCAACATTATCACACTCCCCTATCTGCCAAGCCAACAGCAATTGATCACATGCAAAGGAAAATGTCTCAGGAAGCAGCATGCAATTCCAGTTTCATTAACGGCCTTCTGGTCCCTCAGATGCAAACCCATGCAAGTCACCCTCCACAAAAAACCTCAGCTGCACCATGGCAACTGATAGCACAGACAGCAGAGCAAGAGGAGGAGCCTTCAACTCCAGCAGCGACCCCACAGCCAGGATGATGCAGAAAGCCTGCAACGGGAAGGAATCAGTTCAGCAAAGGAGAAATCCTTTTTGATGCAGCTGGACCAGCCTCAGATGCAGCACTGAAAGCATCAGCCTTGCAGACACTAAAGCATACTTGTACTTCTATGCACCCATTTGTGCATAAAATTACAGTGGCACTTATAATTTTACAAAATCAATGCTCTATAGTGTAAACTCCTAACCACAAACAGTTGGACTGGAACGGAATTTTTTTAAATTCAGAACAAGCTCAAAAGGATCCTTTA
This sequence comes from Astur gentilis, assembly GCF_929443795.1. NCBI lineage: Eukaryota > Metazoa > Chordata > Aves > Accipitriformes > Accipitridae > Astur > Astur gentilis. The sequence continues at coordinate 2,341,678 of NC_064885.1, read as the reverse complement.
TTACTTTTAGTACTCTGTGCAATCACTCCACGACTGGTTTCTAAGCAGGCACCCTGTCCCAGCGCCAGGCTGGGTGTACTCAACACACTACTGTCCAGACTAGAATTGAGGCATTCTTCCAAATTACTTTAATAGAATATTAGTTCTTCTTAAGCATCTCAATAATTTATTGAGACTATTTACTGAGATGTCCAAATAGTGTTAGGTGCTCAGGGCTAAAGTCTCTGTGGGCTTAATGTCAGGAGTAACAGCTGAGCTACTTCCAAAAATTTGGCTTTCAGCTGATGCAAGTGGATTGTCAGGTGACCTTGTACACCCATTTCATTGCTTATGAAACCAGAGCCCTGATGTATAAATACAAGAAGACATGCAGGATTTATTCTATTTTAAACAAGAATTTGATACAAGATACCATCTTTGAAGCTAGGAATTAAATTTAGCAATAGTCAAGAACAATTTTTTAAACAAAACAAACAGACCCAAAGTACTTCCCAAGTGGCTTTTATAGAGAAGTAACTTAAACTACCACTAAAACTTCGGAAAGGAGCATAGCAACTGTCTAACAACTCACTACACTACAAGCAAAAACTGTAATCCCAATAGGACTACTGCCTTCGGTTGGAAGTAGTGATGGAAATTTCTGAACTCAAAGACAACACAATTATGCCTGGAAGCAAAAAGATTAAGAAAAAATAGTATGCGTGGTTTTATTATCTAAAGGTGCAAAATGCAACAAAGAGTAAATTTTGTTGATGTACACTGTACACAAGTAGAGTATTTTCTTCACAGACACTTGTTTTCAATGTTAGATGCTATAACTAACAGAGAAAGGAGGGTATTTACATGACTTTTATTACTGATACTCTTTAAATAACCCAGAACTACAAGCAAGAAAAGAATCAGAACATTTTAATCTCCACGGTTACTCTTCCAACACACAATTTCTGTTAAGCACTGATGTTCCACACACCAATTTAAAGTTCATTATCAGAGCATGGCTTTCTCAATCCTATGTAGTAGCAGCCAACTGGCACAATCAAAGGTCTTCATAGATCTCTAGAGCTATGGAAGCCTCTATTGTACAACCTGTCCCAGTAAGACTGTCTTTAGCAACAGCATAAACACTTAACAAGATCAATAAGGTGATAGATGGAACAACATGGCACACACACACACTCTGCGTGCTCCAATGAAGAAACATGAGTTGGCATACAGACTACCCATAGCTGGGTCAGGATATATCGATCAGACATCACAACCCCGTCAGATGATAAGGCTCTCAGCAATGTTTTCCAGCTCAGGCAGGAGACCTACAAATCTCAGGTACTGAACATATGCCAAACAGTCTACTGAAACATCTGTGCTTCAGGAACTGGCAATGTGATGTCACTTTGCTCTTATGTCTAAGAGCAAGAGAGAAGCAGCAATGCTTGTTACTACAGGAAAGAGGCTTTCAGATGACCAGATTTGATGCAAGGCATAACTGCCACGAGATGCCCATCGTGGCATCAGAGGCTCAAGCATCTTTCACGAAGACAGTTAAAGTGGCCTCTACTAGAATGAGTTTGTTTGCTATGAAATAGCACAAACAGGACAGTTTATGAGAGCTGATGACGAAGGAAGAGCATTTCTAATTATCAAAGGCATTTTAATATTGACACAGTGCTCCTCAGAGGCGTGAAAATCTGCTTGGGATGTCAAGATAAGGGCTGGAACAGCTGTTGCACAAAAGCTGCAAACAATCACTGGCTCTGAATATTATAGGATGGATTAGACAGTCTTACAGTCAACCTCCACAAAGCAACAAAATGGAGTTTCGAGGAGAAAGCAAGCTGTACTGTCTGAACTTCAGTGACCTAGAGTATGAGAGGAAAAAACAACTTGATTAGATGGCTGACAACACTACTTTCTAGCTCTCCCGCGCTGTAAGAAGAAATCTCTTTTCTCTAGCTATCAGAGCAACTGACTTACTACCTGACAGGCTCTATGAAGAAGTAAAAAGATAGTTCAGGTACAGTCACAAACCCTTTTTCAGATGACTAAATTCTGGATTTGAGACATAATTGTTCCCTGAGAAGGACTTCTCTGCAGCAAAGCCCCTCACCTCAAATACAAGCTTATCTCTAACTTTAGCTGACCAAAATTTCCTGTGTGAAACTAACCGGCAAACGGAAAGATTTTTGGCAACTTCTTCAAAAAGATACGCTCACTTGGACCTGGACCTTGTTTGACCCATTAGTCAAACCATACAGAACTCCCCATGAATTTATCTTTGTCACTTCAGAAAGTGTTGTACCTTTGTAACTACTAAGAGGAAGCTAGAAGCAAGAATACCTGTGTTCCATTAATTCACTGTCACAGAGTGACTTCAGGCAAGTTGTTGAACTTGTCTTTGTCTCAGTTTCTCCATCTGTAAACATTATTTGGAAATCTTTTGATGAAAGAGACTACCATCCTTGAAAACTCTTTCAATTCATCTTACTTTATCTTAGAAAAACAGCCTATAATGCTGTAACTTTTTTTATTTGAATTGGCATTTCTCTCCAATTTAACTGAAAGTCAAGTACCCTCAAAAGAGAGTGCCAAAGTAAGCAAGTTACAACAGAGGTGCTCAAGGTTGCACACCTATTGCATTATAGCTCTCTGATGCCAGGCAGTGTCCTAGAAGTTGCCTGATTTTCTTGCTCTCCTATTGTCTTTTCCACACTAATGGTTGTATGTTCATCCAGTTTCTTCTGCTCCTAAAATATATATAGTTACAGGGCTAGATCTTTTCCTGCTTCAAACTTACCTTTTGTGCTGCCAAAGCATTACAGCTGGCAGTCTTTGGAACAGTAATCTCCTTTAAATTTGCTTTAAGATTTTGTAACTGTTATATTAGCGCCAGCTGGCTAAACATATCTATCAGTATGACCATAACAACTCTGTAAAGTAGGGACTACTATCCCCCTTGTGCCCTAACCCAAAGAGTCTGCTACTATTTGTTTTCAGAGAATGTCTCCCTAAATTGGGAAGGGAACCACCAATAAAAGGACAGATGAAAAATCCTTAATCTGTGCAAGCAAAGAAACCAGCAAAACAGAAGATCAAGCTAAAAGGATTAGCTGGTCATATGAATATCTACTACTGGTCAGTAAAAGCCAGAAGCCTTTTTGGAACCAACCGTTTCTTCAAAAGCAACAAAGTAAAGGTAGTGAGGGATTGTTCAGTAAAAATGATAGTGGGATTCAGACTGTCCTGTATGTTTCTGGAATGGGATGACACCTTTTAAAAAGGCAGGCAGAAAGAGCAGCTTAAGAGGAAGCTCTTCTAGATTCGGTTCTGACCACTGGGAGGATCTGCTGGGAGAACCAGTGGCTGAAAGGCACCAGAACAGTCACAAACCTATTCGTAAGGAACTAGCAGACAAAAAGGTAGGAAGTTACATCCAGCTGGAAGATGTCAATGACAAATCTTTCCTAAACAAAAATGCATTTCCTTCCTTACATGCTAAAAAGGTTTGCAAACAGGGGACTGTCAATTGCTGCAGTAAATTTGGATGTTAGGAAGATTTTTAACACTGTCCAAAATTACGTTTTCATAAATACAACAAGTATATGTTAAACAACTGCAAGGTACTCGGAAATTCAGACAATGGTGAGCAACTGTTCTGTTAAACTGGAAGGATGTGAGAAGCGAGGCTTTGGTAAGGATCCATTCCAACACCAAAACTGGTTAACATTTTCTGTTTTAATTTATCAGTTATGAGCTTACCATCAAACTAGGAATGACTGAAAATACTTCCGAATCAAGAATCTATTTCTAAAGGAATTTGACAAGGTGAGAAAATAACCTGAAATGAGCTGTTGCAATTCAGTAGTGACAAGTGCAAATATTACACCGAGTAAAAGATAACTTTATCAATATTCAGTGTGGTGACTGTTCATGGACTGCTGCTCCTCATGTACAATACCTCCTCACTCTACCCAGCACTGAGAAGGCCTCACGTACAGTCCCGTGTACAGGCCTGGGCACCAGAGCTCCTGGAATGTGGGAAACAAATGAAGGAGATATAGAAGAGTGAAAAAAGACTGATCAGACACCAAGGAACTTTGATCTGTACACACACTGAAAAGTATAAGATACCTAGCCTACAACAGAGAAATCCCATGGGCACATCCCGCTAGTGGTATGCAAACCAGCAACACCATAAAAATAAAGGGGCCTTTTGACAAGGAAACATTAACACCACAGTCTCAAAAGCCCAACTTCATAGCTCATTTGAGCCACAGAGAATTAGGAGTGAAGCAGCCCTTCTACCAGCCATGAGACCATCATCTCCCTGAGCTGCAAGTCTTGGCTTATCACCACTCCGCAGGACACCAACCTTTTCTTTAACTATCAACAAAATTTTCTCTATCCAAAACAAAAATACATTCCAAGTGATACAGAGTTATTATCTTACCCAGGGGTCCTTCCAATTCTTTGGCTACATATAAAGCAGCAAATTCCATACAAGACAAAATAAGCAAATAACGTCCTTGTTCTCAACAAACACGGCCCATCTAAAACACACACAAGTGAAAACTTTGAAGATCTCTGTCAGCACATATCAATTTTCTGAAAGCCGGGACAAGAGACAGGCAGTATAAGCAAGCCCACCGCAACACTCAACAACTGAGATGTCTGAAAGGTGCTTAAGTAATTTAGGCACAGATATTTCATTAAAACCAAAGGAAAACAGAAGGTTTTGATACAGAGAAACATACAAGAGGTCATTTTGAAACAGAATGCTGGAAGATGTCTTGGCACAACAAAAACATCTGAGGCCAAACCTGGATATAAAGTTGAATCTTTGGGTTATCTTTGGAATGGATGGGGTAAGATGACTGAAGACTCAATCTGAGTACTATTTTATCCCTACCTCATATGGCTTGCCAGGCCATCTTGAGCATTAGAAAGTCCTAGATCAGAAAGGGAATCCGAGCAGACAGATACAGGCGACAAAGACCTCTCTTTCTCCTCTAGCAGATCAAGTTTCACCAAGGAGCTTGTCTCATCTTCTGAGTTATCCTCTGACACAGAGCCAATAATAAAGCGAGAGTGAGGGTTCATCTCCAGGGGTTTAGTGGGTTGGGAGGACTCTTCCATGGCTCCTACAAATTGGGCTCTCAGCACTGTAAGAGGCAAAAGAAAGCAAAAAAACAATACCTGAGGTTAATACCTGCTATTGCAGAACAAAGAAGATGACAAAGGAAGGTTCACTTCTGATAGGAAATGCAATGTTAAAACACCATATAGCTGAACCCAGACAGGAGTCCAGGATCACGAATAGTTACTTCTGCTATAATCATTGACTTTTCTGTTTGCACAAGGACTGTAAGGTCAAAGCAGCTGGTCATTCTGATCTGTTGCAGAACCTGCTAGTTTAGACAAAGCTGCAGTAGGTACTTAAAGGAAAAAACAAACAAACAAAAAAATCACATACAAATGCATGACTAGAAATCCAAAATTTTTATTTTACTATTATTCTTTGGTTAGATAATTATTGGTGACATTTAAAACCTGACTAGACATGGTCCTTGGCAACCTGCTCTAGATGATCCTGCTTAAGCAGGGGGTTGGACTAGATGATCTCCAGAGGCCCTTCCAATCTCAGCCATTCTGTGATTCTGGGATTAAAAATTTCTATTTCAACAGCATCTGAACACTGGGACTCATCGTGCTAGGTACTGCACATAGCATTATTTACTGCTATTCAAATGATGGATTTGATTGGTCAAAAACACCCTTTTCCCAGCCCTTGCCAGGTACAAGAGACATTATCTCTTATAGTTTTTCAGAAGACTTCATGTTTCTTAGGATTCTTCTAGGAATCTGAGCTGATCTACCAAACACTGGGGAGCAGATAGAGCATACTGGCCAGCAGCCTGCCAGTCATGTGGGGCTATGCAAGACCTCAGATCTGTTCAGCACGTGAGCCCACCTCCAACTGTGGGGCAACAGCAGACACTTGGGCAAAAGAAAAAGAATGGGCTGAACATATAGTTTGCTTCCCTAAAACACGATCTCAGCTCCCTACGCCAAGAGCTCAAACACACCTCAAGCCGGAATTGCTACCTTTGGCCTTAATGGCACGAAAAGTTTCAACTGAGGCAAAGTGAGTAATTTTCAAGTTTTCACTTAAAGAAGCATCCACAGACTCTGGAACAACTATAGGATTAACTGAATATCTTATAAAAAAACAATTCTCTAAGAGTTCTCGATACACATAATAGGTATAACATTGGCAGCAATTAATTTTAAGCTTCTTCCACATACTGTTGTGCCATCTGCTTTATCCTTAACCTGAAAAGATCAAGCTTTAGGAAGACTTCCATCTTCAAAGCTCATTCAAGTCTGAGGGTAAGTCACCAGCAGGATGACTTTAACAAATTTGACAACCCACCAATGTAAAAGGGAACAATCTCACTCCATTCATACCTACCTCTTCCCTTCTCTACCCCAGCTGTGTGTTCACATTGCCTACTACCCACCAGCTCTGGTGCTTTCGAGACCACTCTCTGATCTGATTCAACGAAATCATCAGAACCATAACCAACAAAACAAGGTAATTTCCTGCAAGGTTAACAAGTGGAATTGGAGCAACAAAGGGAACAGATGGGAAGATAACTGGTAAGGAATGATGGGGACAGAAGTAAGACCTTCCCTTTTTGGCAGCAGTGAGCAGTCAGACTGGCTCAGCCATCTTCCGTAACTTCACCCTGACTTTAACCTCTTGGTCCCAGATCATCCATGTCAATTAGGTGACAGTATCTACTTTATGGTAATATACTGAAACTTAGCAGCATGACTTAATAATTGTCAGAGGAAAACACAGAAGTTCAGGTCTCGATTTTCCATTAAAAAGATCATTACATAGAGAAGAATCTCTTAATACAGGGAACTCTGAGTATCAAAAATTCAGCGTTGTTCCAACAGGGAATGAATGCATTTTCTTCAAAATTAAAAAAAGTAATAATTACAACTAAGAAAGACCATGACAGATGGAGGAAACAAAGGAGCACCTCACAGCACAAAGACAGGTGGGATGGGGAATAAACATTTGATACGACCTGCTCTGCCTGACTTTGATGCACTTACATGATAACAACACACAGCGGGAAATCACATCATTATAAAATTAGGAATGCACTAACCTCTTGTTATTCTTGCAACCTGAGCAGTTATCCACTTCCAAAATGAACTGAAAAAGAATTAACAAGTAAATATTATTATTATGAAGAATACCCTGTGTGTTTTCCCAACTATGTGAATCTTTGAACACAAAACTGTCATGAAAAAAACACAAGTACAAAACAGACTAGATCACTTGCTCCAGGTCACAGAGTAAACCAGGAACTGAACCTGCAACATCCAAGTCAAGCGGTGGCACCTCCTGCTAGTCAATCATTCTGGCAACTTCCGAGCAATGTGTTAGCACACACCTGATCATCTCACATATATTTCAGTTCTGTTTCTAAAAGAAACTATGCTTTGTGCCACTGCTATCTACTTAAGCCTACCTTTTTTTCTCTGTCAACTTCTGAATCTGCTGGCTGATTTCAGCTGAATTTGATGGCCAGGAGTAAATCCCAATGATAACTGAAAATCTCGTGAAAAACTGGTGGCTAGAAGACACAGCTGACATATGATATTTTTACATAAAAACACCCAAAAGTTTACCTGTAAAACAAACTGTGATACAGCAATACAGACAAGGATGAGACAAGGGGACATCTATCTCAGGGCCCCATTCTCCCAACAGGTACCTCACTATGCAGAAAAGTCTATTTTGATACCCTTAACTCTCATACCACACAGACATCCTAAACCAGTGCCAAAACCTCATCAGTCCTGCTAATTATAGCTATGCTATGCCAAGTACAGGGATGCAGCATAATTGATTTGATATGAACATGACAGCTTTCATCCGGTACACAAGCAAAACTGGACCATGTTATAACACAAATAGGACATGATCATAGTTTTAATTAGAGCACAGACAAGGAATTTATAGACAGTGCAATCTTTAAACACCATGCTCTTTCTTTTCATCAGCATCTCAGAATTAAAAACCGATCCAACTGGCTTATGTACTTTTACCATGAAGGTACTTGACTGAATTATTTAGATCAAACCCTGTGTTGACATTACTACTCCCACAAACTCCAGTTTCACTGGGGCCACAGGCAGTTCATTTTACAGAGACGTACTTAACCATTTTATGACTGAAAAGCCACAAATACCTGTCTGACACAGGCATTAAAAGGGTGGATTGATCTCTTTTCTGAGGCTAGAGATGGACAAGAAGGGCAAGCGTGACTGTAAAGTCTGCATACCCATCTTTGATGTGCAGAAACTAAGGCCATACGGGAAGATTGCTTTAACTGAGGTGCTTGGGCAGGACTTATAGCTCAGATACCACAAAGTTTAATCAAATTTTTGTTTGTGCATATAAACACAAAGACAATATTTATGCGTATATTTATCCTGGTATCAGATCACTCCTAGAGAATTTCATCCAGACAGATTTACTGTTGGCACAACCATCAGCGCTGAAGAATCTGGGATACAGCCAAACTAACTTCAATCCTTTCTTAATGATGAACAACTTTTTCTAATTTGAAGAACTTATACATTAATAGGCAAGTTTTGAGGCCAATTTTTTTCTAAGCAGAGAAGGAAACAGAAGAACAGGCAGTGAAACATTTCACTCAAATACTCCATGAGAAAGCACCAAACCAATGCCAAGGCTCCTGATCCCAAATGGCATGCTCAAACAACTCGACTCGAATATCTTGTTTGTACAACTCAGTAAAAAAGCAGTTAGCTATCCATGAAGCCCCATGCAAGTCCATTTACCAGTGTACTTCCAACCCCTTGTAGTCCAGTCCCAAAGTCGTGAGTTCCGCCAGTGTTTTGCAATCAGCTGGTAACTCAACATTGCATTGAATTAGACACAAGTTCAGCTTGTTCTCAGCATGCTAAAATTCATTATTCATATTTAAATTAATTTCAGCATTGTCTGGGGCCAAATAAAAGCTGGACTTTCTCAGAGATCTCCTCACAGAAGCCTGTTGCTTTCAATGCTGCAAACAGAATGCATGAGTCTCACCAAACCTCTGCCTATTGTATTAGCTGTCTGAAGAGTAACTGCCACCATTTCTAACGAGCATCTTGAATTCAGCTGACCACCAAGACAACGTATACCACAAACCTTAGCAGATGTACTGTTTGTTTTAATAATGTTGAACTAGACCCTAAAAACCAAAATTGTCTGGATCCTTAACTATATACAGCCCCTACACTTATTTTTGCGGGTGTCAATAGCCTGTCAAACAGGCTAACTTTTGCAGAGAGAAAAATTTTTGCTAAAAAAACTCAAAAAAGTTACAGAAGAATACAAATTGAGAATGAGATCCTGCAAAGACTTAAGAACAGGCAACATCATGCACTCTGAGCCTGCTCAGTTACATTAATATGTTTAATCACAGCTGAATCTTTACAGAACCCAAGCCATGCTGTCCTCCCCCATCCTGAAGAAATCAGCTCACATTAGAGGTCTGAAGACACACAGCACTTTCATAACTCCCCAGCTCTGCAGATATCAAGGTATTTAAGATCCAAACTGTGTTCACGCTACAAGCAATGAAAACTCGGCAATCCAAATTCAAAAAGTAACGTATCTTGTTTTGCCTGAGGTGCAACTTCTCCACAGCTCTACTACTATCATTAGTAAAATTTTTGGCTTGACAGCAAAATGCATATATAAAAATATTAGACTTCATAAGTTTTTATGCACGTATAAAAATATTAGGCTTCCTAAGTTTTTATAACAGTTTCTCTTTAAGTTCATTTTTATTATTGTAAAATACACCCAGGCATGAAACTTACATAATGTCAGTTGGAAATGAAGCTCTTATTTATTTTCAAACCACCCCATTCTGAATACAATTACACTACTGAAAAGAACATTATTATTTCAGTGAAAATGAGACTTTGAATAGCACCTCTACAATATTGGTAAGTCATATAAAAAGGAAATTAACAAAGCTAGTTTTATTTAAGCATCTCCTGTTTAAAGCCCAGGGATCTGTAGTATGGCTAATCAACACAAATAATTTTAAAACAATGAAACGAACATGTGTACTTTCACCACCCTAACTGAATGAACACAGGTAATAGAAAACAAAGGAACAAAAAAGGTAAAAACAAAGTAAAAATAGATGGTATCTGTGTAACAAGTTGACTACTTAATTGCTTTTACTGAACACAAAAAAATCAGCAACATGCTCACCAACACCAGGACTGGAAGCGAGTTTCCAGATCAGGAGAGGTCAAAGGGATGATTTTTCCGCCAAGACGGGCCACCAAGCATCAGACCATTTACCTGCAGAGCTCCTTGCCTGCGTTCTATCAGGCCAGCTGCCGCTGCATTTTAAGACTTGCTCAGTCTCAAAACTTCACCAGGCTGTATCTCTACGCAACCAGTGGGCCAGGATTCAAACTCCGCTCCGCCTGAGCCATGCCTCCTGGTTAACAACTGTGCATTGCTTCACTTCCTATCCCAAAATGTTCTCAGCAACTATCAAATACCTTGCAAAGTTCTTTTGGTTCTAATGTATTGAAAGGTACTTCACAAACTATATGTCCACAGGTTAGAAGTTCTAGTTAGTTAGTTTTCAGATTTACTGTATCAACATTAGACACATAAAGCTAAATATACAAGTGGAACGCATGCTTCCTAGGTTTCCTCAGGTAAAATATGTCTGTGTCACTTCCAGAAAGAACATAAAGACAAAAAAGAGCCTATATTTACAGCTCTGCTAGTTTGCCAAAACACTCGAGACTGTGTCTAAATCCCATTGTCTTTGAGAGAACTGGTCATAACTCAGATGGTTTGCTGAATATTCACAGGCTGTTAAATTGGAACAGACTACAATTTTTACTTTGGATTTTTTGGTATATTTCATTTTAAAACTTTCTCAGGAAGACTTAAGAGGCACCACGAAAGGCAAGGCGAGAATAACAACGTGGTTTGTTCTGCAAATCTGCTTTTACAACTTTATTATTTCAAGCGCCCCGCAGCACCTTCCAGAAGGCGTTCCCAGGGCTCCCTTCGGCCCCTCGGAAAAACCAGGCCCCAAACTCTTCCCTTAAGATCTCGAAATCCCATCAGGGATGGGCGGAAGGATGACAATGGAGAAGACGGATGCCAAAGCTGGCCGAGCAAGCGCCTCATGCTCTAGCCCGACGCTGATTTGGTGGCTCCAACACACTCGATTTTTTTTATTTTTTTTTTTCCGAATTCACTCATTCGCACGAGGCAAACCCACAACCAACTTGTTGTTCCGTTGCCGGAGCAGCCGCTACCGCGACCACCAGCTCCGCCGAGAGCTGGGGGGACGGGACGGGACACACGAACCGGGGAGGCCACACGAGTGACCAGAGCAGCAGCAGCAGTAGCGCACGGGAACCGGCCGCCCCCGGTGCGGCACGGCGGGCTCTCCGTCCCCCCGTCGTCCGCCCCCCCCAGACCTCGCTCCGCCGCGGGTCAGCGGCGAGGCACCGGCAGGAAACCGCCCGGCGCTTCCGGTCGGCAGGAACCGGCTCCGCGCCGGATTCCCCCCCTCCGCGGCTGAGAAACCCTCCTTCCCGCCCTCCGCATGCGGGCGGAGCGGGACCGCTCTCCCCGGCCGAAGAGCGGAACCGGGGCTCCGGCGGACCCCCGAGCACCGCGCCCAGCGCGGCGCTGACAAAAGCCGGCGGCGCGGCCCGCGCTCCCCCGGGGCCGGCCCCGCCCAGCCCCGCGCCCACAGACTCCCCCCCCGGTCTCCCCCACCACGGCGCGGGCTCCCGAGCTCCGCCGCCGCCACCGGGACGCTCACCTCAGGGTGCCGGGTGCTGCGGAGGCGCGGCGGGCCCCCGGCCTGGCGCTGGGCAGCGGAGCTGGCGGGGGCGCGGCGCGGCCCCCCCATTCACGGCGCGGCCACGCCCCCTCTCCCCCCCCCAACCCCCCCGCCCCGCGAACGGCTCCGCCGCCGCGGTGGTGTGATGCGAGGAGGTTACCTCAGGTCAGCCACCTCTAACCCCGCCCCTCCCGGGCCCGGCCCTTGCGCCGCTTCCATTGGCTCCCGGGAGGAACCCGGCGGGGGGGCGTGACCAATCAGGCAGGGAGAGAGGGGCGTGCCCAATGAGGAGATGCCTATGGCCTGAGCGGACGGCGCGCCGCGCCGCGGCGCGCCCACTGGCTCCGGCCGCGGGGGAGTTGCTGCTGGCTGGGCTCCCTCACACACACGCCCCTCGCCCCTCTCCCCCACCTCGTCGTCCCCCCCCCCCCCCCAGCCTCTGTTGGCGCGGTCCCCCACGCCCCCTTAACCCCGGCCGCCGCGGGCGGGCGGGCCGTACCGGCAGCAGCGGGCCTCGTCCCCAGCGTGCCCCCGCAGGCCCTCCTGTCCCGAACCTCCACGGTGGAGGGGTGGAGGGCTGCGGGACCGGTAACGGGACCCAGCCTCCGGTGGGGCTAGGCCCCCCCCCGGGACCCGGCGCAGGCGGTGGGGCCTACAACGGGGCCGGGGCACCCACCACCAAGGCCCCGACACGTGAGACCGGGCACTGGCCCGCAGAGGGGCCTGGCCCAGGCAGCAGGACGACCACCACCACCACCACCACCACCACGGCACCCAGCGAGACCCTCGCCCCCATCAGGCGCCGGCCGTGGAGCTGGAGCGACCCTCAGCCCTGCAAGGCCCGGCCCCTCGACCCCCAGCCGGCCGTGCTGTCGCCGACCTGTGCCCTCCCGGGGCAGAGGCAGGGGGACAGAGCAAATAACGCCCGGCAAAGCGGGCCAGGCGCTGCCAGAGCCTCACCTTGCTTGTTCTTACACCTTCAGCAGCTTGTTCTGTAGACGGACGATGTTTTAAAGGACTACTCCTTCTGCTTTCTTTAAGTTTTGTTTCAAGATCGTTGCATGACAGAGTTGCTGAAATGTAAATCCAGCAAGCAATGCAAGTTTAATTCCTAATGCTGCTGGATTCCTAATGCTGTGGAGGCAGAGCCTCTTCCTGCTGGGAGCGGCAGTGGTGCCAGGAGGTATAAAAGCATAAGTATCTGCGCAGACAGTTTCGGGGTCTATTCAGCATTCAGGCTCAGAGGAACATAACTGACACTGGTATATCACTGTACCTTCCTCTCCTTCAAGGGGAAATAGGGTTTCATTGTACGATTTATATGTGCGCTGGGCTCTCGAGTCCTGCGCTTCGAATAAAGGGTGATGTCAGGTTTCAGAGGATGCTGCTGAGGGAGCTCGTCCCGACTCGGGGGACCGCTCAGGGACAGCTGTCTGGGGCTCACAGAGACTCCACTGCAGCAGCAGGAGCAATAACAGAACAGTGAATTTCCTCAGCCACAGACTTCCCTTTAAAACTCCAGGCAATTTCTTTTAAAAATGTGTTTTAAGACCGAACCAATGCTTACTGCGGATACGAGACTGTGCCCTACCGGGAAACTGTACACTGACTTGGGAGCACATGTTGGAATATGTGCCTGCTGCTGGCAAGTATTACACACCTGGAAAATCTTATTTGGGGCTTTGTGGTTAATAATATTATTAGAGGGAACAGACCGCATTCTCATCTCCGTCAGGACTAAATCTGGCAAATTGTTCCAGGCACAGACATTTTTATTTATATCTCTGTAGATATGTCTTTTACATAAAGAATCTTCCTGCATTTAAATATTTTTATGGAGGAGCTAAAAGAGAAGGCGAGTCAATGTTAGCCTAATCATGTACAGTACTAAATCCCAACTCATGCAAAAGTGAGGGGGAGTACTTGGCATGCTGAGGGATTGTGTCCTAAATCACTGATAATAACTATATACAGAACTTACAAAATCAGAGATTACGACAGGAGCTTAGTTCATCCCGTCTAGTGTTCCGAGTACTCTGGTCGTGCTAAAACCTGCATGCTGCTTGTCTGCCCTGCCCATTTCATCCATTCAGTTAATAAATACTGTTCAAATACTGCTGGAGGAGTGATTGCTACATATAATTAAATCCTGTAGCAACTCTCCCATTTAAGGGCAAAGAGAGAAAAGAACGCATGAAAAAGAGCGAATGAAATACATTAACCTTAAGAATAAGGCATGGATTTGGAAGGTGCTTTTGAAATTAAACAGTAATAATAGCCCTCAGCTTTGATGGCCTTAAAGCAGCACTTCATTTATCATTAGAACATTAATGGTTGGGCTTTTTCACAGGATCCTAGGGCACATCATACAGAAGGACAGTTGTTAACAGCCTATATATATACAGCACAGAATAGATCCCAAAATATTCCATGATGTGAATTTTACACAAGCAAATAAAAGCTTTGGGCTTTGTATGTTTCACACCTGCTTTTACCCACCAGAGCCAGCAATAAAATCTCGCCTCATTGTGAACAAATGTTGGTGGAACACTTTTTACAAGTAAGTACAATTTGGCAGGAATTACTACAACTGATTTGGAATACACTGCAGGGTAAGGAATACCCAGCAATTATTACTGGCCATGCTGAATCAAATCCTGCATTTAGGACACCCAGTGAATTTTGTAAGCTGACTTACATAGGAGTAGAAATGGGTTCAAAATTTCCCTCAATTCTAGGTTGAAGTAGTTATAAAGGACTAATTAAACATGTGTTCAAGCTTCAAATCGTGGGCAGCAATAATGTGTGTTTTAATATGAACATACTGTTCCACAAAGTTCAGACATACTTTCCAATAGTTTTATCAGATTTTGAATTGTAACCACATTTCTGCTTTAGAGGTAAGGGAGCGGTTAAATGCATGTCCTTTTTCTATTATGTTCAGAAATTGGACACAGTGCATTATTTACTCTAATCACACGACTTAAGAAGTGCATGCACCGTTTACATGTGCAACCCCACACCCCCACACACACGTTTTCTCAAAAAAGCAAGTGTAGCCTTTACCATGCAAGTAAATAATTTCCAAAAAAAATACAGGGAAAATGTTATTACCTTCTATGATGCCAAGTTAGGGTTCCACATCTCTTCCCCAGGCTCTGATAACATCACCAGTGCAAACACAGGAAAGATCATCCTAGGTTAGGGGGGTTAGTGACGCCATCCATCCTGGCACAGCTCACGTCCTGGCAGGCAAGCAAAAGAGAGAAAGGTCAGATCGCTTTTTAAAGCAAAATCATGTTTTAGCTATTTAGAAGACATTACAGAAGATTTCAAACATTAGAAATGAAATGTTAATCCCCACAATGCTGACAATATCTGTCTGTTTTGAAGGATAATCACTAACAAAATCCCTCATTCTCTCCAGTTAGCAGGTTAGCTGCCATCACTAACTCAGTCCACAAGATGTGCTGTTATTGGTCCTAAGTTTTCTTACAGCTGCAGGAAGCACCCTAAATCATCTTGTAAAACTGCAAAGTTAGGCTTCTCTCGGCATAGCCAGCCCAGGAAGAGAAGCAGCAGAACTCATCAGAAAGTGAAATGGAGCACTGTAGATGGTATGGTGAACATTTAGTAATGGTATTGGATAACCACATTAAAAATAAACATTTAGTTGTTTGGAATTATTTATAATCTATTCTCTTTCCAATATTTGTTAGGTTTTATTTACAAGGCTGAGGAATTTTGGATTCCTAATGGTTTCTATCTTCAGAAAGTTGCATAAAAATTAGCAAGTATGGAAACACAGCTTAAAAAAAGGATACAGAAGTGTCTGATTAGCTGAGTGAGAACACACTTACTGACAAGCTGATGAAGTCCTCGTCTGTAAAGGATCCTAACAGGTCTCCACTGATCTATGCACTGTGTTTCACAGGCAGAGAAATGGGAGTGAACAGGTTTTTTTAATTTTGCATTAATATACCATTTCCAAAATAAAAGATTCGTTCAACTGGATAAGCATTTAAATGTGTGATTTGCAGCTACTCGCAGGGAGGATTGTGTGGGGTTTTATACTTCTCAGGAAGATTCACGTTCTTATTTTTTTTTACACTGGCAAATGGTGAATAGTATTCTTATTCTACATTCATTCTTTATGGTTGTTGTCAAGTTGCAGCTTACGGTAACTGGATGTCAATTATGAACAAACACAGCACTTCAGAAAAATACTTAATCATAAATATGAGGGCCAATTTATCAGGAAGCCCTCCTAAGTATAAAGCAGATCAAAGGTACCTCAAACTGGCCATGCTATTAAAGATTCTCAAACTATCCTACCTGCTCACACCTTTACCATCGTGGGGGTTTTTTTCAATTCTACTATTCGCTTTTCAATTTTAAATGAAAAGAATCATTGAACTAAAGCAGCTGAATACACTAAAATAAAAAACCCGCAGAAGAGTGCAAAGAGAATCTGTTTTTTATACCACCTGATAGATTTTAAATATTAAATATTTATACTAAAATCCATCCTTACCCACCATGAATATCTAAACTAAATAGGCATGCAAAATAAATATTGACATGCAAGCCCTTGCCACTCCATCTACTCTCTTTTTAAACTTAAACATCTTCTGGCATTATCAATGCTTATGGAAACGTTTTCTTGAGTTTCTAGAGCATCAGTCATTTGAAATGTCAGCGGTTATTTTAGACTGAACAACAATATTCTATCCTCCTGTGATCGGGGACATAAACCTGTGGTGATTGAGCATTTAAAAGCCAGAAGCTTTGGAGGAAAAAGTGATTTCCATCGCCACCTTGTGTCTAATATAGAAAATGCCAATTCTCCAAAAACAATCAACCAACGGCCTAAAGAAATCTCACCAGAACTTTTTGATTAAACCTGCTGACAGTAGCCTGCTAATTTTCCCACTTATTTCTGTATGTTGCCTTTATGTACTGCCTCTGAGTTTGCTGCGCACAGCTGCCCCCGAGAGCTATCGCACTTCACCCGGTGGCACGTGGGGCTCAGTGTAGGCTCCCTCACAGCTCCCGGGAGCAACCTGCGCCAGGGCCAGCAGATAAGCACAGGCTACCTTCATTTCCTGAGCAGTTTTAGGCTTTATCAATAATCTGAAAAGCCTGAAATGGCCTGGGACCAGCCTACTTGGCATCACTTCTCCCCACGCCAGAGCCCCAGTAGAAATCCCTGCCAGCACTCGTGACCCTTTGCAGCACGCTCCTTGCCCCCATTTGGAGCTGCCCTAGGCAAGGGAAGGCTCGTCTTTACAAAAGACCTGTGAGGGCAGGCAATGCCAGCTGAGGGATTATGTGGTGCTGGTTTTACTTCACCAAGTGGCATCGTGTATTTAGCCACACTTGTGCACCAAGGCTCGCCCTTGGCCTGTGGGTGTTCAGGGCCTGGGAAGGCTGAAGCCTCCCCACAGCTCCCCACAGCTCTCAGGAGGTTGCAGAGTACCCTCTCTTTGGGGCAGAAGGCTTCAGGAAAGGGTTCTATTTGCCCCTCAGCAATGGGGTGGCTGCCATGGTACCTGTTCTAGAAGGAGCTGAGCCCCACGGCAACCAGTTGTCCCCAGCCCACACCAAGACTCCAGTGTGGCCCGGACCCCTCTCCCACAAGACGCCAGGTTCACCTGTTTCACCCGTTTCAGTGCTTAACTCTGGGACTTGTGTTCAGGACAGACCTATTGAAAGGAAATTTGACCTACAGAGAAGTGGTTTTTTTCAGGTCCATTTTCTACCAAATTCCATATTTCTCCTGATTGGATCAAAACTAGAAATTAGTACAATTTACAGAGAATTAAGGCTCTAACTTTAAACCCTCCATATGTTGACCAGGTTAAAGGTGCAGGAGTTTTCAACAGGAGTACATGATTACATAGCTATTGGGGGATCTCTACTCATCAGCTCAGTATCTGCTTAAACAGCATTACTCAAAGGAAGCAGTAAAGGCAAAAAGGGCTTTGAGATTATCAAGAGAAGATGTAATTATGCTCACAATATTAATATTTAGCTTCGTGTTTGTGCTCAACAATCTCAGCAGAAAAGGTGAGTTGTTCACATACTTGCAAGTTCTAACTGAATAAAACTAAAGATTTTGTAAGAGACTCACTTATGTAGTATTAGGAATAAATATATCTTTGTATGTTAACTTTCTCTCCTCAACCATATGCTGAACTAATTCTTTAATCTATACGCCCTCACCTCAAATTCTTGCACCTTTGCTGTCAGCAAAATGTTGACATTTATAATTAGTCACTAAAAGAAGGTAGTACTGACTTAACTGTGCATTGTAATTAAACATGGTTCACCCTTCACTCCCTTCCCTCAGACCCCAGAGACTACAAATGTCATGTGGAAAATGCTTCAGAAATATCTGGCAGTGTAAGAAGCCTGAACATCTCCCTGCAAGGTAACGAGTCAATGGAAGAGGAAAGCTGTCAGGGCTCTTAATGGTGTGGTTAACATTTTCAGCTGTCTCAGCTATTCCTCAGCCACCTGACCAAAAAGGATATAAAAGATGATGCAAAATTTTACCTGTTTTGCTAAAAAACAAAAAGACCATTATAGCAACCTTTCATGGTTGGTGACACTTGCTGTCAGTAATTATGCATAAAATCTGAAACTTTCAGATTTCAGCATCTGAGTGTCTCGCTTAAGGGCCCCAGCTCCCACGCAGCCTTTTGAGTCCCCAAAGGCAACAGGGACCCCAAACAGAGGGGTCGGTCTGTCAACTATTCAGGGAGTTGCCCATAAGTAGTTATGTTACTACAGACAGTGTGAATGTTGTCCTCTGGAGCGTAAAAAATTACTGTGTGCTTTGGCATTAAGAATAAAGCTAGTCCAACAAGAAAGAACCACCAAAGGGATTCCACACAGAGAACCTGCTTGAATTTTCCTCATTGTAACATGAACAGCGAGCTGTCTCTGAAGTTCCTTTACAGCAGTACATCCCTCACAGCTAACTGTGCTGGCCTGAACCTTTTATAAGAAGAATTGCACATCATTTAAGAGAAGCCATTTCTAATGTTTCTTATCCTTTTCCAGCCCCTGGGATAGCAGCAACCAAGGGAAAGTTAAGCAGAACCCAAAAAGTCATCACTCTGGAATGCTTTAGTCTTCGAAGCCCCGTGGAAGTAAATCTGCTGTATTTGGAGAAGATACATGGAAATTTGACAGACCAGAGAGTAGAGAAATGTACCCTGCAGAGCCTGAAAGTCATCTCCAGTGCAGACAGGAAACCTGCTATTGGCCACACCTGTGTTTTACTGACACGCCCCAGGAAAAAGTTTCAGAGAAAATTTATTCTTAGAGAAAAAGGTAAAAACTTCAATGTAGCAAATATATGTTTAGGTATGTCAGAGGATGGCAGTCTTCAATTTCATATAGCTGATACCTTAGCAGTTATTAAAAAAAACTATTAAACTATTTGTACCCTTCTGTTGGGGAGGAAGAAAAAAAAAAAAAAGAAAGAACTAGGAGAAAGTAATGATCCAGAATTAACACTACTGAAATCTTCAAGTTTTGGAACAATTCCATGCTGTTGTTCTCCCTTCTTTTGGGGGGGCCAGGAGGTTTTGGCAAATATAGTTTCCAATATTAATACATATAGAAAATTCTGTACACTGGGAAATTGCATAGAAGCAAGAAAACGAACTGTCTCTAGTACTTTACTGCAAATTGCCAGGCACGCTGCCACCTCTTGCCAACTGTGTTGGTGTTTAAGTAATTCTAGCCTTCGACTGCTTCTGGCTCTTCAGTTTAAACAGAAACAAACATCTGGTTTTAAAACTTCTTTTTGTTTCCAGTGTTTCTAGCAGGGATATCAAATTGTGTTATAACAGCAAAGCTGCCCAAGCTGAAAGTTTTTGCAGAGGGTTTGACTGTCCCACGTGTGCACCAAGAAAACCAAACTTTAGAGAGTAAGTGCCAATTCTCCCTCCAGAGTCACAAAAGTAGCATAGTTGTAAGTCTAAGGATAGAAAAAGATACTGGCATTCACACACACAACTTTGACAAAGTTCTCCCAAACAGTAATTTCTTTGAATAGCAGTATTGCCTCTACCAATAAACGCATTGGCCCAGGTGCTTTGTGAATCTATGGCTGTAATGAGAAAAAGAGTATTTAAGCACTGACCTTCACTAGAAGTTACCCACGTTCAAGCGTGCCCCACCAGGGCTCCTAGCTTCCCTTAAAAACCTTGCCTGACTTCAGCGTGAAGTCACATACACCAGTTTCATTTGGGGACCAGGCAGGAACTGAAAGATATTTGAAACACTGTAAAATAAAAAGTTTCCAAGATTCTAGAGAGATTTACAGCTTCCTATGAAAGCCTACAGGAGACTCTCAATTGTTCCTCTGCTCTGGTCCCCCTAACTTAGCCCAGCCTAACCAAATGAAGAAAATTTTGAACTGTCAAAGACTTGTAACCACATTTTAAATATTCTTCTCTACCTCATTTTAGAGCAAATTCCATCCACAGATGACAAAGATATGCTGAACAGGCAAAAACTAAGTATCATCATTAAAGTGTTCATTGCCTGCATCCTGTCAGCCTTCGCAATACCCTATATTGTGTTTGTTATATACGAAATTCCCTGCCCGGTAAGTTTTTGAACATGATAGCTTCTTGTCTTAATCCCCCACGCTCACCCAGGATACTGTCTTGTCAGTATGACTGATGAGTTGAAGTATGTTTACCAAGTTCTCAGGAAGGGACAACTGTATAGATATAGACAGAAGCCATGTGCTCAATACAGTGAGACAAGAAAAATACATGGTCCGAGATTCGCAGACCTCTTGAATTTACTGTGCTATGATGACCGCAACCATCTCACAAACTTCTTGATGTATCAGGACACTGCTCTTCCTAGAGGAAACCTTGTTCCTCCTCAGCAGAGATTAGCAGCAGAGTAATTCACTACCTTCCCGGCAACCCAGCTACTGGTTTACAGGAGGCATGTCTGATTTTTGGTTGCAATCAACTGCTCCCCAAATTACTGCTGTCAACGTGAGGCAATTCTGTCAAAAAGCAGCCCAGAACAATCTTGTGCACGGACAGCTGCTGGCTAGCTGGGAGAGGTACTCCTGATGCCAGAGGAAGAACAGTTTAGGGGTGGAAGAGAATAGGCAAGACTTTCAAAGGACAGGTAACCCTCTCTAGTCTTCTAGGCTGCAGGATGAACTATTTAAGCATGCTGCTTGACAGCATATATACAAGAGGGAGATACTGAGAACAAAAGCCATCTGGGGCTGCGATATGCCAACTTCCAAAGTAATATGTGAAGCCATATTACTTTGATGCCTAAAAATCCAGCAGCATTCACCACAGGTCCTCCAGAAACACATAGACGTTTTTTAATTTTGAACAGTTGGTATTCCCCACCATCCCCTACACTCCCCTAACTGCTTTTGCTTCTTTCCTGAGTGCTTGTGCCCTGCCTGGATCCACAGCATATGGAGCAGCAGAAGAAGCCGATCTGCAACCTGTGTCTCAGTGCGTGACAAAACAGCAACACTTTTAATCTCATTTCTGAAGGGCACAGAACAGAAGCCTCTGGAAGCTTTTGTCTGACCCTCAGCCTCCATTCCCCAGGTACTACTGGTCAGTGTCAACCAAATTTGACCAAGGAATAGCAGGCCTCGATGCAAGCAAGTTTCCAAGTGAAAATCAGATTAGATAGCAAGGAGACAGCCAAATCTGTCCCTGGGGGAAGCTGAGTGGGCTCAGCCATCCCCAGGGTGGCTGGCAGCCACGTGACAGGCCTCACGTACCTCCTAGGCAAACAGCACATGCAGCACGTGCCATCGTGCCCATGGTCACAAGTGGAGATGGGAGGGAGCTAAGGGAGACAGGAGGGAAGCTGGGACTGAGAGCGTGTTGAGGACGCATGGGGCCAGTCTGGGCCCATCCGTTCTGCTCTTCACAGGGTAACATGGCTTTAGGCGCATCTAAGCAGCAATTACTGTGCTTAAAGATAGACCTACCTTTTCCCCTGCAAAAAATTACATATCCCTGAATTATTAAGGTGCCTTTTCATGAAGAAATGATTTAATCTTGTGCTTCCTACCCCATTAAGTGAACTGCTGAGGTTGAACAGTTATACTCTACTCCCACCTCTCACTGTGACTTGGGATCAAGTCACTTAACTTCAGCATGCCCAATTACTTGTCTGTCACCCAGCTCTAACAACTGCCTTGCAGTGAGACCGGAGAGCTTAGACCTGTCGACACAGAAGAAGCCCTCTGGATATTACACAGGCAGAACAAACCGCTTGAAAGCATTTAATTTGCAGAAATTATCAGTAAATAATTTCAAATAGCAAATGAAAATTACCTCATTTGTTAAAACTTCCGAGTAGAAAAAGGCAGCATGTGAGCACATTACTCATTACAAATTATCCACTTAGATCTTGGAGTGTAACTGTAGTGAGAAATGTGCTATAGTGAGAGGTTTGGAAATTGAACTGAGACCCTTAAGAGCCATTTCACACAAGCCATTGAACAGCCATCAGGTGGTAACACCTTTGGGCCTCTGCTAAGCTGAAAACCATTTGAACAGACTTAAGGCAAAAGATTTTTTATGTCATTGCTCCCTCCTGGAGACATCAGGCATGCTGTAACTTCTTTAGTTAAGTTCAGCCAGGAGATGTCGCACCACTAAATTACTGATCTGAAAGACACGAGTACTGGTGTAAGACTCTGGGAGCAGGGCTGTTTAACATTCCTCACAAATCTTTTTTCTTCCCTTGCCAGACAGACGCATGCTAGTAAGACCCTTACACACGAAGATTCAAAGTCATTGTCATTCCTGAAACCTACCTATGAAAAGCTGCAGGCGTCAGACGGACACCTTTTTTACGTGCAAAGATGCATCACCTTTCCCTCACCACTTACGGGAAACAGCACAAACCAACTGCTAAGAAGACACCCATACTCTGATTCTTTCCATTAACTACCCAGCTCCTTATTTTAATTCCCAGACACAGGAAAAACCTGTTAGGATAAGCAATAAATATTTCATTGGCATTCCAAACTCTGCCTCTCCCAAATTCTTAATTTTTTCCCATAATTTTTCACATGCGTTTGGGGCCTGGGGAAAAGGAAATAGTTTCCAGTATTTTTAGTCTTGCTGTTAAATTGTTCAGACTAGGTGCATACATGTAGCAAACTCATCTTACAGTACCAGACCTTTTCTTCCAGCCTCAACAGGAATAATGCAGGTATTCATTGTTGAGCTTTAGCCCTTGTCTCAGTCTGAGTAGGTGCATCACATTTTCATGTGCTGATACAAAATGAATCTCTGCTCTATTTGCAAGCTACTTATAACTAATGCAATCTTCAGCTCTCAAATATGAACTGCCAAAGGCTACATCTGTCTGCTTCAGGGAACGGCTCTCATCTCAAGTTCCCAGAATCTGCATAAATGAACAGAAGCAGCCTTCGAGCCTCACAGTGAACAATATACCACTTGCCCCCAGTGCTGCAGATCCTGTTCATCTAAATCAACATCATGCACGCTCTGAGGGGCACCAGAAGAATTTCACACAAAATTAGTATCTCACAACAGCATAAAAAATGCACAGAAACAGTATGACAGTTTTTTGTGGAAGAGGTATGGGGTCACTGAGCTATGTGGGGTACACACAGCCCTGGCCACGCGAGGTGTTCCAGGCAGGTCAAGTTTACTGCAAGGACAGCACCCAAGTATAAGCAAGTATTTGAAATGCATGAAACACCAGTTGCATTTGCCAGCACCGAGGCACCACAAACATACAAAGAACATACTTAATATCCTTGTTAAACCACATTTTAATTGTCAGCATCGCCGTACGATTGCACCAGGCTCTGAATGAGTACCACGTCCCCACAGGACCACCATACAGCACACGAGGCTACCGCAGAGGCGACGAGCGATACCACGAGGTGTACGCTGCCACCGTGCCAGGCTGGCTGAGCAGACCATCTAATACGAAAACAAATGACTATTTTAAACAAAGCAACTGAGCTTTAGGGTTTTATGCAATGCAAGACTCATTAAGCCCTATTCAAATCCCTCTGACTGGATGTTCTCAACATGCCCAAGCCCACATGTGTGCCTAGTTCACAAGGACATCCGCAGCCACCAGATGACCTCGCAGGCCTGCAGGCAGACAGGGAAGGGACCGGAGAGCCCTTTCTCCAGTGAAAGTCAGCCAGGATTTGCCTTCATTACCTCAGAAACTCAAAGATGAACCTAAAAAGATGACCTCATTGGCAGGAACCATCTGAAACCTGGTGTATTAACTGCTACGGGAAGGAGCTTAAATTCCTCCCTGGCGGATCTGCCGTGCAGCACAGCGCCCTGTCCCAGGGAGAGCCGACACCTCCTCATTACACGCCGCACCGTGCAGCCGCGAAAGCGACGGATAAAACAGACGGGGGACCCCCACAGACGCCCCCCCCCCCCCCCCTCAGCCCCACAGCCGGGACCTGCGGCCGTTTGCCGCCGAGAAAAAGGCGGGGCCGGGCCCGGCGCACGCGCACGCGCGGGGCGCGGCCGCGGAAGGCCCGTGGCTGCGCGCGCGGGGGGCCCTCCCCGCCGCCCAGGCTTGAGGTGAGGATGGACGGCGGGAGAGGCGCCGAGCGCCGGCTCGGTTTGACCCGTAAGGGGCGAGGGAAGTCGAGGACCGTACCAGAACGGGGAGGAGCCGATCCGGGGCGGGGTGAAGCGGGAAGGGCGGCGTCCGGGCAGGCGGCGGCGGGGCGGGGGGGGGGAGGGAGGAAGGGAGGGAGGGAGCGGGCTGTCGGGAGCGCGCGCTCCCCACACCCGCCTGAGGGGCCGCGCTAGCGCCTGCCAGGGGGCGGGGCCGAGGAGGGGGCGGGGCCGGGGGGGCGGGGGCGGAGGGGCGGAGGGCGCCGCCTGGCGGTGGTGGGGAGAAGGGTCCGCCAGAGCTGGACGGGACCTGGGATAGGAGGGAGTGGGAGAGTGGGATGTGGGGGAGTGGGATCTGGGATTTGGGAGAGTGGGATATGGGATGTGGGGGAGTGGGATATGGGGGAGTAGGATATGGGATGTGGGAGAGTGGGATATGGGGGAGTGGGTTATGGGATCTGGGAGAGTGGGATGTGGGAGAGTGGGATATGGGGGAGTGGGATATGGGATTTGGGAAAGTGGGGTTTAGGAGAGTGGAGTTTGGGAGAGTGGGATAGGGAGGAATGGGAGAGTGGGGTTTGGGGGAGTGGGGTTTGGGAGAGTGGGATGTGGGAGAGTGGGATATGAGGGAGTGGGATATGGGGTTTGGGAGAGTGGGATATGGGATTTGGGAGAGTGGGATAGGGAGGAGTGGGAGAGTGGGGTTTGGGGGAGTGGGGTTTGGGGGAGTGGGATATGGGGGATTTGGGAGAGTGGGATATGGGAGAGTGGGATATGGGAGAGTGGGAGAGTGGGATATGGGGGAGTGGGATATGGGATTTGGGAGAGTGGGATATGGGATTTGGGAGAGTGGAGTTTGGGAGAGTGGGATATGGGGGAGTGGGATATGGGATTTGGGAGAGTGGGATATGGGATTTGGGAGAGTGGAGTTTGGGAGAGTGGGGTATGGGGGAGTGGGATATGGGAGAGTGGGAGAGTAGGATGGGGGAGTGGGGTTATGGGGATTGGGGATATGGGGGAGTGGGATATGAAGGAGTGGGATATGGGGGATTGGAGTTACGGGGATTGGGGATATGGGGGAGTGGGACATGGGGAGTGGGATGTGGGGGAGCGGAGCTTGGAGGAGTGCACGGGGCTGCGGCAGGAACGTCCTTTGGTGCTGGCGGTGCACCGGCCGGTCAGTGGTGCACAGGTTCAGGCAGCCCTGTAGACGGGGCTAGAGCGGTTTGCAATTCAGAGAGTGAAGTGAGTGCCCAGAGGTGGCTGTGCGGTGTCACTTAGGGCCACGGGGTAAAAAGCCCAGCCTGGAAGTTGCTCTTGGTTCTCTGAGGATCCAAGCAGACCTGCAGGGATGTGTAGCCTGGGTTGAAGCAGCTGCCGTCTGCGAGGGGGGGCTGCACAGCTTCAGTGGTGTCCCTGCACGCAGGACCATGTCTCCTCACGTGCAGAAAGAGAAACATGAGTTTCAATAAGCAAGAAGCCTGAGCCGTTCCCAGCAAAAATACCATGTAGAAGTGAGACGTGTTAGAGGTCCCGCAACTCAATTCCCTGATGGTGGACAGCGGTGTAGAACCTCCCTGTACAGGTGCTGGGGAATCAGGCCTGTTCATGGGAGCTGCCACACAGTCAACGCTGGCATAAATGTGGTAGATTTTTGCACTGCTGTGCCTCCATGCCACCTCTAACCTGTTCGTTCTCTTCCCGGTGCTTCTTGGAGGTGCAAAACACTTTCTTGCACTGCTCAGCACATACATTCGCACTGAAAGCCTTGGTTCAGGACTGGCTTTTATCCCCATCACTTCCCATCTCTTCTTACGCTGTATGCCATCTCTCTGCATTTGATTTCTTCTCATACACAGAAAACAGACTCTCAGCCGTGTCAAATGGTCTCTGTTACAAAGACTGCTGACAGCCCTTTTGCTTTTGTGTTCAGGACGCTCTGGGAGGATCTTATCTGCGAGGGCTGCGCGAGAGACGTCTGCAGGGAGAGAATACCGGTTTTGGATGTACTGGTTGGGGCAAGGCTTACACTACGGGCTTTTAGGCAAGACGAATTTTACTCAGAGGAGCAAGAACGCTGCCAAGGGAAAGGAATGGAGCGCCTGGCCTCCTTCAGTAGTAAGTACCATAAGACGACATTTGGAAAGTGTTTGCCATTGTTTAAAGACATTAGCAGCCATCTGGGGGAGAGAGATGGAAAACTAGCAATATTTGGTCCACAGGGTCACTTCTTTGATCAAATTCTCAAGAGCATGAGTACATGAATGATGCAGTGGGAATTCAGGTCTTTTTTTCTATCTACTTGGGCTAGTTCAAATACATTTTCTCGGAAAAAATGCAGCATGTAACTTGACAGTCTATTTATTTTGACTACTTTGCAATGAACAAAATAAGAAAAACTTGCAGAGCAGTGTTTCATTCCTCGTTCAGCAATCTGAGCAGAGTCTGAGGTTTGGACGGGTTACAGAACAATCTTGTTGATGCCTTTGAAACCACCGCAGTATGCCTTACGAGTCTGCCTTGAGGTAGATGGATGGGAGACTGCAGCTGTCTGTGCAGCATTCTCCACAAATAAGGCCTTGGGTCTGGTCTTCGATGCAGAAGACGAGCGTGGGCACTGGATCAAATCAACCAGCTAGCGCAGCTTGCTGAGTTGTACCAGGAGGCTGCTACAGAGATTTTCCTTTGACTCTGTTGCACAGGTTTAGGTTTAGCCCTCAGTGTATTGGTTCTATTGGAGATGCAGTGTCAACATCTCTCTCGCAACTCTAGCTGAACAAGGAACTTTCCACAGCTATTTGGAGAAGCTGCAGTAGGAAAGAGGTTATATACAATTGAGTTCACTTCAAATTACTGGGCACAAGTGAATTTAGGTGGTTGCAAAACCAGTGCCTTGTTTGTGTTGCATGAGATTTGCTTTTGGCTTCACAGATGACCCTTTCGATAAGCCTCCGTGCCGAGGTTGCTCTTCGTACCTCACAGAGCCCTACGTTAAGTGTGCTGAGTGTGGGCCTCCTCCCTTCCTCCTGTGTTTGCAGGTGAGTGCAAGGATAAAAGCAAAGGCATTAATTTCTTTGAGAAAGTCATCAAAGGCCTGTCCGGTGCCAAGCTGTTCCATAAAGACATTAATAACTGGTCTCTGTAAACTTGTATCAACACACTTATTTGCTCAGGGACAGGGAAATGACAAAGAAAATGTTGGAGGCTGAAGAACTGAGGCAGGAGCAGCTGAAGGAGATCTTTGTGAAGGCAGCCAAAGCTACCTAAAGACATGCAGTCAGCCTGACTGTGTAACGGAGCATGCTGCTGCATGTCTAGAGAGGTATCATTTCTGCCATTTTTTATGGCGTGGAGAAGAAAAGCCATCGAGAAACACCCTTTCCCTGTCACCACATGTTGGCTTTTTCCTCCCAAATGGAAAAGAAAATTTGGGGAAAGTTTGCAATATTGACAATAATTGTTTGTGACCAGATACAGTTCCTTAAAAACTATGTGTGTGATCTGATAACCACAGAAAGTAGTGCTAGTTTTAATTATTAAATAAATAAGTTTGCATTATTTATGATTAAAAAATGGCAATAACCTCTAAAACTGAAAAAGGAGCTTAGCCTTGCGCTCAGATATGTACAAAATACACAAACCCATATTTTGTATATTTTTGTTCATTTACCTGTACTGAAAAACCCATAAATTTAACTGTTGAAAATGGCTGCAAACCATGCTGGTGCTTTTTAAACACGATGAAAGGGAACCTGTGCTTTCAATACTGAGAAAACGCTTTGTGCTCTCGTCCTGGAATGATCCACTTTAAAACCTGCCACGAAACTTCTTTCACTGGCCTAACTTTGCCATAAATACTTAACAAAAAAGTATGTCTTTGTTGATTCACAGGAGTTATGTCTTGGTGCAAAAGACAAGTAAGATACAAAGACAGATTTAACACAATTTTAACAAAAAATTTTCTATCATTTTATGGTTTTCCTAAAATGAAATCAGAAAAATCAAATATCTTTTTCAGCATATCAAGTGGTCAGTTTTGGATACTGAGTGGTTAGAGAATACAAGGAAAAAAGGGACCAGTTAAACTGTTTTCAGGGCAGAAGTAAGAGACTAACATAATGCTAATCTTTTGTTCTACAGTGTTTCACACGAGGATTTGAATACAAGAAACATCAAAGTGATCATACTTACGAGATAATGGTAAATATTCCTTTTAGATAACACCTACTCAATGCTGAGCTTTCATAACTTCCCAGGAGTTAGACCCTTGCTTACTAATGCTACACTGAAAAGTTAAGTGATACAATTCTTTGATTCAGAGGCTTAGAACTATTAAAAAAAGAAAAAGTCTCCTTGAGAGCAAAGAAAAATATCCACCTGGATATTAGAATGGAATAGGGTGTGTATTCCACATAATGGAATAGTGGAGACATTTAAAGCTACATTTTTTTTATTGTGCCTAGATAACACAGTGCATCCTAAGAGTTCCAGTTCTTTAACCAAATTAATCAACTTCTGTTTCTGTATTCTTTTTCTTCCCCAAAATAAATCATTTTAAAAGTCTTCAGTAATTTTTATTGTGTTTCATAGCATAATATTGTTGAATTACAGCTGGTAGATAAAACATGTAACAGTATATTCAGAAGATCTGTAGCAACAAACTAGTTTTTACTGTAGTTGATGACCCAATGGCCTAAATAATTCAACAATTATTTGATCAGGTTTCATGGGACACAGTAAAAATTTAAAACTACCAGTATTATATACTATGGTGCCGTGTAGTTTAGAACTTCTTTGCTCTTCATGTGGTGGATTATAACAGAGGATCACAGCAGTTTGATTTGCTTTTTTCTTCTCTAGACTTCCGATTTCCCTGTTTTGGATCCTAACTGGACAGCTCAAGAGGAAATGGCTCTCCTAGAAGCTGTGATGGACTGTGGATTTGGAAACTGGTGAGAATTTAGTAGATCAGCCAGCTTCAGTGAATGATGGGTGGTTTTTCTTTTCATTTCACTGGATCTTAGTGTTGAATACATCAGTGCACACTGAATGTTCAGTGGCTTACTGTGGGTGAGACACTAATTTAGCAGCTGAAGTGGAAGACTGGGGTAGCAGATTCTGTTTTCAAATCTGCTGTTAGATATATGAGGAAATTGTTGAAGGCTTCTTATGGGATGCAGGGGACCTCCAGTGAAGTACAAAGTTCCCTCAGTTTGCATTAAAGTCACTAGTTTTGAAGGAGCTCAACTATTGCACAAGGTTTTCTGTGCCTCAATTTACTCCTATGTAAAAACCAACTACAGAATTTGTTGTCTTGTGTGGTTTCGGCTTGCTTACAGTTGACTAGCTAGGTATTGTTATTTTTGGAGTTTTCCTGCTTCTCTGTCATATTTAGGATAGAGCAGTGGAATTATTTAATATTTTTATGTTATGTTCTGTTAAGTTAATTTCTGTAGTTGCTATAGGATTTTTATGCATTTGTAAATAAAGGAGATCTGTAGTCATGAGTTACCTCTCCTCTCCTTCATGAAAAAACACCTGTATTAAAAGTATAGAACTCCAGACTTCACTGAAACAGAACTGTGAGTTCTTACGTGTACATTGCTGTCATAATTAAGACTGAGAACTGTTTGCAGTTATGTTCTGCAAGTATGCTGTCTAGTACACTTTGCCCTACTTAGCAATACAAGTAATCTTAAATTTTTCCTTAAACACTTGGCTTTTTTCAGCCTTTGCCAAATAAAGGAAAAACTGATTTTTCTTCCTGGAATCCCTTGCATCCAGTTTTTAGTTTAACAGAAATTAAAATGATTGCTGCTGGTGGATTTTTTTGTTTGTTTTAAAGTCCTCAACTTACACAGCCATTTTATTAAGACAAAATACTTCGTGTTTCTAGTCAACCACTTTTCCAAGAACGTTTGGCAAAGATTTCTAGAATGTGTTTTGTACAGCCATTTTGGTGTTTCAAAAAAACCTGTTTAACATAACTACACGAAAGGGGAAACCAGTGTCCAGTGAAAATTGCAAGAGAAACCTGAGAAGCAGAATGCAATTCCGGACTTAGAATTTACCATTACCTGGAGTTAGTAAAATGTATAAAAAGCTCTCAAATAACAATACTAAATTTCAAGCATATAAAAGATTCGGTACACTCCATCAGCCAGGGAATTTCTCATGTGAAGAGAGTGAATTGCATTACTCATGACCACCAAAAAAGTGCTCCCTAGCACTGTATCAAAGGTGTAAGTATTGGCTCATTGTTAGCACACAAAATGTGAATTCAGACATCATCACAGATCAGTTCTCTGCACACAATGTGATCAATCTCTTGTCCAAAATTATCTTTTCCCACCAGAGAAAGAAAAACACCCTTAACATTTCTGTGTTCTTCTTATTAAACCTCCCCCTCTCCCCACTTTAGGCAGGATGTAGCCAACCAGATGTGTACAAAATCCAAGGAGGAGTGTGAGAAACATTATATGAAACACTTTATCAACAATCCCTTGTTTGCGTCTACATTACTGAACCTGAAGCAGGCGGAGGAGGCGCAGCACAACGAAACAGCCATTCCTTTCCACCGTGAGTATCCCCTGCCCGCTAGCACATGCAGGGAGCTTCCCCGCAAGGTCTCTGCTCTTCCAAAACTGGAATGAGCAGCCTGTGGAGAAAGGCATGCACCACACATGCAGTTTGCTTTCATTCCCAAAAGGAGAGCTTGTTCTGATGGCTAACTTGAATAATGTTAGTAGTAGGGTTTTCTTCACGCTGTATTAAATCATCGGTGTATCAAATAAACCAGACTGCCAGTTCAGTGGGAAAAGGGAGGGAACAGAGTGGTCTGAAACAAACATCAGGTTCCCAAAACCAGAAGTTCCTGCGCAGCCAGTGGAAATGGTCACTCACAGACATCACCACAGCAAAAGGCTGGATGTGCATATTTATTTAAAGGACAAGCTACCTCAAGCTACTTCACATGTGGCACAGTATAACAGCGTGTCCTTCGTGGCAAATACCAGTGTGAGTTCTCACCCTAATGCTGGGGCGGTTACGTGTCTTGTCCAGACCCTGCGTAGCAATGTTAACTGAGAAGGGATTTCCACCTTTAAAACATTTCACCTGATTATCCACTGTGTACTGGGCCTAACTGCTGATGTGACTTGTCATAAAATCATTCCCTTTAAACTATGCTGATTTCACGCCTCTCTCTTTAAAACTACCTTTTAAAAAGTATATGTTAAATTTCAGCAATTTAACAAATTTTCAGTTTTCCTTAAATATAACATCTTTAGAATTCCCCCAGTCTAGCAGCTGTTCCATTACAAAGCTCCCCAGAATGGCTGGGTAAAAAGATTTCTTGGTATCTGGAGGTTTAAATTTCACGATAAAGTGGTTAGAGCTAAAGCAGTAGGAACTGGACAATTTTGGTTCTGTCCCTGGCTGTCATTGATTTTTTTATGTGACCTGGGCCAAGACAAATTCTCTGTGCCTCAGCTTGCTTTATCTGTAGCATGGGACTTATAACGCTTAGCTCCTTCACAAGTGTGTTGTGAGCCTTGGTCCATTATTGTCTGTAAAACACTGAGCTCCTCAGTTGGGAAGCGCTGTAAAAATTCAGAGCTGTATAGCTTTAATTGCAGCTCTCTGTAAATGGCACCCAGAAGATGGCAGATTTAACACCCCTGTTGCTATTAACTAAAAGAACCTGCACGCTGAGTCGGAGTGATCTGCAGAGGTTTACCGCGGGGATGCTGAGCTCTGAAATGTAGAGTTTACATTTTATAACCTATTTATTACCTCTGTGTTTGACTTTCGAGAATACTATGAAGATCTCGGATTACTGCATTTTTCTGTGGATGAACTCAGTCTTTCCTGAATATAACGCTGAATAAAAGCCCAATCGGGGTGTTTTTCTTCAACTAATTATTCCCACTTTTCCTGCAAAAGAAACACCTATTTACAGATTGTTTTCTGTTAAAAAAAGGCCCCAAGCCCTACACGACAGCTAAAAACCTTTATTTTTTCAGCTGCCGATGATCCCCCACGGCCTACTTTTGATTCCTTGCTCTCCAGGGATATGGCTGGGTACATGCCAGCGAGAGCTGACTTCGTTGAGGTAAGACTCTCTCTTCTCCCATTATTTTAAATCTGCTACTGAACGCAAGGTCAGCAAACGCACACTTGTTTGCCCCTGCCTGTAGGTCTTTATAGAAAAAACATGAGACGAGAGGACAGGACAGGACGGGGTGATTAAACCAAGGATTTAATTAGAGAGGAGGCGCTGCAGGCCCACGAAGCTGCTAGCAGGCGATCTGTGAGTCAGTGGCTGTGTCTGGACGGGCTGTACGGCATGCTGCTACCACCAGATGTCCAGCCATGAATGGCTCTTACGTAAGCGGACTGGATGTTGTGAATTAGATGCTCAGCAAAAGGGGTCAGCTTCAGCACGCTTCTATTTCATTTGCCTCGGAGAAGCACATAGGAGCCTGATCCAAAGATCACTTGAAAGACCTGCATTGTTTTCAGTGTTTTCAGCCGTGGGCCCGGGGCCCCAATTCCTGTGGCAAAACAAGCTCCTGTACATGAAGGAATGAATTCAGCCGTATAGGGGCTTGTTGTTTTTGTACACTTGAGTGGAATTTTCACCACAGTGTGCGAGTCATGGAGATTACCTGATTGATTCTTATTATCCTATCACGGCATCCTGTTCCCGTTCCAGCCATGGGGGTGCATATTATACATCCCTCGTTAAAACTCCCCTGTGATGTATGTTGCTCAAGGATGGAACCTTGTACAACTGCGTATGAGTAAATATCTGTTTTCCGTACTTCTACGTGTACTGAAACTTGATACCAATTTTTTAGTGCCAGTTAGTGACAATTTATTAATCACCTCCGAACAGGAGTTTGACAACTATGCTGAATGGGATTTGAGAGATATTGATTTTGTAGAAGATGATTCAGACATTTTGCATGGTAAGTCCCATATTTTTGTACATTGTCTGAAAACAATGTTTCAGAGTGCCTACAGAGCATTTCATTGGGTCTCTTTTTCTCTACACACCTTTTTAAAAGTGAACATATATTTTTAATGATCTCACTTCTGTGTGCTGGGATTTAAACACCGGCATTTCTATAGGCCTCACTTTCAAATCTCTTCCAAAAGCTCTTAATCATCTGACGTACAAATGGTACTTATATATAGAATAATGCACTTCACTCACTGCTGAAATGTAGCCAGTTGTAAAGCAGAACATGACTGAAATCGAATAGTCTCCACCAGTAGCAGGCATCTCTTTCCTAAAGACACAAATGATGTTTGATCCAGTAAAAACTGTAGAGAAACTTCAGCTAAGTAGAGAAAGTTCAGCTAAGTAGAAGCAAATTATCTGAGGTAGCAATTTGGGAGCAGCTAGCAGTACATCGGTGTCTGAATAAACAGATCTACAGGCCTATTAAAAAACAGAAACATCAGCGCCTTGATATTACTTCCCCTCCCCTGCTGAAAGATATTCTTTCCATCTACATAATGTCTGAGAGCATCATAGCAAGGCACAACTTTTGTTCTGATTCAGACAGAGGAACACTTTCTTCTCTGTTGCTAATACCCCTTTCCCCTACTATATCTAGTTTCTTAGAAGATCTGTCACTTATTCTAACCTCTGTTAGTTCAGGAAATCTGATATTAGGATAGGTATTAATGCAGGCAGCAAGGAGTTACATAGGTTAAGGCTATGTGCAACTCATTGAAACTGTTCTACTCTTGAAGCTGTGTGGGTTTTCACGGGTTAAAACATGCACACTGAGTTAGGGTAGCATTAGCTGTATGTGACAACTTTTTTGTTGCAAAGAGGACAGTTGTTGTACGAGTCCAGTTGCTGCTACTGAGTTTCTGCGAACGTAGCTGCCTTAATAATACCAAATAACAGGAGTTATTAAAATGATATTTTAATCCACAGAGAGGATCATACTTTTCCCCACATTTGTAAGTACATATAGCGTTTAAAAGTACTGTGTTTATGCTTCAGAATTCTCCCATGTATGTCAGGCAGATCTAAGCTAAAGCCTTAGCATTCCTTGTTGACAGACAAATCCTGTTATGTACAGACAGTCTCTCCCAACTTAAAAAATCAGTTTGAAATTTAGCAGTGTACACAGAGCTTTAAGGAATGCAAACTCCCTCGGCTCAAAAAAGGTTATGAGAATCGTATGTCAGTCTCTCTCCCCTTTTAATGTTTATTGAAAAGGGGACTGGCTTGCGGACATGCCACAGATTCATCATGCCATTTTTCTACTGTTTCTTTTTATGACTATTAAAAGATACATTTTCTTGCTTCCATGTCCTATTCTGAGTCCTGGTAAACTGAAAAAGCAAAATAATCTCCTAGCTCTGTTCATTAATTGATAGCTTAATATTCATTCAAGTTGGTTTACTGGCACTGTCTTCCATACCCCTCACACCTGTCTTCCACCGCACAGTTCAGCCATTTAAGGTATCTCCTACCAGCCTCCTGTTTAAGTTATCAATGTGAATGCAAAAATCAGCTTTCCTCATCTCTTTAGAGTATCATAAAGCTATGCAGGGCCAGACCCCGCAGTCTGTCTAGCTCAGTGTCCTGTTAGTACCCCATAGGAGATGCACAGGAGAAGAATGTAAGAAAAGGCAAGTATAGGCAGACACTTTTCCTGGCATATATCTTCCACATTTCCTGCAGTGGTAAGTTTAGAGACTTCTTGAACCATAAGTTGTGTTCAGACCATTTTGAGCAAAGGACCTGTCCTCCATGAACTTAGCTAACTACTGTTAGAACTATATATATTTGTACTTTTGCCCCCCATAACATCCTGTAGCAGTGAGTTCCACAATTGAGTTAAGAGTTCTACAATTTAATTACGTGTTGTGTGAAAAAATACTTCCTTCTGTCTGTCATATCTTTTGCCTGATAATTTCATTGGATGTTCTCTAGTCCATTCTTCAGTTGTCTTCAGTATTTAGTATAGGATGTCAGGCATTTGCCCTGTGAAAACTGTTTGGCAGAGGTTATGGAGCGTGACCAACTACATTTTCGATCTCTTAGCTCAAGAACTCTGGCATCTTCCTTCCCACAGCTGTCCTAGATCTGCCCACGGGAGAGAGACTGCCTCTAAAAAATGAAGTCCCAGGGTCTAGCCAGCTGTTTTTCTTTTACATGAGGCATCTTGGGGAGAGAAAGTATTATGTTCTAAAGAACTTTGGAATTAGAACTTTCCCTTCTCCAAGTTAATACAAAAAAAGGAATGAGCCACATCCTCCCTGTCCTGCAGTTTTAAAGATCTCAGAAGCTGATTTTGCTTGATTGCTTGAGAATATTTTGCAACCTAATTGTAGGATTTCATACTGTAGAAAAAGGCTCAACATTTGGATCTGAAAGCAGGGACGGGCATTTGGATGATTTAAGAAACCTTTGTGCTTTCTAGTTAACAGGCAGAGGAGGTTGTGAGGCAGCCCCAGAGGCCCAGGTTCTCGTCATCTCTCCCGAGAGTCCCTGCCCCACTACTTCGGGCAGCGGCTCTAACGTGCCTCTCTACCCCAGCCTTGCCCACTGGCAAACTTCGTACACTAGATCTTACAGAAATGTCCTGTGGCTGTCTTCCACACCTGCTCAAGACATATTTTTGCTGGCCAAACAGCAAACTTTTTTTTTTGAAAAGGTAAAGATGCAAAACAGGGTTTTAACACACTTTATAGCCCAGAGAAACACAAATGGGGTCTTGCAGCATAGATTAAGTATCAGGTTTGTGAAAAAATCCTCAGTTTGTTTTCCTGCCGTACATTAAACCTCACTGGGTTCAAGATTAATTTTTGAAGATTACTTTTATATTCCATTTTCTGAAAGTTACTCGAGCTAGACCCTGAGAACACACCGACCAGAATAATTTCTATGGTCTCTCTTCCTTTCGTTTCACAAGTCACAGATCAGTGCTGCAGTGTCTAGGTTTCACATAATACAGGAATATTGGATGCTTTCATTGAAACGGAATTCCCCCTTCTTTCCTTTCCTCCACATTGCTCTGCTTTTCTTAAAATTTTGTAGAAATCATTTTATTAAAAGTTCTAGATCTAAGCTGCTTGACCTCTGTTTCCTGATATCGTTGCATTTTCACTGTTAAATTTTCCTGTGTCACTCTAAACAAGTTCTTGGTATTCCCACAAGAAAGAAGAGTGCAATTTAATACACAGTGGAAAGACTCCCAGGCAGCCTTTTATGAGGAACACAGAAACCTGTACCTGCTGACTCACCAGCTCCTCCCACCACACAGGAGGTCACAGACCTTGTTCAGTCATTTCTTGATATTAGTGGGATGGTAGAAATTGAATGAAATCTCTCATATTTCAATTAACTTCTTGAACTGTTAATTTTTGTTCAGTACTTGCAATATAATAAGTGCATGCAAATATATATTGCAGTTAAACAAAAACATAATGGACAGATCAAAAGGAACAACTAGTTACAAATCTAATTCAGGCCGGAGTGCTTGAATATTTCATGAATTACAAGTTTTCATCAGACCGAATTATAACCTTAGTCATTTATCTTTTTTCCTGGCTTTTTCTCCCCTTTCCTCCTCATGTAAATGATTCTTACTTCCAACACTGGAAAGTAATTGCTGAAACCACGAGTTTAGAAGTGAGTGAAAATAGACTGCAACTCTGGCTGTACAGTAGTGAAATTTAATTTTATAAGATACAAGGCAGTCAATGTCCTTCTAAATATTACATGATGTTTATTCTTTTGTGGAAATTCCTGACATGCTCTGAAGGCAGATACTCTGTTTGCCTAGGGTCCTGCTTTCCTCTAGGGAGGGTGAATTTGGATTGTAGCCATTAAATTTGTACCAACCAAGGCACACGCTGGATACACAGCCTGTTTACTTTGATTAGTTTGCATTCTTCCCATTATTTGGGCCTTGCATGCCAAACAGGTTAGCTAGCATGAAACAAAGGTCTCACTCATTAGTGTTCGAAAAAGTTTTTGCAGACCAAATGAGGCTGAAGGGGAATGAAAAGCAAAGAAACTGTTTTGGACACAGTCTTGAGAAACCAAAATATTTTGATCTTTTGAATGAAGAAAGGAGCCTTGAATTTCTGCCTATCACTGGATCCTTCAAAGCTAACTCCGACCATCTCAAAGAACCTTATCATTTCCCAAAATGGACACTCTGAACACGGTCAGCTTGGATTATCTCAAGTTACCAGTACAGACAACTGCCTCCCTAGTATAATCCATAGGGAAAAGCACAGGCAAATCATTTTCATTCGTACAGCATCTCTTCTCTCATTTCAATGCAGCATGTAACCGTATAGTAGTCTGAGTTATTCATGCATTCCAGATTTTGTAATCGGCTGTTCCTGTGTGAATATGTCTATTAAAAACAAAAGCCCCTCCAAAAGTGCATGTGGCAGCAAATACTAATTTTTCTGTAAGCAGAAGCTCCATTTTTTTCCTTCATTTGTTCTCATGAACGTTCCTTCCCCTCCCCAGTTGATCATAATTTCTTTCAGAATATTGTGCACTCAGGTGAAAGCATCAAAATGCAATGGTTATAGGTGCATAATTACTTGTGATATTTATAGAGGTTCCCCAATGCAATTTCTGCATGTACTTATTAAGTTCTGCCCACACAAACCCCAGAAAATAACACGTTAGCTTAGCTTGCAGAGGGTTTAAAAATACAAAACTATTTTCCATAACTTGGCACCAATTCCAACACTTGCTAACCTAGTTCATTCATGTTTAATTTGCTGCATTTCCCAATTTCTTGTCCCCACATTGAAGCAAGAAGGAGAATTTGCTACCTGTGCTTGTTCTTAAATTAGGAAACTTAAATACATCTTCATGAAAGTACATGACGATTCTTGAACACTCTGGTTTTGCAAGAAATTTGCAAAAAGAAGCAAGACTATTGTAGCAGCCCTCTTATCATCATATGTAACCTTTTGGTCCTAGATTAACGTCAAATCAGTTGTGTATAAATTGAAGATTTTTTTTCTGCTAATACAGGATCAGCAAGTGTAACTCAAAACTGTTGGCTCCTGAGCTAATACACACAGCCTTTGGGCTTTAGCTGTCCCTGTTCATAAGAAATTTTATTACCCAGAGGACTGCACAGATGCATTGCCTAGAGGCTAGGGGCTTCCTGGTGTTTACATATAAATACATATTTTAAAATAGACACATAACCACACTTCTTTTTTATTGCCGTATTAATTATTTATTGGAGAATGCAATCAATAAACGGCCAGGATCAGTTTTGCTCTTTTCTTGTAACTACAGAGAAAGGAGTGGATTCTGGATTCTGTCGCACTTGGGCCACCCCTATTTACACAGCACCGTGGGCTGAAAGGGGACGTGCTTTTGCTTAGTTTCAAAGAACTGCATGTTGTCTCTACAGACTGTGAACCCACTGTCAAGTCTTAAGCCTCTTCCTTCCGAGAGCATACTGAAATGATTAACGTAAAGGAAAAAGAGCCAACCAAGAAATCAGCCAACTCTACGCTTATTTAATGACCTAGAATTTTTGCATTAGTTAACCAAATGAGGGAAGGGAAGGTGATAGGAGTATCCTTATCTTTTCTTTCAAGGATTTACCAAAAAAGTTTATTAACCTAATGGTTACAGGAAAAAGAAGCTAAAGGATCTCCAAGTGGACCAGCCAGACTGCACATAGATTTGATTTTGAAAAGGATATGATTTCTAATGAGCATGGCTTTTTCCTGTGCTTCTTCACTGTTGTGAACTATTCTCTTTGTTCTTCTGGCAGACAGCTAAGTTTACAAGTTAACAAGCTAAAATTTTGTAGATGTTTTTAAGAACTGTAGCAAAGGCTACTCTGAATCTTCACAGTTCAGAACTGTGTCTATTTTTTTGGAGTTCCTCGTTCTGTGCAAAGAAGCCTTTGTCCGAAGATGATACCTCAGATCCTTAAATCTGATAAATTTGCTTTTCAGGAGGAGGAATACTTAACAATTGCATGTATGAAGGAACACATAAGCGCTAATAGTAAAACAGTCCAAGAAGGAAGAGGAAAAGTGTTGTCAAGATCTACACAGGTTCATATTTACAGGCAGTAATGTATCTGGAAGGAGTAAGCAAAAGAAAGCTTCTACAGGTAGCATGTATAATCTGCAGAAGGTTAGCCTCTAGTGAGTTTATGGCCCTATAAAATTACCACAGGGTTTTTAAAACAGCAAAATAGAGTGACCATTTCAGCCTACCATGAACATAAAGGCTTGAAAATTAG
Organism: Astur gentilis; assembly: GCF_929443795.1. Classification (NCBI taxonomy): domain Eukaryota; kingdom Metazoa; phylum Chordata; class Aves; order Accipitriformes; family Accipitridae; genus Astur; species Astur gentilis. The sequence continues at coordinate 2,301,814 of NC_064885.1, read as the reverse complement.
CCTAATACAGTGATTACTTATGTATTCTGTAATCTTTTTTTTTTTAATTATTTTGCAGCTCTGAAGATTGCAGTTGTAGATATCTATCATTCCAGGTTAAAGGAAAGACAGAGAAGAAAAAAGTGAGTTTTCAAGCAATAACTGTGTTCCTGTGCTTCTTTACCATGTTTTGGTCCCCAGTGTTGTCCTAATACTAAAACATAATTGATTTCCTATAGCATCCTTCCAGACAATTCCTATGCATGGAGACCTTCTGCTATGAGATTTGCATGACAGGCTTCATCTTGAATGTGTGGTTCTCCTGTGCACAGGTTAAGAACAGGCACATGGCTTTAGCAGTGGAACCAGCCCAGAAAACTCAGATTACCAGACCCTGATACTTATTTGCACCCATGGTTGACAAAGGACCTCTACACACCATAACTCTCCTTTAAACTCTCAAAGCAAGTCATTAATTGTGAAAAACCTGTTTTCCAGTCCTTTTTAGTGCATGAAAGTCATGTACACAGTGCTCTTCATATTACTATTCCAAATCCAGTTACACATTGGTAACTAAGCTTCTAGCACACCTTATGAGATCACGTAGCCATTTTGCAGAAGGAGAAACTGAAATACTATCTGGGAAATTAGTCACAGGTCCAGGGCTAGTAACCAGAAAAAGAGGCAAATCTCTGTTCTTTTTGTTCCCTCTATAATGCTGATGGGCTACACATAATTCATTTTCTACTTGGGGGGAAGGGGGGGGGAAAGCTGCCACTCTGTGACTAATTGCTAGACCCCCACTTTCTCCATAGAAATGTTTGCATCATTATTTTTAATTCTTAGCGGTCCATAAGTTAGTTTTCCACAATCTGTAATGAAGATAACTATATTGCTGACGTGAGTTTGAATAATTTATTCAGTTCATTTGACAGCTTTCTAGAATGACTCAATCTATTCATTAAATTCAATTTTATTATAACTTTCAAATACTTTGTTCAATATTTAAAATTATATCTTGCTGTATTACTCCCTCCTGGAAGAACTGGTAATTTGGAGTAAGACTCCTCCATTCCTTCTCCTCATAATATAGCATAGTTCTGCTGAATGACAGGTGAGAGTTGATATGTGTTGACCTGGTTCTTTATAATTCATAAATAAAAAATATTTATGTGGTATGATTTCCATTACGATAAATCATGTCATACTAAAAGAAAGTGCCATAAGGCTTGGTTACATAAATCAGTGTCAGTTTCTGAAAAGTTTCTACAGCAGGATGGGACAAAAATCTGGAAAATGACATAAAAATGCTGATGTCATTCTCAGAAAGACTTCTCTACATGGGACAGGAATATTCCTTTGTGCATACTAAAGAAAATGTAATGGATTTTATAGAGCAAATTCCAACCTGACCTTGACAAGCCCAACTTTGTAGTATCTCATATCATTTGCAAAAGTTGGGTGTTTATCAAATCGCCACATAGCAATGACCACATGACATTTACTGAGACCCGTGACAAATGTATTTGTCATGCACCTGTAAATATCTTCCCTGCCTTTTTACTCTGCTCATTTCCCTGATCCTGTCAGGAGCATTTCAAACTTACGAGTTACCTAAATCATTTTCCTCTTTTTAAAATCAAAGCTGTCATGGAAAAATTCCTTCATCCTGCTCCCAGTGGTGAAATTTACAGTCCATCTCTCACCCTTGCTCTAGTAGAAGGACATTTGTCTCTCTCTGAAGCTGGAAATCATGCTCCATGAGACATTCCTTTACCTCCAATTTTGGAAGGACAAGTTGTAAGACACTGTAGATGCGAAATCTGTGGCTAAAGAAGCAATTTCAAACTCTTAAAGTGATTGTAGCTCTCTTTGTGCTTAGTGCTGTCAGAGTTGGACTAATGCACACCGCTATCCAAAATTTACTCTGATTAAAGCCTCACTGCATCACTAGATCATGTTTCTCAGCTAGCCAGCTCAGGGGTTATAGAAATTTCTTACATGTTTAGTTTTAGACCCCTCTGATGGTCTAAATCAAAGTTTCTTCTGAAGCCTTTTATTTATGAGGTAATAAACGAGTTAATGCCTTTCATTAATACCACTTTGCTCTCAATTACAGAATTATAAGAGATCATGGCCTAATCAACCTCAGAAAATTTCAGAGTGAGTATCAGGTGTAACTGCTTAACTTTAGAGTGGCCTCTGCTTGGGAAGAAATCTTCGCATGTTCACTGTTTCCAGTGCACCAGTGTGGTTTATTCATACTGGACCATATTCAGATGGTCTGAATTCCAGCAGATTTCCTGCCCCGACTGTTTCTAATGGGCTGGCTCTAACTACTCCCAGCTCAGTGTTTTAGTTATTGCCTCGGAATTGCTCTTCAGAAGCATGTCGGGCTCCACTGAGTAGGGAGAGCGGTGAAGGTGAAATCTAGGCCTTTCAAGTGCATCTCACTATTCTAAGAAATGATCAAACAACATTTAAATATCATCCTTTATGCTTTTAGAGTTTTAAGGGCTGTATGATTTTGTTGCTTTTATGCAGCAATTTGTAGTTGCGCCACCAAAATGGCCAAGAAGTTTACCAAATCTGGATCTTTGGGCGGTTCACAGAGGCTGGTAGTCACTTCAGGTTCCACTGAATTTATTTTCTTCTTCCAGTAGGAGTGATAAGGTGTGTCACTTTTTTCCCCCTCTAGTTTTGGAAAGGCGATATCCAAAGGAGGTTCAAGACCTTTATGAAACAATGCGACGATTTGCACGAATTCTTGGACCGGTAGAGCATGATAAGTTCATTGAAAGTCATGCATGTAAGTATTTTGAGGATTTTAGCATATATGTTCTTCAATAGGCATAATGAGGGGTTGCATCACCTACAATCTTTCCTAAATATATACCACTCCTGGAGGGCAGGAAGTTATTTTTCTCTTCCCCCATCTATCTACCTCAGAAAAACAAATACATTTGTGGTTTGATACATTAAATGAGCAGGAAGTGTTTTTTTTTCCACTAAACTGTGTCCGAGTTCTTTGATTTCTCAGTTGACTGAACATTCTGGTCATGTGCTAGAAGGAGTGTTTTCTTACCAAAAGACCACTATTCATTTACTGGGACTCTGTATCACTGAAAGAACAAAATCCCTAAAATTTATGTCTGTATTGAGAGATCGGGAGCTGCCAGCAAATTGTGAATTCTTTGAAAGATACATGTTAAACTATTATATGTGTACATAATTGTATAGTACAGCTGTCATTATGTCCCTTACCTTAAAGGGAGAGGCATTGTTCCATCACCGAATCATCTCGAGTCTTTATGCATAATCATAGCATGCGTTTAGTCAAATTCCAATGCAAGTCATTACATCCTGCTTAATTCTGTGACTTAAACTGGGAAAATTGTTGTTCATTAGAAGGAACAAAGCATTTAAACAGTTGCAACTAAATTTTCAGGACACCCTGTGTGACATACCAAAAGCATGATCCTGCAAAATCATGAGTCCCCCATGTGGGTGCTAGTCCTAGAACCTAGTTTTGTTGTAGTGACAGCGAAGTCCTCAAGTTAACCTGATAGTCAAGTACCTGCATTACACAGGTGTGCTGACTGGTATGAGTAAACGAATTTGAGACAAGCGAACTTGCTCACTGTAAAACTAAGCAATGCCTGGAAGCCAGCTGATAAAAGCTATAGGCAGTAAATATCTCTGAGCAAAAGAAACATGGGTATTTAATCTTACTGACTGCAGAAAAGGAGTTGTCTGCAAAGAAAAATTTTGGAAGGTCCAGTTATGAAAATCATAGTTCAAAGACAATATTAGATGCTATAAGGAGCCTAGATGGAGTAGCTGAAATGCCTTCCAGAAATCCTATGTTATTGTTACTTGTCTTGCCCAGGGTATGGCAAAGGAACTGTCAAAGCATGAAGATAAAATAACTTTTCTGAGCACACAAATACTAGAAACCAACTTAAATCTGTGATCAAGGAGTGTTAGGACACAGTGAGTTTGAGATCTGATACAGACTTGTGCAGAGAGGTAAACCTTGTCTGTGGTTCTGTATACTGCATACCCAAACTGTGCAGACAAATAAGAAGTAGCAATGTACCTAGTACACCACAGTTCACTGCCACCCCCACTGACCCACATTTGTTTTCTTCGGATTTCCCTTCTGCTTACACTTCGGGTAAAACAGTGGAATTTGAGCTGCGGAGGGAAATAAAGCGACTACAGGAATACAGAGCAGCAGGAATCACCAATTTCTGTAGTAAGTACCTGATGCATTATTCAGGCCATTCCCATTCATCAAGGTGTGGAAGGCTGATTTTACAACATTTAGGATGTGTTGAATAAAAAGACACTTATTTTTTAAATGCATTTGCCTAGCTCTTTAACTGAACAAGGCTTTAACAATAATGCTTCAGTCCAGCTGTGCTTTTTTAAAGCTAGCTTGAGCCATCAACTTGGAGAACGCACTGTCTAGCAGAGCTCTGCTTTAGTCACCACTTTGCAAAAGATTCAGGAAAAAAAATAAAAATGTCATGGCACAGTGGTCTCCAGTACTTTATCTCTGGACACTTTCACTGTCTATCAACAAGTGTGATATCTGGAGAGAGGCCTAAGACCTCTACGTAAATGAAATGGCCTGGTTTATCCTGGAATTGGATCATGGAAGCTGTTTTTGTTTAGTTTTGGCCTGAAATTAACAGGGGGAGGGGTGCAGGGTGGAATCTAATACCTTCTGATGCCAAGTAGTTGTCATGAGGGAGAATAGCCGAGTCTGGTCCAGAGCTAGAGAACAGTTTCTCACTTATTTCCTAAAGTAGAAAAACAACAGTCTGAAAACCTCGACGAAGGCAGTGGGTGAGAATGTGGTATCTGTCTGCCATAGGTGCCAGAACATACGATCACCTTAAGAAGACGAGAGATGAGGAACGCCTAAAGCGCACTATGCTTTCTGAAGTCCTGCAGTACATCCAGGACAGCAGTGCCTGCCAGCAGTGGCTCAGTCGACAAGCTGATATGTACGGTTACAGTAAGACTGTGCATTTTACGTACCTATGCTTTAGTCAGGTGCAGCAAACACATTTTTCTGTGCGATAACAAATGCATTCCCAATTTATTACAGTAGGATCAGTCTGCAAAATTCAGAAGGGCAAGAAACTGTGGGTGACAGCAATAGTGCTTGTTGAAGAGCAGACAAGGAAGTGACTAGTAAGGGCTCAAAATCTCAGTTTTCTGTATTTTATATTTCAGGAACTTAACTGCTGTAAATAAAGTCATGGAGGGAAATGAGGCCATTATGGATATTAATGAGGGCACAGATGGCACTTGAAATGTTTCAGATTATTTTAGATGTAGCAGCATTATTAATGTGTAGTCACCCTGCACCAGCACTTTAAGGAGCAAGCTGCAATGCAAAGGAAGTGCATCCTGTATGCCACATGGCCTGAGAAGATGATTTGTAATCTCCCCAGTCAGTCTCCACTGAATTTTTTATTGTCCGCCCCCTACGCCTTTTTTTTTTAAAAAAAAAACAGGTTTCAGACATGGTCTTCAATCTGGGAGTGCTAAATATTTAGAAATCCTTTTGACTTCAGATCAGGCCCTGGGTTATGCAAGTTGAACTGTATAATTATTAGAAGTTGGGGAAAAAGTAGTTTCAGGGCCAGTATGTGCAGTTATTCTTTAAAAAAATCCATGAAGGCAATTTGAAAATTCCCTTTCTTTTCAGTGATTCCGGCCTGAGTCCTACGGTACCAGTTCCTTCAAATTCAGGTAACTGTTAGATGATGGTCTGTGATAAAAAGCCAGCCATACATCAGTAATACCGTTCTGACAGCCAGTTGGGGAGTGACTCTTTTGCTGGAGTACTAAAGCGTCAGTCCTCAAGCCTCATGGTTAAGCATCACTTAAGTCAACATTACCTCAATCTGCAACTCATTCCACGTGCAAATCCTGTAGGATTTTTTTGCTGAATTTCTAGATTTTTCTGACTACAGGTGAAAAACCCATCCTAAAGCTACATTAACAAGGCAGGAAAGGAAGGGAAAGAATTTTAACCTGAGAAGAAAATTTTATCTTTAAAAGATAAAGCTAATCCCGGGTTTTAATGAAGCTGTATAGCACATACCATAGCAATACGAAGCTGACAGAAAGCAGATTTGGGAAGGCAGAACACCAAAAACCAGCTGCCTGAGAAGTGGGTAATGGTTGCAGCATCAAGCACTCCAGAGCGACAGAATGAGATGATACAGGTTGCCTATGCAACTTCAGTTTTCTATGAATATGCTTTTATATTCTTTAATTCTGTAATCACAAATTACGGGGGTTTTCCACCAAGAGGACCCCTTACTTCAGTGCCCAGTAAGGACAGATTCAGGGGTCAGTCAAGGCCCTCGTGAACAAGACTTCTATAAAATCACGTCTCATTTGTTGAGGTCACAGGGTGGCATGCAATGAATAAGACTAGGATAAAGTTTTACTATAAAGCTCTTAAATGTTGCCAGGGGAAACTAGCTTCTAGCTAGCTCTACCTCTACTCCAGTTTTTATGTGGATGCTAATAAACCACTTGAACCAAACTTCTCAGAGGTGGACACTGAGTCTGTAATGTTCTTCCTCATTTCTGCCAGGAGCCTTGGAAATCTGGGTCAGAATACCAAGCAATTAGTCATTGCACTATGTTTTAAACATATTTGGTGATCGCTAAGATCTGGTATTTTGGAGAAAAAATAGCATTGTGTATTTCAGGCTGGTCATCCAGAGTCCATGAAATGGGGACAGTATCCCCCCAGCTGAAGGGCTAGTATGAAGAATTAAATTGTTTGTCAATTATTCAGTGGCCCATGAAGGAGAAGGGCCCAAAAGAACATGAATTGTTTTGCCTATGGAACTCAGATAGCATGTGGTGTTTACAACCAGTATCACATGTTGAACAAAACCCAAACAAAATACCATATAGTTGCTAATTAAGCAAACATCCTGCATACTGAATAAGGCAAGGATACTGCGGAAAAACTGCCACGTGTCTATATAATTAAAGGCTGCATCATACTGTATATACAAGAGGGCAAATTAATGTTGCTTAACTTTACTTTAGATTCTGAGATCTTGACTTTGCAGCCTTAATATGTTTTCTTTAATGTAGTTCGTGTGTGTGTGTGTTATTTCCTAGGTTTATAAAAGAGTAAAACCAAATACTGTCATGTCTTATCATAGGATGCTCGTTCCAGGCCATAGAAAGAGGGACCAGCACTGGGAAATAACTTCCTCTGTGCCTACCAGAGACTCACTACTCCAGCTTCTTTCTAGTTCTTGAGTTTTCTCTCTGATCAGGCTCTCCTCACCCAGCCAGACTCCCATCTGTTTCCTACAGATGCACAGGAGAAAGAGAGAGATACTCCCCAGTCCCAGAGGCAGGACCCAGGCAGGTCAGGGTCTGGAGCAGCAGCCAGCACAGTCCTGGGGAAAATGGAGCTCCAGATTTCCCAAGATCTCATCACTTTGCCAAATTTGGGAAGTCTGTCCCGGGATAAAGAGACCTACCTCTAACAGTGCTACATATGCAACCCACAGCACAGGGGCAGTAGACTTTCTAAAAATGTAAATAAATAACCCTAGCTTTGTTCTGAGCTCTGGAAGTTAAAAAAAAAAATACCATTTAGAAAAAGAAACCAAAACAAAACCAAAAACAACCAACCTGCAAGTAGACAGCCCTGGTGAAAGTTTAAGCTGCACCAGTTAAAGTTCAGCAGTTACAATCGTGAAAGTGAGAACTATCAAATTACCTTGTTATAGATATTTTTCAGTACTGTTTATCATAACAGACAAAAATAAATCCACAAACTGCATTTGCTGCACAGTATCTGCATCATATTTAAAGGCATTTAAAGAAAACTCTGCTTCGTGAATTTGTCAGTAATGCCAGAGAAATTCGCTGTTAATCACGCCAATAAGTAATCTCAGCATCCTTACAAGGTACTGGTTTCGCACCTGCTGGGAGTTAGCCCTGCACGCTGTGCACACCCAGGGCACACCCTCCACGCAGCACTGACTTCCCTGACCCCGGCTGGAAGAGTCACTTTATAGTCAGGAGGTACAGCCCAGCTTATCCACGCTCGGTGCCGATTTGACAGAAAGCTGTTGTCTTTCAGTTCCTCCTAAGAGCCAGGGTTAACAGCCTAAGAGTCCTCATGCAAGTACTCACAGCACTTAACTATGTCAGTTGCAAAATCATACCCTTTATCAAATTGGTGCAGTTTTTATGTTAAGCCTCAAATAACCCTGTCTATAAACACTTGGACCGTACTGGGTTAACATCATAGGGATTTAATTGCCTCTGCGATAACACACCTAAGGAACAAACTGCTCGGGGTTCTTCAGTGTTTTCCTTTCTTGTCTCCGCAGGTAGACGGAGTGCCCCACCACTGAACCTCACAGGTCTCCCAGGGACAGAGAAACTTAATGAGAAGGAGAAGGAGGTGAGGAAAGGAATGGAAAGATAATCTTTGTCAAACTTTATCTTCACAGCGCAGGGGTGCTCCCACCGTCTGTCTCAGGTGCTGTGAATATCCCCTCAGTTATATGCCCTGACTACTCTTTCCTGCTCACAAAAATCATTCAGGTTTTCCAGTGGCTTCTTAATTTCAGTTATTGTACTATAGGTACAGCATAGCTGCAGCAGATTAACTTATTTAGCAAAGAAAGGCAGAGCATGCTAAGGTGCTATTATGTGCTATTATAACATCCAGAGTATGACATCCTCTCTTCCTCCATTGTGCGACTGGGGTAAGCAGAAGGGTTATTTTTTCTTAATGAACGTTGTTTTTAAAACTGGCGGAGGATTTTATCAAGGGCTTCACTGGACAGATCACTGAACCTGAATAGCAGAGCTCTTTCTATATTCTAGATACCTCACAGCCCAACTTCAACCAGTTATGGTTGGTTTTTCACTCTAACGCTAATGTGAACCATGGAAGCGATAACAGTGTATTGTTCTTCTCATGTTTTTTTCCATATTTCTGCTTTGCAGTGCATATACCAAGCTTTTTGTATGCACATGTGGCAGGGAATGGCTTTCTCTAAGCCGTGGGTTGTCAGCTGGGCCTGGTGTTGAGGTTTGCAGTTCCATATAGAGTGCTCTTGCACAGTCACCTAAAGCAATCAGAGGCACAGGAAAGATCAACAGAGCAGACAGAAGTGGGAATGCAACCCATCCGGCAACCCCCAGGAGAGGTGAACAATGCAGCAAGGTGCCTGCTGTGTATTTATCGCTCAGTTTCTTCTGCAGCCCATGTAGGCCTGTCCTCTAATTCAGTGAAAGGCAACACTGGAAAGATACTGAAATAAATGATGATTTTTTTATTTTTTTTTACTAGAAGTCATAACATGTCCTTAGATTGCCCACAAGGCAGATCTCGGAGTATGTGAAACGCAGATGTATTTCAGACTTTTCCCTCTGTGTGGAAGCTGTTTCCCCTTCACTGGAGATGGCAGCATTGAAAATCAGATCACAGATTCACCATGGAACATGGCATTTCTGGCTCCATTCAGCATATAAATAATCGTGACTAGAGCATTAGTGTATATGGGGAATCTGATTTCCTCGTCAGCTGAGACGTAAAGTCTGAGATCCTCTGAATTCTGCAATTTCCTATCAATGAGCAACAATCATTAAGCATTTCCTTATTAAAAGGAGGAGACACTCTCTCCATTGGGAGCAATACCGCGCTCCATCTAGAAGGCAGCTGGTATTTGAAAGCTAAATAGCAGCATTGCAACCTAACAGCAGGGCACAGGGGCTTCTGAAAGCGATTCCTTTTACCAAACTTCCAAATATGTAATGCCCTCCCCTGCACCATTTCCATCCTAGACTTCTGGAGGGGGCAGGCGTTGTGCGCATAGCTGCTTTTGTAGAAAGGTATTAAAGACTTAGTCTGCAGGGGATTAATAGACAGATGCCCTCCCTGGCTCTCGTCCAGCATGCTGAATTGCTGGTTGCAAGTCTCTTTGGCATGTGTACTTCCCTTGGTTTGTAAAGAACAACGCCCACACAGGACACACTCATAGTTACGCTCCTGTGAGCCGAGAGCTTGCTTTCATCCTCCTAGTTTATTTTTCAGTCAGGAATGTTTTTGAATGCAGCAGCCAGCAAGCTCCTCCCCTCCCTACCTGTGGATCGAAACAGCTCATAATGCAATTACTGTATGCTTCCCCCCATACAAAAAAAGAAAAAAAACAAAACCACATTTAAAATGTTTTCAGAAAAATATTCACAGTGTTACCCCCCCCCCCAGCGGGGATCACAGAATGAAAGAGCATGACAAGCGTTAGTGTTTATTAACTTCACCTTTTGTCTTCCAGCTCTGTCAGATGGTGAGGTTGGTCCCTGGAGCCTATTTAGAATATAAAGCTGCATTAGTGAATGAGTGTAACAAACAAGGAGGCCTGAGACTAGCGCAGGCTAGAGCACTCATCAAGATCGATGTGAACAAAACCAGGAAAATCTATGACTTCCTTATCAGAGAAGGGTACATCACGAAAGCCTGAGGACAGACATCAGCGCTTTGGCTGGGGCAGACAGATGTGGAGAAGCTTTGAAGTCACTTTGACAGCACTGAAAGATTTTAACAGTGTTGAATGAAGGACATTTCCTTTTGCTTAAAATCTTTTGGGGCTTTTTTTTTTTCTGTAAAAACAAGTAGGGAGCTTTGTTAAATTGTATGAGTACTGACATTTCTTTGTCTGGTTTCCTTTTGACTCTGCTGTTTAACACTGCTGTTGTCAGAATTATGCTGCCACGTAGCGCTGGAAAGAATCATATGCCATATAAGCTAATCTTAAATGTGAATGGGCATTCATTTCTAACACCTCCTCGAACTAAAAAGAGAATCACGGTACTTTTATGCTGACAGTGACACAGAATAAGGACAGAAGAGCAGCACGTAATGAGAGTCACACTTTGACTTTGTGTGAGTACAGGGGTATAGAAATGCAGTCCCCTCCCTTCTTGTACTCCTTCCTGTAACAGTGGCAGCTTTCAAAGGAGATAGCACATGCCTGGGGGTATAAAAATAGAGCTTGCAGTGGTCCAGTCTTTTTAACTTAATTGTGATAAAGGATGGGAAAGGACGTTGCAGGGAAGCTCCTCAACAGTTGTTACTTTTATGTGATATTAGCACATATCACAGCATGAGAGCACTGTACAAACCAATAAGCTTCATCTGCTCGCTACTTGATTTGCGATTGTCAAGTTATATATAATCCCTCAGTTTAAGTCTTCATTGCTCCAGCTCGTTGGAAGGGCTGGATATTAGAACCAGAGCAGCCTTTCGGACCGTAAATAAAAACACGCTCAGTGCCCCGACGTTCTCCCACAAAAGATAACAAGCAAAGAGCACGACAGACCGCCCAGATTACACACTTCAGCCCTTCCAGCCCTCCTGTTCGTGGGGCCTTATTCTCTCAGCTTACCACATTAGTGGTGACATACCCAGTTGACCAACAAAGCAACGATGAGGTGCAAAAAGTTACTATGCACACACTCCCCCCACCCTGTCGCATCAGATGATCCATCAAACGACTTCAGGACAAAACATTTGTACTTGAAAATATAATTGGGTGAAGAAGATGGTTCTTTTCAGATGCAGCTTGGCATGGTTTACTAGACAGTAAAGTCTTTATCAGCTTCCATTGCTAACGTATAATGCTGAAATAATGTCCCATAACTAACCTAACAGCCAAAGCAGGTGGGATGTTGGGTGCTCTCAAGTTTGGGGTCTCATGTGGAAAAGCCTAACTGAGCTACAACTATACTGATAGGTATTTAAGGTGTTGAGGTTTTGGATGTTTTTTTTTTTTCCCCAAGAGTAATTATCCTGTGTACCTGAGGTGCCATTGAACGTGAAGTATTTTGGTTTGTAATAAAATCAAAATTACTTGAAACAGTTTTACATCCGTGTTCCTGGACTCTTGAGTGAGACTGTAAAGGTCGTGCAGCTGCCTGCATCCCTATCTGTCAGCTTCTTACCATGAGAGAGAAGAGAGAAATGCAGAACAGTGGCTGTATGGATGTGACCACTAAATTACCTAGAATATATTACTATTTAAAGAAAAGCAACAGCAATAGACTACATGTTGAAGATTAAAGTCTGTAGAAATTGAGACTGTATAGACTGGGAATGACAAGGGAAAGTAAGCTGTAAATCTTTGGGAATGTTTTTCCTAGTTGTCTTTTAACATAAAACAAACAGCCAAACTACCTCTCCTCTTGCCCCGTCTCCTATGCCGTGACTTGTACAAAAAAGCAGTAGGTGAGCCAAGTACCCTGGTACCTGCTGTGACCAGCAACATCTCTACTCAGCAAACTTCAGTGACGTTCCTTTGCCCCAAAGGGACCCAAACGGGACCGTGAGCGTGACGTGCTTTGACCAAACACAGAGCTACCCAAATCCAAGCTGTTGCTGAGCCCTGTGCTTTGGGCAGTGCTAAATAATTTGGCCATTTGGAAAATGCTGGGGAGAAAAGATCTCTGGAAAGGCGAGAACTGCGATCCTTTAGTCAGCCAGGAGGGGAACCAGAAAAGAGACTTTTCCAAGGTAAGTAAGAGAGCGCAAGGCAGTGGGGAAGCGGGGTTGGGATGCTTCCCTCAAACAGCATCAAGGTACGCAAGCAACAGGTTTTCCCCTTTCCCAGGGCATCTCCCAAGCAGGGAGATAACAGGCTTCCAGCATGCCTATGCCAAGGTCAGTGCCTCTTCGCTGCTCCTCTTACCTTCAATCGCCAGGCTCTAACACAACGTACGGCTGTGCTGCAGAAAGCGAGCCAGAAAAGTCACATCGGGGAAAAAGCTGTCGGGTTAAAAAGCTCCATCCCTGCCTGTGCCAGGCTCGGGGGTGAGATGGGGACCAGGGGCTGGGGGAGGCGCGTGGGGGCTGGCCAGCGCCGTGGCCGTGCACAGCCCACCGAGGCACGACCGTCCCGCGGCCGCTCGCACCCACAGTCTGAGGACGGGCGAGCGATCGGTCACCAGAGACGCGCCGACGGCAGGGTTTTGGGTACAAAACTAACCGCTCGTAAGACCGGCTGGGGTCAGACTGGCCGATGGGCAGGAGGCAGGATGGGGACCTCTTCACCCAAGAGCTTTCAAACCACTTCCAATAAAGCAAAACGCAACGAACGGACAAGAAAAACCCACCAAACGGTGCCGGCTGAGGCCGAGCTCGGAAGCGAGCTCAGCTGCGCTAGTTTTGAAACAGAGCAGGCTTTCTGCAGGAGGTTCCTCCAGGGCACAAGGGCTCAAGCCAACACCAACAGATCCCTGCCCCTTCAGTGACAAACGCCGCTGGCGCTTCCTCCCCTCCGTGCTCGCCATTAAACAGAGAGGAAAGAAAATCCAGCGCTCGGGCACAGGACGGCCTCTCTCCCCATTGCTTTTGTCCCCTTCCTCCCAGCCGGCTGCGTGCTGCTACGGCCCCTCTGAACCGTTTCCCGACACTCGGGGAAGGTGTTTTTTGGGAGAAAAGCTGCCCCCGAGCTCCTGGCTGCCTCGCCGGTCCCTCCTCCTTTAAATCCCGGCTCCTCTCCGACTCCTCACAAAATGTCTCCGTCGCTGCCTGCCAGACCCAGCTCCAGCCTCCCAAGAGCTAGCTGTCGCCTCGATGTCATTTGGAGAGGCTTTGAAAGGGGGAAATCTATCTTTATCCGCGCCGGGAAGCGCCATGCGCAGCTCTGGCACTGTGCAAGTAATTAACAATAATGAAAAGTTGGGGTTGCCATGGATATGCTGTTCTATTTACAACGCACATCTCTCCCATCACCCAGACCCGTGCAGCAACCGAGGGAAATCAGAACCCCATTCACCGCCTTGGCGTGTGGTTTTATTTTTAACCTGGATGCTGGAATAGGAAGGCAGCCAGGCGGGACGTCAGGGGCAGGACAGCGGCTGCTCCTGCCCCTGCCATGGGCCGGCTCCTCCGCTGGCTGCCGGATGCTTGGATTGCGGCTTGGGAAGCAGCACACAGGATTTCCGTGCTGCCCTGCCTTACCCAGACACGAGCTCTCCGGACAGCTGCTGCCAGTGAAAAGAAACCCAATAAAAGCGCTTTTCAGATACCTCAAACTAACCAGTCATGACTTTGCTATAAAAAAAAAAAAAAAAAAGAGAAAAAAAAAACACAAAAAAACAGACAGTCCCCACACACCTTTTTTTAAGAGCTTTGCTGTTAACAGGCCCTCACTTCAGACCCTGCTTTGGGACCAGTGTTAGTTCAGGGAGGAGGACAAAAAAAAAAAAAAAAAAAAAAGAAAAAAAAAGAGAAAACAAAGGAAAAAACATCAGCCTGGGAGTTGTTTTTGGCGGGCTGCTGTGCGGGTCTCACACACACAGCGCTCCGGGAATGCCAGACCTCGTTAGTACGCTGCGGGCTCTCGGCTAAGGATTGCAGTTGGCTTAATTAGAGACTCAGGTGAACATGAAAGATTAAATATGGAACAAGGCTGGGGACAGGCGGGAAGACGGCCAGTTTGGGTTAATGTGCCGATACAGGTACCTGCAGAATTAATTACACCAGGACTCGGGCAATGCGGGGAGGCTGTTGCTGCTCCATCCCGGCACGGTCTTAGTCACCACTAATAGCCGTCGCATGAGGCATGCACGGTATGAATCTTCTTCGGGGCTGTGTTATTCACCTGTCATTAAAAGCATCGGCGCTGGGGTTTTTTTAGGTCTCACAGCTGCCGTCACACCAGCAGCGAACGCACTCGGCCCGTGGGTGACTCAGCCTCCGGCACAGCACCGGGCTCCCCCGCTCCCCACCGCTGCAGCGGAGCAGATAACGCCGATAACGAAGGCGCAAGAAGCCCTAGTTTTAGCGCCTGCTCGAATTCCCGTCAGGTGGGGCCGGTGAAACCTAAACCACCTCCTTTTGGAGACAAACACCACCCCGCTGGAACGGCAGCTTTTCAGCTGCGGTTAAAGAAACACCAGAGCCGCCCTCCCGGCTGGTGCGACACGAAAAAGGGAAAAATCCAAACCACTCGGCGATGCCCCGTAGCGATCTCCTCTGCTCTTCCAACAAACAGGTTCAGCGACCTTCTGGGGAAAAACCAGTGTGGATTTATTAGCGAGCATGGAGAGAGGGTGTGCAGCGGCACAGGGAAAGCGCAGGCGTTTCCACCCTGCTCCCTTCGACTGGAGCCGATGGAGGGTGCCAGGGAGCGAACCCCCCAGCAGCCTCACGCTATGAACGCCGGCAATCCCCCCAACCCATTCCTCCTGGCTGCTCCCCACAGAGCCGTATGTGCTTCCACAGGGGAACCACAGGCCAGACCCTGTATCCCAGCCGTGTGTTGGCAGCACCGGGTCAGGACCGTGTGGGAACCCAACGGGCAATGACGGAGTAGGAAAGAGCATGAGAAACCCAGACAGGGAGTCAAGCGCAAGCTTGGAGCGTGTGGGGTGCCCAGCGTTTTGGGTCTTTACGGCACAGGAGCTGTTAGGCAACGCCTGCTGCATCGCAGGCTTCCCACCGGCTCCCAGCAAGGATCACCTTTTGCACCAAAGCAAGCCACCTGGCACCCCTTGAGCCTTCCGTACAATCACCAACACCTCATTTCTTTTGCAAAGCCTGTCTGGAAAGTCAACGTTTCGTGAACCAGCATCTGCAGGCGCCAGCGCTCCCCAACCCTTCCCATTAAATGCCACGGGGACGTGAGCTCGGAGCACCCCTACGCAGCGCTGGCGGGGCAAGCTCGAGCAGGAGCACGCTGCAGGCTGGGCTTCCAGGAGATGTCTGAGGTCCCTGCGATGGGGCAGAGACCCCAGCTCGGCTGCCCGGGAGGCAGGCGGCGATGTGCAGGCTGGGATGGGGAGGGAAGGAGCCGCGGTGGGAGAGGTGCAAGGAGTACCAAGAGCCTTCGGGGAGGCTGAGCTGCCAGGCCACGTCACTCCATCAGCCCTCACTTCCCAGCCTGGCCACAGAGCCTTTCCCCTGGGGCACGGGGAGAGGGGTCGGGGAAGGACGCCGAGCATCACCCGCCGGCCAGGCCGGAGGCACCCACACCGTGACTCAGCAGGTGAGCGCCGGGATGAAGCTCACCGCAGCCTCCGGAGACCAAACAGCACCCCGGCACCCCTCTGCGCTCAGCATCTCGCCAAAGGAGCTGCCGAAACGCGGCCCGTACCGCGGGGTGCCTGCGCAACGCACCCAGGCGCTCTGTCTCTGCTCCCCCGCTGTCTAACGAGGGGCACATCCATGCAACAGGGGTACCCCTCCGTGCAACAAACATATGGAGCAGAGCTGCTTCCCCTGACCTTATAGAGTCCGCGGTCACCTATAGCCCACCAGGCAGGGGAGCAGAGGGAAAACCGGCCTTGGGGGACGATGTTTTTCCCTATGCAGTACGGGCAGCCTGGCCGGGCGGCCAGGAGCAGGCAGGGATGCCCGGGATGCTGGGGCAAGGCACGAGGATTGCCCTGGCGGTGACTAAGCCTGTGGCACGCGTGGCTCCCCACAGCCGAACGTGGCCAGGTGCAACACACCTGCGCTACGGAAACAGTTCTCGCTTCGCCCGCCAGCCCTGTGAACCTGAGCACCCCGTGGATTTGGAAAAGTCTTGCACGCTCACAGCCGACTGCGCCCCAGCCACATCCCGGGAGCCCCTAAACCAAGATCTCCCCCTTCCCCAGGGAACTTGGGGTTGGGATGCGCTACCCTCTCTGCTCCTTGTGCCACTGGAAAGCAAACAAAAATCCTGCCGCGTTGCGACATCCCCCTGCCTCCCCAGAGAGGCCTCCGGTGACCCCCATTTGGCCACTTAAATCGCACGCGGTGACCTAAAGCTCGGGTTTTGTTTTCCCCCCGTTAACAAGCCATAGCCCGAGTGCCTGCTCAGGGATCTCTGCTCCGCGCTGTCACCTCGCATTGAACGAGAGGTGGCCGATGGCTCCGCGGCTGGATTTATCCCCAGAACACAACTCGCTGCCTCCCCCGGGTCCCTGCTGCCGTCAGGGAGGCGAGGAGGAGAAGGCAGCACCTCAAAACCGTGCCGCAGCTCTTCTGAACGCCGTAAAACTGCTGTTCGGCTGGGACACGAGCGCTGCTGGGATGGTCAGTGCCTGTTGCTCCGTGGTTTGACCACCCCAGGATGCAGTTGTTGCTACCAAAAACCAGGAGGTCCCACGTCCCTGGGCTTTTTGGCATCACGTGGGGACCTTTTTTTGCATCACGCCCGTGCAGGCGGCCGAAGGCGGGGAAAAGTAAACTCTGGCGTAGCCATGGAAACTGGAGAGGATGGATAGATGGATGGCGGCAGATCCCTGCACACGCGTGTGCCACAAGCAGCCTTCTGCTCCCCACTCAGCCGGCCTGCGTGACCCTGCGGCTGCTGCCGATCACAGAGCGTGGCAGGAAAACACCCGGGTGATTAAGCTAATAGCCCTAATGACCAGCTAATAGACTGTGGGCCAGACGCACCCTTTGGGAACGCGCCCAGGACTGCACCTTGCTGCGCTCAACCCTGGCACGCTGGGTGCATATCTGCCAGGCTGGGCTGTGGTAAGGTGGGTTTGAGCCCCTCCAATGCCACCCCCCCACACCGCACCATGGGGTGTAATCGAGAGGGTCCGGTCCCGCTTCAAGCATCTTGTCCCTACACGGTCTTCGTACCTCTTCTGCACGGATTCTTATGGGAAGGGGGGGGGGGGCAGGAACCTGCCCACAACATGACTTCTGCCTTACAGGAGAGCTGCTGCTGCCCTGCATAACCTGGACCATGCTTGATGGGAACGCAGGCAGCCTTCCTGGGGCAGGGGGGTCTCACGGAGGCACCGCCGTCCCCCCATGCCAGAGCAGAGGGCGAGCAGGCATCAGAGAAAGCACTCGCTGCCCGACACCTCGTCCGCGCTCAAGAGCAAACCCTCACGGTCCCACCTGCCCCTCTGTGCATCCATTCTGGCCGAAATGGCTTTTTGCAGGAGGGCTGGAGGACACCAGCCTTTCAGCAGCACCCAGCCTGCCCACCGAGTGCCCCCGCGTCCCCCCTTCCCCACGCTCGCTCCCAGCTGCCCACAAGCAAACCCTTTGCTGGGGCTGAGCGTGGGAAGGAGCCGACATCTCCTTTTTAGCTCCGGTACCTGCTGCATTTGCTGCGTCCTTGGGTCAAAGACCTCCCAAGTTTCCCTCTTTGCACCCTCAACCCACACTAAAAACACATAAAACTCCTGACAGGATGAAGGTTAAAAGCGCAAGTTACACCAGCATTAAAAACATACGTCCACAGTTGGGCGAGTAGTTAAGAACTGTCTGGGATGCACAGCTAGGGCTGTGCAAGAGCCTATTTCTCATTTAATGACGGTCAAATGAGGGGGAAATGAGGGGTTTAGATGCTTGGGGAGGAAATGCCACAGGTTGCTTAGTCTGCCACCCAAACCCCATCCTCATCGTTCCCTACGCTGCCCGTGGCTGACATTACCCCAGGCAGCACTGCAAGGGCTCCGAGCCCCCTCGAGCCCAGCTCCCGAGGAGACACCCCCGGAGGTTCAGCCGTCTCTCAGCTTCTCAGTAGACTTGAGATCACCCGAGGGTTCATCTCTGCCCCGAGATGGTGCAGCTCCAAGGAAGGCGGCAGAGGAAGAGCAGAGGAGAGCTGATGCAACGTGGAGGCAAAGCAAACCTTGAGCTTGCAGAGCCGAAATCCTTACATTTTCATTTTTTGGCCTTTTGAGGTTTTCTTAATTTGTCTATTTTTGTTCCTCGCCCACCTCCGTGCTGAGTGTGACGAGAGCCTTCGCTGGAGAGGCAGGGTTTTAAGGAAGAGCGCTGGCTGTTACAAAGCAGCGAGGCTCTTGGAAAAACAGCCTCTGGAGCAATAAACAGATTTGGTGCTGAGGGCTGTGAGGGATGGCTCCATCTGGGCTGCTGAGTCATGAAACCTGCTGAAGTGAGATACAAGCCAGAGGGCTCAGGGTAGGGGAAGCTTCCTATTAGGGATTTTTGCTATTTCAGTCTGAACGTGTGACAACAAAACCAGAAATCGAAGAAAAGCGGGCTGGGCTGGCGATGCTTCACTCCAGCAGCCAGGGGGTTAAAGTAGAGGCTGCCTTCCTCCTCCTCCTCTCCCCTGTGCCAGGCAGCCTTGTCCCATCCCTGCCATGGTGGTGAGGTGGGTGGGAGCAGAACCTTCCACCTCAGCCCGACGGTTTCCAGCCGAAGCCAAACTCTCCCCTTTGCCGTGCGGGTCCCCCTGCCCACGCCATCCCTCCGTGGGGACCCCAGCCCACCCTCCCGCTGCCAAGGGACCACAGTGCCCACGAGGGGCAACGGGAGCGAGGGGCTCCCCGGGTCACCCTCCTTCCTTTACCCAGGTTCCCAGCACAGGGAGGAGAGAGCAGCGGCTGTGGCTCGGGGATGTCCTGAGTCCACCAAAAACAGGCTCGACTCTCTCTTCTAGGGTGTCCCCCTCCCCACTGGGCACCCACCTAGTCCCCACAGGAATACTGGCACGTCCCCATTCCCAAAGGGGCCCCACCGTGTCCCCACACACGCTGGCAGGCTCCCCACAGGGACACGACATGTCCCATCCCTAACAGGGACCCCACCATGCCCCTCCACGGACTCTGTCACATCCTTGTCCCCAGGGGAACCCCACCGTGTCCCCACAGGGACCCCACCATGTCCCCACACACGCTGGCAGGGACCCTGTGAGGACACAACGTATCCCATCCATAACAGGGACCCTGCCACATCCCCATCCCCACAGGGACCCCACCGTGTCCCCACACACGCTGGCGGGCTCCCCACAGGGACACGACATGTCCCATCCCTAACAGGGACCCCACCGTGCCCCTCCACGGACTCTGTCACATCCTTGTCCCCAGGGGAACCCCACCGTGTCCCCACAGGGACCCCACCGTGTCCCCACACACGCTGGGGGGGGACCCTGTGAGGACACAACATGTCCTCTCCTTAACAGGGACCCCACCGTGTCCCCAGACACTCTGCCAGGGACCCTGTGAGGACACGACATGTCCCATCCCTCACAGGGACCCCCTAACAAACAGCAACACTGTCACATCCCCGTCCCCAGAGGAACCCCACCGTGTCCCCACACACGCTGGGGGGGACCCTGTGAGGACACGACATGTCCCATCCCTCACAGGGACCCCCTAACAAACAGCGACCCTGTCACATCCCCGTCCCCAGAGGAACCCCACCGTGTCCCCACAGGGGACCCCGCGGGGACCCGACACCTCCCACCCCTAACACGGACCCCGCCGTGCCCCTCCACACCCCCCCCCACCCTCACGCCCCCGGGGGGACCCCCGCTTATCCCCACACCCCCACGGGGGTGTCCCCCCCCTCACTGAAGACAGTAATTCTGCCCCCCCCCCCCCCCCCCCCCGCGGCCCGGTCGGGCAGCGGCGCCTTTAAGGCTGGGCCGGGCGCCAGCTGCCTCCGCCCGGGGGCAGAGCCGGGCGGGCCGGGCCCCGCCGTAGCCTGGTAACCGCCGCTCGGCGGGCGGAGGGCGGCCCCGGCAGCGCCGCGGTCAGGTGGCAGCTCCACAAGGGTGAGACGGAGCCCGGCTGCCGACCGATAAAAGAAGAAGTCCTGCCCCGCCGACGAACGAACGAACGACCGGGAGGGAAGCGCGGAGCCGCCGCCACAACCAGCACCGAGGAAGGAGCCATGGTAAGAGCGGGCCTCGCCGAAATGGGGATGGGGAGGGAGAGGTGCCCGCCCGGGCCTCGGCCGCGAAGGGAGGCGGTGGGCGAGGAAGCTGCGGGGGTTGCTTCCCCCCCCCCCACACCACCACCACCACCCCCCCCCCGGCAGCCGGCCTTCCCCGCCGCCCTAATGGTGCTTGGGTGTTATTTACAGCTCCGTCCTGGTCCATGGAGCTTAAAGTGTCTCTTTCCCGGGAGGGCTTCTGCCTGGGAGACCACCGGACACCCCCCCCCCCCCAGCCCCTCATCGTGGCCTCAGGTCTGCCCTACGGAGGGGGCAGCGCTGCTCCTTCATCCCACGGAGAGTGTGTGTGTGGGGGGGGGATGCCCACCCACCCTTCCACACCGGGGTACTGGGGCTGTACCGTTGGGAGAGCGGATCAGGCCCCCCCCACACCCCCCAAAACCTGCGCAGAGGGGCTGGATGCAAACCCCTGCGGCCTTCGGTCGGTGGTCGTGGCGAGGGTCGGGGTCGGGACAGCGATCCGGTGTCCAGAGAGGGTGCTGGCTGCGGTGGGACGGTGCTGAGCACCCAAGGGGTCTTGGCCAGAAGGTGCCCAAAAGAACAGGACAAGGCAAAAAAAAATTAAAAATAACCAAACCCGGTCGCGGGTGGTTAAACCCTGAGCGAAGCTGGCTGGAGAGAGGGACTGACTCGCTTCAGATCCGCACCAGAACAGCCAAGCGCGGAGATCGGGTGTTTTCCTCGACGTGGAAAACAAACCTCGGCCCGCGCCGCGCTCCTGGCAGCGCCGGAGCGGAGCGAGCATCCCTCCCGTCGGGGTGCACCCCCCGCGGCTCGCGGAGCACCCCGGTGCCTGCAAACCCCGGCGCGTGCCTGCGGCCGGCTGGCCTCAAAACCGAACCGGTTGCGTGCCGCGGCCCTTGACTCAGCTCCGAAGTAGCTGCTTTGAGCAACACTAGTAATCAATGAGCGGCATTTGGCTGTAGGGAGATTGGGAAGGATTATAACCTGTTCGACTGGGCAGCAAATGAGTCTTTTATTCTGAAGCTCTGAGTATTGACAGATGTCCTAATATCATGTTGCAAGTTCAGTTTATCCCCGATGCCACTGCCACAGGAATGGTGGAGGGATTAGCACTGACAAAACACTGTTTTCCCTTACCATACACCGGATCAGCTGGCCCTGCTCTGGCAAGGAGCAGATTCCTCCCCGAGGCCTCCCCATCCACCTCGGTGCGTGCCGCGTTCCGGGTGGCTGGGACGGGCTCTGTAGCACTCCAGTTCCCAAGCAATGAAAAACAAGTGTCCCCAGTTTGGAGAGCGCGTGCCATTCCCCACCAGCAGAGATCTGCTGCCATGACTTGGCTAACGCGACCCTGGTGAACGTCAGGAGGCGAGCAGTAATGCAGCAGGTTTTAATCGATTTACACCTAGAAGGTACGAACAGGCAGCTCTGCCTGTCCTTCCTGCCCCCGAGGGCTTGCCTGGGTCCCAGACGGGGGCATGCTCGTCCCATCCTTCCTCCAAAAGGAAAGGTGAAATCCCAGGGATTTCATCCAAGCCCTCGCTGCTCTGCGATGCCTGCTCTGGGCTCTGGCGCTGCTTCCTTGTTGGTCAGGGCAATATTGACATTTGCATGGCTTAATTCAGTACCTGATCCCAGTTGGAATCTCGGAGCTGGAAAGGCAGAGAACTCATGCTGCTCGAGTGCTAGAAATGTACAGGGTGTGGGGGATAAATCTTCTGTCTAAACCAGACGTTACGGGAGGGAGGAAAGAAATGCAGAAGCCTAAACAAGAAAGTCTCAAACAGACCTCTGCTCTGAGAGTCGGTACCAGCTTTGTCCCAGGGAACCAGCCACGTGGCACATCTGGGCATCCAGGCAGAAGTCAGGGATGAGGAGGGGGAAAAGGCATCCGGGCAAGGCAACACGTACCGGGAGCAGCTTTGCTCCTGCTCACCGTGCACTGGCCCCAGCGGACCCATCTACACAAGGCTGTTCATCAGCACAACCGAAAAGCCTTCCAGGCTTCCTGCCACCGCTGCAGGACCTTCCTTCCAGGGTGGTTTTCCCTGAAAGGTGGGAGCAATGCCTTAAACCAGGTACGGGAGCTTCTCCCAGACCCTTTCCTCTCCGGGTATGCAACCCTCACCGCATGCATGCTGATTTATCCCTTAAAAAAAGTCACACTGAGCAACCATAATGCAAGCAGAAACGCTACCATCTAGCAGATAAGGCTCTGGCACTTGGAAATAGCAGAGAAACCTTTGAACAACGGCCTTAGCTCCCCAGCTGCTTGGGAATAAAGCCTTAAACTGGAAGTCAAACGTGCTGCCCACCCTTCCTTGGGCACCGCGGGGCTGGGGGTGGCTGCCCCGGCGGTGGTGCCTGCAGAGCACTCACTGGTGCCAGCACTACAGCTCATGGGCTAGGCTCACACAGCTACTCACCCACTTGAAAAAAAAAAAAAAAAAAATACTCAAGCAGGTTGTAGTTTTCCAGCAGAATGGCTCAACAGGTGCCGCTGCGCTCACTCCAGCCCTGCACCCCACAGCTGGCCACACAGAGGTACCTGGACTGATGAGACTTAGTTTTTCCCTCTGTCGATAATATCCCACCCCGTGGTACGGAGGGTGGCTGTGGGTCCCTTCCCCTCACAGGGAGGCTGAGCAGCAGCAGCTCACAGGGGTAGGAGTCCTGGTTCACAAAGGAAATTTGAATTTGGTCCATGTCCCTTGTGCTGAGCAAAATACAGTTTCACCAAGCCTTGAGCAGACAGAGCTACGTACCAGGAGACGAGGGGTGCTGTCCCTGTGCTGCTTACACGGGAAGCCTTCGCTACCACATGTAAACTTGATTTCCAGCTAATTGATTAAAATTGGCCTCCCTTCCTGTTACCCTAAGCAACCCCATCGATGTGCTCAGAAGGTGACCTCATTCCTTACAGCTGCTGCGGGTGGGTGGCCGGGCACAGCCGACCAGGCCATTCCTATCCTGCTTTCTCGCTGCTTTCCCTTCAGCTCTTGCTTCTTGCTTTTACTGCCCTGTGCTGAACCACCGCCTGGCCTTGGAAAGCGTGGGCAGCCCCTGCCTGCCTGCCTGCCTTCAGGGGATTCCTGCGGCGGGGGGCTATGTCACAGTCAGGTTTACCAGGGGTGCCAGGCTTCGAGACCACCCCCCCCCCGCAATCCAGAGAAGTCAGGCTCCATTCAGAGCGTGCACCCATTGGCAGTGCCCTTGGAAAAGGTCCGGGTGAGTGCCAGCATGGAAGCACCGGACAGTTTCCAGGGCACATTGCAGTGAATTTGCAGCTGCCTTCAATTTTATGGGTTTTGAGGTGGACCGGCAGGGACAGGGCAGAGCCCAGAGCTGCTGCCCCAGTGCACAGCCCTGCCACATAGGCAAGGGGCACAGACCCGGGCGAGCCCTGCGGTGCGAGCCAAGCAGCCTCGGTCCCAGCAGGGTCACACATGAGCAAACACACCAGGTCCCCGTGTTTTGCTCAGCTAATAAGGAAGAGATTGTGTCCCTCCTGTCAGCTGTGACTGCACAGGGCACGTCCCCAGGAAAAACAAGGCTCCATCTTGCAGCACCCCGGGAGCCAGGCGCGGGTCTGCTCCCCGAGCATCCCCCCAGGGTCACGCACACTTGGACACAGGGAGCAGGGGATGGAGCAGGGGAGCTTTTCTAAACTCCACCTGCAATCCAGATGCCATCAGCTGGTGCTGAAAAAGAGCTGTAGCGCTTCAGAACAGATGATATCTCCACTCGGGGCTCAAAACCAGCCCTTGGTGTTCAGCTGAGTACAGAACTGAGGCCGCACGCAACTGTAGGATCCCGTTCGTGCCTCCTCAAGGCTTAATTCTGGTTTTTAGAGAGTGTTTCGTGCACCCCACCAGAGTTTAAGCAAGATGCGGATGGCCACGGTACTGGCTTGTACTGGGGCCCCACAGGTGAGCCCTGTGCCACCACCGCTCTCTCCGAGCAACTGGCACCCAGAGCACAGCGCGTTAGAGCCGGCGGCTCCAAAATAACAGACATTGCTTTAAAAAGAAAGATGGTTTGTTTTTCTTGCATAAAATCCTCTTGCTGGTTGCCGAGGGAAGCTTGTCCCCAGAGCAGAGCAGCTGTATCATGCAGGAATTTATAAATATCAGCGTGCTCTCGGTTGCGCCCGCGCCTGCTCCCCGTCTTGCCGCACGCCGGCCGGGAGCAATCCCGGTGGCGAGAGGTTTTGCTCACAGCTGGCAGGATCCAGCTGTCGAGAGGAGAAGCAGCAGCCCTGCCTGTTCCCACTCCACGGCGGCGAGGAGTGGGTGGCTGCGCAGCAGGGAAGCGTGTAACGTGCCCGTGGGCAGGCTGCGCTGCCTCGCCGAGGAAATAGTGGTAGCGTGCATAAAGAGTCAGCGGAGCTGCCTCCCCCTGCCTGGGAGAGGAATGCGGGCAGCCAGGGACCCTGGCCGATGGGCCAAGAAGCGTCCTCGGAGGGATCCTTCCAAAAAACCTCACCACCCTCTTCCCCCCCCCCCCCCCGCCCCTGCTCCTTTGGCATTGGGAGAATAGCACATCAGGGAGCCAGGCTTTGGCTCACAGAGTGAGGAGGGGCTGAGGGTCTGGCAGAGCATTGCTAGACATTTAGGAGCTCATCAGCTGGGCACGTTGGGCTGATTTAGAAGTCACCAACCATAAGGCATGCCCTGATGGTCTGCAAAGCTACCCACGCATTTTGCAATTGCTCATTAATCCCACATAAATTTGCTCAGTGTATTAACCTCAGCAGCCTGGTCACAGACCGAGGCTCGGCGGTGCGATGCTCCTGCAGCGTGAGCAGAGACTGGCTGCAAGAGCGAGGATGCTGCTCCCGGGCTGTAGGAGGCAGCTGGGTGAGGCTTGCAAAGTCCTGCCCTTACCCAAGCCTGCCCACAGCACCAGGCATCCCATCCATGCCCAGGGAAGGGAGACGAGCCGTGACACAGGAGCATCTGCTGTCACCCCTCCAAAGGCAGCGTCACAGCAGGCTGGGACAGGCTAATTAGGGTTTGTCAGCCCTGCAGCCTAGAGAGCTGGCTCAGGTCATGGGAGCAGCCTGAATTCCAGGTGTGTGGAGGAGGCAGCGCCATACCAGGGGAAACAAGACTTTGCGTTCACGGACTAAATGTGTTTGGTCTGGGGTCACTGAGCAAGGATAAGCCTGGGACCCTTTGCAGCCGTACCCTGCGAGTTTCTCCTGTAAAGGGGAGTCATGCCTGAAATACACCACGAAAGCTTTGGGAAGTTACCGGTGTGTTCTTGCAAGTGTGGGATACCCAGTTTGTGCTGCAAGAGCAGCCAGGCCTGCTCAGAGCTTCAGGTGGACAGATTATTGTCTTGATTTAACATCTGACAGCTTCCATCCTCTGCTCGCCTGAGAGGGTAACGCAGGCTGCAAGCAGGAATCAATCAGGGTTCGGTCTAGGCATCCTCTGTCACAGCCCAAATCACTCCACCATCCCCTCCTGCTTCCCCTTCCTTCTTTTCTGCTTCAAAACCAAACTGCTCGTCCCTTCCGTCGCGAGGGTGTGCTGATGGCTCTGAACCACGCGCCCGAGAGGAGTCTGTAACGGCTTCGGGAGCACATCCACGACAGCCAAAGGCAGGAAAGCAAAAACCCCAGCGAAGCAAACGGTGAGCTGCGGTCGCTGCTGTGATGCCCGGGAGAGGCAGGCCTGCCCACGGCCTCAAGCCCGCTTCAAACTCCCATGGACTCAGCACAAGCAAGACCTGACCCTGAGAACGGCCGCAGTTTGTGCTCTCTGCTGAAATTTATTTTAAATGCTGTTCTCCAGTACCGTTTCTGAAGCAATTTGCTGTTCAGCCTGGCTAGGAAGAGCCCTGAGCAGGCTCATTCATTCAGCGCCTGCAGTATTGACTCTTCTCTTTACTGCAGCATTAGAGAGCATTTGTCATCTCTAAAATGAATAACTTTTCCTCTCCTGGGAAGGGGGAGAAGGCTTGCTTCAGTACTGACATTTCACACACCCAGCCCACAAACCTGCTTCGAATCCCAGATGTTGATCTGGGGATAAAACGAGGGGCTTTGGTGTCTTTGCTCTATCAGCAGAGCAGGACCTGCGACTCACCTGGTCCTCCCCACGCACAAAACTTGCCGAGTACCTCTCGGGCCGTGCCCTCTGCACCCCTCCGAGGGCCACCCTGCTCAGCCACAGCCCTCCCCAGCAGCGTTAGGGCAAGAGGAGCAGAACGGCTGCCAGAAAGCCAGGGGTACCCAGCAAGCAGCAGCAAAGCTGGGAGCAGGACCAACTGTCCTTTCCCACCCGGTGAGCTAGCTACCGAGTCACACATCTGCAGAATTTCACCTGGTCCAGGGGAAAAAGAGCCTGGGAGATGGTCTCGCCTCTGCCAGGTTCCAGCTACATTGCCACGTTACTGACATACAGTCCAACACCAACTGCAAGGGACTCAAGTCCCTCAGGAACAAGTCACAGCCTCTGCTCTCAAGCCAGAGGAGCCCTTAAAAAAAACCAACCCAAAATAAAAAAAACAAACCCCCAAATCAGAGAAAACCACCTAGCAGCACCAGAGTAAGAAACCAGAAGCTCAGACTTGCCACCTCATGGTCCAGAGACCAACAAGCAAGGCTCTCTCCTCCTGTCCTAGAGATTGCAGTGTATTTAACTAGTATCTGCCTCTTTGCCTCTGTCTTCTGAGCTTTCAGAGGTGTTTTCAAGTCTTTCTCAGGAGGTCCAGGAAGCAGGAATGCTTTCCTGTGGGAATTTCAGCCTTTGTTAGCAGGACTGCGTTCCCAGGAACGAAAGCAAGAGAAACAAAGTCCAGCTATCGCAGGATTTGGAAGAACAGAGCCATAAGCATTGCCAGCAACAACCTTTCCAAGGGACCGGACCACCCACTATGCAAACCATTAGGTCAGTATTGTTGTATTGCTTTTGAAACCCCCTTGCCTGGAGAGAAGCCGCTCTGAAGCCAGGAAATCCAGCCCAGTTGGGATACGACCCGGTGTCAAACTGGTCAACCCCACAAAGGTACGCGCCACCCGCCTTCCACGGGAGCAGCTACCACAGGCGAAGCGCCTGCCCCTTCTCCCAGCAGACCCGACCGCAGGTGAACCACACAGCTTAGCCTCAAGGTACAGCAGAGTCAAGTACAGTGCCCGATACGAGCCCGCCAGACTTAACTGAGAGGTTGGTCTGCGGAGAGCCAGCGGATGCAGGATGAGGTCCCAGTCGCGGTGGGTGCTGGAGAAGCGTCTCCTTTCCATAAACCTGCACCCAAGGACAGTGCTGGGCCAGGAGCTGCGTGGAGAGGACCTGGAGGCTTTGAAGACCAGAGTCGTCTCCAGGCTGTAATTACCCACTTGCTTCCCCCACCCCTGATTATGCAAATTAGAGAAATGGCAGAACCCACCAATCTGCCAGGAGGGAGGAGGCTGTGCTGGTCCTGCACCTGTGTCACTAGGGCCAGGGACCCCCTGCCACCCCGGGGGGTGCCAGCCCTCCCCAGCAGCCCAGCGGGGTGAGCATATAGCGGGAGCTGGTCTTTTTGCATGGGGAAGACCAAGGGAGAGTCTAGAAAGGGATTTACTGTGGGTCAGGGCTGTTACAACACTAATTAATCCATTAATTGGGGTCAGCTCAGCAAACGAGGACGTGATGGCAGGAATACCTGGTTGCTACTGGCCCACCACCAGCTGGTTTTTGCCTGAAGGACCATGCTGCACCCTCTGGGAATTTCAGCCCTTTGCAGGAAACCACAACCACATCCCGTCTCCTTTGGAAGGCGCCTTTCAGCCGCTCCTTTAGAGACAGCCCCAGCTCCGACCCTTCGGCGTAAGAGCCCACGCCACCTCCCAGCATCATCTCGCGGCGTGCCGGCGAGCGCCCGTGGCCCCTTCGCAGGGTGACACGCGGCAACGAGCCACCCAAGACGGGCTCCAGCACCCCGAGGACACTGACTTCAGGCTTGTGTGACCACCCCAGCCTACGCAACCGCTCAGAAACACAAACCAAGAAGAAATGGGAGGAGATGTGGTGGGGTTTTTTTGGTTTGGGTTTTTTTTTTTTTTTTTTTCTGCATGAGATGGTGCAAACTGGCTGTATCAGCGCAGCTGTCCCAGCCTCTGTGCAGAGGTTGAATGAGGCACGGCTGGACCCGCAGCCAGCACCTCTCCCCGTGCAAGGAGCCTGTTTGGTGCTGTGCTGGCCTGTTCTGTCACTGTCCTTTGCAGGTGGCACGGCCAGGGCTGGGCTGTGTGTGCACCTCGTTCGATCTTCAGCTATTTTTCTCTTTTTTTTCTCGCACACAGCAACGTCTGGGAAGAGGCTTTTCACTCTTTTCCTCTCTCTCTGAGCCCCAGCACAATGACAGGAACTACCGCATGAAGAGCAACAGTGTTGGGTTACAGCAGGGACGCGGCAGGATAAAGCGGGCGCGTTGAGAAAGGCAAATGGAGTTTCATGGGAGCGAAACAGCAGACTTTAGGCAAGCCTTTGTCTGAAGCTGGCTGGGGCCAGGCAGGAGGGTTAGGAGAAGGTGCAGCTATCAGGACAGATAAGGACTCACACCTGCAAGCCTGGTGGTAGCTCCTAATCATCAGCCAAAGGCACCGCACCCAGCACGCAGCCTCTGCCATCCGAGGCAGACGAGGCCCCTTTCATTTTCAGGCTCCCTGCAAGCCGGCAGCTGCTCAGCCTGGTATGTGTGGGCAGGAGGACCGTGGCTTTGTCACATGCCTGAGACAGCATGTCGCAGTCGGTGGCATCCCAGCCAGCTCCTGCTGCGAGAGCCATGGAACGCGGGAAGGGATGCTGGCATCTCCCCCCTCTCCCTTGGTGGCTTTCCCCCCCACCCAGCATCTGCTCCTGCCCCAGCCTCCTGGGCAGCATCCTCGGCTACCAGGTGTTTGGTCTGATGAGCACAGCAGCCTTAGCTCTCACTTATATAAAGAATTCATCTCCAAAACATTAACTCTTTCTGGAGGAGAGCCGTTCTGGTTCGAGCAGAGGCTGTGCCGCTGGGTGTCAGCCATGTGGAGCCCCGGAGAAGTGGTGTGTAAACTGGGACACAGGACTGTGGGCACCCACCTGCGTTCCCAGCTGGCCCCAAAATCCACCCCGTTCCCCAACTGCTGCAGACAGCAGGTACAGGTGGGACAGGCAGGTGCCTTCCTTGAGCCGCTCCTCTCTTCCCGGGGGACCAGCGCATCCCGTCGGACTGACCGTCCGTCTCAGCCGCCATGCGATGCCGTCTCGGGTGGCTGCTCGGGAGCAGGCTGCACGCAGGCAGCTTGCTGCCAGCCCGCTGGCCTCGGAGTTTGCAGAGCGAGCCCAGCCTGTCACATGCAAACATCCAGATAAGTTGCTGCCTGCAAAGAGGAACCACTTTATGGAAAGCAGCAAAGCCCTTCCCAAAGCGCCCCGAGGAGCGCTCCGAGTCCCCCCGCCGGGAAGCAGCTGGATCCCAGGTGCGGCAAGCGTGGACGTGGGGCAGGCGAGCGTGCTCGACCCCAAGCAGCCCCTCGGGCCCCCGCGGGGGCAGAGATGTGGGTGCCCCAGTCTGCAGGATCAAAGCCGGGACGCTGCTGCCCTGCTCCCAAGAGGTGCGGCGGCAGCACCCCTCAGCCTCTCCTGCCGCGCGTTTGTGGATCGCCCTCCGCTAACGTTTCCCAGCCATCTTCAAGGGCGGCACGGCGTTAAAAAAAAAAATAATCCCGTTTGGGTTTGTCATTTGGCCTCCGGCCGACTTGTCTCAACTCCCCAACGCCTGCCAGAGCCTCCCAGCCCGCCCTGCCTCCCGGCAGCCCTGTGCCGTCACCGTGCCAGAACCGGCCTCTCCGTGTGAAGCCTTCCCGGCCAGCCGTCATGCCGCGCAGCCCGCCCGAAGCACCGAGACCCACTGGCCATGGCAGCCCTCCCTTCTCTGATCCCCATCTCCAAAGCCAAGCCAGCCCCTTTCCGCCTCAGTCCCCCTCCGGAGCTCAGCGAGCGGTTCCTTCGTCATGGTAAAGCCACGCACGGGGAAAGCGAGTCCTTTCCCCCGGCTCTCCCTCCTCATTCCCCTGCCCTGGGGAGGGGGCACGGAGCAGCCACTGGCCCCTCGCTGTCAGCCCCACTGTGCTAGAAATGGCCAACGGATGAGCTGCGGGAAAGCAGGGAGGGTCTGCCTTGCTCAGAGCCATTGGGGGGGGGGGGGGCAGACATTACTCTCCCTCTCCCATCGTCCGGCAGCGTTTCCCCAACAGGCAGCTGCTTCACTCTGGTGACTTGTCTTATTTCTGGTCTGGCTGGAGAAATAAAAGAAAGGGATGCCGTCCCTGTCCTCCGCTTTCCAGGAGTGGGATGCTGTGGCTCACGGCACCAGCTCTGCCCCTTCTCGTTTGCCCCTGTAATTCCAGCCGCGGGGAACAGGACCAGGTAGCAGAGCCCCGGCAGAAAGGCTCCCAGGAGCGTGCTTTAGGCACCGTCGGAAGAAACGCAGACCTGCACCAGCTGTCTGGGACTAGGCAAGAGTCTTGGCGGTTGCTAAAGGAGACGTTAGAGCAAATTAATTACTTAAACTATTCCATTTTTTTTTTTGAGTCATGACTTTTGTGCCAGCCTCAGATTCCTCTGGGCCTACCCTGATTTTGAATGCTGTGTTGGAAGCAATTGGTGGCATTACGCTGTCGGCAGCAAGTGCCTTCCCAAGGCCTCTGTCTCTCCCAGGGGAGCAGGCAGGGAAGCCGTAGTCCTCTCTCAGTTCTTGGACAACCACCTAAATTGGGTGGCTTAAATGTACCTCAGCGGAGGAGGCTGCCTGGTGTCCTGTTTGGGTCCAGCACAGATCCCAGTAAAGCCCATGCTCTCTTCTCTCCCCAGCTCAGCGTTGGACACGCTCTATGAGACATCCCAGCTTTGGCAGGCCACAGCATCCGTGTGCCGGTCGGTGATTTGGAGGACGACAGTTTGTTACTGAGCGTAAGTGCCTGAATCCTTTGCATTGTCAGTAACGGGTACTGGAGAGCAGAGATTTCCCCTGCTCAAAGGACTTTATTCCTTTGAAAAAACCATGCCTTTCACTGCTGCTCCAGCTGGGTGACTGCAGTGGGGGTGTCCGCAGGGGAAGCCGAGCAGTCACAGCTGCAGCAAGAATCTTGTTGGGGCATGAACTCTTGCAGCACCAGCACTTTGGGCCCCTGGTTTCAGGAGCTGCTCAAGTAGCTGCCAGCAGGGAACAAGCCACAGAGGAGACTGTGTTATGCTCATTAAGTTACCGTACCGCAAAGCCATGCCAAAAATCCGCTGCCAGCATTACCAGCCACTGCTGAGACCTGCCGGTGTTTCCTGGAGCGCGGGACGCAGATGGCTGCACTGTTGAGTCAGGGCCAGGGAAGCCACAGTCGGGGTCTCTCAGCCCTTTGAGAACTCGCTGGCCAGGAGAGTTAACTGCTGGAGGGACAGACACCCTCTCACCCAAGGCACTGAGCATCCCCCAGATCCCCTCCCCGCGGTGCCCAGTGACACTTTGGTGGGCTCAGACGTACCTGGGCAGAGCAGGGAGTCCCCAGCCCGTGCGGACCGGAGCCTCTCCCGTGGCCCGTCTCTAGCTGGAGAACGCACAGCTAAAAGGGACTGGCAAATTATTCATGTGCCGGGGCTTGTCCTCTTGCTTGCAGCTTCTCCACTGGCTTCAGAGAAGTCCTAAAGAAGTAGGGGAAATAAAAGCAGGGGTCCTTCCCGGGAGCCACAGTGGAGGCAGCCAGGGATGCGTGGTTCACGCAGGCGAAGCCAAGCCTTCGCAGAGCGTGTCATTCTCCAAAGCATTAGTCAGTCATTAAAGCAGCAGGAAAAGAGCCTCCCTTGTCCCAGCCTCTGCTTCGGTTTTACTCCCAGCTTCTGACATAACCAGGTCACTCTTTCCACACTTCCCCTGCCTAGATGAGAGCCGATGACTGATCTGGATGGACATGACTCACTGCCTTTTCTAATGAGCAACCTTCCTCTGTTGATGTACTTTGGCAGGGCCTTTCATATACCTAAAAAAGGAGAAGGGTGGCATTGGGGAGAGGGCAGGGTAATCTAAATTGCTGGCATCTGCATCCAGCCCGAGCGAGCTGTTTCTCACCATCCCTTTGGACTCTGGCCAGTTGTGAAGTTGCTGTTTTTGAGCATGGGAGAGGCGTAGCTAATCTTCCACGTGCTAATCCCGGTGAAATGCTGTCCGGGCCCACAGGTAGGCTGCCTAAACCCTCGACAAGTAATTGGAGCTAATTAGGCTGGAAGATTTTTTTGCTTAATATCTGTCCAGGCAATGCCTAGGGGCCCCATGGTAATAAGCACTGTGCAAACCCAGAACCACCTTACCCCACAGAGGTTTGCCGGTAGGAGGTTGTCCAGGCCACAGCAGGGCGAGTTGGGTTTTCCTGTTCTCCTGCATAGACACGGTCTCATCGGACAGCTGCCCCGCTCATGTGGAGTTGCTTCTGTTTTGCAGTGACTAAGCGGAGGAAGCTCTTGCTGTCCTAGCACCACCGGGCCAGACAATCCTTCCCTTGGCTGAAGATCCCGTTGGATCTCTTCCCATAATGGAAGCGTGAGTGCCAAGATCCTCCATGACCTCCAGAAGCCACAACTCCTTACCGAGAACTCTGATGGCTCCACGAATGCTTTCCGAAGGTGCCCTTGGGGGCATCGCCCAAATCACCCCCTCGCTGTACCTGAGCCGGGGCAGCGTCGCCTCCAACCGGCACCTGCTCCTCTCCCGGGGAATCACCTGCATCATCAATGCGACCATTGAGATTCCCAATTTTAACTGGCCCCAGTTTGAATACGTGAAAGTGCCTTTGGCTGACATGCCCAACGCCCCCATCTCCCTGTACTTCGACAGCGTCGCCGACAAGATAAACAGCGTGGCGCGGAAGCATGGGGCCACCTTAGTCCATTGTGCCGCCGGCGTGAGCAGGTCGGCCACCCTCTGCATCGCCTACCTGATGAAGTACCATAAGGTGTCCCTCTTTGAGGCATACAACTGGGTCAAATCGAGACGCCCCGTTATACGCCCCAACGTGGGCTTCTGGAGGCAACTGATAGACTACGAGAGGAAGCTCTTTGGGAAGACGACGGTTAAAATGGTACAGACACCATATGGCATCATCCCAGACGTTTACGAGAGAGAGAGGAGACCCCTGATGCCTTACTGGGGAATTTAATGTGACTGCAGACAGGAAGCACAACAGAAGGGACGAGCTGTTCTGAGTCAACCAGACTGGAGACATTCCCTTCTCCTTCTACAGCCAACTTTGGTTCTTTACCATACAGCAGAACCTCAACTAATTCTCACCTCACTAACCTGCAAGGCCAACGATTCCCTTCAAAGCATTTCTCTCTACAGGGATTCCCCCATCCACATTTCTCTGATTTAGCAGATTGAGGTCTCCTTATAAGTTTCTTCCTTTCATAAAGCCTCCCTCCCTTTTTTAGTCAGTTTATTAGTATCCTATGAGGAAAGGCCTAAAAGGCATTTGGCAGAGTTAATGAACAAAGTGCGCTTTGTGATGCGGTAGCCTGGATATTTCGTTAATAGCTTGTTTGCTTCCTTGCAAAATCCTGTAGTGGCTAGGGAGCGGCACTAGCACAGAACGAGCGAGGTCCTACTGTACGGCCCTGGGTTTTTCAAGAGCCAGGAAGGCAGGCGTGCAGGGTTGTGGTGCTAGTGCTGGTGTTTTCTTTAACATCCGTAGTGACTCTCAGTATATAGTGTTTGAGATCTTTAGTCAGCTCTTAATCTGTATTAAAAGTTAAAAAAAAGAAAAAAAAAGAAAAAAAAAAGAGTGAAGTCAGTCCGTGTTGGCCACAAGTAAAATAAAATTTGAATAATTCAAATCAAATAAATACAAGATCCTTTTTCACTCATTCCATGCCAGGGCAATAGTCCTGGAACACACTTACACTACTGAAAAATGCTGGTGTTTTTTGTGGGTGGAAAGTAAACAGAGATCTTGTCCAAATGTGGCTCAAGACCGAAGTGAGAGGTTAACCCTCCCCGCACTGGACAGCCAAAGACATGTTTAGGAAACTTGTGTGTGCATGGCCACCTTCCAAAGGGGCTGGGCTGTGTTTTCTAATATTCAATCAACCAGTAAATTGGAAGTAGGTAAATCCGCTTGATTACTTAGCTCTAAGTATGGTCGTGATCTGCCTTAGCCCATTTCTAAATCACTTCATTATGTCCTTAAGGTTATGCTGCATTCTAGAATTATTCTGCGCAAAATGGCGATCTGTTCAACCTCCCGGACAAGGATGGCTTTAACGGAGAAGGCTTTGCCTTGTTCTGTGTGTGACAAGAACGATTCCAACCGGAGACATGGGAGAAGCCTTTCTGTGGCATAGCCACTGCCTCCTGGACGTCGCTCCTCTCCCTGCAGATGGGAAGGGACTGGTTTCGTCGAAGCATAACTGGACCACCAGGACAGCAAGGCAAGTCCGTTCCTCGATGAGACATTTGTGTCCTCTGTTGCATCTCTGAAGGAGGAATACGCAGATTGCTGGATGCCGAGATAGCTATCTGATTTAAATGAGATTCTATACTTGTAAAAAAAAAAAAAAAAAAATCAATAAAGATTAAACAAGAACATGTGTTGGTTTCCTATTCAGGACTGTGCTAATGTATCTCAAGTAACTGCGAGAACATGGTGTAATACTGAGCAGTGGCTTTAAACAAATCTGGACCTCAGTCTTGAGAAAAATACTGTGATCTGTTCCTGTCACTTG
Organism: Astur gentilis; assembly: GCF_929443795.1. Classification (NCBI taxonomy): domain Eukaryota; kingdom Metazoa; phylum Chordata; class Aves; order Accipitriformes; family Accipitridae; genus Astur; species Astur gentilis. Next base: position 2,266,393 of record NC_064885.1, on the reverse strand, counting down.
GCTAATCAGTTTACAATCCATCCAGGTGTCCTGCAATTCCTGGTCCTCATCACAAAAGCCAGGCATTTAATTCGGCTATTTCAAAATTTTTATCTTTTGAAATCCTAGCTGAGCAGCCGAGGTTTTAAGGAACAGTAGACGTGGTTAAAGTTTTTCTCCAAGCTGAACCACACTGGGTGAGGATTGCAGCACAAGTAGGTTTCTGGTTTCCCCAGACTAAAAGCCACAAGGGCTGAAATACTGTTATCGCTGATACAAAACTGCACAAATGGCCTCAACCTCATGTGGATGGATCGTGAGTAAAACCAGACCTGGTTGGAATAAAAGTCTAGATCAGAGTGAATTTGATACAGAGGCTTTGACCGGCTCTAACCCAGAATTTTCAAATTTACTGCAGAGACAGGACTTTTACCAGACTGGGCAAATGCCACTTGCTTATACTCACCAGGGGAAGGAAACGGTGCTCTGTAATTTCCAGGCTCCAGTTAGAGGTCCACAAGGTCAGCGAGGACTGCTGTAGGAGTTCACAGACTCCAAATTAGGCCCAAGGCCACTTACTGGGGGGGCTTGGTGGCACGCAGGCACAAGAGAGCTCTCTCAACCCCTACGGGCATGGAAGTCACGAGGTTGGCCATAGCTTCATTAATGCCAAACCTGCGCACAGAGACACCGCTATGAAAAGAGTTACTGCAAATTCCTCAACATTGCAAGGGCATCCAAAGCCCAAAAGTTTGCTGCACGCACGTATATATTGCCCCCATTCCCCCTGCAAACCCTTCCTTCATCTGTTATCCAGGATGCACTTAAAACAAAACCACACATAAAAAACCCCAAATACTTCAACGCCAGTTTTTCCAACAATACCAACACGTGGATCTCGGTGTCCTTCAGTATCACCAGTACAAAGCGCAGCCCCGCGCTGGCGGAGCGAGGTCTCCTCCTGCTTTTGCAGTTGAACGAGAACAAAGTTTTGGCCCACTGAAATAAAAATGAATTTTGCCATCAGCTGTGCGCAGTTCAGGTTTCACGGTTGTGTCCCGGTTTCAGTGACAAACAAACAGACATAAGAGACTGACTGTCCATTTTAAAAAAATCCATTCTACTCATCTCTCTATTTTTATCATGAGTTAAATGGCAACCAGGGAAATGGTAAGTAAGAAAAGGAACTAGAGATTAAAAATCAAGACTAATCATTAGGCTGGAGACATTCTGAAAGCATGACATTTCAAAGGGAAAAAAATACTAAAACCTGAAATCTGCTAGCAAAATTAAACTTTACCTAAAAAATGGGCTATGTATAATTTAACAGCATTTTCTATATAAAAACTGGAAGGTAAAGATTCTCCACTTTGAATTATTATATAGACTTTATACACGCACTGCCCTAGTACCAAGGGGAGGGGGAAGATACTAATGTTCAGCCAAGAAAGCATCAAGGCTGACTTTTAAACAAAAGGGAAAGTTAGACCTATAAAAAATGTAATTGCCTAATAAAGCACATTAGGAAATAAAGAATTCACCTGAAATACCCATTAGAGATAATATTATGGATAAGTGCAATGGTATTAATACTTGTAGGTATATCTTTGCAAAATTCCTCTTGTGTTCATTCCAACAAAAGATGTTTTATGTGAGTGTTTTTCCCCAACACAAAACCCAGTTTTTCATGCATCCTCAAATCTATAGAAACCAAAGAAGAGGGCGAGCCACAGTTTAACTCTGGATTGCTGTAAGCACACCAGCTGGATTTGAGGGGAAGATCATTCTTCCTGCTCCCTACAGGCTCTTTCAAATGGTCGATATCTTAATTGCTTGAAGAATATTTTATATGTTATTTGGTGAGACATCTTTCAAATACTAGCCACAAAGGTGGTTTCACTTACACAGCTTCATTACATTTAAGGCCCTTTTTGTCAACCTTTCAAGGCTTCTCCCGAGCCACGGGAAGATGTCACCCTGCCCGTGTATTTCTGACGACGAGCCCCCCCAGGCCAGCGCCTGCAGAGCTCGTACCAGGGATGACAAACTTTGGGTACCAGCAATCAGCAAAAGCATTTTTTTCTAGCTGCTTCCTGGAACAAGCCACTTCACAGGTTGGTCAGATATGAAATGAGCTCTTTATTGAATACAAGGTTTGAATCTCAACAAAGGATTTATAAATCATTGCAAGAATTAGGGGAGTAAACAGTGTACTAAAGTCCATTAATAACACTTATTCTCATTGGATTTAAAATATCAGCAGTGACTCCAGCATAGCACAAACTGAAACAGTTCCAACTACTAATCGCAAAACCACTTCTAGAAACGAAATAACATTCGCCCAGAAGGCAGAATAAAGAATCACAATACAAAGAGAAGTTTTCCGACCACTTTTCTTCATAAAATTATGACATTTATATTTTAATATTCAGAACTGGAATTAAATACAGATCCAGAGAGAAAGGAAAAAAAAAATCTTTCAGAAAAAGCAGTTTGTACAATAGCAGCTTTTATTGAAAAGGCAGGTTTTGTTTCAAGTTTAATTAATCCAACATGTAACCAACTAGAAATCAGAGCATTCCTTGGGTTTTCACAAGCTTCTTCTCAACCTTAGGTTGAACTTCACTATCACTTCACGTATACTGCACGAATTTCAAGGAAGGAGCTGCTCAAAACAAACCCAGGTGAAGAGAAGCTGCTGCCAGGGAGGGGAAGTCAGCAGAACAGTCAAGTGCAGAACGTTAACAATTCCCACACCACAAATAACCTCCAAGCGGCTACAGCCAACACGGGTCAGGAAGCTTGGGGAGATACTCAAACCAAAACACGGCAACGGATGGGCAGGGGAATAGGCTGGAGCGGTCTGTTCGCTCCCCAGCACTCCTGCCACCAAGGAAAAACTGCAACACACGAAGATAGCACAGAAGCATCAGGAATACAACTGGGTAAAGCGATATATACATTAAATAACCAAGCGAACAATCTCTTAGAATTCCAAGTATACACAAATGTATAGAAAAATCACTTTCCATAGGTAATCCCAAGGCAGCTCCAGAGAACACGTACACTAAAAATAAAAAATAAAATAAAAAAGAAAATCCCATTTCTCTTTTCTAGTGAAAGGTACAAGCAGAAAAAGGAGTTACATTTTGAAATTCAACACAACCAAAGCGAAAGGCAGCGTGTCCATTAGCCTGTATGCAAAGGAAGCAGGGGAACATGGTCTGTCACAACGCACTGTAGAAAATACTGTAACCTTGGATACAGATTGCAAGGACGCTGGGCTTTGGCTGGCAACGTAATATCTGAGAAGATGCTGAATGCAACAGTGAGTCATTTTAATGACTAGGATATGTGAGATGATCCTCATTGTGCAACGCCTTTATCGAGGGTATCTACATGCAAAACATTTGGTGTATTCCCATGACGTAAAGGTGTTCGGTTCAGAAGAACGCTTTCTGCTTGCCACAAATGCAGTACTATTGCCTGCTGCTTTCCCTTCTGTAGGGAGCAAGCAAGCAGTAGTGTCATACTTCAGCAAGCTCTGCTGCAATTATAATTGTAAATGTCAATTCCTTATTTTTGTGGGCCAAAAGACACGCTGGATACATCTTAGACAGGGATCTTACTTGCTTAACAAGTACAAGAAAAACATCACTGAAAAATGCTTTTATGACAATGCAGCTGGTACTGTATTTGAAATACCGGCTGCTGTAAGTTTCACATTGTGGCCTCTTTTATTTGTGGCATTCTCTTTTAATTAGGAAAAAAAAATAAAATCCTATCTAGCTAAGTGTTCAGGAACTGTGGTGGAAACCCATGCTAACAATAAAGTCCCTTTTCCCAATCTAGCATTTCATAAGCATAAGCCTTTGCATCAGCCAGATACTCAAAACCACTTGAGAAGTCCCCTTGCTAGCAGCAAGATGAGGCATTTGCTTGAAGTCAGACAACGCTTAAGTGCTTCTGTAATTCAGGATGCAAAAGTGAGCGCTGGCTTACTGCGCTGAGTAGACCCCAAACATCAGTGGGAATACTTGCACTGGTGATGTATACAGCAGCCCCTAATTATGACGGAAAACAACCTATGTGGTCAAAAGCTATGGTGCTGACTGCTGTAACTATTTCACACCTAATAAATGAAATAGAGAGCAAGCAATGAGTGACTGGCCTTTTCTTGATAATTACTGGGCAACAGAAGGTAGGCAGTCACTGTCACACTATGGAAAACCTACCACTTGATTAGCTTGAGCTTGCGACTGGAGGCACAAGTTGCTTATTTTATGAATGAGCTAATTTCAGGCAGCAAGATTTATTTTAATTCGTGTAAATAAGGGGCCAGACACCTAGCACTCCTATTAGCCAAGATTCTTTCATGTGGTGTAATTAATAGTTTAGTATAACCAAGCCTTCTTTTTTTTTTAAACACAAAGCATCATTTTTCCTCATTGTAATTTCTATTTCAGCAAATAACCACCGGTCAGTGTCAGCTACTTATAATGGAGGTAAGATTAGCTTGGAAAATCTGTTGATATCTTTGGAGAGAAGGGAGATTTTCTAGAGATCTGAGAAACTTAAGTCAAAGAATTAAGCAGCAAGTTGTACCTGATGGGATATACACCCCACTTCATTCACTGCACACTAAGACTGTATAGTGATAAGGCTCTTTATAATAATGCCATGAAGCTCCCACTAGGTTTAAAATTCTGTAAATAGCACTACAGCTGACTGCACTGTCATCTGGATATTGTATCTGAAGAGAGAATCAGGTACTTTAGATGTACGGGTTAACATTTTGTGATAGTCTCTTACACTGACCTCCTTCTGTCCAGATAGGTGTACCTACCATAAGTAACAAAACATCAGGTGTGCAATACCCTGCTTCAAAAAATAGCCTGCTTAAGACCACCAACTTCCAGTGCTAAATCACACCCATGTGGGGCAGGAGCTAAGGGCCATCTCGTGCTGCCAGGTCTAAGTCAGAGAAACACATTATTACAGATAGCACTAGACTGCACAAGTAACACGCAGGCATCCCATCACAAAAATCACATTAATGTACAAAAAAGGTAATAGAGAGAGAGAAGAGCAGACATGCTGTATCAGTGGAGTCCAATTTTCAACAGTGATGCAGCCACACAACTACCGAAGGGTCAGGTGAAACATAACAAATCATACCTGTAGTTCAGGATAAGTCCAAGGAAGCAGTTTGTCTATATTTACAACAGAGTAGCCAAGACTACAAGTTTTAAAATCCAGCTGCCTATATTAAAGAATCCAGATATGATAAGGAAAATTTTAAAAATTTTTCCAAGTCCTTATCCCCCAGCACTAACCACCTATGCATAGGAATACAGTATAATTTACAATACAGAACAGTGGAAGTATAAATATACAATGGCTCTCCACAGTCGCATTCCTTCTAAGTCCATAATTCATTTTGCCTTAAAGTTACTGTGACTCATGCATTGTATGCATTGTAATAGTATAGTAGCAAATATTTAAAGAAAAACATCATGGTCCATATACCAAAAACATTAAAGAAAAGATTTGTTTGCAAATACGTACTTCAAGTATTTAAGTGGTCACTTCTACGCAAATCAGTGTAAGCATTTTCAGTTTTTCTTGGAAGCTAGGTACTGTCCTCTCTCAGAGATTTATGCACTTGGTTAGCAGACTGGTTTGTTACAAAGACTAGCCCGCTTTCATCTTGAGAAAGACTGAAATGCCGCATGTTTTGCCACACTACATTTTTTTCTGGTTATTTCTGAAAGACTGGCCATTTCAAGTGAAATTCTTCACAAGCAATTTGTACGCGACAGTGGCTTTAACCCGTTACGGTACAAAAATCAAACCGAAACATTTCAAACACTAACCACACCTCAAGCCCTTCCACTTACCCTACCACACCATTTACCCCAAGTGCCCTGCATTGACCTGATACTCCATCTTCAGTGCAACCGCCTTCAGAGCAGGTCTGGCAAAATGAGACCTGGAGGCTTTGGCTCCACACAGTTGATCCAGAAATTTGCACAGCTTGCATGGTATTGGTGCCCTCCGTAGGCCAGCTTAAAGTTATCCGTTTCCGAATTAAAGGCCTAAAATAACAAGAATTGAAACAAGTGTGACAGTCTCATCTACTCCAAGGTCTAGAAACTAGAGTGTAAAATGGATACTGCACAGGTATTACCCCAGAATGGCACAGCATGGCAGAACCCTCTCACTCTGAACAGACCACCCAATGAACAATATTTTATTTTAGTCTGCAAAGTGTTTGCAGGTGGACAAAATCTCCAACTCCAGCCATCACACCTGATGCATACTTTGCCTGTTACACCCTGTATTAAGGGAGCCATCTGATTAGCAAGCTGTCTGATCTGACACCTGGCAACTAACTCACCTTCTTTTGTGCATCTTCTGCTACATATCCATGCAAGATAAATGCTTGCTCTGCCAGTCAGTAGATAACTACTGCATTTATTTCACTGGGTCAAATTTTGCTGTGATTTAGGCAGGTGCAATTCTTTATATTAGTGTTGTTTCAGGTTGAATTTGATGTACTTTCTTCTGTTAATTGAATCTGCTTTACAATAGGAGCTTCTGAACAGAGCGTGTGAAGCCACGAACAAGCTTAAAACATCTCGATGTTTGTTGCTAAGGAGATACTTTCCAATGCTTCACAGCTACCTATTTAAAAAAATATTCTAACCCTGTTCCCCACACCCTGGATTTCCTGCAGAGATTTCTAAAAATGCCATTGCCTACTACATATAGCCAAAAGTCAATATTTGTCGCAAAAAACCCCCTATAGTTCCCCCTCTTCTGCAACAGACATACAGGGAGCTACAAATTCAGAAACTCACTGCAGTGAATTTTCTACCACACAACAGAAGTAGCACAAAACCAGAAAGCTATTCACAAGATACAAGCATGCAGACAAGACAAAGGGGAGGCTCTAGAGCATGTTAGTTGATCAGATCAAGTGTTACGGTCACAGAAAATGACTGGAAGAAAAGGATTAATGATTGGTACAATTGAGAATGACAGCTGAAAGCCAGTTAGCAGTTCAGCTTTCCACACTCAACTAAGAATGATTCTATAAAGAATATGTTTTTTACAGATTCATACTTTTCTAGGAAGCTCTTCCACAGGTTTCTCTTCTTTCTGAAATAATGTTGAAACCAAAAAGTCAGCAAAACTGCCGATATATGTTAATGGGTTGGCATTATTCTGTACATATCCTGGGATTCCCTCCCAGCTCTGCTAATCACAATAGTCCCCTCCTGGTGATCCTCAGAGATGCATTTCATAAAGAAAAGTCATTAGAAGATTTTTATTTTTACATATATATACTTTTAAAGTCTTAGTATCCCAGTAGTTTCTTCCCCATTGTGAACAATTTAACTCAACCTTTTATCCACATGTGTGTCATACCCAAAGCCCAGTGAATACAGGACACTGATTTTTTGAGTCCCGTCTATAGGTCAGATTTTGCCTTTGCCACTTCCAGTTATAAATTGTAGCCATGAAAATTTTTTAAATACACCCAAGGCCTAAATGAAAGTCCAAACTGTAATTTAAAAATTAGTTTAACAGTAGAGGCCATTATACTTACTTTACTTCTTGAATCCACGTTTAAGAGGCACACTCCACAGGCAAGATCTTGGGCATTTTTAATCCCTGGACGCAGCATACAAGAAGAGAAATCCAGCGAGTTTTCGTCTGGCTAAAGAAATGAGACAATAAAATTTAGGCATTTTCAGTAACCGAAAAAGTTTCGGACATCAGGATAAAAATTATCGATCTGGTTGCTACCGAGAGCCATGGTATCACACCGGCAACACGGCAGGGATGACATATTACATTTTCTCATAAACTGATGTGTGATTTAATCAGAGCCATTAGTATGTATTTGCAATCCTGCTATGCAATCTCCGTCAGCATTAATTTATAACACTCAAGCTCTTGAAAAAGGGTTAGACTACAAAGGAACGAATTCTTAAGTTCCATGTTCCCACATCAAAAGGGGAAGAAACTTCTGAGGACAGAGCCCAGGCGGCGGCTGCTACATTTCAACTGCAGCATATTAAGAACTGGACGAAGATAAACAGTGGTATGCAACAACTATTTGTGCAGCTGCAAGGAAACAAGGCATCGGCCAGCACAGCTTTCACTAGTTAGCATTTGAAGCGGTGTCTGTATCACTGTTTATTGTCCTGAATTCCATAATATTGCCTGGTCAAAAAAGGGCAGTTGTTGTTCTTTCTGAAGGTTTTTCGGAATCTAGAATATGGCACAGCAGCACAAAATGGAATATTAAGGTTAACCAAACCATAGAAGAATTAAGGCACCAGCCATACACAAGCTCAGAGAGGCAAAAGTTGGGAGAATAAGCCTGCATATAAGTAATAAATCAATGTAGTCACTTTTCCGGTACATCATCTTATATTTCAGCCACAGGATGAATGGTAATTTAAAACTTTGCATAAGGATGGTATAAAACTGTTGACATTTTGCTTGAAGATAGTAGTGCAAATAAAAACAATGACTAGAAATGCAAGAAGCTTAAAAAAATGGTGTGATCCTAGAACACGTGTACTCTTAATCCACACTCTAGGTATGCTGATCACGCTCTCCCGCTGAATGGCTGGAGAATAATTGGAATCCTGAAAAAAACACCCCTTAATCTTTAAGTAGATCAATCAAATTAATAAAGGCACTCTAATATTTGTTTACCAAATGCATGAGTGAAGCAAATGAGAAGGTCATCCTGTAATTTGCAGTGAAAAACCACAAGGCTGTGCATAAAATTACCTTGTAACAAAATCCTTTAAAAGATAAAATTAACCTTTCCAAGCACATGCCTCTGAGCTAGAATACTTCTCTCTACTTAACCGGCAATTCTGCATCATTTCGGATCGGTGACTGCAATACCAGGGAAAGAAGGTATGGGTTCCACACCTTCCAGTGACCCAGGTGGAGAAGAGAAACAGGAAGGGATGATTCTGAGAGCTGTGGGAGTCTCTGTCTCTTAGATAACTTCAGAGGTACTCTGTGTGTGTATGAGAAGTCATTATTCGCAGCTCCTAGTATATTTAAAATTTATCTGGACCGCTGCAGCTCGGAGAACGCATGGCCAAGCTTTGGACTTTAAGGTAATCCCTGTAATCTTCCAAGGAAAAGCACTTTAAGAACTAAATTTTAATCCACTTGCTTAAATCAGGAGACGATCCCAATAGCTTTTTAGATTGTTACTATCAACAATGCCAGAGTTCAAACAGATGAATCCCAGTCTATCAACTTCATCTTTCAAGCAGTAAAATATTGAAAGTATAAATTTCATATTATGACAGGCTTTGGTGCAATACAGGATATCACCAGAAATACCTGCTTGCCACCGCTGTTTGTACTGGAGAGGTTTAAAAATGTGTAAAAGGTGTGTAGAAAGGGACTGATCATTTATAATACCTGTTTTGCAGGGAATGACAGTGAGCTAAAGATGGCTATTTCAAGTAGCAACCAAATACTCTGGGCCTTACTTACAAACAAGTCTTTATTGGGAAGCAAAAATCTTTAGTGGCCATAGCTGCATTGCAAGAAGGAAGCCACAAATCAAAATGTTCAGTGAAACCATAACCATGGTAATGATCTGCTTATTGATGCTTGATGCGATGTACTGATACGAAGATTTAAAGACTCCTTAGGTATATACTGAGTTAAAGGGATCCATTACGCAAGATGATATCAAGCACCCACAGATGGATGATTCCCTAAAAATATGAGTTTTACTGTGGTTAAAAGAAAGTAATTTTTCACATTGTATTTCCTGCAACATACATACACAAAAAAGTGCAAGGTATTTAATGAAAAAGTGATTTTCTTGCCTTCTAATTGTGTGTGTTCTGTACCGGGCCCCAGTGTGCCCCTCTTTTTCCCAGCTCCTTTGCAGACCCTTCCCATGGGGTGCTCCTTCACTTAAAGGCCACCCCTCAGACAGCCCCTCACCATCTCTCCTTGTCACACTCGCCCAGTCACATAGAAAGCTCACAAGCTCCTACCAGACTGTCTCAGAGCAATTGAGCTTTTTCTGGCAGTTCTATTCAGAGGAAAAGCTATTTAGTCTGTAGCAGGAACCAAAGCAAACTTAGGCATTTCCAAATGCAGAGAGAAGGGAAAACAGTTTAGTTGTTCCTGTGTTGCTACATTGTGTGCTACATTGTATTGTGAGCGTTAAAACTAACTGCAGGGGTATTACAAAGACAAGATCTGTCCGCATTATTCTGGCTTCATAAAATGGCTTATTTAAATTTTACCACATTTCCCTTATTGGGGAGGTCCACAGATACATAGGATCTAAATCATTAAGACACTAGGTAAGATAAAGTCACGTTTGTACATGAATCACAGTTTTCTTACACAGACCCTTAAACTGGATTTCACAAACAAGTGCATTTCCATTTGGCAAGAGAAAAATACAAACTGTAAAGTTAGGACACCCCATGAAGTCACTTTACATGTAATTATGACATTCCTTTTAGTAAAGACATAGCTTATTTTTGGTCTTACCGTTAAAGCAGCAAGTGACATGAAGCTTATTAGGTTGTTCCACACTTTATCAATATCCTTCAGCAGCTGCTGGAGTTTCTCACTACAAACAGCAGTTGCTTTGATACCCAGTTCAACTCTCTTTGTTACTCTGTAGACTTCAACAACCCCTGTTGATATAAAACACAGTGGAGGATTCCTGAAACTTTAACTCAGAAATAGCACAAAATAGGCATGGCACATGAAAGGTGGTCATGGACGGTTATTTCAAAGTGGTGGTTACATTTATTTAGCAGAAGAATTGTTCATTATTTCAGTACAGGCAAAGATTAAGATAAAAAATAATACCATTTTGGAAAGAGTGATTATATATTACCGTTATTCAGAGGAGAACTTTCAGTGTAAGAGACATGGTAAATTAAAACATACCTAGTAAATATTCCATGCCTTGAGCAGACTGGATAACTTCAGTGCAAACGGATGAACTACTTATTCCATTTAAGGTATCATTTGCTTTCTTTATGACCTGGTGGAAATGAATTTCATAAAATGATGGTGTTCTCTACCTTAAAGTAATTATTATGAACAAGATTGTCCCCAACAGAAACTGTTATACAGAAAAGGAGGCACATTAAATAAGAAATAATTGCCATACTCCATCACATGGTTTTATATATTCATGCTGTAACTATAAGTAGATCAGGGGAAAAGTATGAACATTTAAAACCTTAACGTATTCCCCCAAATATTTTCATTACCAAAATAATAGTTTTAAGAGTACACAGGCATTGCTATCTAGTTTAAAAATAAGATTCACGGTTTTGGCTAATGCCCAAATGCAAAGAAGAAATTTTAAGGAAAACTAATTTGGCTGTGAAGCATCTGACACCCGTTACCAGAAAATTAATGGCCCCTCTGCACAGCACATTAAATAAGCCTGCTTCTCAAGAAGTGCTGAACAGCCAGATGCTGGTATCAATGCCCAGAACAATATACCTTACTGGGCACCCAAAATGCAGGAACACCACATTAACTAGTTAACTTGAAGATTTAGGCAAAAGCCAAACTAATCACAAATGACAGGGAGATTAGTATAGGATCTTTAACTGAGGACGTAACGCTTCTGCTGTGTGACAGCTTTTGGTCTAAAAACTGTAATCCACTTGGGCTGATTCCCACCCTTTCTATGCCTATACGATCTCAAAGGCTGAATAAGGTGGCACCTACAGGAAGGAGGGAAAGGTTTTGGATGAGGCTATACACTTACTTGCAGGGCACTCTCCAAGCATCTTTGCCATTCATATGCATACCTTTCACTTTCCTATTTGAAAGAAAAGGACAGTCTGAATCTTGCTCCTACAGGCATTTCCCCTTCACATATCACAGTAGATATACAGTAGACAAGTATTTTAAAAGACTATTTGCAGATCAGCTATGTAAACTTTTAACATGCCTACTCCTAATTTCCCCCCCCATTCTTTAAATGTTCTCTTTGCACCTGAACTTTAAAATTTGATTTCTGGGAGGTAGAACTAGTTTCAAAAGGAAAAACATATATGAATGGGTAAAAAGTTTGCACTGCACATACCTACTCCCAACAAATTTGTTACACGTCTGCTGTTCTAGAAATGGGGATTAGCAGAATTTAATCTGAGTCCTTTTACCAACTATTCTCAAGATGAGCAAGAGAAATAACTACCACACAGCCAAAAAGTTAAGCCATTTCCCAAAGCCAATGGTCTCGGTGCCAAAGCTGGGATTAGATTTAAATCGTAACTAATTTCCAGTTACAAGCTTAGACTGCAAGGTCAAGTGATTCTGACTGACTTTCAGACAACAGCATTTTTTTCCCACTTCACAAGACTTTAAAGACAGGAGAGAAGAAACTTCCTTTATGAGCAGTTTCCAGTCCAAACATCTAACCTTACCCAGATTCCATCTTAGAATCATACCCTAAATTCAAATAGCTGAAGTTCCAAAGAGCTGGGATACAGAATACCCTTGATATGACACTGATGAAAATCATTGCCAATTTACTTGTATTCCAGATAATTCCTTACCTCAACTTCCCCAGTCAAGTCTTTGTATTTGTCTCTGATGACAGGCAAAGCAGGCTTCTCGCTTAGAGTATTTGAACGATCTCTAAATGGCTGTTCCAAAACTGGTAAAGGTGAAGAGCGACTTATTTCTCGGTCACCTAGGCTTAAGCTCCTTTTATGAGACCCTAAAAAGTTAGGATATAAATAAGTTAGTCTTTTACTCATAAAGGCATAGACTATTTAAAATGAATAAAGTGGTAGCAAGGGTTGCCCTACTACTCCAGAAGAACAAAGTCTTCCATTTACTCGGTGACTGGTGCAAATTTCCCCAGTTCCTCAATACTTACAATTTCTTGGCACAAAATTTTTTTTCTTCTAGAAAGACACCTGCTCCAAACACAATAGAAATCAGTGAGAAGATTCAGCTTGTTTCTAGTAGCCTTTGGAACAATCCCCATTGGCTAATTGATGATTTGATTAGAAAAATTAGCCTTTGATTAGCACATGCATTATGGGCTTCCTCCACCCTGAGCAGGCTTACCTTGAACAGACAGGTCAAAGGTAGCCAGTTCACTCTTGATCATTTCTTCACTAGATTTCACCTTGCCTTGGGAAGTTGCCACCAAGAAGTCAAACTTGCTGATTTTTGGCTTTTCACTTTGGAACTCTCCAAAGTCATCTGTGGACTCTCTTCGCAGGTCAGAAGAGATACCAGTACCAAGGAAATCTGCCTCTTGGTTTGTGTCAGCTGCTGCTGCTGCTGCTGCATCCTGTGCTTCTGATGAAGGTCTTGCAAAATCACCAAAGTCTCCAATGTCATCGTCACTTGGACCGCTAGATATTGGTCCAGAGTCTTTAAAGTTTGCAAAGGCTGCAAAGGAAACATCCTGTAAAGCATCCTCACTAGAAAAGGTTGTCACTTTGGAAACTGTTGTCATGGTAATGTTTTCTGAACTGCCAAACAAGGTCTCCTTCTTCTGAAGAACAGAAGTAGCCGCAGAGGATCCACTTCCTGAAGACTGGACAAAGGAAGAGAGCTTCTTGCCCTGATGAATGTCTTCTTTGTCGGACCAGTCATAGCTTGCCAGGCTGCTGACTGCAGACCCGCTGTTATAGCTTCCAAATGGGGCACATTTTAAGTCATCTATATCTGAGAAAAACAAACCCCTACAATTAGAAGCTGAAGTTCAAACGTTAATCTCTCTACACTGTATAAAAACAACAGCAACTTGCTAAGAGTCTTAAAGAACTGCAAGAACAAGCACAGTGAATTGTTGTTTCAATGAGGCTTACGCTAGAGTTTGCACAAAAATAATCTGAAAAATACCTAAGCATTTAATAAAAAAAAAAATTCCCATCTAATAAACATAAGCCTTGACCTTTGAATATTGCCTTGTATTTTAAGCTGAAAGTCACCACCCCATTACGGGTAGTGAAGAAATTCTAAAAAAATAAATGTTTCTAGACAGTACAGACTGCACAGATCACCAGTTCAGTTTTCTGACGCTGGCTGCAGAATCTACAATCAAAATGTAAACATTAGCAACTCAAACATCTTATCGCATTATTTCATCTTATCAAAACCAACCACACAGAAGACTAGGCTAACTTTTCTATTCCTTCCGATAAAGTATTAATACACTTTAATTTCATATTCATGCTTTGATACAAATAATGTATAAAAACGTGCTGCAAGAATTTTTAAGAAATCGAAATCCTGTTTAAGCTTATCACAGTTACTGCAGTGCCGCACAGCCGATGCTTCCAACTTACAGGTTCCAGGAATGACACGAATATTGCGAAGATCTTGTTTTAGCTTTTACCAGCTATTTATTCAGTTAAGTATAGAGAAAATCCAATTATTTTGCAGAAAGCTCCAAACCTTTATACTCACCTGGCAATTATATGGGCCAATAGGTTCTTCTCACTGCCATGAGCAGGTATGAGATATAGCCTGGTTGCTTACATTAGAGCCAGCAAAGGAGCCTGCACAGTGACCAGGGTCTGCTGGGCTTTGTCCGCTACTCATTCAACTGATCTTTCACGTTTAGACTGAGATTGATCCATAGCGAAGGCACAGAGAGCCAGGGGCTGGGTAGTTTTCATTAAAGCATTAAAAAAAAGCACCCTACTATACTACATTTGGCATTTGTTTTCCAGCATTAACAATTGTCAGTTTGGATTAGACATTCAGCCGCTGCTCAGCGCCTAGGGTCAAATGGTCTCGAGGTAAAGCAAACCCAAACCAGAAAATACATTCTCTTAGCATCATTTTAGCTGAGACTCCTCTGATAAACATTATGGTCTTAACTGGCTGGCACGCAGCAGCAGCAACTTGGGTTTAATACAGCCAGGGTGGGAACAAGCTGACTTTCCAGCTGCCCTCTTTATTCAATCTGGCCACACCAGCCTGAGGATTAAGCCATTTCAACAAAACATTTCTGCCTTCATTTATTCATTTTACTGGAAGGGGAGAGCACGCTACGCTTTAGGCTGCTTTCCAGGCACGACCCACATACATGACTAATTAAAAAGCCCAACAAATATACAATATAATGATAGAGTTTAATGGCTACTACAATAAAAGGCCCTTTGCAATGGGTCAGCGAGGCATGGTGTGTCATCTATCAGATTTTCCTAAGGGATAGTCTTCCTGCAGCTGCTGCATTTGCACATAACAGCATCTCAATAACAAACGTTAGCACCTTGCATATATACAGCAGGATTTCAAAGAGCCATTCGAATATTAAATTTGTAGAGCAAGCAGTTTACAGGAGGGTAAACAGGCAAGAGATGAAATCACCTGCTTACGGCAAAACTGAATAGAAAGAAGGCTCCGAGGTGAAAAGAAGCTGACTTGCAAGGGATCAGTAATTTATCACAAGAAACCACACCTTATGCTCTCAAATACACAGTTTTGTTTAAAGAAGTTAAATGAAAGCTTTGCTAGCATTAAAGAGAGTGCCAGAATAACCTACAAAATGTTAGCCAACTGTAATTAATCCTGGGATCTTGAAAATACCATGGTGTACTAGGCAACCTCTTTTTTTCAATTTGTGTTGACTCCGAAACCCAGCAAAGATTTAAGCACTGCTATTGTTTTGGTGTTCACCAGGAAATGAAAAGAAAGAGTGATGAGCCTACTGTGAAGACCTGCACAATCTATTGTGAATGATTTCTTTGATAACTGGTAAGAGTTTGAGCTAAAAACACATCCTAAAGGACCAGGTCAGTGTACTCCTCCTGATCTGATCCTGGCTTAGGGACAGGCAGAATCAGCAGCAGGCTTCAGTGGGAATCCTGAACTCCCCATGCTTCGCCTGCAATCAATAGGTCACGGCAGGGAAGGCAGAACAATATTTTAATTATTCACAAACTAAGATTCGAGATTCTCTGTGTGAATTCATGCAACCACGAAAGCCATCTGCATAGGTGTAAGAGCGGGGATGAAATGTAATAGTTCGGTTCTGTACATTTTATTTATTTGGATAGTTACAAAAGGCTTACTCTGGTGAATAAACTTTCCTAAGAGTGTTATATTACAGGAAAAATACTGTGTTCAGAGACAAAGTGTTTACAGCTAAAGCAGTTCAAAAACAAGTTATTGAGAAGTATAGAAAATAAGAATGTATGTGTAACTGTCCATAATCCAAGTTAGACTAGTTTTTATAAGAACTTTTCTTCTGTTGCAAAAACCTCAACATTTTGCTGTGCCACACACTGCATATCATGGAATCATTTGCCACAAGTTAGATGGTTTTGAATAGAGGAAATAACATCATAACCTTTGCCACAGCTACAGCAAAACTAAAGGCTTAGCTGAGCTCTTAGCACATCTGCTGCATAATGAAGAGACAAGTTTTCCCCCCCAACAGGTAGCAAAGCAACTTGCCACCAGACTAATAAGCAAAGCAGCAGTTTACATGTGAAAAGTACTTCTTGGCTGAGCCTAGAGAACTCTTCATGACGTGGGTATCTTTATTATTGGCAAAACATTGTTTTATTAAGCAGTGTTAAGAACTGCTCCTCCAAACAGCCTTTTTCTTAAAGACCACAGATACGTGTCATGAATAAAAAGGCTCCAGTTACAATGCTGCAGTTCTAGCCTCTGATGTAATAAAAGCTTCATTTTGCCGGTATGGCAATTCAAAATTTAAAAAGATGCATGTGTATTGGTAATTTTTTTTTCAAAGCAAGAGATGATTAAGCGGGGAAAAAAAATGAATTACTTCTAAGCATCACACTTTGCGATGACAGATGCTACAGAGCTACCGCCATTTCCTCCTGCAGGACACTTTTAGTAAGAACAGAATCTGAACTAATGAGAAGCATCAAATTTTATCAAAAAAAAAAAAAAAAAAAAAGAGCAAAGACTAAACCCATTCAAAATTCTATGAAAATGCTTTGTTTTGGGGATATGCAATCTTTTTCTGTAAGGTTAAAAGTGATTCCTTAATTAGCATTTTTTGGAGAGCATACAGCAAATTCCCTGTCGAAGCAGGGCAGATCTTGAATTGATCATGCATTAGGAGTCCTATAATCCTACCATAAGAGGTATATCAATAGATTTCAGTGAAATATATTGTCATAAAATGGTAGTCCTTAGAAATCTCAGTAGCAATTCTGTGGTGTCTTTCAGAAATGGCACAAGAGATTTGAGTTCAGTTTTCTTATAAAAATCTAAAAGCTCTTACTCCCAATAGACTTAAAGCCACATGTCATTAGCACCATCAGCTTTGCACTGGTGAGACCACAAAGCACACCCCAGATTAAATACACTGGATATAGATTCTCAAATCACCTATAGATGGGGGCAGGGTGGGACCGGTGCATGTGTGTCTGTAAAAATCAAAGTCAGATCCGTTCAAATATCACGTAATCACATTTTTTTTTTCTTAAAAATATTTTCTAGTGGACCAAGAATGGAAAAAGTGATCTTCACAGTGTCATGCTAGAGCGCAGTAAGTTTCCGAGAACTTCAGAAACCAAATTCAATTTCTATTTCTTCCAAAGCAAAAGGTTTGAAATATTTACCATTTACTTTCCACCCATTTTGAACTACCAAAACCATAGTCCAGCCTGCCTGATCATCACCTGGGGACAGCTACAGCTATACAAGCCAGCCATGCAGCTGCTGGAGAGAGGCAAAGCAACAGCTGCCAAGGAATGTACAGGAGAATACTGACAGAGGAAGAAATACAGTTAAAGCACTGTTTCCCAGTGTTATCTCATCTACAGAAGAACTTGACATCCTTCATTTGAGCCAGCTATAACAATTTATTTCAACTACCAAGGATTAAGTTATGGCTGGAGGCAATTTACAAGCTGGAGCCTTCAATGTCAACAGTTTAATCATTTAAGGAAAACCCTTGACAGCATTAGTGATATTCCACAGAAAACTGAAAAAGACAATTCAGAAGATTATAATGTATTTAGTGATTTTAACCACCATAGGAGACTTTCAAGTTTTTATATTTCAGTTTATATTAAATTCTAATGAATAAATATAACTCTCTTATTTTTTGGTTGTTAGGGTGATGCAGGTGGTAGCTAGTTCTGTTTCTAGTGGAACAGCATCAAGGCACCAAAACCAGAGCAGTTACACCGGGAACATTGCCAACAGTCTGAGCAAGAAGCCCAGAGACTGGATAGGGACAGGCACCACCTCCTTACCGCTTCCAGCGGGGCTTCACCTGATAAAGGCGGAGATGAAACTGGAAGAATACAGAGGCTTGTATGTGCCACTGCTACCTTTGTCACGGCTATCAGCAATCAGAAAAATTCAAAGCCCGTTTCTCAGCTGGGAAAGTCTGGAACAGTGTTAATGATAAGGGAGTTACTCCAATTTACTTTTGCTAAAGCATGGCAGTACCTAGCACTGCTAAGGTGGAAACCATCAAGAATGCTGACAATCAGATAAAATTAAGGAAAAGGCAGAGAAAAGCCTTCAAACCTTGTGGAATTAAAGAATTTGCTAATTATTTTTTAATTCTCATGACAGACAACATTTCACAGCACAATAAAGACCCCCTGCGCTTGCACTGGAAGCGGAGAGACAGCTAAGCTCAGTCCTGCAGAAGCCCAGGGCAGCCGCTGCGCCCTTTGGCTCAGCTTGGAAGGCATTCAGAAAACACGTATGCACCCTCCGCTGTTAGAGGCCTTCACAGGATAAATAAGTGTTGTTAAGCTCTTCTATTTGCAGAATTATACTAAATGAGTGCAAGTGAGTGAATTTGACTGTCACTGAACAAAAATGTCATAGAGTCATGAACATTACTCTCCCTCCTCCAAGTATGATTAGCTGAACAGATACTAATAGCACAAGCCCTGCAAAATTAAGTCTCTCAGGTTTATGTTCAAGCCTTCAGTTTAAAAAGCTTTAGGGCTAGGCATAACCTACTGGTTCTTGAGAATGAAAGAGGAGTGTTGTTTTGGTTTGGGGGTTTTTTTTATTATTTGTTTTTTGTCTGTTTGTGGTTTTATTTTTCTTTTAAAATCTCTCAAGATTGGTGTAAAGAAGAAAAAAACATATTCTGGTTTTTGATCTTGTGACAAGGAACTAAAAAACCCAGTTTGTGCTGGTGTAATTCCATACCTCAATTATTTTTAGCTTTTTACCTTGTCTGCTAGTTCAACATTAATCCCAAACTGTTAGTGGCCCAGGATTTGGAGGAATTCAAAGTGACATAATTACAAAACAGAAAGTTGCAGCTGTCATTCGTGTTTGAAAGTTTCAATATTTAGTAAGGCAGGACTTCCCAAACAGAAAAAGGAAGCAGGGCCCTTCACTTTGGGGCACCGATTAACTTGCTCTAGATTAGCTAGATAAATATCAGAATATTGTTTAATGGGCTCCTACTCGTAAAGGCCTAGATAGCAACACATTTTCCAGTTGGTCCCCTTCACAAAGGCATATCATAACCTTGGCTGGCAGCAGGGAAATCCAGATGAGGAGACAATGAGACAGAAAAAACAGTATTTTCCTTGAGTCTGAACTACCACCATACCCTCAAAACCAAATCACAGAAACAACGCTGCCATCCACACATTTCCTCTATTCAGTCCCTCTCAAAAACTGCTCTTTTGAAAAATATTATTTTTCCTGATATGTAAAGTTTCAGGAGTGCAGCAGGAGCAAGGTCAAAGCGTTGGAAGAGGAGGAAGAAGCTCACCCACACGCTGCTCTGCAAGAGAAAGGCACCTGCCAGCTTAAGGGGATACTATAACTTTAAACTTTGTATTTTTTCAGGAAAAAGAGATACATTGCTGGTTTGCAACAAATCACACACATCCCCACATTTTCAAAATATGCCAAGATAATATTTATTAACACAGCAGGACTTACAGATCACAAAAGATAGTGATACATAGGAGCTCGTAAGGGCGTTATCAGAATAAAGCATGCAGGTCAATACTTGCAGAAGAGAGATATCAAAGCAGATCTGAGAAGGCACATTCACACAGGAAATGTTTAGTTGAAATTAGACATTAGAAAAGCAGCAAAAAACCTGAAGTTGATTAAAATATACAGAGATCTCCAGTAATGCCAAAGAAAAAGGTACTTTACAGATTTGTAAGTGCAGCAAATGGATAACCCTTTGAGAATACCCAGGCAAGGGTATGCTCTCGCTGCAACGTTCAGCAGGATGCAGAACAAATTGGGTTCATATAACATGACTAGGTGCTAATTAAAATGCTTTCATCTTGAAGTGAAACGTAAATTTGGTTTAAAAGAAGCAGCCTGGTTGAAACTAACAGCATGCAGCCAGTGCTCAAAGGGTTATACGAAGTAAATGCAAGAGAAATCAGGCAACATTAGTATAATCTACCTTCCACACAAAGAATTATAGCAAAGTTTAAAGAGACAGTATCCCCTTTGGAGAGAGCAAAACTGAAAACCTTTCTTCCCTCAGAGACCAAAGTCCGTTGTATCGGAAGCAACTCAACGATTTCTTTCTGATTCCCATTGTAAGCAACCTACCTGCCTATACCTGGAAGCTACGCAACATGAAATCTCCATAGCCAAAGGATAAAGACCTCTGTATTAGTATGTCAAAAAAGTTAAATCATTTACCAGCACCTCTGTCCTGCTGCTGTTTCACTGGAGATGTTACACGGTGCTTGCAAACATAGAGTTCCCAATGACTAGACTCCCATTTCTCAGCAGTGAACGTGACAAAGGGATACTGTCCCTTTTTGACATTAGATTTACAGATCAAAGAAAATTAAGAGAAAAAAATATCTGCTTTTTAACTTTATGTAAACTATAAAAAAAAAGGGGACTTGAACATCAGCAGTTCTTAGCTTGAAATGCATCAAACACACATAAAGGAACACATGAGCACAGAAGTATTCGTAACAGATTATCCAGAGCACGCTCTGCTACGAAATCCAAACAGAGTAAAATGGAGTAAAACTCTCCCTGTGGAAAAACATCTAGCTTGGCACCATAGGAGAATACAGACTTGTTTAAGTTTAATAAAAATAGCTTCTAATTAATACTTCAGAGTTCAAAAGTTTAGCAACAAGCACATGATCGGCTAACCCCTTTAAACAAACCAAAAAAGTCTTTCCTGCCACAAATGGCAATTATTAATCACTGATTTCTGTGGCAAAAGCTCACATCCTGTAGAAGAGCTACGTAAGTCAAACTACCACGAAAAGAGGCTAGAAAAATATTAGGAAAAAGTGCTTTCAAAACCAAAGTAAACATTCAAGAATACACTGTAGATGCTACGTTTTTGACAGCTCACTCAACTTGGAATTTTACCAAGCAGTAATATGAAAATTAAATGTCTTTGCTAATAAATTATTCCTGATATTTTGTACCCTGTTATAGAGTAACTTCCACGTCAAAGTTGCCAACTTAATCCTCTCCCCTACTTAAAAATATCATATAATGCAAAATTACAGTACTGTATATTTTCTCTACCCATATCTGCAAAAATGGAAGAAATATTTCATATGGAAATAACCAATTCTTGCAGTAACAGCTTTTACATTTATAGTTTGTATGCTCCCCCCTGTTCAGAAAAGCCTTTGACTGCATAATAGTTGTCGCTAAAACACAGTAATGGTTCCTGTATTATTGAAGGCCACAGAACATTTAACTACATCTTATCTTCCTATGTACACATGAAAAGAAAAAGCAGGACACTTGGGAAATTTGGTTTATGATATGCGATCAGATTGGAGATGGTCAATTCACTCTCTCAGGAGTACTTTCATAAAGGGAAATTAAAGAAGGTGAAAACCTGATAAGGATAAAGTAAAAGTCCCATGGTTTTAAATTTAGGTCTAAGAGTTACCAATCATGAGACTAGCATTTACAGGCCCTTTGCACAATTACTCCAACGAGGGTTTTAACTCTTAACAAGTGTATGTAATACTTCTACTTGCAGTCCTGCAAAATACTGGCTACACAGATTAAGCCCTACTGTAACAGGAATATACTAGTGTTGTTGATTAGACAGCTTTTCATTAACAGCACAAATTAGTGTTCTGCCTACCCTTTTAGAAGCGCAGAGCTGGTTAAGTCCCCAAGCCAAATGCTTCGTTGAAACCAAGAGACTCTCTGCCATTCATCTTGCTAATATAAATGGAATGACATTGTTTGCATTAGAAAATTTTCCACTCGAATCCCTTAAGTGACAATAGCTAACAGGTACCAGTCATCTGATGTTGTCAAATCTCAAAAATAAACTGGCATGGAGTTCAAACTGTTCAACTTATTTATAGTCTTCTAAGACAAAAAATAAACACTGTCCTGCTAAGGGGCTGTTGGCTAGCGGGTGCACAGATTTAGAAGTCTTTCACTACTGAAAGACTAGTGCATAATACTGTAATTTAGCACACAGAAAAACACTGAAATCTCCATCACCTACGTTACCAGAGCAATCTAACCAGTTCCTCACCTGCTGCTGGTGGATGCTGGCCACTAACTGTTGGCAAATCCAAAGAGCTATCAGACATGACATGCTTAAGATCTCCTCCCACATCAGCCAGTTTCATGTCAAACTGAACAGACAACGCATCTTCAGAATCCTCCTTGCCGACACTACTGCCACCAATAGAAGGGAGATCCAGAGACTTCACCGAAGCAGAGTCTTCTTTGGCCTGCTTGAATGCTGTGACTTTGTCCACCAGGGACTTATCCGCACTGTTGCACGTGGAAGAAAACTTATTAGAGTGAAAGTCCGCAAAATCATCATCGCTCTTCACTGAAGAAAGCGTGTTGTCCTTCGCCTCCTCAAAGCCTGCTCCAGAGCCTTCCAGAGAAAGCTGTTTGAAGATATCATATTTGGTGGGCGTAGCAGCGGTGGCAGAACTCTGCCCACTCTTCACCACACTGGCAGACGAGCCAGACTGAGGAACAGGACCGGCCTCTAGCTTAAGTGCATTGTATTTGTCATCTGTTTTTTGTTCGGAAAATCCACTGCTATTGTTGAAAGCCATAAAATCTGCAAAATCATCTTGTCCACTGGCTGATGCGCAATTAGAAAATTCCCCAAAAAGGTTGAACTCTCCAAAGTCATCAGCTAAGCTTGAACTTTTGCTGGGTGCTGGTTGGGCGGTGGTAGATGGAAGAGGTGGTGGAGGAAAAGAGCCCGATTTTGACGTATTAAATGCAGGTGGAAAGGATGGCTGCTTGTTTTCTCCAGTAGAGGAAAAGAGATCCAAGTCTGCTAGATTCAAAGAGGTCTTTGCTTGCATTTGCTGTTTTGACTGAACGGGCAGAGAAGGGAAGGGTGTAGGGAAAGTTTTGTCTTTCGTAGGTGGCTCTAACGGTGAGATACTGTCAGCGGTTTTAAAATCTGTGAAACCGTCATCGGTTCCTGCAGGCTTGAATTCTGCAAGGTTATCTCCTGAGAATAAAACCAATGAAAAAACAATAAGAAGACACTGAAGTGACAATAAATACATCATACTCACACCATGCAAGCAAGCAAATTATTTCATGCAATGTCAGAAGTTTTTATGCAAACTACTTAATTTAAGACCTCAGGATGCACACAGAACTGCAAACTCAACTTCTATGAACCACACAAGTTTCAAGGTCAGTGATTCTATTATTCACTCCAGCAAACACTTAAGTCTTTCAAATAGCCTCAAAGTCATATTAAATTCCCTTTACACTGAGTTAATATCAAAACACACCATCACCAATAGATTCAAAAGGTGATCAGTACTGTCTTATTCAGCTTCCACATAAGTTCTTTTCCCCACCTCAGCCTTCTCAAATTTGCAAAGCAATGAACGTAATCTTGAATTTCACTTACACCAATGTCGTACTTGCCTTCTTACAGAAGTAGTTCTCTGCCTCCCTCCCTTCAAAATATTGCCTAAATACAGTTTATTCATGGGGCGTCAGCAGAGGGTTGAGACAAAAGCCACCCTGCTGATAAGCTGAACAGGGAACATAGTAGAGACCAACCAGACTTGCCTGGTGGCCAAAGGTACTTTTGAAAAAAGCTCACTTGAAAGAAGACAGACGGCCAACAAGCCTATCCAGCTGGGCATAATAGGGAACCCAACGGGTGGAAGAGACAAAGGCCCAAACAGAAAAGAATGTAAGGTGCTAATCCTAATGTCTTGTTTCAAAACATTTTTAAGCTCTCATTTTAATCTATCGTGTCTTCCTTCCATCAGGTTCCCTTAAACATACAAAAGTGTTAAGTGATCAGAACTTCAGTATATGTAATAACTCAGGCATCTTCTAGCTTCTGCTAAGACTGATTACAGTTTTACTAGGAAGCTTGGAGGTGTGCAGATCTCTAGTTCAACTACATATTGAATGCAAGATCGTGCTATGTAAGGATTATAATTTAAACCTGATTAAACATTAGGTAACAATGTTTTCAATGTTTTCATTGAATTTACATTAAATATTTTGGTGTACTGATTTTATAAGTTTCTTCCTGTTCATACACTTTTTTTTTTATAAAGCAATTTCTTTTGAACATAAAAGAGGTTGAGTTGTTTAACCCATTCACCAGCATGTACGTACTTAGACTACTTGTAGTTTTAAAGTATTGATGCATACTTTAAGACAAGTGTCCAATAAGCAGATTTTGTTCTATTTTATAAGTACACCATTAACATTTAATTGTTAAGCTACCACACAGTGTCATACTTCAAATTAGTTTAACCAAGATTTAAAAGAATACTCTTTATAATGGTAGTAAAGGACCATGACTATACCTGACATATTCTTCCATTCTCCCTCCCCTCCAAATCAATTCACTTGGCCCAGCAACAGTACAAATATTCATGAAGTTGCTATTCATTGATCAAAACTAAAACATCACAGCAAACTAAACTTACTGATAAATTGCAAACTTTTCCATTAGAAATGTAAGCTGGTGAAAGGGTTAAGAGTGGTTAGACCTGGATAGCAGGCAAATATATAGTAATTTCCTGTATTTTAGAACATGTACGGAAAGAGATAAAATGTTATTTAATTTCATTGCATGCATTTAATCCTGAAGAGGTACTGAGCACAAAAACCTCACAAAACATTACAGGGGTTTCAGAAACTCAGCATCTGAAAAAAAGAATTCTGTCTTTGACAAATTTGTAGGAGTGAACTCAGGTAAGCAGTTTTATCCTGGAGTCTAAAGTTGTCTTCTAATAATGACAAACAAAATGCTGGGTATAACCTGACTTCCACAGAGTTATGTTAAGTTAGTACTATGTTTATCTTCTGATCTGTCTACTGATAATACACAAAACTTTTTCCCCATCTGATTAAAAAGATGAGATTATCACTTATATTGCATAAATGAATTAGACATAGATGGTTCTGGAAAAGGCTTAGGGAGACTCTGCTTTTGTAACTACACAAGTCTTGCATCTCACATGCCACCTTTTACTTTTCCCAATCAAAACCAGTTAAACACAGATTTCAAAATAAGTGATCAGATTTATTCTTAGAGCACCAGAGACCAGAAAAGTTTAAATTCTGCCCTAACAATAGAGAAAAGTTGCAATTTTGTCCAGAAGCATCTTAATCTGTCTTCTAAGAATACCTGACTCCTTCGTTAAAATGAACAAATTCCAGCCATATTGTTATTTTAAAACAAAACTCAGAAGCGTCCAAAAGAGATGCCAATCATCTAGAAATACAATTTGTAGATTGTTCCAGTAGTATATCACAATTATTTTTTTTCATGATACTTCCTGCTAAGTTGTTTAGAGGAGCAGAAGCACCATTATTCTGGAATTCTAGCAATGGAAGTTCTGCAGCTTATAAAAATAATCATAAAAATGTATTAAAACAGCTCCAAAAAACATACTGCTTACCTAAGTATTTGCTCTCTGATGGTTGTTCTAATTCACGGAAAGCACTATACTTGTCTCCACAATCTAGTGAATACGAGAAGAAATACATTTACATAAAGATATTATGAATTCATATAATAAATTTTATATTGGCATAATTGTTCTGGGTTTAAATATTAATATTTTATCAATTCCAAAAACAAGATACATGAGATATTGCAATAAATTGCTCACAGTGGTTGTATAATTTTCCTTTTACCTCCAAAAGTAGCTGTACTTTCAGAAGGCTTCTCAGCTGCAATTCCTTTAAACACAGCATACTTATCAGTTGATGAGAGTGTCTTATTACCTGGGAGTGGCATTAGTAAAGAAGGAACACTAAAAACAAAAGAGATAAAAGCAAAGTTCCTTAATTTATCCATAAGAAATCTATGTTTCCAGGTTTTATTTAAAGGAGCCTCTTCTTATGACTACACAATTTGGATCACTAAACCTAAGCTTGCACCCCTAAAGAGTTCTTAATCAAGAACTTGATGTACACTACCTCAATATCTATGAAGAATAAGAGCACATAAACAGGCAGGTGGATAGCTGATGGGTGAATTCACACTTTATCTCACCCAATCATATTTCTTTAGGCCAGAAGTCAATTTTCACCCTTCTTCATTTTGATTTATACCAAAACATGACAGAAACACTCCAGAACTTTACACCACAGGAATTCTTAGCCCAGGAGAGAATAAGAACAGAGACATACCCCAGAACCACTGCTGTTTAATTTATTGCTTTGCCCAGGGCAGCATAAGGACAATTCTCCCTGGTAGAACTAGATACAGTAAAGAGTTAAAACTGCACAAGATTTTGCCAGCTCCATACTTTCAGCTTATCTACTTTTGATTATATTTCATTACATATTGCAAAATTAAGAGAATAAAGTGGAACCACAGTTCAAAAGGAAGGAAAGGATAACTTTGAATTTCTGTCAGTGCAAATCAGCGAGTTTAGGTAGCTATCTAATCAGCAAAATAAGGATTAGTCCACAGTGTCACAAGAAAATCTTTTTGCACATAAACACGCTCTACTTATATAGTAAAACTGCCATAATAACCTAATACCATGTTAGCAACTGCTGTAAGATTTAGAAGATGTTCTGCGAGAGCTTTGCTTGCCCTCCACACAAGCCCCCTTATCAGACCTTGGCAGCTCTACAGAACAACATCCTTTACATATGAATGATGCATTTTACCTCCAGTTTATGTCATTCAATATTATGCACATTGAAAACGTGAATGAATTTCTATGGTGTTCTTCGGCCTGAAGCAAGAATCTTTCCACAGCCATTTAAATCTCCTTATCAGCAGCCTACAAGCAACATACAAACCTAGCACTTGCACACACGTGCTAATGATGGTCTGTGATGCTTGCAGACAGACAGTGCAATGTCAAAAAAATATAGCTTATGGTAATATAATTAAATTTCACATCACTGCAAAACAGGCTATTAGATATGCAATCTTGGCAAATGTAATGGTTAATCATCTGTACTCTACAGATGGCTTTTTTTAAATAAAGCTCCATAAGCAATTAGATTATAGCTCATTGTAACATTCTGTTCAAAACCGAACGTTTTTACAACTGAATAAAGAGAACTGCTGCAGTGAAAAAGAAACACCATTTAAAAAAATTTTTTTTTTTCTTTATGATCCCCCTACTTCTCAATTGTGGAATTTACAAACAATGTTTCCGTTAAAACTTTCAGTAACAGAACAGTTTTAATTGCAAAATGATGTCTAACACAAATTAAGATATACTTAAAATAGAGCATCTTCAGATGCATGTGGCATTGACTGACATCAGCAAAACTTAATTTTTTACATAGAATGCCGTTAGGCATGGTGTAACAGAACAATTTGTTTTACTATCCCCATTTGACGTCACTGTTGAGGAAGCAACCGGTAATCACTGCTTACCTGGAAAATGCTAGTTCTATCTGCAACTAAGAACAGTCAGTTCAATACACAGAAAATTTGTGCGTCTACAATTAGACACCTGGGAGGTACATAAAAGTTTGCCATGTGCAGTGAAAGGAAAGAACACTGAAATTTTGTAATCACAGGACTTTGAAAGATTAATTGTAAACTCTCAAAGGGAGTAAACATGCTTACTTTATTTTGTTATACAAAATTTGCCTGATCCCAAATTACATTTTGGCAGTCTCCCAAATGAAAAGCCAAGACTGCTGAAGTCTGAATGAAATTTCAATTGAGATTTATAGTCAGTTATCAAAAGTTTAAGCACTGGCCAGAGAAATGATAGAAGTAAAAAAAGCCCTGTCCACTGGAGTTCTCAGTCATTTACGAGTATGATGTCATGCTCTTTACATGCATTTTGGTATCCATATTCAGGGCGTGAAGAAAGACCTTGATATCAGCAAATGGTTTCTATCAACTCCAACAAACATAGGGTCATACTTTTAATGGAAGCACACAGCACTAAATGCAGACGTCCTCTGTCCCAGTGTATTTTTTCTGAATAGCTTTATGTAAGATTTTTGCCTGAATGCACAGTATGAAGTAACTTTCAATTGCCTGTGCAGTAGTATAAACACTTGAAAACCTATCCCCATACCTTGTAAACGCAATTTACCTCAGCATGATGACTAGAATGTTAAAGAATGGCCAACCACCTATGGCACATCAAGTGTCATTTTTGATTCAGAAAGCCTAATTGTAGTTGTAACAACGTTCAAAAGAAACTGCCAGAGTAAAAGTTAGATGACAGCAGAAAATTACAGGCTAGAAAGCTACCCACAAAAGAGGAAAACATTTCATTTCTTAAAAGAGTTCTAAAATACTGAAGAGGTGGAAATCAAAGATCTGCTACCTGCTCCGGTGCTGTGAACTGGCTGCTTTGGAGGAGCCAGCTACATCCCCTTGGAAATCAGTGAAAGAGTCATCTAGTGAGCCAGACTTTGAAGCATCTTGAAACTCCTGGAAGTCATCATCTTCTGGTTTTACTACCTGAATTACAAACAACATGTAAATTGCTATACTGTTGTCTTTTCAAATTGTCATAAAGCATGAAAGCAGTTCAGAGTAGCATGATTGACTTAAGAGGGGAAAAAAAACAAACCACAAACAAAACCACAAACAAAAGAAGGAAAAAACCTTTCAACATTAGCACGAAAAATTAGCATGGTCAGTGTTTCTACTTCGCCTGCACTTCACCCAACTCAAAACACACACGAGGTATACAGGATTACAAGCAGCATGTGTGAAGAACAAGTGAATAAGGAACTCGACCCCTTTCACATTAAATGCATTATTGATCATATCCATGTAATCTTTTAATACAGGACAAATATTAATAATTTAAATCAATCAATAATTTAAAGTCAATACACACAGCAAAAGCATCAGAAAACATATCTTCCAAAGAAGGATGAACCATATTTGCAAACAGCAAAATTTATCTCCCACATGATTGACAGTGTTGTAAACCAGAGGTTTTCATAGTTCTCAGCTTCTCCTGAAAGCTCGGACTTATTTTACCAGCTAATAGTGGCTGTTGTGTAGTTTAACCTGGAATTCCATTTTATGTGCATTGAAAAATCCTAACTACAACTACAAGCCTCTTTCAATGCAATTAGTTTGTAATGGAGAATGCTTCTGTACCTATTCTAATGCCACCAGGAAGAAGCAGAAAAAATAACAGAACATCCTTAGTGGCGTGACTTCACATGTTCAGATGTCACGTGCCAGATTTCAGCTCCATTTTTTGCCGTTTACTTAAAGTCTGTTGTCTGTACATAGCTTCGAAAGAGCCAGGGTAATTCTCTTTCCAGGACAATGGAGATCTGCCATGCACCAAGAGCAAGCTAACCTGGCTGGGTGGGTAGGATGGCACGAACCCTCCCGAAGGCTGTCCTGCAGCTCCGCCCGCTGGTGCCGTGATGCTCATTCCCATCACACCCGGCCCAATGCTAAGAGGCATGGAGACGGGCGGTGTGGAGGGCATCAGAGGCTGCTGGCTCACTGTGGCCGGCAGTGGCATCGGAAATCCAGTTAAAGTAGGAACGGGGGCAGCTGGAAACTGGTTTAACACGTCAGGACTCACCGCAGGTATTCCTCTCTGCAAAGGCAGAAAAGCAAAGACAACCATGCACACATCAACAAAAAGGTATACTGCATTCCCGCTCTGGTTTCTAGCTTGTATTATTGAAATCATGAAAGAGCCCAGTACAGGTCAAGCTTCAATTAAACTTCCAAATCAAAACATGGAATCAAGAGCCTATATAAGCAAATCCTATTCCACGCCCTGCCTGCTGGCGTTACACAGAGGGTAACAATACCTGCCTGGGTGGGCAGAGGCATTTGACAGCATTCTTGTTTGGCTTTTAGTAAACCAATCTAGTAAGTACTGGCAAGCAAAGCTAAGGTGAACCTGGTGTATGCTATATCATCTTTCCTACACACCAATCCCACAAGGTACCTCAGCTTTGATCTTCATCACTCAAGATACTCTTGCCTTAGCTTTCATACAGGGCTGGTATTTAGAATTAAAATGTTAAGAGATGACACTATGCTGACAAAGAATGGAAGCCTAAAATTAACACTCCACTGGTTCAGGAGAGAGGTAGCAAGCCTAGCTATTTGCAGACTAAAGGATACAGGAACCATCCAGTTTGAGGAAAACAGATGTGTATACAACAGAAGAAAAACAGACAGTATTGTATACTAGAAATACATATACATGTGTTTGGTAGGTATATCTAAGAACTATCTTCAACTGACACTAAAGAAAACAGTAACTGAAATGTAAATGCAGGGGATGAAATTATAATCCCACTGAAGTTACAGGGGGAGTTTCTCCTCTGGACTTCAACAGAAGTAGTACTTTACTACAGGTGTGGTATACCAGTCACTTGTGCTAACTAATCTGCTATAGGTTGTATGTTAAGTGAACTGGCTTTTTGCACTAATCTCCAAAGTGTTAGCCATACCTGAGTTACTGCTATCATAGCCAGGACAGCGTAGAGCTCTTCTTTTGTGAGTTTCCCAGGGGTAGTACGGTTGGCTAAAGCCCATATCTGTCCAAGGGTCTCTCTGGGCAATCCAGATGACATCAGTATGGGATACAGCTTAGCTGTATCTATTCCAGTAGGAGTCAAAGTGGTTTCTAAAATTTTCTTATACAATTCTGTTAAGAGGGAGTCAGTATTAGACAGTGACAACTGCTGTTTTCAAGTACATTTAAGATTGCTTCTCTATTTAGTCTCAAACTCAACATTATATCAAATTAGTAACACTCAAAGTGTAAGGTAGGGCAACAGCATTCCAGCATTGTATTGTATCGTCATGTTTCATCTAAATGCATTATCGGATGGTCTTTACAGACAAGTTTAACACAAGCAAAGAATTATTTTATATAAAATACACTTAGTGCTCCATTTCAAAACATGTTTCTTCAATGAAATTGCAGGATAATCCATACAAAAAGATAGTTATAACAGCTTTATGTATTTAAACCTCAGTGTAATCAATTTTTACTACAGCATTTCATTTTCTGTTTACCATGTTATTTGCATATATAACAAAGAGCCTTAAGAAATGAGCTTGCTTAATTACAAGGCATGCCAAAAACCAGACTACCAATGAAAGTGGTATTATCAGCAACACAACCTCTACCAGCATAATCTGCTGTCTTCATAAATTCTAGATTAAACATTTAACATGCTTGAATAAAACCCATAGTTCTTCAAATGCAGATAAAGCCACCATAAATATGTAATGTATCAAAGATACAGGATTTATCTGATAACTGAAGAATAATGCTTTGATCAATAAATGGCAACGTAAACACACGTACATTCACACCTTACATTGCCCTCTTGGCTAAATGCCCACTTTCTTGTTTACCTGGGACCAAGCTATCGTTGTAAATCCAAGGAGGCATCATTTGCTGAATTGGGTCCTGTGAAGGGAATACTCCAACTCCTAAATGTATTCCATTCAGTAAGAAAAAGACAGACAGCTGTATTAGGATATACAGATTCAAAGTATAAAGATCTTAGAGACTAGATCATAGTTGGTCAGTATCATTTAGCATTTCAGGCAAAGATTTCAGATAGGAATCACTGTGCTCAAAGGAAAAACAGCTACTGCAGGAATATGTATTTCAACATAACTAGAATGATTTGACAGTAACAGCAAGAATACAGTTATATACATAATGAAATAAGGAGCTCCTCATTTGCCTCCCTCTTAATTTCTAGTTGCACAGAAGCTCAAGTCTCATTGTCTCTTAAAATTTGATAGCAGCAGTTCTGTGCCATATCAAATTTAGTCTTCCCATCAACTATATGCTGTTAGGGCTACTCGTGGAATAAATAAATTCATACCTACCATAAGAACCACAATGTTCCACCAGAACATCCTTATCAGGGAAATCCACAAACAGCTTATTAGACTGAATTGCAGCAAGATCTTATCCCATGTTCACAAAAATGTATCTATTGCCCCATTGATCATACTCTTCAGATGCAGAAGACATCACAGCCGCCTTCACTACTACAGGCTTTTATAATGTCATCTGCCACACTTTACTCCCTGTGAATTGGTTATTTCCTTCTCCACTGTGTGGACTCTTCCCCTCAGTCTCACGGTTTTACTTCCTATCTAGTCTCCCTGAGCAGATTTTACACTCACCTCGAATGGAGCTCTGACAAAAATCAGAATCATTTCAGATTTCATTGTCTTTCCCAGTGCCCTTGCATCTCCTCATCTTCCACATGGATTCTCTCCTGACTGCAATCTTATTTCAAATCATCTCACAACTCCAAGCACATTTTAATATAAGCATTTCCTTCCATTTCACCAGCCAAGTAAAATAAATTTGCTACTTCCTCCAGTCTCATTATTCTTCAGCTTTACCCACCCTTCCATCCTACCAATTCTTGCGTCTCACCCTTGAATCTCTGATAAAATTCAGCACCTTAAAAATCAAATAATGTGAGGAGTGAAAAGGAATTCTCAGCCATATTTAGTTGGTAGATGGGAGAGTTTTACTCAAAACTTTGTTAATATCCAGGTGACTAAGGGTCTGCCATTTTCCAGCATTGTCACTTAACTACTAAACTTCTATTCCTCACAAAGTACTTCAGCTCATCCTTCAAAGCACCCTTAAAAAGATTTGGAACTACTCTTAACTATTGTTGCTCTACATAATCACTTCCACCACCACCTTCACCTGCAGGCTGTATTTCGCTCTGTCTCACATTCTTAAACGAGGATAGTTTCCTGCCTCCTTCTGCGCCCCCCCCTTCCTTTTTTTTTTTTTAAATCAGGTGTCAGATTGCATTGAATTTGTACAAAATGAACAATGCAACTGACTGAACAATGAATAAATGAACAGCTCCTATTTCATGCTGTATATTCTTTAAAGTTAAGCCACTTTTAGCAATTTACTGTGTACTACAAAGCCCCTCCACTTATTAAAAATATCCATTCAGACTACTTCATCCGTTAATGTTTTTTAAATATATTGGATAAGAAAATACTTGAAAGCAACACATCCAACGACTGAGGAGAGGAACATATGAGTTTATTAATAAAAAGTTATGGTACTTCTAGGAAAGAAATAACTGCTTGAGAAAGTGCCCGATTCAATTATCTACAGACCAGGAGCTTTCTCCCCCTTCTCTGTCTCCTCTCACGCCCCAGTAAAGTGAGATTACACAAAGGACTACACGTATTTTTATCACACTTGACTACAGTGCAGCCCATGTTTCATGTAACCCTTGAGTACAACATCAGAGCACTAATCAAGGTGCACCAGAGACCTTGCCTCTATTTTGATTGGGAAAAAACCAAAACCAAACAGTCAATAGTCAGCTTTAATAAAATCTAAATTGGAACTAAACCTTGCTTAGAGTTTTTATCTAGTCCAGCTTTTGAAATTTTGACCCCTAAAGCACAGATAATTTTAGACATAATGCATATGAGTGACAAATTGTCTGGGAAACAAGTATTAACTAGCTAAGACTTTATTCCCTCAAAGTTAAAAGATGAAAACCCATCATGACACTGACCATCTTCAGTAATAAGTTTTCTTAAATAATTAAAAAAAAAAATAAATCTTTAGAAAACACATCTTTTATCCCAAGAAAGAGGACAGAATATTTCAAAACAGCAAACCTGATTAAACAAACATGTTAAAAGTGATTACAGCAGTAAACTCACATGGAAAAAGTTCAGAGCAAAATCATAGTAGTTATACTTTTAGCAAGGAGCAGGAGGCACTAACTTATTATTCAAGCAGGCGTTCAGAGCAAAATTATGCAGGATTGGCCTTAGAATTAGTGTACAGAGTGTTAGCATTCAAGCAGCATCTAATTAGATTCAAATTCTGTCAAATGTTTCATTTGCTCACCACACTCTTCAACTGCTATGTTTTGTTCTGAAGCCTTGTGCACCTCTGCAGCAGTGGTACCACTTTCATGTCCACCTACAACATCCCAGTCACTGATGGTTAGACTGGGATGAACTTGGCTTGCAGCTGAGGCTTTGTGCCCAACTTCGGATGTTTTAAGTTTGGTTTGCTCTTGTTCAGATTCATTTGAGCCATTATCTAAGACTTTCTCCTCCAAGGAAGAGCCTGAATAAACAGCAGGAGGAATTATTTATATTTTGTTATTAACCACCCAGACTGCAATCCCACACTTTCAAAGGAAAAGTACTATTGGTACCACTAATGAGTTATCAAGATGATTATCTGTCCCAGCTCAGACCAATAGCACCACCCTGTTCAAATACGTTCATAGCCTGATCCTGCCCTTTACTTACCATGCATACATAACAAATTCAACAGACAAAAAGCAACAAGTAGAAGGAACACATGAAACTATTTTCTGTATTAGGATTACCATTGCATAATCATCTAGGCATCAGTAGCAGGTGTCCAACATCTACTTACATCTGCAAAATTCTTCACACTAATCTCACCAACATCCATTTAGCCTCCAAGAGAGGAAGCACACAAGTGTTCCACATTAGCATAATGGTTATTTTTTTATACCACCATCTCAACTGTATCTTTTTCTACTACACAGACTTATGAAGATGCTAGAACACAGGACTTAATTCACTTAAGATCAGCCATATGCATATTTAGCAATCTTTGGATCCACACATGACTTGCTTTTACAGTGCAGTTCTAAGGGAAGAAAGAAGGAGACTTTTATGATCTTTTCCCAATGATCAGCAGGTTTCTACTTAATTGTCTATATATTACTTCTTTCAGCCAGACTGAAAAAAAACCCAACAAAATAAGTAAAGACTCTGTGCAGCTCTATGACAGAAGGTGACATGTAAAAAAAGATATTTTAGAGTTACCTGTTTTATGGATATTGGGTGAAGATGCAGAGGTAGGAAAATAAGGAACCTGCCCAGTTGTACCATGCAGGATGGATAACACTGGAGTCTGGGCTGGAGGGAGAGGTTGGACCACAGCCTTTTCTGAAAGCAGTTGCCCAGCCTCAGTAGCAGAATGGAAAGGCTGAAAAGGCTGAGAAGGAGGTTGAGGCACCAGTTTGGGGATTTCAACAGGCCCTTGTATAAAGTCACTAAATTCTTCATCATCAAGAAAAGCAGAGTGGGAAACAGATACAGCAGAATGGGATGATGTGAGATGATCTGTAAAATGGAATGAACACACAATGCAAAGTGATGAGGAAAAAGGTTCATGGGTGGAAAGGTAGGAAAAATGGCAAATACTAGGTATACATAGCAGATGGGCAAGGGGAAAACAGCAGTGGATGCATTATTTGACAGAGATGTGAAGAGTTACTACTGTCAGTATAACAAACACATAAGGTAGAACTGAGCAGCCACTTCCAACCATGCATCTTCTCTCCCAGATTTTTATCATGTAAACACTTTGAAACTTGGTTCTTAACACTGGCTGTGAAAGTATTCTCTTTGTTTTAAACAGACTGGGTCAAAACAAATCAAGAGGTAATATTTTAAGCTGGACATAATGGGGGTCTGCACAGGGGGACATTCTCCCTCAAAGGAACGTTTTATCCTTAGAAACTCAATAATATATCATAGGATACAAAAGAAATATCTCTCATTTAGGCAATTTTCTGCTTGATTCCTTCCATAGTTACCCATTTTAACAAAACTGACATAGGATGGGCAAATCTACAGACAATGGAAAATTGTCAGAAACCACCTGTAACTTCAAAATTATCAAAGAGCAAATCCACAGTAGAGATAAAGACCCATATAGGTAATAGCCTGTCTAGATAAACTTTGTTTCAGGCTAGACACAGAACAAACTATACAACTCATAGGAAATCTTTAGCAGTAATTGTTACAAATGTAGTAATTACTGAGAAGAGAATACAGAAGGCTTCGGTTTGACCGTGCCCAGGCAACGGTACACAAGTAAGCTGTTACAGTACACTGAAGTCATTATACAAGGTTTTGATCATTCTTAGCACTTGTACAGCACTTCTCAGCTTCAAAAGCACTCTGCAAAACATTAATTAATGCTTTGACTAGAATAGAACAAACGCATTATCAACTTCCATGATATTTCACATTAAGCACAGCACGTTAAGCTTTCTTTTAAAGATTTCAAGTCTTCTAATAAAAGCTGATATCTAATATTGCACCCTCATAACCTGACCAAGCAAACAGTTGCTAGAATGACACTATTTTACAAAACAGTTAATCCACTCCCTTTGTACCACCAAATAAAAATACTTCTTGGAATTAGTGCCCCCTGCTGAGGGTTTCAAACATTAGAGTTTTATTTTCAGTTGGAAGAGTAGAAAAACGACAAACCTGGCTTTTTTGGATGTGATGCTGGTGTTGGGTGCATTTTAGCATCTCTAGAAAAACCATCTAAATTTCCTTTAATGGCTTCCAAAGCATCATCCCTGCTTTTTTCACCTGTCTGAAACACCACAGAACACATTTTGAAAAATTCACAGAACAGCTCAGTTTTCTTTCAACATCCACACTTCTTCAGTACAAAACTTAGCAATGCCTGCTGTTAGATTAAACCCTTCTTTCTCCAGCAATGCCTTCTTGAAGTATATCAGCAATAACTCCCATATTTAGAAAGCATTTATTTTGCCAACTACACCATAACAGTGTTTCTCAGTCTTTAGGCATAGCTTTATGCACAAGAACAATATATAAACCTTACTCAGCTATTTGTATTCTTGCAGATAAGGGCTCATCTAAAGTGTCCAAAACTTTGGACAAAGTTAACAAACAAGCAACCAAACACTCTCTATTCTAGAAACTCGATCTGTTGCCAAATGTTACATAACAGGTTGGTTTATTTTTCAAAAGCTGATTTCATTTTCAACACCAGACTTTGTTTGTGTTACACCAAGAGTATGTAAAGGACTGACTATTCCAGGCACTTTTCAAGATGTAATCTGATGTCTCATATAAGTTCCCCACTTAATTGCTTGTTGAAAGAGACCATCCCATTAAAAGCCACTAAAAAAAACCTGAAGAAAGAAACACCCCACTTACTATTTAGGACATACCTTAGGTTTCACACTACTTAGGAGTCTTAGCTTTTGTTTCTGCTCTTCAAACTGGCGCCGTTTTCTTTCTTCTTCTAAGAATTTCTGCTGGTGCTCAAACCTCTTCCTGAAGAAAAATGATTTTTAAAAAATCTAAAAATAATTTTTCATTACAATTTCCACGACAAGCTTCTGCTTAATTTTTCCATTTCTTCTGTCTCAAATTCAGATGGCTTGGCACACACATTTTTGTCTCTTCTCAGAGCTGTATGACAGCCACAACTAACTTCATAGATGGCCTTCAAATGCAATGGAATGATCTCAACAATATTCTACAGCCCTAAATGGACTACTTTTCTAGAGAAACTATCAATATTTTTACCGCCCTTCCAGACTACATCTCCCCCTTAAAAAAGAATTTCCCAAGAGTCAGTAAAGTGTCACTTACTGTTGTTCCTCTGCAAACTGCTTCTGCATGTCAGGGGTGTACTGCGGAGCTGCTGGACGCATTCCCAAGAAAGAAGCCTGTCCCATGTAAGGCATTCCAGCCGCTGGCATCGGCCCTAAGGGCATGCCACCCTAGAACAAAATAAATAATACAACTCCAAGATTCTTTTTTGTCTATTAGAAAAAGCCAAACCACTGGCAATTACACCTTGCCAAACTGCAAACTAGGTAGATCTCATAAAACGAAGAGCATTAAGAATAGTTGGATGATTGGTGTTTGAGCACAGATGAGCTGCTACAGAACAAAGCACTGGTAATTCAGTAGATGGCACTCTTCCCTCTCAATAACGAGTTACAATTCTTAAAGGATTTTATAAGACAGGATGGTCTTCTGGTCAAACGCAAAAATCAGGACTTCAAATCCATACAACCTACCTCAAGAGCAGGAAGGTTACAGGCATCCTATAGTGCTTACATATGGTTCAGTACCATGCTTTTGGGTTTTCTTGGGGTTTTTGTTTCTACGTATTCTATGTGATTGCATAATACTTTTAAATTCCCTGCTGGACGTGCACACTCCTAACCATCAACGGATGCTGGCAAAATGCGATCTAGTGATTTTGCAAACGTAGCTTATCCAGGGGTCAATGGAGAGAGACAGTATATGGCAACAGCCTAGAGGAGACTTATCTGAATAAACTGCATCTGTATCAGAAACATCTGCTGATAAATATATTCTGGTACAGTTATAGCAGCAAAGCTTGCCTAATATAGAAGGGGCCAGAAAATAATTTACTTTTCTTACCATTCATTTTGTATTTGGTATCAGAACACATAGGAAGAGAACAAAAGTTGTTTATTATTTTTAGACCAGCTCTCATAAAAACATCTCCCTACTATAAATTTTACAAAATTAATCTAATAAATTCCGGGTGGGAAGGGAAGGGATTGCAAGGAGATGGCAAGATACAATAAATTCAATTTGTCACATAGCAATTTGGCTATGAAGCCATGCCAAAACATTAAATTTCAGCAAAGTGCAAATTTGTACATAAGCACATATGGTGCTAAATAGAAAACAAAAGATTAAAAGAAAGAAAACATAATATTAGCTGCTCATATTTAATTTTTATTCCTCAATTAGCAACAGCAGAGTTAAAGACAATGTTACTTTAGCAAGAAATGAAACACAGGAAGTAGGACAAATGGAAAAACCGGTCACGTGAGAAAATACAGC
The DNA here is from genome assembly GCF_929443795.1 of Astur gentilis. Lineage (NCBI taxonomy): Eukaryota > Metazoa > Chordata > Aves > Accipitriformes > Accipitridae > Astur > Astur gentilis. Next base: position 2,227,317 of record NC_064885.1, on the reverse strand, counting down.
ACATATAAGAGATTCTTCGCTCCCTAGAACAAGGTGTTTACAAAAAAAGTTTATGAATTGCCACCTACACTAAGGAAACTTAATTCTATTAACTCCAGCATTTGAGTTACAAAAGGATATAACAATTCAGTGAATTGGTCATCATCAATCAGACTGTGTACACAGTCACTTCTTACCAGCTTATAAAGGTCTCATTTAAAATACTACACAATACGGCCACCTTAGCAGTAAGTACATTAAACCAAAGCAAAAGAAGAAAAAGCACAAAGCAAAATTAAAAAGACAGAAGAGGTACGTTGTGGGACTTTTGAATTATAGTTAATTAACAATTCAATACTATTACTAACAACACTTTGGAGTAGGTGGCATCTGGTAGCTTTTCAACACCTCGCTGGTGCTTTTGTTTCCTTTCCTGTTCAGAGACCACTCTTATCACACTTTGGTGTCATAACACATATAATGAAATAGAAGTTCAGATTCTGACATCTTTGACTGGGCTATAACATCCAAGTTACTTTAAATAGTACTCAGGCTGTCCTTGCACTACACCCTCATTTCTCTCTACTCTACAACAGTGAGTAATGAATGCCAAACTCGCCCACTCTCTCTTTCCAGATCCCAACAAAACTTGGAGAATTCTTTAAATTATCAGAAATATCTTCAAAGAGAATACTACAAAAAATGATGTCCCACTATGGACTAATACCAACACTTCAGTTTCTAGCCAAATTCCACCTTCTTACCCCACTGCAGTTGCGAGAGGACTATGGCATCAGCTATCACCTTTCAGACAAGCACCAAGGCATCTCATTTCAGTCCACATTTCATTGCCACGCACCTGCATGGTCATGGGTCCAGGGGGCATCTGAGAACCATAATTCATTCCCATCATGCCTGGCATATTGGACTGCATGACAGGAACCATTGGAAATCCTTGCTGTTGCATAGGAATCATCCCTAAAATTAAACATTAAACAAGGTAAGCTTCCAGTTAATGTTAAAGCTTTTTTTTTTTCCTTTTTTCTTTTTTCTTTTTTTTTTTTAAAACTAAACCAGCAAAGGAAAGGAAAAAAACTCTCAACTTTGCTGGACTGTTTAAAAAATAAAAAAATATGTTCCGCTGCAGGCAGCCACAGAATTTCCTTAGTTTAGATATTGGTCAGTCTAAGGGAAGAAACGTTACAGGGCTTTCCCAGTAACTAAGCTGATGAATCCTCCCACCATCCTAAGGATTCCCTGTGGGTTTCTTCCCATATGATTTTTCGAAAGGGTCATCTACAATTAATGAGATTTGATGAACCAGGTTGACTGGTGCTGATAACCGTCCATTTCTCTTAAAAGGAAAACTTACAAACTGGCAGCTTTTGAAGATCAGTCTTGGGAAATAAACTCATCATTTTCACAACATAAATTCATACTCTGATCTAGCTGGATAACTTGTCTGTAGGTTAATCAGCCCACTACATATATTAGAATGGTTACAATATTTGTCAGCAAAAGCTAAACTTCAACAAAATCGGACAAATCAAGTTGGAATGTATTAATTCACTGCATAAAGGCAAGTGGATTCTGTTTCAGTATTTTCATCTCTCATATATTGCTATCTTGGGAGACACACACTAATACATTTGTTACCAGCACACCATGAGATAATTGTAACTGTGCATAACTGAACATCACACACAAAAACACTCCAGGAGGGACGCAACACTCTCAGGAATAATCCATAAGTCAGTCCCTGAGAGTTTTTATGAGAAAACTCTCCACTTCCCCTACAAGTTCTCTCTGTATTTTCCATTAATTAAACACCACCGCAACAGGAATGAGAACAAAGGTAACTTAAGGCTGAGGCTCTCCTATTGTATTAATACTTTCCACACAGGTTGTGACTCTTGTCCCAGGGTCTTGCTGTGCTTTGTAAATATTTACCAGGTCTTGCAACACCCACACAATATGGGTATGCACAGCTGGTAGATGAAGCATAAAGAGGTTAAATACCACACTCAAAATAACACAAAAATCTTAAAGGCAAATTCAGGTTAAAAATGGAGATAGTTTTCCTAGATCTTTAATCTAGCATTCTGGTAACACTGCTTCTTCGACATTGCATAGGAATTTTTATAAATATAGTTGTGAGAGCCAGCTTACCAATATTGCATTAAAGGGGAAAACCAGCCATGGGCTTCAATTCATAATCATGCTTCTAAGCATCAGTGCAGAACTATTTTGTTTAATGTATCTAACCAAAGTAAAGAACTTAAAAATATTAATTTTATACATACCTTGAGGGGGGCCCAAACCACCAGCAACAGGAAACATGAAGCTGGAGGAGGAAAAAAGGGTACATGACAGTCTACCATTTTAGTACAAACATAAATGACTGAAAAAGCTACCTCGACTTGCATGTCAGCACCACCACCCAAAGCCTCCCACCTTCTGGTCAGTGTATCAATCTGCTCCTGCAGGTCTCGCAGAACCCAAACCCACCGCAGGGAAAAGGCCACCCCTCCCAGGGATCCCCCAAAGCACCAGAGTCCCACCAGCACCGTCAGTGCTTTCACAGGCTGCAAAGCTAGGAAGAAATAGATCTTATCCTCCACAGCAGCACTAAAATGGCTTTGACTCATCGACATCACCCACAAGAGAGTTTCAGCACCTACGCAGGTTGGTAACAGGTCAGTTTGTTAGTGTAGGCTAGGCCTTCAAGCACCGCAGAATGAATAAGCATCTCCCATTGGAAGTATCTGATTCAGTAAGACCATTAACTGCACCAGACAATAGTTCTCAGCTGCTTAGTAACAGTTTTCTGCAGAGAAAGAAACTATCCACGAAACCCCACCACTTCTGCATTCTCCCTCCCCCCCCTTTGAAACACTAAGTATCACAAAATAGAACAGTTTCTATTTTCTCAATTACATCTAATTACAAGAAAAATGGTGCCTGGGAAAAAATATTCATTGAAGTATCAAGGGCCAAGTGCACCTGGAGGAAGAACTGTTAAAATTTCAACTGAAATCATAACGGAAATTGCTACCCCTCACTTTCAAGCAGAAGCATGTGCTGTGCTGCCAAACAGCAAAAAAGAACTTAGTTTAAAAGTCTCATTTGCAAGCAACTCTCAGAAACCCATGTCAGCAGTAATTTACCAAACAAGAATCTCACTCAACGTCCCAGGCAGCTATTGGATCAAAATGCCATGAAAAAGAAACACTTACAGATATTCAATATCCCTCAGCACGAGGGTGGATGTAAAAGAAACTGCCTAAGAGTAAAGGAGAAAATGCTATCATAAATGACTGCAGACAGTTTTTCAAAACGTGCAGGAAGTTCCAAAAGCCAAACTGGTTTATAAATATAAAAGAGCTGTGTAATACAAGCACTAAGATAAAATAAGGAATTTAAATTATACATTTATCCAGGAGCAAGTTGTACCTACCCACCCACTATACAGACAGCAGGTTACGTGGTCACCAAGACAACCCATATTACTCTTCATTTCATCCTCTAACTCAGAATCTTCTTAATACTTAAGCTGCTTCTTTTACCCTGACCACTATATGCTGATTTCTCCTTCCACAACACACACCTACACCTCCCACTGGGTCCACGTCTTACCATCCTACATCACCACAATTTTTGGTTTTTCTCTTTGAAGCACTGTGCAGATACACACAACGTTATCTCAAAACAAGTGTTGGGCTTCTCTGGATTGGGATCAGTTCAAACTGCAGCCAAGGTGTATTCAACTGACTGGTGTTCAATTTGGTCATTTTTAATCCACTTCTTAGCATACATATATTAACATCATGAAGACAAACAGCTGACTGAAAATCTCAGAGCAACCCATGACTGAACTCCGGTGCTGGTCAGAAAAGCTGTTTTCTCCACTCAGGGGCTAAAGCCCAGTGAATTAACCGGATTTTGCCTGCGTTTCATTTCACCTATGGAAATAGTTGTCAGTACAGAGTGCCTCCTCCGCAATATACCCCCTTAAAACGTGTGCAAGTTCAGATGTGTGGAGCTTCTGTTGTAAGCCTGATCTGCAAGTGCAGCAATTTTAGGCATCGTAAAAATACACCGTTCTTAGTTTAGTCATAACGATGAAATACTAAAAGTTCTTTTTTAAAAGCTCACAAGTATGGAAAAGTGTTCGTAGCTTCATGTTTTCCCTTCTTGTTGGGGAATCCAGTCAACAAGAATTCTTCCAAATCAGCAAACGTAATGTAAACTGAACAGGCATAGCAAGGTACCACTGCTTGTTGGAAGCAAATAAAGGCCAGACTATTAAATATTTATCCCTTTCTACAGAGCTCCTGATTAATTTATAAGTCTCTGTTGAAAAAAAACCCCAACCAATCAACAAAAAAACCTACAGCTAATTAGAGGGCACTGGAAGAAGAGCTAGTTAAAAGTAGCAAAGCAAGCTCCTGCAGCACAACACTCTGTACGTGCAGCTCAGATTCATCAGGGACCTTGCTCCAAGATTTAGCTGTGCAACTGCCAACATCAGCCACACATGCACGTACATAAACCCCATCAACTTCTTTAGTCAAACAATAAGAATTTTATTTCTAAACTACTTTTTGGAGATGCGTTGTAGTTTAACTCCAGCCGGTAACTAACACCACGCAACCGCTCACTCACTCACTCCCCTCCACCCAGTGGGATGGGCGAGAGAATTCGAAAAAAAAAATAAATAAAACTCGTGGGTTGAGATAAGAACAGTTTAATAGGACAGAAAGGAAGAAAATAATAAAGATGATAACAATAATAATAAAATTACAATAATAATAATAAAAGAATTGGAATTTACAAAACAAGTGATGCACAATGCAATTGCTCACCACTCACCGACCAATGCCTAGTTAGTTCCCGAGCAGCGATCTACGTGTCCGTCTGTCCCCCACCAACTCCCCCCAGTTTATATACTGGGCATGACATCACATGGTATGGAATACCCCTTTGGCCAGTTTGGGTCAGCTGCCCTGGCTGTGTCCTGTGCCAACTTCTTGTGCCCCTCCAGCCTTCTTGCTGGCTGGGCATGAGAAGCTGAAAAACCCTTGACTTAGGATAAACACTACTTAGCAACAACTAAAAACATTGGTGTGTTATCAACATTCTTCTCATACTGAACCCAAAACACAACACCATACCAGCTACTAGAAAGAAAATTAACTCTATCCCAGCTGAAACCAGGACAAGATGCAAAAGAAATGCCCACACACATCTAGTTAAAGCAGCTGATTCTCACTGCTAAGAAAGCAAGCTGAGGCAGTCACTTGTGAGATTAACTGAAGCACTACAGAAAACCATTGAACTTGGTAACCATATAGCAATAGGAGCAACATCAGAAATAGCTTTCTTTTAAAGAGAACATTTTAATTCCAGTTATCTCAAAATAACAACACTGACAGGAGAATTAAGAACAAGCAGGCAATATTAGAACAGCATGTTGTTCCCCCCACCATGCCTTTTTTAAGATAGGCATGATAAATTAAGCAGTCTGTAAGGTCCAATATACTATTTGGGGGCTAAAAGAACATTTATAGCTAGCTGACTGTATGCTCTAAAATGACCAAATGCACTTTCTAGACAATGGAAACCTTTATGACCCCAGATGTTTAAAATATATCATTAATTGACTATTATCAAGCATGTTATTTTAATATATTTTTTTTCTCCTTGTTATTTCCACAATGGTTTAAATGCATCTGCAGACATTTCTGTAGTTCTCAACAGCAGAAGCACTTGACCACCCAGGTTCATGCAGCTAGCCATAACACTTAGGGTAACACAGTAAGAAAGTGTAATATATGTGATACATTGCACAAAATAAAATACGGGAAACAGAGCAATTATGCTACAACAGAACCTTAAAGCAGTAATATAAATCTGTAAATTCCTATCAGATAAGTATTTTAAATACAGAGCTTCAAAACAAACCTAAACAAACCAACAGCTTCAGTCAAAATGCAGGAGGGTGGGGAGAAGCAACTCCTTCTCTGTACACATACTTCACTATAAAAGCTCCAAACTACACATGACATTTTCCTATCCTAAGTGGATTTTTAAGCCCCTTAACTCTCTACCAACACAATATAGACTGTCATTGTATTTTTCGAATGGCAGAAATCCATAAAAATTAAACTGAAACAAGGCAAAGAACTCACACAGACACAGAGAACGGAACCTTTCCTCTACCTCCAGACTTCATTCTCAAAGAACCCAAAATACTAACAATGGGAAACTATGATTTTTATATCCTTTTATTTTTCAAAACCTATAGTCCGCTGATAACATTTTTGTTATTTTCCTGTTAAATTGCTGAGCAGGCAGCATTGCTCTAAGAGGTTAGACTGTTTACCCAGCCCCTCTCAAGAAGTGTTTCAGATTTATATACGTGGGGAAACACAAAGACAGCCTCCCATTCCTTCCACAGCATGCACAGGCAGACATACACACTTCAGCTTTTCTCTTCCCAAGTATTCCAGACCCCTTGGAGCAGCAACCCAGCTCAGAGAGTTGACAGGGAAACCCCAGACCCGTGCCTTGTGTGTGAAGGTTGCCCCGGCGTGGATCCCACCCTCTTCACATTCTCAATAACACTGACAAAACCGCAGGCTTCAGATGTCCAAGAAGACTCAATGAACTTAAATTCCCTTTGTCAAATGCAAAATTTACCCAACCTCTCTAGAAGTAGGGCAACAGAAAAACAGCACGTGAGAGCCTACGTTAAAAAAATAAATAAATCACTAAATCATCAAAGGCAGCAAAATACAGCTTTCTAACCTTTCCAAAACCACAATGACATGTTCACACATCTCTTTTACCACCATTTCTTTCCCCCAACACCATTCCTCAGTCCTCCCCCTTCGATGAAGTGCCTTTTGCGGGGGAAAAGACACCCCCCCCTCCAGCAGCAGCAGCAGGCAAGCAGAGGGTCCGTCCTGCAGCAGCCACACACCTGCCCGGTGGCGATAAGCAACATTTATCGCTGCCAACACCAGTGGCACCCGAGCAGGGCTGGCAAAAACCAAAAATCCCTTTCTGCCCCAACATTTGAGATTGCAGCTGCAGAGCCTGATGGCAAGTGGGCTACGACTGCCCAAGCCCAGACGAGCTGGGGAATAAGATGGGCTCCCAAAAGACAAATACATCCCAGCAAACTGCGAAGCCACCATGGCTGCATTCCCCACACCCGGCTTAGGACCCCCACATCCCACCCAGGACGCCACAGACCCTGCCTAGGACCCCCACACCCCACCCAGGACACCACAGACCCCATCTGGATCCCCACACACCCCACCCAGAACACCACAGACCCTGCCTGGGACCCCCACACCCCACCCAGGACACCACAGACCCCATCTGGATCCCCACACACCCCACCCAGGACCCCACAGACCCCGCCTGGGACCCCCCACACCCCACCCAGGACGCCACAGACCCCACCCGGGATGCCACAGACCCCACCTGGGACCCCCCCCACCCCACCAAGGACCCCACAGATCCCGCCTGGGACACCCCCCCCCCCCAAAACCCACCAGGGCCCTGATCCCTCCTGTACCCCGAGCTCCCACCCCACAAGCCTCCCCCCTTACCTCTACCCCCTCACCGCCCACCAGCTCCCCCATATCTACCGCCCTCCCCGTGTCCCCCATCTATCCTCCTTCTCCCCTCCACAGCCTCCCCCCTCACCTCACTCCCCCCCCCCCCCTCCCCGTGGCCGCAGCCCTCCGGCCCACGCTCGGCCCGGTCCCGTCCGTCCCCTCCCTGCCCCCCCCCCCCCGACCACCGACCTGGCGGCTCCCGCTCCGCCGCCGCCTCCTCCTCCTCCGCCCGCGCCGCCCGCCGCCCCGCCGGCACCCCCCGCGCCGGGTCCCGGCCGCAGCGCCATCTTCCCGCTCCGGCCCCGGCAGCCGCTGTCAGCTGAACGGCGGCAGCGGCGGCTTCGGCTTCCGGGGCCGGGCCACAGTCGCAGCCCGCCCACGGCGGGAACACGCACCCGGGGGGGGGGGGGTGGGAGAATGCCGTCCTGACAGGGGTAGAAGAGGCCATGCCTTCTCTTGAAGAACGCTTGTAAAAATCGAGGCGATAAAATCAACTTCGGGCACCTAAAACCTCTTTCCTGTGAGAAAAGTGCCTCCCTCGCGGCCCAAACGGCGAGGGGACGCGGGGAGACGCAGCCCAGCTCTCCCTCACAGCCGTGCTCCCGCGGAGGGCACTGAAATATTACTTCACCACACGGGAACCGTGCCCGCCAAAACCCTCAGGAGTGCTGTCGAACGAGCGCTGCCGATGAGGTGCGGGGTGAGGTACCGGAGTCTCACAGCTGCGCTCCTCTCTCCTCAGCCAAGGCTTGCTGAAATACCTGGCAAAAACCGTGGAAGCTGTGGAGCTGCTCTTCAGCCTCGGGCAAAGAGGGTGTTCGGTGTGACAGCTTTCCAGCACCTCACACAGGAGTAAATCCTGGGAAAGGCCGCTGCTTAAACTTCTCGATAAGCTACTGATCCGTGTCAGAAATCGCATTAAAATCAAACCCAGCCTCAGAGAAAGAAGCTAGATGAAATTTAAGCTCTCGTTGTTTTAAAACTAAGTCCCTCAGAAACAGAACTGCGGCACCTTCTTCTGCAGAATTACATTTGCACAAAGCAGTTCTCTCTCCTGCTACCACTACTGGAAGAAGCACATCTGTTCTGTGTATTAGCAGTGCCTTGAAAGGTGAATGTTGGTGAAACTGATTCCACGTCATATCTGTCATCAGTATCTTGCAGCAGGCAACTTGGTATTTATCAGAATATACAACTTCATTTTTGTTAAAATATACAGGCAAATTTGTTCATAGATGTCAAAATGAAGACATTATTTCGTATATAACCCAAGTGTAATTCTGCAGTCAGTCAGTCTAGCTTATGAATAAGCAAAACAGGATGCAGAGCGTCTTAGATCAGTTCCTCAAAAAACTTCACAGTTGCGAACTGGGCAGAGCCATGAACACGGCGCTGCTGTAAATGAGTTATACAGACCTGGGAATCCATTTCCAAACTGGATTAAGCATGACAAAGCAAGAAGACAATCCCGTACAGGAATGCTTGCTTAAAGGATTACAGTTGTGAAGGAGAAGCCATTCCTGCATTACTGGAATTCTCACACAACCACAGTGGACCAAGAACACAATCAGGAGGTGGAAAATGTGTGGTACCTGGCCTTTTTGTGTAACAGACTAAGGAATAATGCCTGCAGACTTGTTCCATCAAGGCTGTATAGACAGGCAGGTCTCTGTATTACAATCTTTTATGACCTTGTTTATTCTTTGAGGCTTAAATATGAAACAGTACAAAATTACTAGTTTACAGACATGTCAAGTATCATTTACTTCAAAATGATTTTATAGAAGCAAAAAAGTAGGAGGAGCAAGACTTTACTTTCACATACAATAGAAGTGGGTTTGGTTTGGGTTTTTTAGAGTGTCCAGGGAAGTCTTTCACAGCTGCATTTATCAAGCCTAACAGTAAATGTTTTCTGCCACTGAATCTTCTGGAAGTCTGACAAACATATTAGGGGTGATCTGAACACAGAACTGACAGCATTTCCAAGGAGTAATACAAAACTGCGTAAGAGTAACAGAATCAGATGCTATTTTTGAACTACTGTTCAGAAACACAAGGCATTTACTGCAAGAACACACTCTTCAGCTTCTATGAGAAGCACTCAGGAATCCTCTACTGGTATTTCAGTGGAGACTTTTTTGCATGTAAGCATCCATCCTCACCCAGGAGGAAACATAAGAAATACTTTTCTCTCTTCCCCTTTGCCGCTATCTTCATTCTTCTGTTTTTCAGTACGGACATAAGTGTCAGCCCCAGCTCACAAGTAGTCTGTTGCTATTCAGCTTTTTGAAACAGTCTGTAATTTACTGCCATTTTTATCTTCTTTAACTTTCTTTTTTTCCTTAATATTTTCCTTTGTAGTTTTCCTACAGAAACACATTGGAGACCAAGACACCTGAACATAACATACGAAGTATATAGCAGTGACACAGACATGAGTTGTTTTACATCATGTTAGTGCAGCTGAACATAAATCCTTCAGTAGCAACACTCCAAAGCATGGGTAATGCTGTTCTTTGTGACCCCTTCTACTACACCAAACTGCTACACACCAGTCTTCTGTGAGATCTAGTCATTACAACTTAATACTCCATGCATGAAAATCAAAGCCAGCCCTTTGCCAGAAGAGGAGCAGATAGGTTCTGTCAAGTGATAGCTAGTCTGAAGTCTGGCTTTAAGGCCAGCGGTTTAAACTCAGCTTGCTACCACCTGATACATGGCACCTAAAACCATTATGACTGGGTGGTCCATCCAAACAAGTTATTGGTTATTTTAGAGGAAGTTTGCTGGGCTTTTTCTGGATAAATGGCATCTCTTACCTCCTCTTGAGAAAAACCTACTTACGTTTTTCTTTTCCCTTTTTTTAAGAAGCACTGAGGGGTGGTACAAATGGATTCTCTTGTCAATGGTTTCTTAATGAATTTCTTCTTTTGTATGCTGAGAATGACATTTAGTGAAGGATTAAGTTACTTTAAAGGGCAAAAATTAATACCCAAAGTAAATAAAACAGATAATGAAAACCTTTACTGGTTGTTAGGGATTTATGGGTCTGAATGTATTTTCAGTGTTGTTTATTCCAAGATTAGTTCAGCCATGTTATCTCCGAGAGATTCAAACCAACTTTATTTTAATATATGTCTAATTTATATATATGGATTTCTAGTTTTAGAAACTATTAGAAGTTATTAAAAAGCATGAAAAGAAACACTAACTAAAAAACTATTTATCTGTATGCATACACCCCTACACCAATTTTTCTAAAGGTAACTCAAAAGAATAAAGGACTTTCTTTCATTTATCAGAAGCCCAATTCATGAGTGTGGGCCTAGGAAGTCTAAAGCAGATTTCAAGGAAATAATTAAAAAAATAGTTCATTCCAGGGAAACCTTAAGTTGAGAATTCTTTTTGTTTCCATTTTTGTCTGGGTAAAAAACCGCCACCCCCACCCCATCTAAAATTCCTTTTGCAGCTGAACTACAACTATATTGCAAACAACTGGATCTTTTGGAACCCTTATACCCCCAGCACCACTCATGCAACTGTTAAAATGGGAAACAAACTGGTAAACTATTCAAATGAACATACCTTTGCAGTTTAGGAAAGTGTTTTATGTAGTCTGGCACAGGACAGCCAGCTCGCTGAATAACATTGGCTATACTGGAAAGGAGAGGAGGGAATAGATCAACTCCAGCATTGAGCGCTTGGACAACAGATAAGCATCTTATGTGGAAAATAGCAATTCATAACAACTGGCTGTTTTGTTGTTGTTTTTTTGTTTTGTTGTGTTTTTTTAAAGCAAGAAATAAAGACACAAAAGCAAGTTTGAAGTAAGGTGAGGAAGAAACAAAAAGACGTAAAAGGCTTAAATGAAACTAGTGACTCCATTTGGATAGTTTAAACAAATTGAAACTCTAGGTGAGTACAGTCTTCAAGGAGATGAAGAAAAAGCAGTAAGCCAAAACAGAGAATCGTACCAAGTAATTTTGGACACAAGAAAGTTAAAGAACTGGATTAAAAACCATAAAGCACAGCATGAGGTAGTCATACTTTCTACATGGCAAATGATTCAGGAAAACCAGAACAAGAGCAAAGTTAGTTGTAAAGACTGTTGAACATGCCCTTTAGTGAGGTTCAAGTCAGAATAACTGACTTTCACCGAAAGGTGCTACTAAGTAAGCCATCACGTTGTCATTACTGGCAACAAGACTGAAAGAAGTGAAAGCCTGCTAGTTTCTCTCTTGCTGCATTAGTGAAAGGCTTCAAAAAGAAACCTTAAAATTTAAATGTTCTCAGTCTTCCCCATACTGCGGTACCACCTTGTAATTCCATCATGCTGATACAGAGCGCTCTCTCTCTAGTTTTAAGAGCTTTTTACAGCAATGTGGGGCTTCCAGAGCATGGCAATACTGTGCTTATGAGGCATGTGGTACCAGACACAACCATATGGTTCAGCAATACACTATATAAAACAAAAAACATTTTTCCTATATCATGTTTCCAATTTACCTCCGTAATAAAGGTTTATCATCTTCTGTAAAGAAAGTGACTGCTTTCCCTGCGTGGCCTGCTCTTCCAGTACGACCTGTCAAACACAAATTTTGCAAAGAGTAGAGATTTTACTTTAAATATCTCCCTTTATTCTATTCCTCTTCACAGCCCCAGCCTCCTGACATGTATTGTATATTAAGCATACTACCAAGCAGCTGATCCCCAAAGATTGTTTCTATTGGATGAAAGCACAGGTATGTCTGAAGTGTCTAAATATTTAAGGTTCATAAAAGACTGACAAAAAGTAATGCAGTTTTACTAGAAGTTGAGCCCAGTATACTCTGGCTCAAGTGATGTAGAAGCTAGTACTGCAGCAACAGAGGCGGCTCGGTTTCAAGATTTTTGCTAATGCACAGGAGCATCTATGTTAAAGATCTGGGAAATGAGAAAAAGGACATAATTTGTGAACAGTCCCTCACCTATCCTGTGGATGTATTCCACTGCACTTGTTGGCAAATCATAATTGATGACCATGTTCACTCCTTTGAAGTCAATCCCTCGAGCTAGCAAGGCTGAGCAGATGAGCACCCAGATCTTCCCAGCTCTGAAACTGTGTACTACGTTATCTCTCTAGGAAAGGAAAAGAGAAGAAAGGTACTTGGAAACAACCTAATTAGCAATTTGAGAAAGGAGGCGAACTTGGCATGATATTAACAAGTAAAACTAAACCTCTAAACCAAAACCTGCAGTAATTTACTGTCAAAGTTACTTGAAGTTACATTCCAACACTCTTGCTTTTACCTTTCTCTCTAACTTGTGTCTTGGAAAGAAATTACATCCTCCTACCTGTTGCTGAGTTTTGTCTGCATGGATGACGTCCACATTGATGCCTTCATAAATAAGTTCATGGAAAAGCTCTTTAGCCCTCTCAATAGACTGTACAAAAACAAGGACTGGAGGAGCAAAACCCTGCAAAAGAATAAGCTTGTCTAAGGTTCAAGTCCTTTTCCTACCATTACTGATTGCAGATACTGAGCTACTAAAGAGACTTAACCACTCCCAGTATTTTACATCTCAGAGGACTTTTTTTTTTTTTTTTGACTAGCCAAATCTTTGGGAGTCAGAACTAAGCAAGTTCAGCTCCATTGCCTTTGATGGAATTGTTCCTAATTTAAGCATCAGTGTGTATTGTAATCCACAGAAACAGACACTTTTTTTCTTCCAACCAATGCAAAGAACCCACTCACACTGCCAAGTGAAATTAAACAGACTGTTAATACAAACTGCTCCTAAGCAAGACTCAAATATATAACCAAGAATGGGGAACACTCTCAGTTTTCATAGGTAGGGTACTTACTCTTTCTCTGGTACAGCAGATTTGGACAATGGTTTAACATGTGTCACAGAGAAGTCTTTGCCCTAGGAAATTATGAGTCTGACAGAACACACAGCTCAGTTCAGTAGTAAGCAGAATGTACTCAGTCTCTCCAAAATACCTTTTTAATAAGGTCTCTCATTGCTGTTAGTTTTCCTGTCTCAGATCCAACAAACAACAGCTCTTGCTCTACTGTCTCTGCTGCAGAGTTTCTGAAACCAGAAATCCAACGGAAGTGTGCTACCATTAGAGTTTATTTACAGATTTATAAACACTAAAAAACATAAAATATTACCTGATGAAAGAAAACTATTGCACAACAAACTTATTGCACCAGTACATGCTTCTAAGATTAACGTTTACTTGATGATAAAGTAATGGGTAAAAGAAAACAATGCCTTCCCTAATAGGCGAGAAAGATCCATATGCCTACACAATTTTTTCTGGAGACAAACAACCTGCAGTACTAAGACTAACAACAGAGACATACAACTAAGCAGACTGATGATGCAAAGAAAGCAAATAATTTGCCCAGGAAAGGAAAAAAAAACCATGAGAGAGTCGGAGTACAACTGCACACCTACCTTGCTCCAACGGACACCAGAACAACACTGTCAAGGTTGAGTTTACACCACTCCTCTACATCACGTGCAAAGGTTGCACTGAACAAGGCTCTTCTCACCACGTGGGACGTGCATGCCAGGAAGATAGAGGCCAGCTGGTCTCGGAACCCTGACTTCCCATCTTCAAACAGTTTGTCTGACTCATCCACCACCAGCCACTCCACACTAGGAACAGAGAGGTTTGCTTTTCAGTAAAAATCACTTGTGGAGACGGCAAAAGTTCTAACACACCATCACAGATGCAAGGACTATGCATGCATCTGTTTTTCAGTGGCCAAGCTGGTCGCAAAGCCAGGTTTGATAAAGACTCTTGGTACCTGGTCAAGTCTATTGCTGGAGGATCTTGTTTCAGCAAATAAATGAGTCTGTTCGGAGTTGTAACTAGTATATCTAAAGAAAGAGAGAGAGAAAAAAAGGCAAGATGTTGAAAAAGACGCAAAATAAACCAGACTAACAGTGGCCTGAGAAACCCAAGTTCCAATCCAATCTACCAGAGGTACCATTTAACAGGGTCCACTGTCAGGCTCAGTTCCTATTTCTTCCATACCAGCTACTTTTTTAGTGTTGAGCCATAGATTGCACATCTCGAGTGGTATTAACCAATCTCTTTAAAACCATGCAGGCTAGAAGAGAAAGGTCAGTGACATTTTTTAAATTTTTAGAAGCACTTCAGTAGTTAGAACAATTACCAAATTTCTTAGAAGACTTGGGCCCAAACTTCTTCGCTGCTTCAGCTGCCTTGTGGATCATATGTATTCTGAAGCCTGTCCCCTCAGCCAACTTCACCAGCTCTCGATGCGTCTGAAAAGGCAGCAACAGAGATTAAATTTACAAACTTAGCTGATTGGCTTTTCTAAGCAGAAAAACTACAGACAATCCTGAAGATACAGCTTCAGACAACACCCCGATTTCAGTGTTAGGAGAAAGCTGTCTAGTTTTCTTAGCATAACAGAACACAGCTTTCTAACACTTATTATTCACTTGAAAGTTCTCATGGGTCTGACTACCACATTTTGACTCTAACGATGTAGCTCCCACAAGCCCCCTCTCCCATTTGAATAAAAATGGAACTCTGCCAAAGCTGTGATTTTTATTTCAGTTTAATAACAAAGCTTCAATGTCAAGTTATTCGTTGAAATTCTGCATTTGGGACAAACAGATAAGTCTCCTGTAGCAATCTCAAATACGAAAGTAGGTATTAAGAGCACCTAAGCATTGGGCAGTTTAAAATATGATCAAAGAATCCTGAGCCTCTAATCTAATCATTTAGATTGGACTGAGATACTAGATATGTAGCTATTTCACAGAAGAAAAAAGACTTAAAAGAAATATTTAAATTAGCTTTTTCTAATATCTGAGGGCAATAAAGGAAAAAAATATTTACTAAGCTGCTATTTTAGTGATTCAGAGTGAAAACTTTTAAGTACATCACTACGACAACCCCTTTGCCCTCAAGACACACCTGGCTAGCAAGTTCTCGGGTAGGTGATATGATCAGAGCCCTGAATCCTTTGTTCCTAGGTTGCTTCAGATGCGTTAAGAGAGGAATACAAAATGCCAGTGTTTTTCCAGACCCAGTAGGAGCTGAAGCTAGAAGTTCCCGACCCTGTAATAAAAACAAGGGTATTATATTTTACTAGAAAAAAAGAAGAAAAAACCCCCACATTTACGTAAATATTAACGCTACAAAGCCAAAATACATTAGTAAAAGCACAGACCAAGAATACTGCAATGGCTAAGTTTTGAACTCTGATGCAGTTCATGTACCTCTAAAGCTGTGCAACTAACCACTGCTGTGACCCTAAAGGGAGAGGCCACTCTCCAAATTTTGCCATTCTCCCTGTAATAAAATGCAGTGGCAGAAAACCTACATGAAGCATGACGGGAATAGCCTGCATCTGGATAGGTGTTGGGACCTGGAAGCCAGCAGCTTGAATATTCTCCATGATTTTAGGGTGGATTTTGTATTCCTTTTGAAGTTGCTCAAACGTAGCAATTGGGTCAGGAAGATCTGTTCCTTGAATATTAATCTTGTGTTGATTTCTGAAGCGGTTTATCTAAAAGACAAAACACAAAACTCTTTCTTTCTTTGACAGCATAAAACTAAACATGTATGGATTCCTCTCCTGGTTACATTGCCCATACTCAGTCACCCTCCTCCCAAGAGAAATTACCAGAAATAAACCTCAATTTTCAGATCGAACACCCACAGAAACCAAGTAATCGGTTGCTACATTAGAATTCCATGGCCCCACCTTTTCTCTTCTCAAGCGTTCAAGTTTTTCTGCAGTAGGCTTTTTGTCTTTTGCATCTTCGAATTTTGCTTCCAGAGAGGACATCCACTTTATTCCATTACTTTCTGACAACTCTGGCATTGATGCTGCTTCTGGAAGTTTCAAAAAATTGAAATTTCCGTTAGTAAAATCCAGTCCAAAATTATTTGGTAAAAAAGAACACCTCAAAACCCTTTTTCTCTCATTCTCACTAAAGTTAATGAAAACTCCAGACGGA
This sequence comes from Astur gentilis, assembly GCF_929443795.1. NCBI lineage: Eukaryota > Metazoa > Chordata > Aves > Accipitriformes > Accipitridae > Astur > Astur gentilis. The sequence goes on along the minus strand of NC_064885.1, from coordinate 2,210,710 downwards.
TGGCAATCACATCCCCATACCTTAACACCAAATCTCAGCCCAATTATTTTATCAGCTCTGTCACAGGCCAGCTAAAGAACCCAGAAGCCTCTTTTTTTTCTGGTAAAACGACCTACAGTACCTGCACATTCAAAGTAAACCGAAACAAGCCACGCGAACTTGATCAGCGTATTCTGCCAAGGACATGCATACATGTACATAAATACCTCGTGCCTTTTTCTTTTTTCTTTTCCCTTCACTGCTTTCTGCAGTTCTTTTTCTTTTTCCCGCCACCTCTCCGCTGTTTTTCCTAGCTCCATCTTCCTTCTGCTGCTCTCCACCCTCCACCTCCTCTCCAGCCCCTACGAGCCTCCAGCCCTCCTCGGCAGATCCCAGGGGGGCTTCCTCCTTGCACCCGAAGAAGTCAAGGCTCTCCGGCGAGACGCCGCCGCTCCCCTTTATCACCTGGAGGGGAAAAAAATTAGGGAAAACTGTGAGACACCCTGCCCGGATCCCAGCACCTCCCCGACCGCTACCACAGAGCCGCAGGTAGGCCCGGGGGCCGGCCGCAGGGAACGGACGGGGCCCGTCGGCCGCTATCACGGGAGGGAACGTGACCCAAACCCGTCCCAGCTTCCCCCCCTCCCCTGGTGTGCTCCGCACCCCGAATCGCCGCGCATCGATCCCGAAACGCCGCACGTCAAAGCGAGCACCGGCACCCAACCGCCGAAACAGCTCCTGCGCCTCCATGCCGCTTCATTCCCAACGCTCCCCGCGGCGCCCCCGGAAGTAGCGAGTACATCCGGGGGATGCGGAGGCGGAGCTCATGACGTGCCTGGCCGGGTATCATAGCAACCACCCCGCGGGGGTGTCATGGCGCCGCGTTGCCGTGGCAACCGCGGGGTTAGGCTCCGCCGGGCCGCGCTCCGCTCTAGGCCGCACCAGGCCAGGCGTACCGGGAAAAGCCATCCCGGGGCGGGCATGGCTGTCCCGATAGCGGAAAGCAGCCATCCCTTCCCTGCTGTAGGGCCGGCCTCAGCCTTGAGGAGCTCCGGGATGGCTGTGGGGTCTCTCCCGTCCGGCCCCTTCCAGACCCCGTTACTGCAGCTCCGCCCCGCTGCAGTAACGGGGTCTGGAAGGGGCCGGACGGGAGAGACCCCCACAGCAGGGTGGTGTTTGTTGAGGCCCTGTTTCTTTTTTTTTTAAAGTTTATAATCACCTGCTTGAGGTCTAAACAAATCAGAAATATCAAAATCCGGCATATGAGCCATAAAACTGTACTACATCTTTATAGGCCGATCGCAGCGTTTTGTCCTTTTGTGTATTCCTGATGGCCAGTTAATTGCACTGACTGCTTCAGCTATTTTTAAGGAACGGTTCAGCTGAATAAGAGGACAAAAGCTTTTGTGGGAAGTTTTTGTTCGGACGTGTCTGGGCTTTGGTGATTTACAGTATCATTAGCTGATCTCAAAGGACTGACCTCTCTTCTATCCATCACCGTGCCGGCAAGTAGAGATTATCAGCTCCGCTGGGCACAACCACTCTGCCTCTTAGAGATGTAAACTTAGGTCCTAGATATTTCTGAGGAGGCAAAACAGCGGCTTATAGCACTTTTCATTGCCTGGATCATCCCTTGTTTTATATTCTCTTCCTGGATTGGCAGGGAAGTCCCACCGTGACCTGCAACAAGTGGCTCTGCCTTTTCCTGTGAAAGCAGAGGAATGTTCTCTCTTGGTTTGATACAAACCCAATTTGTTAAAAAATACTTGGGGCTCAATCCTGCACTACCCTCCTGATTTTAAGACCCACACTAACAGAACATTTCAGCGTGCGTTTTGTGAAGCCAGTTAGCAGTCCCAGCGACACCTAAATTAAAGTCAGGAATGTGCCCAGTTAATTTATTTAATCCTTGATTTCCATTGATACAATCCGGCCTCACAACTGTGCTTGAATAAAGAAATGCTGGAGGCAATGGCAGGAGCGACACAGCAACTGGCTCAGCTGCTCAGGACAATCAAGAAACTTTGCATAGATTAAGATCAGAATTTATTTAATTCATGTATTTATTCATTATGATAAACTGTGAGACCCAATAGTACAGGTAAGTCTCCTAGTACTCTGTATCAGATCAAACAATACAGATATTTTTCCTGGTGTTCTTGAAGTAAAACAAACAGAAATCCAATTAAGCAACAACAGCATTACAAAAACTATTTTATGTAATAAAAGTCTCAGGGGCTAAACGTTTACATTGCCAAAATCCAAGAGCTCTAAGAGATACAGGCAATGGCTGTTCCTCCTGTAATGTTCGCTACTTTAATTATAAACTTTGAGATGAAAAATTGCATAAACGCTATCCTCCCCGCAGCCCCTATCTGCCTGATTTATAGCGCTTTTTCTTTGCCAACCTTTTGACTTCCCGGCAGACGGGTGGAAGCAGCCACGCGGAGACCCGGGTGGGTGCAGAGCGCCACGATGCTGACGCTTCCCTCGTTTGTGTCCCTGAGCCGAGCCATTGCCGATGTTGTATTTACAGCAAATAAAGCCAGTGCAGGAGAGACTCTATGCCACGTCCTTCAGGCCGTTCCCGGGCTGAGGCTCTTGCTTTTCTGCTGGGAGAAGTGACTAATGGTTGCTGTGAGAGGATGAGGAAGAATGTGGAGGTATTTGTGTAACAAAGAACTATAAATCATCTCCAATATCCATCACTCACCAAGAGGTGCTGTCAGCAGATTCAAGAGTGAGGAAACGGGAAATACTCTCTTCATCAGTTGACTGGGAAATCCCTTTGTGTAAGGAGTAAGGAGCTCTGCTTCCGAGGAGGCAGCGCCGGGCACCAGGCGGGCAGAAAGCCGTGTACCAGGAGCGAGCGACCCCCCGGCAGGAGCAGTCCCCAGCAGTACGCTCCCATCTTCCAGCACACGTGGCCCCAGGGCCAAGCCACCTTACGCAGAAGTTGATCTGCCCTGGAGTGGTCGGAGGGGCCAGCGCCGGGACTCGGGCTGCGAGGAAGGGGTCATGTCATGTGTTGGGGGTGAAAGGGAGAAGTCGTTGAAATACAAAAATGGAGCAACTTAAGTTAATGCAAAGCAAAACCGCTCTTGTCACGGCATCTGTCACGCTTAGCTTTGCTTCCCCGGTGCTGTTCTATCAATTACTCAGCGCTAATTGCCAAGTCAGCGCTGAAACCAGATGACCAGCGAGGCCTTTGCAGGGTGCGTGTGGTGCAGGAGCACGGGCCGTTCAGCTCAGCCCAGCCACGGACGCAGTGATTAATGCCCCAACAGCCTGATGTAACCCGGGCAATCCTGTTTTATCAGCAGTGCTCACCGGGCTGGATCTTGATTCCACAAAAGTCAGCTCAAAACTGCACCTGACTTCAAAACTGATCCCACATCTGGGACTGGAGCCGATTTCACTCTTTTTCTATGTTACTCCTGCTTTGCTGAGGAAGGTGACCTAAAGCCTCTCAGAGAAGACCTCTCTCAGGTGCACGCTGCAGAAACCCCACAAGGCAAAGGATGACTTGCTCTGTTCCCTATAATTGATCCAAACCAATAAAAAAAAAGCGCAGTGCCTCCTGCCAGGGAGTTCTCGCTCCGTCTGCACCGCAGCAAACAAGAGACAGCCACCTGTGCCAGCAAAGTGGGGCATCGACACCCCCCCAGCCACAGCCACACTCGGGAGGGGTGAACGCAGTATTTATTAGACCAGCTCGTGGTCTTTATATCAACCCCCCTGCACCTGCTTGTACGTGCCAGGGAACACGGTGCTTCCGACACACCGGAATTACTAGCATAAAATTATAGCAGAGGAGGGTAAGCGCTAGCCTGTTCTGCTTGGAGCTGCTGGCAGGACGCCCACGGACTGGACTGGGGTGCGGAGGAGAGCCCAGGCTGTATGGTTTTCCCCTTTCATTTGTTATTCTTGCAGACAGTCCCTGGGACCGCAGCAGGTACAGGCAGGTGGTTAATAGCAGGGTACAATCCTGACCACGAAGCAGCCCCCCCTCCCACAGGGGTGCTCAGGGGACCTGGTGTAGAAGCAGCTCAGGTGAGATGTGTTGGTCAGATCATCAGGCCGTGCCCAACACCTAGCACTGAAGTAAAAACCCCAAAGATTGCAAAGCAAATCTGGTGAGCAAGTTTATTTCATCACGTGCGCTGTCAGGTCAGAGATGCTTACGTGTAGCCATGGGCTCCCCTCCTGAAGAAAGCCAGCTAAGGCCAGTCTCTTCTGTGTGTCTGTGCATTTGTTTAGCAGGTGTAAGACAGGAATTACAGGACAGCGCTTGTCAGTGGAACTTTTGCATATCTGCTCCCCACATCCCACTATCCTACTACATTATCATCACTAATATGCACATAACAGTCAATTAGCCTAGCTGAGTGCACTCATGACCTCTGATCCCTGCTGTGTCCCCCAATCCATTAACAGGCCCTCATCCTTTAGCTCTCAGTATGAATTGATGTAGCATCCATTCTCTTTCGGCAAAGAAACATGCTTCCTCATTCATCTGTCCATTTCCACTTTCTGTTCCTTTGTCCTCCCCTTCTGTTCCCTGTGTTGCTAACCTGGTCACAACTTCTTGACCCCACGTCCTTGTCCCTCCCAAGGGTATCGTAATCCCAACCACTACCAAAAAACTTTTACTTTTCTTTCCTTTGCCCACATCTTATTTAGCAAAAATGGTTTCCAGCAGTGTGGAAGCTTTGATCCCCTATTCAAGAAATCCTTGCAATGTTTTTTTAAAGACTTTCTTTCTAAGGCAAATGAATTCTTCATAAAGGGGGAAATGGTGTGCTAGTTGGTCTCTGTTCATCTGAGGAAGACAAATGATCTCTTTTATTACTTGAAAAGCATAACAGTTGAGTGTGTAGATTTGTGATTTATCTGTAATTAAGAATCCATTTGAGCAGCATATTAATTACAGAGAGGAGAATTAGTTTCGCTGAATATAAAAGTAAAATCAAAGTAGAAGATAATACAAAACGTCTGAGGTTCAGGTTTTGTGTGGCTCTGTATTACACATGTACTGGGATGGGACAACTCTTTAGTGCACATTTGAGTTTTTTGACTTTTAAGTTTTACCCTTGGGTTAGAGAAATAAAGTCCAGGGGGTTCAGACACCTCTCCCCTCCGATGCTGGTGGCTCCCACAGCACTCCCATCACTGGCCCCACTGGGCCCTTCATGGCAGCACATACTGCTCCTTTGCCCTGGTGCTGCCATGGGACCCATTGGCCTTCCACCATCTGCATTGGGGTAAATTACCCTTCAGAATTAAACAAAGGTGCACGCTGCAAGCGCCGAGGGGAGCCGGGCTCCCTGTGCTGGCTAAGCGGCCGAGACCTGGAGCTTCCCACGGGGCTCTGCCTCTGGGAACATTGACTCTGAGCTTTTATTTAGCTGTTTACCTGTCTGCACTGAGGAGTAGCTAGCCCAGCTCCCTGGCCCGTGTAACACAGTCCGTGGCTCAGTCTATTCACACCAGACGTTTAACCTGACCACATGCAGTGAAACCAGACTGCCTCCACAAAATGTCCATCCTTTGTGTCCGGAGGACCCAGGGCGGTGTCTCGCCCATCTCATCTGTGCAGGAGATCTCATAGCACTCAGTGAGAAGGCAAGCGAGCGACTTGAGCACCTGCCTGCAAAGGACCTTCACAGAGCAAATGGTGCGGAGCAGCTCACGAGGTTTGCTGGGCGGCCTCTGCTGCGATGGGTGTGCAGGGATGGACCCGCTGGTGCTTGCAGACGGAGAGGCAGCCCCGGTTCCTCCGCCGTGGGATGTGGAGCATTGCACGCATCGGCCTGTCATGGTAGGAGGACGGTGGGATATCAAGGGTCCCCGAGATCTTTGCAGACCGTGGAGCCCCCAGATTTGCAGGTCCCTTGGCTGTTGGGGGGAGGCCGGCGCGGGGCAGCGCAGCAGCAGGTACTGCTGGAGGTCACAGCACCCGGAGCTGCGGGAGCCATGGGAGATGCACTGGAGCAGAGAGTGAGGTTTTCTCTGGCCACTAAGAGCATTTTAAGGTGCTTGGCAGACAGTAAACTGTTACAGCGCTATTGTCTGCTGCTGATGGTCTTTATGACTCACATCTCTCCTCCCATCAAACCTTTTCACATTTTCACAGACTTGCGAAGACGTCCTGTAAACACATCGTGGAAATCCCTTGTCAGCAGGAGATGGGATCAATCCACGCTGCCCAAAGCTGCCACCCACCCGGCGCAGGGAATTCACCGACTCTGTATACCTGCTCCCGTGGCCAGACCGCAGCGCAGCGGGGAGCTGGCAACGTCTGCAAACAGCCCGGCCTCCCAACGCAAGCACTTTCTGCATTCCTCTCTGTGTACTCCTCAAACTCTGCCACCAGCCCAGCCAAATCCGCTCAAAGGCTTCAAAGGGCAGAGGGTGTTTGCTGTCCGCAGGGGACTGACAATGCTTTCCCTTTTGACCTGTCGTGCAGGAAGGCAGCGCTGGGACCACTGGGCGACGGTGTGTGGGGTGCAGGCTGCACCGGTGGGGAGCACAGCCCCAGCAGAGCCAAGGCTCTGCACAGCCCCACACTGCTGCTGCTGGTTTTCCTGCCCAAATTTCCAGCAGATCAGGTCATCTGGCTGGACTGGCAGAACAAGTCTGGAAAGACCCGCATGTTTGGAGCTGGGTGCTGTTGTGCAACTGCACGTTACGTTTACATGAGCGCCAAACAACATTTTTAAAGTTGCTGAAATAGCTCGTCTGTATTTCGGTATCCCTGGAGAGGCCGTTGCCTTCACGGCCAACAGGACGTCTGACTCTCCACGGGGATGACCTGGAACTTCCTTAGTAATCCGCATGCTCGACGCTGGCCGATGTGAGCTGGACTGGCTGCAGCAGGGCCAGAGCTCGGCCAGCGCAGGAGCACTGCGGATGGTGGCCGAGCCCTGGCACTGCTCCAGCCGCGGCACTGCTCTGGCAGCGAGGTCTGAACCACCGCTGGGCTGCCATCAGGCACCTGCGGACCGGGAGCCCAGCACCAAGGTGCCCCAGCCCTCCGGCCAGCAGTCGGTACACAGGGTTTTGGCCCTGGATAGGGTTTCCCTAGCTCCGTTCCTCCCCACAGTTACGGAGGCGATAAGCACCGAGGACCCCTGCTCCCCAGGGATGGCCGCAGCCCCACGCCGAGGGCTCGTGCTCATGGGCTGATAAAGCCCTATCAAGGCTCCGGGGCAGGCGGCGAGGGTGGCACTAACCTGCTTTTGACCCAGTGACTCCGCTGGCAGCTTTGCCGGTGCTGCAGCACAAACAGGAGGCAGTCGGGGCACGGGATTTACCCATCCGGGCAGGTGTCACGGGGCTGTGCTCTCCTCTGGAAGTAAAGGAGAGGTCACGCTCCTGCCCAGCCCTCCCGCATCCCACCTCCGCACCTCTTGGGGCTTCCCCGTGCCCATCCGTGCCCTTCCTCTGCCCTGCAGCCTGCGCATCCCGGTCGGGGAAGGAGCACTGAAACACAGTGAACTTTGGGGGATACCTCCCTGGGGAGAGCGAGTCCTCACATCACAGAAAGCTGCGACGACTCTCACCCTGGGTCTCACCCCCCTGGCCTCGGTAACGCTGGGATTTGGGGGAGTTTTCCTTTGCATCCACACCTGCACTTCAAATTAAATGCAGCTGTATCCCTGTGCTCTGCTGTGAAGGAGGCTGCAGTTTGTTATCAACAAGAAGAGTGACCGATAAAGCCTCATAGCAGCCTGTGGATCCTCATGTGCAAGGAATCCCCTTGTGAACAGCTTTGAACGGTAACATAATCACTCAGCCCTGTAAAACTGTATTGGTCACAAATGAACTTTGTCATGTTTCTGCTTGTTTCTGTGCTCTGTAACAACTGCATCACAGGCAAACATGACGTGCCCAACAGCAACAGGAATGAAAAGAAGTGTCTTCCAGGAGCCTCATTTGACATTACATCCTATTTTCCAACAACTTAATGAGGCAGCCAGGGCCTCTGCGGCAGCAAACACCCCCACCCAGTGCTTCTCCAGTGCAAGGTGAGGTCTGGGCAGGGAGAGCCTCAGCCCCAGCCCCAGGCCAGCTGCTGCAGAGGCTGCTCGGGGAAGCAGTTTTGGATGGTATTTCCCTGGGCAGAAAGGTTTCCTCAGCCAGAGGTTAAATTCAAGTCAGGGGAACCTTTCTCTCGCTGCAAGCATTGGTATGTGTAGCATCCACAGCATCCTCTAGCAACCTGTCATGCTTTCTACCTTCCCATCGCCTGCTACCCAGGGGTGGGTGACAGCACACAACAAGCTGTTTGGCAACTTTGTAAATTCACACCTCTTGGGTAAATACCATCTGTTCCTGATCATTTGTTCTATTCATATTATTGACTTTATCCTGCCTGCTTTATCACACACTCTTTGCTCCATGGTAGTCAACTTCTCCATCTGTGTGTTTGGATGTGTCCTATGCCCTTTTTCCCAGTTTTCTTTTGGCTCAGTCCCCCCTTCCCTCACCAGGTACCTCTCTGGTGAGGGTGTATCTCAGAGTCTCCTTTCCCCAAGGTTTTCACTTACCTTCTCTGCAGGGCTTTCTGGAGAGCAGCACTGATACTGGACCGCTTACCAAAGGGTGCTCCACACAGTTTTCACACCCCAAGCCCCGTACCTCTCAGTCTGTGTCTGTCTTAAAGCTGGTGCAGAAATCAAGCCCCCAAATGCATTGCCCCCCTCCTCCTTGGAGCATCAGCGCAGCTACGGCAGGTTATCTAGTGCCTCTTTCTCCCCTCTGCTTCCCACTGGATTGCCCATTCCACTGCAGGACCAGTTCAACCTGATGCTGGATATGCATCAGCTGGGGAAAGTTTACCCCCCCCCCCCTTAGCTTCACAAGCCAACCACAGAGCAAAACGTAACTGGCATAAGTAGAAGAATCCAAGTAATTTCCACCCTGACTAGTGGGAATGCAATAGTTAGGAGCAGAATTTGAAAAGGGCTCAGCCTGGCATTCAGGTGTGTTGAAAAGGACTTGCTGAGCAGGAAGGTGCAAATGGGGGGGTCTTGGGATAAAACCTGCATCTTTTCTCTCCAACTTTTGCTAAAAGAGTGCATCACTTCCGAGTCTGCACGAAAGGGACTACGCAGTCTTCATGCCTCCCATCCTTTTCCAGTTTTGCACTTCCAGTTTTTGTCTCGGGTAGCTAAAATTCACAGAAGCAAACTCTGTGGGAAGGTTTCTATCAGGATGCCCTGCTCAGGCTACAAAGGTGAGCACCAGACTGCTGCTCTGAAAGCCTTTCCCACAGCAGGCCATGCTCAACTTATGAAAAAAAAAAGGGTGCCAAACCAAAACCAGGCATTTTTGAAGGTGATTAAAACCACAGCCCTGCACTGCATCTTCAGAAGGGCCACCCTTTCCTACTGATGTGCTCCGAGTCACTCAGCTATGTTAGCTCTTCACCATCAAAGATCTTCAAAAGCTTTACAGCGACCGCAGCACACCCTCCCGCCTCCCCCTCGTGCTTTACTGACCCACGGGCTCAGTATCCAAAACGGATGGGGTTTGGCTTTGTCTGGCAGTCAGCTCCTAATTGGTTTGCTTAACACTCGGCTGCTAAAGTTAGCGGAGGATGAGGAGTAAACTCTGCTGGACTAAGGGCCATATCATTAGTGCATCATTAGGAGGGTGAGGACACAGGTCTCTGGACCTCCTGGAGCCTCTTGCTGGTTTTGGCTGATACTTGGGGCTTCATAAGAAACACTTGAGTCGCCACGTTCAGGCTGGTAGAAACTTAGATCAGCACTGCAAGGGACAGCAGGAGGGACAGGCCCCTGCCACCAGCCTGCGTCCCTGCCGGACCGACGTCTGCCAAACCGCAGCAGAGGATGACTGCGGAATTTACAGACCACACGCAGCAATGATTCAGAAGAAATGGTATTTAATTATGGTATACATTAAATTAAATGTCATTCTGAATATTGATCTCCAATTGGTGATGACTTATTCACCGTAGGGCAACTCCTATCTGTGCCAGCAAGGGTTAGGGTCCCACTGCGCTAGACATTGTACAAACACAGAGCAAAACAGCCTTTCTTGCCCCAAAGAAAGCATCCAGTGTTCTTCTTTTTAGCAGCGGTCATCTGTCCATGGGCACCTCTACTGCTCTCCAAATCACTCAGCAGTTGGCACATGCTGCAAAGTTCAAGAAAAATTTGCAAAACTGGAGAGCATTAGATCCATTTACAAAGGGGAGCAGGTACGGAGGAGCTTGTGTCTCACAGGAGGGGAGACGATGACTTTTACAGCTTCTGCAGCTTTGGGAGGTAGGACTCGGGCACCTAAACCCCTTCAGGGCTCTAGAGGGTGTGGAGCCCGGTGTCCTCAGCAGATGCCCAGCTGGGACCGGCAGAAGCGGGCTCATTCACAAGCTGGAGATCTCGCTGCAAAGCTTTTCTTCCAAGAGCCGCTGCCAGGCGAGACAAGGCAGGCAGCCGGCGGGGACTGTGGACTGGCGCGTTCACATCGCAGCCCAGCGCCCGTCCGTCCAGCTGCAGCTTGGAGGTGACGCTACGAGGACGAGAACACCGTGTTTATTGGTAAAGGTGGAGCCAACAAGGCTCATCATCAACCTCCTAACGGCGGAAAATAACCCACCGGTACTGGCTGTTTACTGGGCAGGAGCAAGGCAGTAACTGGGCACTCGGTCCCTCCCGTGCCCCAGGGAGGGGAGAAAGGGGAGACAGCCTCTGAACCCCATTTGAGGAAGATCCCACCAGAATTTCTTACAGCCTCATTCACCTCTGTAGCAGCACATGCTACAGGCTCACCTGAAAACTGCCGATACCGAACGCTTCCCAGCGGTCTGGATGTGTTGACCGAGCTGCTGAGCACTTCCCCACCCCACCCCAGTCCACACCTCAGAGTCCCCAAAAGCAGAAGAGTGCCTTGAGATCTCCGTAGCGTCAGTTGTCCCCACGCAGACTGTCCAGGTCCTGCCAGGGCTCTGCTCGACTTGCCCCGTGCCCTTCCTTCACATGGACATCACCGTGCAGAGGACACGCGTGTGCCTGTCCTCCCGCAGCGCAGAGTCGGGTGCTGCCTGACCGGCATCCTTGCCTAGGCCCAGGTCTTTGAATTAACTCATTTAAAGGAAGAAGAGAAATACAAAACCAAAACCATCCTCAACTCTGACCTTTACCAAAAAAAAAAAAAAAAAAAGGGAGAGAGAGAAGATTCAGGAACAATATATACAGATGGGGGAATTGCACTTAATTACAGTAGTTTACATCCATTGAACAAAATTTACTTATTTTATATAAATCTCTATGTATAAGAGTGGGGAAGGGTGAGGATGAGACTGCACCTATATTTACAGTTTAATTGGCTCAGTTCAACAGCACATGCGATTCCTCCTTCCAAACGCTAAGTAACAGACCCAAGTCCCTCTCAGTCCGTCGGGCGGAGGAGTATAACTTAAATATTATCCATCTTCCCCTTCTGCCAGTTCCCAGCACAGCTTGTTCCCAGTTCTTCAGGAGAGCCAACGGCCTCTTGGAAGGCAAATACTTAAGAAAAAAATCCCCAAGACACGTCTTGGAAATACTGCGTGGAGGGAAGGAGAGGCACGGTCCCAGGTGGGCACCCCATAAATCCGGGCTCGTCCCCGGCGGGGCACGGAAGGGCGACGGGGAGTCTCGAGCCTCCGGCTCTGTTTCGGGTTGATGGGCTCCTCGCTGCGGCACTGGGCTTCACTCTGGCGATTCCCCGAGCTCGGCGTGCGGATCACCGGCGGGATGTTGTGGAAAATAAGATCCCGTTGCTATGTGCAAAAGCAGCGAGGTGTGGAGCATCACCAGGCTTGCAGGGGACACTGGGGAGGGAGAGAGCAACACAGTGACCGGCAGGCAGGCAGGAGGTGAAGGCAGCGCTGCGGGGGACTCTCTGGTGGGATCGCAAAATATTTGGAGGCATCACCTCCTGTACCACCCCGGGACCTTGGTGGTGCCGCACAAGCCCTGCTTGGCCCCAAGCCCTTCCCAGCACCGCCGAGGGGGAGGCAGTGGGGAAATACTTTCCGAGCCAGATATTGCCACCCCCTCCCAAAAATAATAATAATAATAATAATAAAAAGGGCCTGTTTGTGCCCAGGCTGGCAGTGCTGCCAAGAGCAGCCAGGCGTGAGGCTGAGCGTGGGAGCTTGTGCTCCGGTGGGAGTGGGGCCGGGGGCTGCGCTCATCCCTGTCTCCCAGCGCTGCTGTCCCCTCCGGGGAAGGAGCTGAGCAGCCCCCACCGCCGCATCCATCCCACCGCAGCGGTTCCTTCTCCATCCCTCAGGGTGGGACCCCCACCCGGGGTCACCCTGGTCACCGGTGGGGTGGGGGGCCGGGAGCCGTGGGTGACCTTGTGGGCTGGAGCGCACAGCAAACATCGTAACGTGGAGATAAGGAGACGCCAGGAGCCTCCCGTGACATGTCATTAGGGACAGGCCGTGGCTATCAGGTGTTTGCTAATGTAATAAAAATGGTGGCTCGGCCTCAAGCGTCGTCAAAGGAACCGGGAGGTATTTGCCCCTTCCAGGTCTAAATAACAACATCTGATAAGCGATCCGCAGCATTGGGCTGCAAGGGGAGAGCCGGTGGCGGGGGACCAGCCTCCGTCCCACCGGCAGGACCGGGAGCTGCCGGGCTTCGCCACTGAGCGGATTTGCAGGATCTGGCATGGGGGCTGCGGGGTGCAGAAGAGCCGCCGAGGAATGACGGAGGCTTTGTTTTGCACGGGAATGCCTCTCTTCTTGCAAAGACAGGGTTGCTCAGGGAGCAGCGGGGGGGGGGGGGGGTGTCCCCCCAATTTGGGGTTTCACGTGGGCTGTGCACCCCATGGCTTTAGCCGTGCGCTCCACCAGCAGCACCCAGCCCTTGCCCAGCAAACTTTGCTCCAAAAAGTGCAACTCCCCTGGGGATCCCAGTGACCCTCCTGCCCTTTTTGGCCACCTCGGAGGAGCCCGTCGCTGCCGGGCATCCTTGTGCCCAGCAGTGCCAGCCTCATGCCAAGGCATGGAGGAGCCAAGGGATGGCCCCTGTTAGCCCCAGTCAGTGACAGAAACCCAAATCACCAAAAACATTTAGGCGTTTGAGCCATTTGGGGGGTCAGCAGCATTTACGGCCCCCCCCGTGCTGCCTCTGTAGCACTTCATTCGCCCCTTGCTAACGAAACGGGTGACCACGGAGAAAAAAAAATAAAAATCAATGTTGTTCCAAGATAAATTTTTCCAGCTTTAGCTTGAACGTCGAATGGTTGGTGGGAAAAGAGGGTCCAGGGGCTGGGATGCTGCACTGGGGGGACACACACGACCCCAGCGCCCGCTCCGGCCCCGTGTCAGGGGCCAGATCCTGCTCCTGGTGCTTGCAAGACCAACCCCTGCTTGTTCATCACGTACGGCGGGGAGGCTGACAAGGTGGGTGCGTGCCCCTTTGGCATTTTGCACCCATCCGCCGCAGCGGATGTCCCCCCTCCTCCTGAGCCGCGAGACCTCCTCCTGCTTTAATTAAAGCGCAAAAGCGTGATGGAGGGAGAAAACCGAGGGAGCCCCCCGTCACCCCGGGCAGCGCCGCGTCAAGGTAGGCTGATCGCAGCGCCCGGCCGGGCAGCGGGGATGGCCGGGCGCTATCTTTTTGCCAGGGATATTTCCTGTATGCCCAGGGCTCCTTTCGGCCAGCCCGGCATCAAAGGCAGCCCGTGGCGGGAGAGCACAATTAATCAGGGGGAGTTCGGGCTGAGCGCACACCAGATGGGCCGATAAAGCCGTGCGGAGGAAATGGTGCTCCCGAGGAACGCGGCCGTGCCTGACCGCCTCCCGGACCGAGATGAGCGGGCGCAGATAAATGGTCACCCCCAGCGCTACAAAGCGCGGGAGCCCGACCCGAGCCGGGGGGCGATGGCGTTTATCCCCCCTTCCCGGGCACCCCAAAACCCCCCACCCCGGGGCAGCCCCTCTCCTGACTTCTCCTCTTTGCAGCCCCAGCTCCTTCCTTCGACCCCTGCCGGGCATCCACGGGGTGGGGGGGGGGGGGGTCTCCCAGCAATCCCATGCCGTATTTACTCTGTGGTCATTGCATACATTTTTTTCCTCTCCCCTGTCAAACCTTGGTAAGAAAGTTTATCTGAATGCAAGTTCAAGGCTCTCTTATTTATCTAGCAATCAATAAGGGCCACATATTTCCCACAGTCCCCAGAGCTGGCTTTTAGAAAAGGACTATTGTCTGAGTAAGGCCTCGCACACCTGATTTGAACCAGGATAAGTCCTGCCTTACACCTGCGCCGGCACTGGCCAGATGATAAAGATTTACTGGCTGGGGAAAGTCGGGGTGCATCGGCTCCTCCGCTCGACTCCAGCCCTGGCCAAAAAGGCAGCAGAGCCCGCTTGGTCCTGACCTTCTCAGCCCAATTTGTACCCCAGTAGGATGTTCCCACGCTGATGGAGTTGCCCCAGGGACGAGCACGGCCCCGATAGTACCACCAAGCGTTAGACAAGTCTTCATCCAGCACAGTCAGACCATCGCCCAAATCCCCATCGCTCTGCAAGCAGGATTTTCGGAGCCCGTGAAGGGGCTGGGATGGGGTTCTCGGTGCCCTGAGGCTCACCCTCCGCTGCCCATGTGGATGCAGGGTCTCTGCGAAACCCTCCTCCGGCCCCGTCTCCAGTGGAGAAACAGCCCCGCTCCATCTCCGCACACCCACCCCAGCGCACCCTCGGCCGTTACCTGCTTACTGGAAGACATATTGGTCAGCGTGCTGATGCTGCTGGTATCCGTCACCACCATCGCCGAGGGGAAGCGGGAGGTGTGGGAATACTGGGGAGGCTCCTGTTTGTGCGCATACACTGCGGAGAGGAGGGAGACAAGCGGCCGTCACGGAAAAGCCACCCAGAGCCCTCGCGCCGGGGCAGAGCGGCCGAGCGCTGCCTTACGGCAGGTCGCAGGGGGGCTGTGCGGGAACGAGCGTCGCGGAGGCGTCAAAGAGATAAAACAAGCCATGGGAAGAAACCACCGCCTGCCTCGAAGCCACCACTTTCTCAGCTCCCGGCTCGCCAAGTGAAATCCGGGGGGGCTAAAGGGCTCAGATGCCGGAGCTCTGCAACCCCTCTGCAGCAGAGACGGGTGCTGGAGCAGGGCTGGGGCCAGGATGATGGATGAGCCGGGGGGGGGGGGGGGGCAAAGCCAGATCCCTTCAGGACGCAGCGGGGAAGCGTTTGCTTTGCAGGGAGCACAAAAGGCTCGGACTCCTCCTTTGGCAAAGCAGGTGTTTTAGCGATAAGAACATGGAAGGAAAAATAAAGTTTGTACAAAACGCTGGAGCGGGGGTGCTGCATCCCACCCGCGGGGCAGCAGCGGAGCCGTACGGGAGATGCAGCACGGCGGACGGCACGGGGCAAGGAAAGGATGGGGCAGGACGCGGCCACCCCGCAGCGCCGTGCATCCCGCTCGCGTCGCCGCGCCGGCTGGTACCCGCGGGAGAAAGGCGGCAGCCAAGGGCGCAAGCTTGGGCAGGGGAGAGCAGGAAGAGCGCAAAAGCTTATTTTCCACCTAAAGTAATTTTCTGGGCCCTTCCCTTCGCAGCTACCACCCGGACCCTTACTGTGCGAGTTCTGCAGCTGAGTCACGGTAGCCATAAAAGGCTGCTGCGTCATATGGCTGGGTGACTGCTGCATCAGCGGCTGCTGGTGCGGGCTGTGGAGCTGCTGGGAGAACTGGACCGGCTGTAGGGCTGCCAAGCTGCCGGCAACGCTGTTGATAACGGGTACGCTCTGCGCCTGCGAGGTGTTCAGACCTGGGAGGAAGGAGAGAGCAGAACAGGGACGTCAGCGCTGGCGCGAGCGGGCAGAGCATCCCCCCTTCCCCGTGGCGGGAGCGGGGGGTCCACGCGGGGGTGAGCTCGGGGCGCGCGCTTACTCTGTGCGATGGCCATGACTCCCGAGAGCGGCGTCATGATGAGGTTCTGGGACTGCTGCGGGTTGTGGTGCGACAAGCTGTGGATGTTGGTCAGGGTGCTCACCGGGGGCAGCCCGCCCCCCGAAACGGAGATCTGCCAAGGAGCAAGGCGGGACGACCACCGTCAGTGGCACAGCCAAAGGGGGGCTCCCCCCGGCCCCCTCCCCTGCCGCCCACCCGCTTCAGCCGGGAGATCGGAGGGGGGGGTATCAGCAAAGCCCCCTCCTCGCTGGGGCACCTTCGGTTCGGCGCACACAGCTCCCACCGCCCCCCGGGGCTGCAGACCCCGGCTGGGATGCCCAAACATCGTGTTAATGAATAGCGAAGCAGCAGCGGTGAAGGACCTTGCTGGCACTGGCTTCCAGCTCCGCCGGAGCACGGTGCCAGGACACGGCACATCCCGAGCCTTTGCCGTTTCGTCCCCCAAGTCCAAGTTCCTGCCGTCGGGGACAGCTGAGGACTCTCAACACTCATTAACTTCTAACCATGGTTGTAGAAGGAAGTGGGAAATACAAACTCGGGAAGTTAGGAAAAAAAAAAAAAAAAAAAAAGACAGAAAGCAGATAAAAAGGGCCTCACGGGTGATGATCTCAGCCACCACTTTTGTAGACGGGCAGGATACTGGTGAGGTGAGCTGGGTGCACTCAGCCAGAGCCAGCTCCTGGGATTTCGGGTCAGCGTTTAGGGATCAGACACACAAAGGCACTTGGGGTGTGCCAAGAGGACTGGAGCTGGTCCCCAGGACAAACAGGGGGCTAACTGCCCGATTTCTTTAGTCGCCGCACATTCTCCTAATCCCTCCAACTAGACCTCTTGCACTGAACAACCCCGATCCCGATTCAGAGCCATCCTTGCGGCTTTAGGTGCGATACTTCTAGACGCGAGTCCGAGCACCTTGTTTATTTTGCACATGTGAGTTGGAGATAGCCCCGCTGCAACTGAAACAAATCCATCAATAAATTCCAAAGCCTGGGAGTGACCCATATTTCCTGATCCGGTATTTTCCACTTTCAAAGTCTCTTCAAGGCCAGGTTACGCCACACTTGGGTGCACAAGTCAAACAGCTCACGGCAAGTGCACGCCGCTCGCCTGCAGCCCAGGCTTGTTTCACGGGGGGCTTAGACCCAAAGCCCTGCACCCAAAAGAAATCCTCCGGAGACTGCACGACTGGAAAAGACCCTCCAGACACCGGGCCCTCGGGGGATACCGGCTGGCACTACCATGGCTAAGGGCAACACCGGAGCACGACAGAGTGAACCACCAAAGCTTTCTGCAGCCTCAGTAACACTCCGCCCTGAAAAAAATCGATTGCCTCAGATGCAGCAACTTCCTTGGCAGCTTTTAGTTTCATGTGGGGTATTAAAGGCACATGTTTACTTACTAGAAACCACAGCCTACAGCATATTTTTATTAAATCACTTGCAAGCACTAGCTAGCCCTGCTTAAAGATCAGAGATAAGCTGGCAGAGCCACACGCTGCTGAGGGCCGAAGTGGTCCCAGTCGGCGCTGCGCAACGCCCGTGCGGCAGGGATAATTCAGCAGGGCTTTTGCTGCCGCACGCCTCTGCCTACCGCGTTTCAACAGGTCGCTTTTCCCAGTCTAATCCGCTGCATTTTGGTTTTCTCCCGTGCTGCCCGGCCGCTGTGAGCTCCCTCTGCCCCATCCGAGGGTCCTTTCCTGCGCTCCGGCAAACCCACCCCTCAGACACGGCCCCTGCAAAAGGAGCTGGCGGGGGGGGTTGCTGGCAGCCTCCGCCACCGAACTCCGCGTCGCTTCGTCCTGGCGGACCCCCGCCCCGGGCGCTCGGTGCTTGCTGTTGCTGCTGCCTTTATTCCTGACTCATTTTATGACTTTGAGGCTGAGGGTTACAAGGCTCAACACACCCCTGGGGAGATACGGGTGCGTTCAGGGCAGAGGCAACGTGCTGGGAGGGTCGGGGTTTTGCTCTGCAATATCCCCCCTGCTTGGCAGGGGATGCTCGGTTTTGCAGGGTCAGCATCCGAGCGCGAGGGGCTGCAGGGAGACCCTCACAAACCAGAGCCGGACAGCAGCAGAAGGAAAGGCGAAATTAAACGGTGCCAGAGCCGAGGGAGGGGATGCCGAGCCCCTCTGCAGCCACCCAGCTTTGCGAGGACACCGACGCAACGGCCCAGGAGGGCCAACCCTCCGAAAATGGAAGTGAAAACTGGGGACGAGCGGGGCTTGGCCGCCCAGTGCCATGTTTGACTTTCGCTTTCATCGGGGAAAAAAAAAACACTCCTCCCGGAAGAGCGGCGGCCGCACGCAAACCTCCGCCAGCCTGCTCCGGGGAAGGGCTGCGCTCTCCCATCCCATCTTCGCCCCGTCCCCCTGCCACCCCCTCCTCGCCCCGCTCCTTCGTGCCCTCCTCCAAAGGGGCTTCGCGCCAGCCAGGCGCCCACGGAAAGGAGCAGCCCAAGCGTTCGGGCATTGGAAACCCAACCCCAGCCCTGCGTTCACGACCCCCTTTTTCGCAGCGGACGCGCGGCGCCCAGCACGGGGAAAGTCATCGGGCACCCGGCGGGGATGCCGATGTCCCGTCTCCGCTGCCTGCCACCGCTGGTGTTTGCGGCTTCTGCCCAGCAAAGCCCCGGCAGCAGAGCCCCCGGCGAGCGGGGAAGGGGACGGGGAGAGGCAGGAACGCCGGGGACGGAGCTGGGACCAGTGGGTTAGATGTCCTGGGCGATGCCTTGGGACAAGGAGGTCCCTGCTCGCAAGGAAAGCGCTTCCCCAGCAACTCCCCAAACTTGGGAGGGCGTAGGGTAAAAATAACGAACGAGCGTTTTATCGACACCCGTGCCGTCGGCAGGAGAAAACAAACAGCGATCCACCCAGCGCGCGTTCCATCTGCAAGGCACGCAATCGATAAAAACTCAGAGCGGGGCTCCGTCAGATTTATGGGCCGCGCTCGGAAAACACGCCATTGCCCGCCGGGGAGCCGAAACGCCGCCTTTGAGGCGGGTGACGGGGACGGTCGCCCGCCCGCGCCGCGGCCCCGGCCCCACAATGCCCCATTGTTCGG
This sequence comes from Astur gentilis, assembly GCF_929443795.1. NCBI lineage: Eukaryota > Metazoa > Chordata > Aves > Accipitriformes > Accipitridae > Astur > Astur gentilis. The sequence continues at coordinate 2,191,728 of NC_064885.1, read as the reverse complement.
CGCGGGCCGCGTGTGAAACCCCGGGGGAAAGCGTGTTTGCTTTGCCCGCTTGGACCCTCTTATCTTATCAGCGCCGCCGCCACAATAGGCCAGGTGTACTCACCATTTTACCGTCGGGCGAGAGCAAACCGTGGCCCGGGTCCAAGCTGGCCGGGGAGACCTGCTGCAGGACCGCCTGGCTGCTGGTGACCATGGCACCGCTGCCGTGGTGGCTGATGGTGCCGGAGGATGCCGCCTCTCCGCTTGCCGCCTGGCTGTACCGAACCCCTGCAAAACACCGCCAGGCGTTGGCATCACCCATGGGCACCCCAGCGAGAGTGCCCCGGCTGTGCCAACCCCCTCTGAAAGTGGTCCTGAAAAGGGGGAACCTCCCCCCCCCCCCCATCACCACCACCCCTCGCCGGCTCGCTCGGCACAAGGACGCAAACGGACGCGCGAGCCCCTAAACGACACCCTCGGACGATAAATGGGAGGGACAGCACCGAACGATATTTCCCTTCCTCCAGTGCCGCTTCCCAGCTTCTCCCCAAGCCCGGCTGCTGAAATTATTAGCAAGAAGTTTACGGTGAGGGATGCTGAGCACCCACTGGGGCCGCAGCCCCCACGCTGCCCGCGGGCCCCAATGCCGTGGGGCAGAAAGAGCTGCTCCCGAGGGAGCCCAACCCGGGCCGACAGCCTGGACACCCATCTGCACCCCTTCTGCTTTAATTTGCACAGTTTGCACCCATCGTGCAAATTCCTGCCACGTCCCCGTGGCTCTCGGACACCGGCCTGAGGGTCCTGAGCCGCCGGGGAGCAACTCTGCATCCTCCAGCTCTTCCCTCTGCGAGGCTCACCCGGCTCCTCGCAGCCCCCCGGCCAGCCCAGCGCTGCCCAGCTCTGAACAGCAACGGCTCTCGCTTTTTTCTCAGGCCCTTCTGCATCCGATTTCCCCCTCGACTTCCTCTCAACAAGTGTATGATTAACAGATTAGCGCAGGAAGACCGAGGGACCAGACACACACAAACCTCCAAGTCGGACCGCAGCCCACCAACCGCCGAGGAGGGAAACCTGGCTCGAGCACGGATCTTCTATATAAATATATTTAATTTGGCTAAAACACCCTGCACCGATAACCATATGATCAGCCATGTGTCATGGAAAGGCATCTACAGATCACAAATAATTAACTGAGGAAAACCCACGGGAAACAAAAGCGTCTTTTACGAGGCTGCCTCGACGACTACGGCAAAAAGCCATTTATTACGAGGAGTCCGGCACCGTGTTCCCGGCCAGGTTCACTGAACTGCGCTGGGATCGAAGCGGGGGACGGACGGACGGACAGCCCACAGCTCTCCTGGGAAAGAAAACCACAGTGGCAAAGGCCACCCTCCCAACCGAGACCACCAAGAGCATCGTCCGCCCGTGACCCCCGGCCACTGCACAGGGGTGTTGGGGATGGCCCCCCCAAAATGACCACCAGCCGGAGAGGTTCAGCTTGCGGAGGTTACCAGCGGCTTCTGGGCTGTCCTGGCACAGCACAGACACCCCCAGCTACAAAACCCACCCAGGTAAAGGATCTTCCTCCTGGGATTTTGGGATCTCCTTCTCCCAGGTGCCCAAGGGGAAGAGCTGACGCAGGCTGGCTCAGCGAAGGATGCTCTAAGGGCTACTCTAAAGATCTCTGAATCAGGGAAAAGGAAAGAAACGATAACTAGAGTTTGGGAGATCTCCACGAGCTCCAAAAGCATCTGCCAAAGCGCAGACGGCGACCTGCGCCCTCCACCAAAACCACGTCAAAGTCACTCTTCAATTCCCTGCGAATTTTCCCCATCAGCTGGTTAAACACATCCCACAGATAGGAATCTCCCCACGATGTCTGGTTCCTGATCATTTCCCAGCAAACCCCTTTTATCCCTGATAATAAAAGAATGTCCTCTGGCAGGTGGATATTTGCCGGTCCGAGTGGACGTCCCTGCCATGAACAGGGTAAACATTACTCAACCAGGGCACTGTCACACACATTCTTCCCTGCGGTCCCGGCCTCGTGCAGAGTGTGCTTCAGCCGCTGCCGGTCTGAGATCCTGCAGCGCTGGTTAAACAATGGGAGGGGAGATAAAATAAAGCCCTTTCTTCTGAGCGTGATCTTAAAGATAGACGAGGAGCACAGGCGGCTCCTATTGGAAAGAAAGTCAGAGTTTCCTGCTCAGTCGTCAATCTCTTTTGGGTTTGGTGAGGCTTTCAGTATGAAAAAAACCCACCAAACAACATTTTAATCCCCAAAATCAGGCTTTACCCAGCTGAGGATGCTTGTAACGTACGAGCCAAGACGCTCAGAATTATGAAGTTGTCTTTAAAAACAGACGAGATGTTAAAAGCTGATTTTTAAGCTTTTCCTTGCAATCCTAAGGACAAGACTATTGTTTGAGAAACAATAACCAACGCTGAGATTTTCAGATAGTCTGGTGACTGAGATTTTAGGTCTCTAGATAAAACCACTGAAGGCTCCGAGTCTTGATGAAGATTAACTCTCCCAAGGAGCGCGAGGTCGGGCTCCGGGGATGGCGGCAGCGCTGCCACCGTCCGGCCCCACAGAAGACCCCCCGCTCCTGCAGAGGCAGGGGCTGTGCTGGTGGGGGGGGTCCTGTGTCCCCAAAGCCTGTGGGCACCTGGGTCTGCCCAGAAACCGCTCGCTGGGCAGGGTAAATATCTTCTTCCACGGCTACCTTGCAGACCTTGAGGAAGCCACCAACTATCCTGGCTTGGGTTTTTCCCATTCCGAGAACGCGACGGGTATTATTGTTATTTGTATGCCCTCAAGGTTGGGTTGGATTTGGGCAGATTAGATAATTAATATTGGGAAACCACCACAAGGCATCATTGCTGTTGCTGTCACCACTGCTATAACAAAGAGACCTCCACAATGGTGGTGGGTACCTTTCCTCCGAGCTCCCCGTTCCCAGCGAACGCGGCGAGCTCCAGCCCAGCCTAGCCTAAAGCATCTCCCTGGGCAATAGCCGCTTCCAGGCTATCCCCAAGCACACCCAGCCACCTTGCTGCCCCCCCCCCCCCCCGCCCCCTTTCCCTGCTTTTGGGCTTTATCTCTTACAGGAGCAGGACCCCGTTCTGCACAACGCCAGGACGCGGCGTGCTGCCGCAGGGCAGGCAACCCCTGCTCCGGCTTTCCCGGCTCCCCGGCAAACCCTCGCCGGGATCTGCCATCGCAGGGAGTGCCAAGCCCCAGCAGCCAGCCGTGCCCCGGCAGCGCGACCGCTCACCCCCGCCGTGGGACCCCCCCATGAGACCCCACCAGCCGGCATGAATGCACGGGGACGGCTCCGGCGATTTACGCCAGGATATGAAGGTTTCCTCCCGGAGCGAGCCGGGGGGGTCTGTGGTCCAGGGCTTAAGAGCAGGGGCTCAGACGGCCACTGAAGCTTGATGCCACTGTTCTCCCGTCGCTCCGCGCCTCCGCAGCTGGAAGCAGCCCCCGTGCAAAGAGATTTATTCCTCCTCGACCTCTCCCCGCAGCCGCCCAAGAGCGGAGCCTGGATGGGGATCACCGGGAAGGGACCTGGCCGCGGAGCCTGCCCTCGTTAAGGCTCCTTTTTTTTTTTTTTTAACTGGAGCTACAGCCATAATATAAAAGTCTGTTTATGGGACCTGGCTATTGTGTGGCCCCTGAGCTGCACTGCCCGTGAAATGTTTTACTGCTTTCCCATGTTTCCAGACAAGCCGCGGGGTCCGGCTCCCAGAGCCTTAACCCTGTGTTTCAGCCGATGGGGACGGGCAGCGGGACGGCCCCCAGGACACAGGGGGGGGGGGGGGGGGGCCTGTGCACCCACAGCTTTCTGCAGCCAGCCCCCCCCCCCGGCTTCTCAGGGGTGCCAGACCCATTCTCCCGACCTGGCTTTTGGGGTGGGGAGAGCAATGGGAGGGTTTAGGGCAGCAATCCACATCTTTGCTATTTTCATCGCAGGGTTGTGTCATTTTCTAGGTACACATCAGCCTTGAGTCTAGTGAAGCAGCTTGGTTCTCCCCTGCTTTAAGTCATATTGTTATGATTAAATTGTACTTTTAAAAAAAAAAATAAAAAAAATCACTGTACTTTTAACTGTATTTCCCACGCTGCCACCACACGGCACATCCTGACCTCCTCCGGCAGCAGCGCCCGCCGCTCGCCCAGCACCAGGCTGCGGTTTTGCCTGGAGCTTCGCAAACATCCTGCAAATCGCCGGCAATGCCCAACCCCAAAACGGACCCGGCCACGCTATGCGCTTGGTCACCGATGACTCAGGCAGCGGCAGGGATTCGGCCCCGGCTCTGCCCGACCCACGGCGATGCAACCGCCGGCGTGGACCGGGAGCCCGGCAGCGGGGCGAGAAAGGCAAAGTGTCATTTTTGGGGTCGTGCTGGACTCGGCGATGCTGCACCTATTGACATCATGGAAGCAGCCGGGGCGGTGATGGGACCGTTTCACCCTCCCAAAGACGGGTCCAGGCAGCGCCGAGGGCAGCTCCGATTTTTGGGCTGCCACTCAAATTGTCCCTAAAGTGTTAATCTTGCTAAGTTACCGAGGTGCATAGTTTATATCCATTATAAACCTGTTTATGGGGACTGGACCCTCCCATTTCGCTGCTGTCATAAAGTTCTAATTACCCCCCATAAAACCGGGGAAAGCTCCTAACAGCGCACTGTACCTACCGAGCCCCACAATGCGCCCAACAGTAAAATATTATGACCGCTGGCACCGGGTCCTCGCTCAGAATCGGCACATACCCCAAGGAACAACACGTAGGATCCAGATATAAATTGAAGAACCTCTGGACTGCGGGTTTATTGACGGGCTCTTCTTTAAGAAAAAGTTAAAACACTTAAACTGCCCCTGGGGTTTAGGAAGAATCTCAGGGGTTGTACTGGGTTATTTTTATGTTTGTTATCTGCATCTATAGAGCTATCTAAAAATATATATAAATAATGCACTTTCATATCTATCTATCTATCTGCCTGTGTGTGTGTATATACATGATTGCTCAGATATCGCTCCGATACTGCAGCGTAGCTACTGCTGGACAGACGGATGGACGCCTCGACCACCTTTCGGTGCAGGACCCCCCGGGACGGGCTGGAGGCGATGCTGTGACCCCCGGCCGCCGGGACGGGGTTTTGCAGGGTCCGACGGACGCCGGCCGGCCCTTTGTATGCAGGGTGGGAGGCGGGGGGCGGCTGGCGAGCGGGGCGGTGCGTCACCTAATCTCATCAATGCGCTGATTGTCTTCAGGGCTCTTGAAGATAAAAATGGCATAAGCCAGAGTCTACGGCATGGCACCGAGATAAAGCCCCGAGTGACCTTCAAATCAAACAGGGAACCAAGATCGCTGATAATACCCCATAGGAAGGGAAAAGTCCAGAGTCTGAGAGAAGCCTCTGAGATAGATTGGCTTTAAGTATTTACCTCCAAATAGTTAAAAACTACAGCTTTAGGCTTGACAGATGGGTCCCCAAGAGGAGGCCGGGAGGATGTTTGACTTTTACAGCTCTTATCCCTGCCCGGCCGTCATTACGCCCTTTCGCAAGACCCCATCGACGTCCCGAGGAGCAGGCGGTCCCTCTTTGTCTGCGGGCACGGGAGGGATTTTGCAGCTGCCCCCGCGCCGCCAGCCCCATCGTTTCCTGACGGGGGATGTCACGGGGAGCGGGGGGGTGGGGGGACGGGGGCCGCGCAGGGGTGGGATGCGGGCAGCGTCCCAGCGCCGTCATTAAGCTGTTAAAGGCATTGAGGGCTCCGGCCGCCGCCACCGCCACGCGGTGCAAGGGCAGTTCAAATCCCAGCATGGCCAACCCCGGATGGGGTCAGCCAGGCAGCCCCGCCAGCGCTGCCCCGCACCCCGCTGAGGCGGCGGGTCCCCAAACATCTCTTGGAAGAGGTTTAAGCAGCGAGGGACCCGGCGACGGTTTTGGGAGCTGCAAGCCTGCCGGACCAGGCTTTGGCCCGAGCGACCCCGAAGCGATGGTGGCCGAGCTCCGCATCCTTGCCCGTCAGCCCCAAACCAGCCTCAGAACCTCACGGCGGTCCTCGCCGTGACCGTCTCCTCGGCAAGGCCGACGGATACGACCGCCGGCCGCCAACAAATTCCCGCGGCCGAGCCCTCCTGACCCCTCCGGAGGGGCCCTTCGCCGCGGCCATCACTCCTGCCCTGCTCAAAAGCCCCTCCGAATGGGCTGTCATCGGCCCTATAGCCGCGGCCGGCTCCTGCTGGCCACTGCTCCGACGGGAAAATAAAGGTTGGGGCTTAACGGCCCTCCAGCCCCGAGATAAATGCCCGCGGTTACTGTAATTGCCGTCCCCTAATAGAAGAAAACAAAGGCTCTCGTGGGGTGCCTGCATGCGCGCTGGCAGGATCGGGGCACATCAAAGGCAGCGGGGTTCGTTCAAAGCCCCGGCTTAATTGTCAATTAAGCATGCACGGGGAGGACAACGCCATGACAACGCGGGGCTGCATGCTGGTGGGGTATTGTAAAGCCCGCCGGCCGACACTGAAAACAGCTGATTTTGCTGACAATGTGCTTGTAGGGCACCTTGTAAGCAATCAGCCGGTGACAGGAGGGCAAACGTCCTCCCTGTCCCCCGCCATTGTGCGGGGCATTCCTGGGGCAGGGTCACATTTTGGTCACCGCCGGCCGGCCCTACGGGGAGAGCGGTACCCGAGAGCTGGGTCGGATGCTGCCTGTCCCTCCCGCGGCCGGGAGCTGGGTCGGATGCTGCGGACCCCCCCAGCCACCCCGGGGCTGGTGCGTCCCCCGGGTACCAATTTGGGGGCTGCCCTCGCTCGCTAACGCCCGAGGACCGACGTCCAGCCGTGGACTGGCACCGTCCCCGGCTCTCAGCCTCCTTTCCCCAGGCACCTTGCCCTTCCCGCAGGGACTCTCCGCCACACGGAGAGTTTCTTTTAATTTGCTTTTGTAACCAGCTGGGTGTGCGGAACGAGCCAGGCAGGGTCATTTCGAAGAGGCGGCTGGTTTTAACCTCCCCGGCCGGGCTGTGCCGGTGCCGGTGCCGTGGCCGAGGGGGGAACGTGGGGCGGTTGGGACGCAGCCCCCACGCCGACCCCCCGCCGCCGAGCGCCCGCTCCTGCCTGCCGGGGGCCGGCGCGTTGGCCGCAGAGGGCAGGTAAGGGGACAATGGGGATTGTTCTCCCAACAATGCCTCTCGCCCCACGCCACGCCACCCCCACCCGCCCCGATTAAGCCTTCCCCGGGCACGCAGCCCCCTCCCCAGCAGCGTTATCTCCCGCTTAAATCCGCCGGGAATTTTCGGCGGGTCTGCTCTCCCCAGCCGGCTCCTCGCTATGCACGACGGGGCCGGACGGCGGTGTGGAAAGGTGGAGGTTGGGGTGAGCCCTGCACCCCGCAAGCACTTTTCTTCAGCCACCTCCTTCTGCTCCAGCACGGGGACGGTGCAGCACCATGCACCCAGCCTGGGTCAGCTCCAGGACACGCTGCCACGTCTTCCTACGGGCTTTGCGGCATCGCCTGCGCATCCACACACACACACACACACCCCCCCCCGAAACCAGCGGGCTGCATCTCAAGGCCCCCAGCATCGATACGTCAGGCGCGGAGCAGGGCGGGCACAGCCTTCCCCTGCCCAGCCCAGCCCACACGGGGACTCCGGTGAATGAAACCAACCAAGCAAACGCCAATTTATCCTCAGCAGGATGGAAACCCAGCCCCTGCCGTGTGGCTCGGCAGGCCTTAACACCGCAGCGACAGCGCTCGCTCTTCTCCCCACCGCCATCCCACCTCGATGCTGCAGCAGGGACCAGGCTGACCATCTTTCCCCCCACCACCACCCCGAAAAGCTTCCCAGGCACGACCCCCAGGGCTCAGCACCCCTTTCTGCGGCAGAAACGGGAGCCAGCGCTGCAACCGCTCCGCCGCCGCTGCCGCCCGAGCATCCTCGGCGAGGGGCTTACCTGGCATTTTGCTGGGTGGCGAGGCGCTGGGCTGGTTGTGGTGAGGGGAACCGTGGGACAGCAGCAGGTTCATGCTGTGCGGGGGCTGGCCCGAGCTGTAGGCGTCCATGGCCAACTTCTGGCGGAAAGCCTCCTCCTTCCGCCGGTTGGCAAACCAGTTGTAGACGCGGACCTCCGTCACCAGGTTGGAGCCGAGCCCGTGCGCCTTGGAGGGAGACACCCCTCGCTGCAGACACTCGGCCCTGTGCGTGCAAGGGGACACGTTGGAACAAGGGTGCTGGGGGCGGGGGGGCTCTGCCAGCGCCACCGGGCAGGCGGCCTCGGGAGGACAGGTGAATCTGGGGACGTTTAAGCCCTTCCTAAAAGCCCGCCTGCTCTTTCCAACTACATCTGTGCTGTAAAAGCCATCCCCCCTCCCTCTGATATTGCTGTAACGCTGCAGCATCCCAGCGGCATCCCTGTAGCATCCCCACAGCATCCCTGTGGCATCCTTGCAACGTTCCCGTGGCATCCCTGCAACATCCCCGTGGCATCCCTGCAACATCCCCGCCCCAGCGCGGAGCTCGCTCGGCCCTGGATGACATCCAGGTTGGGAAAACAAGGCAAGAATTGGCCAGGCAGCTCAGCAAAGCCTTGCCAAGAGCCGGCGGCCAGGGCTGCGGGTCGGGAGCCCAGCATCGCACGCAGTTTTTGGAAGAAAGGCTGCGGGGCGGGCGAGGAGGCGGCGGGCGGCACGGGACAGCCTTTACCTGTTGCACTCCTCCACCAGAGCCTCACGCTCCTCCTTGCTGGGGTTCTTTTGGCGGTCGTAGGCTTGGTACAAGATTTGCTGGGAGGCCGGCCCCCACTTGAACCGATTGCGACGCATCTTCTTGCTGGGGGTTTCGGAGCAGGCGTCGTCGAGCTGGGCGGCCCCCTGGTTCTGCTGATTGAACTCTGGAAAGAGAAACAGCAGCTGATCCTGACTGCTTTTGTCTGTCATATTTCCACAACCCTGGACTGTCTGGTTGAATTCTGAAAGAGAAAGGAGCAGACGTGAGCTGGCCTATAGCCGCCGCTCGGAGTCACCGTCCCGCGCGGAGGCGGCCCGCCCCCCCCCCCCCCCTCCCATGTCCCCTCCCAAAAGAACCCCAAACCCACGGCCCCGGCACGCTTTGGAGCAAGCCGGGTGCTCCCCACCACCCACCCCAGGGAAGCCTTGCACGCCAGCGAGGGAGTTATTGCCATCCCTCGGGAACGGCGTTTCACGGGGAGGCACGTGCATATCCGCGGGCAGGGTCTCTGCCAGCGTGCGCTTGTTTCGGGAGGATTTTTGCAAGCCGGGAGCCAGGCAGGAGGACTGCAAAGCCCCGCGCAAGGTTGCCTCTCCCTGCTCGCCCAGAGCTCCCCTCCGGCTCCCGCTCCCGTCCCAGCAGGCAGGCACCAGAGGTGACCTTCCCCGGCGTCCCGCCTCGGACCCGGCGCTTGTCACAGCGGCAGTTAAAGGGAGATTAATGGGAGGGTTTTATTATTCTCAGTTTTGCGGGAGAATTCTCCCTCTTTTTATAATGGCTTTTCCCCCCCGCGACGAGGGGGAAACGCAGGGCAAGGCTGGAGCAGGCTCTGTTTGCTCTAACGTCTCGAGGTGTGTTTTCAAAGCAATGGTATTTGGTGCTAAACTCTCTTCTGCACTTCCCATCCGCTAGATATTGCATCCTTCTGGAGGAGGGGGGCAGAGCCCTTTTAAGGGGGGGTGTCAGTGCCCCAACCTGTTGCTTGCCGAAAAACGGGGCTGCTTCGGAGCAAGGGTCGGTGGGAGAGGTGCACAAAAGCAAGAGTCTGTGTACTTGGTCAAAATCACCTGCCTTTTAATAGCACGGACTGCCCCGGGACCATGCTACAAGCAGGAGCAACTTGCAGATTTTTTTTCTTTTCTCTCTCTTTACTTTTTTTGCAAGTAGTTGCAGAAAACGAGCAGTCTTGAGAAACAGAGAGGAAAAGGGGGCAGAGGTGGGAAAGGCATCTAATTGTGTGTAATCATTAATTGCTTTCCCAGCTCTAATGAATATAAACATACAGAAACTTGGCTGCGTAGATGGGCCTGGGGGGGACTCGCACAGCATTCCTCTGACCAAGAGGAGCTCTCACCCAGTTTTCCCGCGCCTTAAATTCATTTTACTTGTAAAACCGTTTCGAGGAAGATGCCGGGCAGCCTGGGTCTGGGGGACTCTGCGAGGGAAGAGGGCAGGGGGCCTGCTCCTCGTCCTCCGCCGGACATCCCGGGTACCCGCAGGCAGGAGGGGGATGCGGGGACCCCCTCTCCCCCACGGCACTCCCCCCAACCCCGACCCTGGCGAGCCCCGAAAGGCGAGCGCTGGCGCGGGTACTTACGCCGGAGGATCTCCCGCTGCTTGCGGACGTACCACGTGTAGAGGGCGGCTCTCTTCTGCGTCTTCATGGGGGTGCCCTTGTTGAGGTGCTGGGAGAGGTGCGACTGGTTGAGGCCGGTGACGTCCACCACCTCCCGCTGCGGGATGTTGTGCTGCTGCATGTACCCCTTGATCATCTTCGCCGCCCGCCACGGGTCCTCGCTGGAGGGGAGGGGAAACGAAGGGTTAATCTCTCCTGGCATGGGAAAAGCACCCCGCTATTTGCTTCTTGCCACGGTGGAAACCCATTATTATTACTCTGAAACCTGTTTCAGAAGGGCACAAGATCCCCTGAGCTTACGTCTTTCCCCAGCTGCCATCCTGGCCCCCCAAAACAGCCCCGTCCTGCCCCTGGGAGGCAAGGGCTTGGCAGGATGGGGGCTCACGGCGTGCCACCGCCACCCCGGGGATGCCCACCAGGCTGTTTGCCCAGGCAGGGAGAAGTAAAGAGGATGCCGGTGTCCTGACGGGACACATCGAGGTCTCATTAATGTTGGTAAAGCCCCTCCAGATCCTTCAAGGAGAAATTCAGTCTATTCTATTCTATTCTAAACACAGCCCATCCATTAACTGCTGCCGTTACGTTCACTGCAATTTCTCCCTTTGAAGACACGCGCGCACAACAATGGGATACACAAACACACACGTACGTGTGGATAGGGGAAGCCCCTATGGATATTTCTCCGAAGAAAGAGAAAACTCTCATGTGGAGGTGCCGAGGATGCTTTTCCTGCCCCTGCTCCCAGGCGCGGTACCCACACTGTGCCCCATGCCCCCGGGCTTGCTGCTGGCTGGCGGGGACCCCCACATGGCCCCCGAATCCCACCCACCCCGCTTGCTGCTTCATCTTCTCCTTTCCATTCCCGCAGGGATAATTATCCAAAAATCACAATATTCTTTTAAAAGAGAACCTATTTCCACGCTCCCACAACAGCGAAGCGCACACGCGGGCCATACGCAGAAGGCTGAGAAGCGAAGGTCAAACCCAGGCAAGTTTCTGAACGGAAAACCAAAACCAGCTCCCCCACAATAATTTTAAGTCATTCTCGAATATTTTTCAACACTTGAATTCGGGTGCTGCAGGATCCAGGTGTAAAATAACTGTTTCCTAAATCTGCATTGCTTTGGTGTCCTTGGGGTAGCTGACACCAATCTAGGGAACAAATAAAGTTGCAGCCAAAAATCAAAACGCTGTCTGCGTTCTTCAGCTCTAACGAAAGCAAACCGCGACGGCAGGGGAACAGGCCAACACGCTTTCGCTGTACTCAAGACCCCTGGGCTCATTCTGCACTATGGGAGGACGCTGGACGAAAAGGAAGTGCTTCAACGCTGAAAAATCGGTGTGGAGCCTGAACCTGGTCACAGTCATGCACTCAAATAATGCAATACTCTAACGCTGCACTTGGAATAACCGTCCGACTGCTTTCCCAATTCATTACTTATTTTGGATCCTTCAACTTGTCAAAGGGGAAAAAAAAAAACCCCAGCCAACCAACAATTAGATTTCTTACTTTTTGTCCCGAATACAGCGTGAAAACAAAGCTGGTTGGATCCAAAGCAAAAGCACCCGACCAGGGCCAGCCCGCTGACGGCGGCGGGGGCTTTGTCAGACCCCGGGAAGGAGGGCACGGAGCCTTCCTAAAGACACTGTCCCTGTGCCAAATCCTGCATCCTCCGGGCAGGGGAAGCCCACCGTATATATGGCGTCCTCTCTCCGGCGATGGGCGCACGGCACCGCGGACCTGCGGAGCTGTACGTACGCACGGGCACGCGGAGACGCTGACTCCGTTTTTCCCAACGGCCCGGACCCCAGACTGGGTTAAGCCACGATGCAAACAGAAAAGCCGTCTCCTGCCCCCAAAACTCATGGCCACGGGGCTCAGCGGCCCCCGCAGCGAACGTGGGTGCCGACAGCAGGCGGGGGCACTTCTCGGCCGGTGGGCACCAGGAGCGGGGATGGCCGCGGCACACGGGGTCTCGCGGTTCTCGGGTCTTCGCGCTGCCCCAGGAGAAGGTGGGAACCGACGAGAAGGATGCGAAGAAAACGTCCTTCCACCGCAGCTCTCCTCCGCACGCTCCTTCCCGGCGAAGCAGGGCAAAGCCCGCCGGCCGCCGTGCCTCTCGCCGTGCGCGAGCCGAGGGGCTCAGGCGGACTTTTGTCACGAGCGGTTCGTATCACCTAACTGATCCCACTAATTACTGATTAATAATAAGTTAATGGAACAGAGCTCATTATCATTTCTAATAGCAGTTTGGTTCACAACTGAGCCAAGGGCATAGTCTTCCCAGAGTTAAATCGCAAGCCAGTGCAACAGAGCACACTTGTATAATGTCAAACAAGTGACTCGGGGGTTACAAATGTGATTTCTGAATTTAAATAAAATTTGGCAGCGTTTTGGCTGGAAAAAATATGTGAGAATCAGGAAAAAAGTCGCCGAGTTTCCCTCCATTTTATTATTTTAAGAAAGGCTTCACTTTGATATTTGCAGCGTGTTTCACACTTACACATTTCAAAACAATTACTTGGCTCTTAATTTCTGAGCAGTGATATTTCTTTACCAGTCAACTTGACCATATTCAAAAGGGTTAAACAACCTGAAGCCAAACCCAAACATTTTGTTTCAACTTGACCCAAAATGAAACCTTTGAGTGTTTGGCCTTTTTTTTTTTTTTTTTTTCTTTTTTGGTTAACCTAAAAAGCCACAGAGGAAAACCTTTTGATTCAACACAAGCTCTTTTTTTTTTTTTTGGTTCTGTCACCAAAATGAAAAAAATCCATTAATTGTCCAATCTACACCGGGGCTTTACATGAAAAAAAAAAAACAACACACCCAACCCAACCCAGGAGTGCCTTGTAATACTGGAAAATCAGTTTATAGCCCCGGCTCCGCGGTCCTTCTCCACCAAAATTAAGGAAAGGTGGTTTTTTCTCGCACAAACTTAACCCCGATGAAGCCCGGCCGCCAATGCTGACCGAGAAAGAGGCATTTCCCACCCCAGCCTCACGCGCAGGTGGGGGGGCAAAGCCTGTCCCTCTCCCCAGGGATCCCCGGACCCGCTCACCCCCTTTGTCAGCCTTGAAAACAGGTAAATACACTCCACATCCTCGGCGAAATATGCCAAGAATTTATACAGATGGATTATAAACCCGGCTCCCTACAGAAACGATCTATCTAATCTGCATCTCCCTGTGCACACAGGGAATCTGCATGGGGAGGTGTGCTGCGCCCGCTGCTCCCCACACCTTTCGGAGCGGCTTTGGGGCATCTCCGACCGGATGGCTTTCCCGCGGTCCCCAGGCCCACGGGATCTGGGTGCTCCCTGGGACCTATTATTTGCCGGAGCGGGGTCTGGGTGAGCCCCGGCGGTTGGGACGCAGGGGCAGGGAGGGAGTCGCAGGGCGTCTCGCCCCGGAGTCGGGCTCTTCGTGCCGCCGGCACCCCTCCGGCCGGGCTCTGCGAGAAAACATCGTGCCAGCGTCGGGGCCAGCCGGCCCTCTCCCACCCGCATCGGCCGGAGCCCTTTGGGTACCACGAGCCGCTCGGGGCGAACGGTGCCGTGGAGCGCGGCACCGCGACGGGCAACTCGCACCCACCGCTGCGGGTGGGCAGCCGAGCCTGCGCCGCAGTCCCAAAAGGAGCCTGTGGGGCTGAGCACCCACAGGGATGCGGGAATAGCCCGAGCCGGCCCTGGGGTCAGGGCGCTGACGCCGGGGGAGCCGGGAGCAGAGGGGGTTTAGCCCCCGTGCGTGGCTGCAATAAATGGTTCCCGACTCCCTCTCCAAGTACAAAGGCCTCTCTTAGAGCAAACACGAGCCCTTTGCAAAGGCTCCTCAGGGACATGTGCCTGCTCTTGTTTGCACCAAAGGCAAACTTTGCACGGAAACGCCTGTGGGAGCGTGGCGATTCTGGGGCTGAGCCTTCTCTGCACCCCCACCGCCACCCCGGGCACCCCCGGGGACGGGCGCAGCCAGCAAGAGGGGAGGACTGGGGACCCGCAGGAGCACCCGGAGGTGCAGGGCACGGTGCTTTGCAGGAGGGGCAGGAACCCAGCGGAAAAGGCCTGCCGTGATTTCTCCCTCGCCCGGAGCCTCTTCAGCACCCAACGCGTCCCAGCCGAGCCCCTTGGCAGGCGTGGGCGCCACCGCCCAGCCCCAGCCCCAAAAAGGCACCCTCTGCCCTGCCGGTACGCGGGACAGAGCCGGAGCCGAGCTCTGCGCACACCGACCGTGGCGGCGTTCCCATCGCCAGCCGGGGCCCTGGCACGCCGCTGCCGAAGCACCGGGGCTGTTAGGGGGCAAAAACTGGGGCTGCCCCCGGGTTCTGCGGCTTGGCAGAGAGGGTACGGGCACGCACGGAGGGGCTGCGCCCAGCGGGCAGGATCAGTGCCGCGCTCAGCGTGCCGCTGGGTCACCGAGACGGGTACAAAAACTGCAGTGCAAAGCGGCCTGGAAGACGGGGGGGGGGGGGGGGGGGGACGGGACACACACACACAGAGGTGCCCCCGCCGCCCGCAGAGCCGTTCCCGCGGGGTTCCCCACCCGGTTGCGCTGTCGGGGGAACCACCGTCACCCCGGGCTGCGGGAGAACCGGCGGCTGCCCCTGTCCCGGGCTACGGAGGGGACCCCATGTGTGTGTGTGTGTGTGTCCCCCCCCCGCCCGACGGGCCCGGGGCAGGCTGTCCCCGCCGAGCCCGGGGCTGCTCCGCCGAGCCCCGACGGCGGCTCCGCTACCGGCAGCGCGGCACGGCCGGGACCGGCTCGGCTCGGCCCGGAGCCGCATCCAGCCCGTCGCCGTCGGGGGTTTCCTCCTTTCTCCCCCCCCCCCCCCCCATCACCGGCCGCTTTTACAACCTCGGCAATGAGTAACCCGCCGCTCCGCTCGCCCTAATCGCGGCCCTTTGTGTATCTTTCTGTTGATGATTTATAGAAATAAATTAATAACACCCCGGGCTCCACGTGTTACAGTTTATGTTTTATCTCCCGGTACGGAGGGAGCCACCGGCCGGTCCGAGCTGCCACCGTCCCGGTACCCCCGGCCCCGGAATCCCGGTGGCCGCCACCGGCGCTAACGGCGGGGCAGGCAGGGGGCACCGGGTGGGACGGAGCCGTCGGGCCGAGCGCCTTGCTGGGGGCGGGGGGGGAGACACGGGCCACGGAACGGGACGGGACCCCCATCGCGGTGCCGGTACCTGATCATCCTCTCCACCTCGGCCCGCTGCTCCATGGCCTCCTCGGTGTTGAGCGCCTGCAGCTCTCGGAGGATGAGCGGCGTGTCGAAATCGTCGCCGTCCTCCGAGCCCTCGTCGCCGGAGAGCTTGCCCTTGCCGTGCCCGTTGGCCAACGCCGGGAAGGCGGCCTT
Source organism: Astur gentilis (assembly GCF_929443795.1). Taxonomy (NCBI): domain Eukaryota; kingdom Metazoa; phylum Chordata; class Aves; order Accipitriformes; family Accipitridae; genus Astur; species Astur gentilis. Next base: position 2,176,005 of record NC_064885.1, on the reverse strand, counting down.
ACCGTCGGGCGGCGGTCCCCCGGGGGAGAGCGGCAGGCTCTCCAACTTGACGCCGAAACCGGCGGCGGGCACCATGTCCTCCAGGGCGCGGATCAAGCCTTCTTTAGTGGCTCCGGAGCTGAGCAAAGCGCCCAGGAGCTCCCGTTGCAGGGCGCTCAGCTGGGACACCATCCTCCCCGGGGGGCCGGCGGAGAGCCCCGCCGCTCGCCCCGCGCCTCCCGCCCGCCCGCCCTGCCGCTCCGCTCCGCCCCGGCCGGCGGGCTGCTGCGGGCCGCCCTTTACCGAGACATGACCGCCATCATTAGGAAATATACACCTTATGCAAATCAGCACCGGCTTAGGCCTCTCCTCCGGCCGCCGCCCGGGTCTCCGCGCCCCCGGCCCGGCCCAGCGAAGGGCGGACTTTGCCCGCGGTCGCCGGGACGCCCCGGAGGGACGGGACGGGACGGGACGGGACGGCTCTACCGAGAGCCGGAGGGAGCCCCGGCTGCCGTCGGGGCGGGGGACGCACACACACGCACACACACACACACACGACACCCTCGGTCCCGGGCTGGGGACGCGCTCACCCCTCCGCCGCCGCGGGCACCCCCCCGTCCTGCGTCCCCCCGACAGCCCCGGGCACCCCTCTGCCCACCCACCCACCCTCCCGCCGTGGTGGGTTTAGCTCCCTCGGGGACCGTGCCCCTCGCTGAAAGTGGGCCGAGGTGAGAAAACTCCTCGTGGGGGGCAGTTTTCGCATCCCCCACCCAGCCCCGGCACGGAGCGGGTACAGGCTGCCAGGCTCCAGCCTCCCCCCCCGGGAGAGCGGTCACAGTGAGGGGCTCGGCCCCCGCTGCGGGGCAGCTTCGGGGACGGGCTCGCCGCAACTTAGCCGTGCGCGGTGCGGAAGGACCGTCGGCACGTCGGCGAAGGGGACACGAAGCCCCCGTTGAACCTTGGCAGCCCGCAGGGGTGGGAGCGGGGAACGGGGTTGGAAGCGAGCGGGAGAAGAGATCCGAGCAGGGCTCTGGGATCGGAACAAAACCTGCTATTCCTAACGCCATAAACGCACCGAATCCCAAAGATTCCCAATGAATTCACTTAAATCAAAGCAGGCGCGAATACAAGAGGCACCACCACACCCAGAGCGCAAGGCAGAGGGGCCGGGGACCCTGTGGGGGAAGGCAGGGCCGGTGTCCAAAATCTCTGGTCACGAGCCCCCCAACCTCCCAAGCGCTTTCAGTTTGGTAGCCCAGTCCTCTGCCGCTTTTGACTGGCACCCAGACGTCAGCCCTGGCAAAGGACAATACCACTAAACCCAGCATTTCCAGTCCAGATTCGCACTTGTACAGGGTACCCGGTTGTAGCTGCCTGCCCATCTCAAAAAGCCCCCCGATAAATCCTGCCGGCCGCCAGCACCCGTGGCAGACCCCAAGCGCTTTACAGCGCGGCCCCAGAGCCCCACGGGGGCCCGGCTTTGGGCCTTTGCCGCTGCTAGCCATGGGTGTCCCCCCCCCAGCAAAACACTCTGGGGAGCTGGCAGCGGTTTGGCTTCCAGCAGAACCAGGCAGAGCGAAGGGAAAAATCCCACAGCTTGCCTGGGAACAGCCTGCGCCCACTGCGCGAGAGCGAACGTGTCGGGAGCCGCGCAGATTGAACGTTGCTGCCGAGTCAGATGAAACCATTCCCGCTCCGTGGAGCGGCGCAGGAGCGGGCCGGGACGGCAGCACAGGACCCTCGGAGCTCCCCTGCCCTTCGAGGGATGGGGAGCAGAGCCACGGCTGGGGGTCAAGGGTATCCCAAAGGGAACAGGAACCCTCTCTGCGTGCTCGGGAGGGAGTTTGTGGATGAGCGCGCGATGGCCGTGCAGGGTTTTTCACGGGCACGGTGCAGGCTGAGCCCAACCTGTGGAAGAGAGGACTGAAAAATCCTCAAAAGCCCCCTCCTGGCTCCCAGCCCGGCCGAGCATCTTCCCCGGCTCTGCTCCCGCACTCTCAGGGCTGCACAGCCGGGGAGGCGCAGGCAGCTCCCTCGCACCCATCCTGCACCGGACAAGCCCTTGCTCTGCTGCACTTGCAGCGAGCCCGGGGGTGGGGGGGGGGGGGGGTCCCAGGCTCTGCCGTGCCCGGCACCGGTGGGTTGGTCCTCTCCCGATGCCAGCCCTGCTCAGGTCCGCTCCGACAGAGTTCAGCACCCAAATGTCTATGGAGTGCAGGGACCAGGCTGCTGGGTGAGCGTCCCCCCATCCACGTGCCCGGCTTTCCCACCTGCGAGGGCAAGCGAGCCGGTTCGTGCCCACCGGGTCCCTCGCACCCATAGGTGCCCCCATCCTTCACACCGCGGCAGGTCTCTGATGACCCCGAAGCTCCCCTGATCCCAGGTGCCGGGGGGGGGGGGGGGGGGATGCCAAACCACCCGCCCGCCTTTGGGGCCGGGGGACCACGCAGAGCCGCTGCCATCCCTGAGCAACAGCCCACCGCCACCAGGACGTGGGCGTTACACCCGCTGTGCCCCCCGGGCTGTCCTCCCACAGCTGCCCCCTTCGCAAGCTCTTGCCCAGGGCAAAACTTTTGGGAGGCTCCGCAGGTGTCGGGCTGAGCACCCAGACCCCCCTGGCACGGGCTGCGCCCGCCTGCGGGTACCCCCCACTCTGCCGCCGGCCTGGGAACAGCCTGGCTCTTGCTCCGAGAAGGTCCCCTCTCCCTTTCAAGTGGGCTGGTGAGCTTTGGTCTTTGCACAGGCTTCATGGCATCGCATGATAATAATGTTCTGTCACAGTGGGTGACCCGAACCTTGTCCTGTTTCCACACATTTGGAGGCACCTGGCTAATGAAGTGGATATCGTTTTCTGGTCCATCTCTCTCACCCTATTGCTCTTCCCCCTTCCTCCACGCCCAGCTCCTCCGAGCGGTGTCAGGAGCCTCACTGCAATCAGCCTTTTCCCATCGTTGTCCGGCACAGCTCATTAACTCTTCTCAGCAGAAGAGCGTGGTCATTACGGCTCGGGGGGCCGATGGGTGCCCCGCGGGGCTGGGAGCGCATAGTTTCCCAGCCGGGGGAAGGCACCGGCCCCGTGTGAGCATCAGCCCGAGCTTTCACCAGGAGGTGACCGCGGCTGGGAACGCAGGATGGCTGCACAGGGTTGTGTTTTTTTTAAGCTGAACGCCCTCTGCCCCCCCAGCCCTCCAAAGCCACCCCATTTGCAGCCGGCCCACGCCTGTCGCGGGAGGGTCTGGGTGCCCGGCGCTGGCCACCGGCTCCCATGGCCGGAGGCGGCCTCGCCTCCCGCTGCCCCATCGCTCACGGCACCCGAAAGGCTCCCTGCTACCGAACTAGAAGCCCATCCCCTCACAATCACCGCAAGGGAATAACCGTCCCGGCGCGATTGCCTCGGCCAGGCAATCCCTCGCCTGCAGCCGCAGCCTCCTCCATCACCCACGGAGGGACCGGCAGCATTTGCCCCAAGCACGGGCAGCAGCTCCCGCCCGGGCAACGAAGCGGCCGGTGCTAGCCACCATGGCTAGCCCCACTGGGGTCAGGCACGGGCAAGGCTGCGGCACGGGGGACTTTGCTCCTGGCACCGCGCGGCTGCGTTTCAGGCAGAGGAAGCCTTTGGGCAGGCAAGGGCACCTGCCCGGGCACCCCCCGTGTCCCCATCGGGGCAGCCTCGCGCCCACCCTCACCCAGGACAGCGTGGGGACCCGGGAGCCACGGGACCTGGGGACCCGGGGGGATTTCTCCCACGAGCTGCCACGGCGGGCCAGGCAGGCACAGCACCGTGATTCGTGCAGCGCCAGGGGATTTCTGCCACCGACGCGCTTACACGTTTCATATATGCCTCTCATTTTTTTTTTCTTACAGTTTCATTTAACGCCTGAGCGCGTGCAGACACACCACCTCTGACCTCGCGGGCAGTGGGCAAGAGAGTTCCCACCAAAACAGGGCCATTAAATCCCCGCGCTGATATTTTTTCTCCTCTGCCCCCACTTGTGCCAAGATTTTTGCATTCCCTGTCTGCCTCTGCCTCTCCCACACTGAGGTGAGGTAATGTTCTGAGGCCTTCCCCCATCCCCACCTTTATTAAATATGACCCGCGGTTGATCCCCGCGCAGGGCGAAGGGAAGCTGTGGTTTGGGGAGGGATCAGACATGAAAGGGAGAGCTGCCTGCCCCGCACGGGTCTCACTCAGCAGGGCCCCGGCGAGCCCTCCGCGCCCCGGCAACCCCAATATTTGCAGCCCTCCAACGTGGCAGAGGTGGCGGGGACGGTGGCACGGATGCCGCTTTCACCCTCCGAGGGCAGCTGGGTTTGTTGGCGCTTTGGTTTGGCACGTAAATGCTCTCGCTCCTCGTCTTCTCCCTCCCGGATGATGGACAGAGCCGTGGCTCCCCTCCTGTCGAGTTTTTGGGATGGGGACTCAGTTGTAGGGGTCTGGTGCCCCAGCTCCGGGCTGAGCCCTACTGTCCCTGTCCCCCAGCCGCGGCCACCAGCTGCCACCTGCGGTCCCCAGCACAGAGACCCCACCGGCACCAACGGCCCACGGACAGCCTCGGCGCCAGCCGTGCCACGCGTCCCGCTCGGCACGAGGCCGGGTCTGGCAGGGGGTCCCGGGGAAGGGGCTCGCCCAAAGGGTGAAGAAAAGAAATGACTTTTCTTCCACCCACGTGCCCCCGGCTCTGAGCGCAGTGAGTCCGGGGCGAACCTGGCCTTGGCAGGCAGACGGGGTGAACCGGAGTGCCGCAGGGGAAAAGATGCTCCCAGGCTGCTCAGGTGCCGAATTTCTCCCCATCTGGTTTCCACCACGGTCTTGTCTCACCCGCCAGGAGCACCCGGGAAGGGCCGGGGCCCCGGGTGGGCTTTGCCGGCAACGCTTCTCCCAGCCCACAGCTCCCAGTTTTTCAGCAGAGCATCGGCACCGGGGACGTAACGGGGAACCCCGCCGCGTTGCCCTTCCCTCTGCGGCAGCCGTGTGGGTGCACCCATGCTGGGGACATCCATCGCCCTGGTTCCATCACCCGGAGCCGGGCAGGAATTTGGGCACCCGGAGCCCCGGATGGAGGGGAGACGAGGCAGGAGCCGGGGACGGCACGGCAGGAGCGAGACGGGAGCGCGGGTGCTTGCTGGGAGCTGCCGGGGGGCTGCTGGGACGGGACGGAGGGGTGGGCGGGAGGACACCCGGCAGCGGCGTTTGTCTGTCACTCTGATAATTAATGCTTCTCCCTTACACTTTGCAAATAACTCACGACTCTCTTTGTCTGGTGATAAATGGCCCCTTTGAAGTTCTCCTTTCTCAAAAGCAAAGCAAAGAAACACTTTCATAATCCGACTTCACCCCCCTGTCCTTTGCCGAGGCTCTGCTGCTCTGGGAGGGGAGGGGGGGCACAGGGTGCTGGCAGCCCCTCGCCCGCAGGCGGGACCCCTCCGGGGCTGCTCGGCATCCCCTTGCTCTGAGGGGGGGGACAGGCAGCGGGGCTCAGCACCGCCTCGGCACGTTCCCCTGCCCGTGGCAGCCTGCCCTTCTGTGCTGGTGGCTCGGCCACCGTGTCCCCTCCCCGGCAGCATGCTCCCAGCCCTCCGTGGGACCCTCTAAAACCCCGAACCCCTCATTTTCGGATCCTGGGGGCTTCCCTCAACCTCCCCAAGCCCTGAGCCAGAGGCGAGCGCCGCAGCTGGGTGACCATGGGGGAAGCAGGGACCCGCCGTGGGGGGTGTTCAGGGGTAGGGGGGTGCGAACGTGACCCAGCACCCACTGGGAGCCACATGCGCGTCCCCCCGCGGCTCCCAGCCCACGCTCGGGTTCTGCATCGCTGCCACAGCAAAACAAGTTCTGCTGGGCTATAAAAAGGCCCTGGGAGGGGGACAGGCTGGAAGCCGCGCAGCCGGAATCCATGCCAGAGCTCTTGCAGTTGCCACCGGCTTACATGTCAGGGCAAACAATGCTATCTGCCCAGGAATCGCGGCACAACGAACACCACAACAGCGGCCCAAACCCCAAACACGGGGTCACGGGGCAGAGCTCGCCAGCCAGCGGCTCCCCGAGAGGAGCCGGGCTGCCCCACCGCACGCGGAGTCCGTCCCGCACGCGGCCGTGCCAAACGGCAGAGCGTGGCACCGGCACCGGCACGGCTTCTCCCAGTTCACCCAGTTCCCAAGACCCCGGCCCCGAGCGGTGCCGGGCAGGGAGGCAGGGGCAGCCTCGCCAGCCGCCGTCTCCCCACGCGGGGCAAATATTTTGCAGATGCCATTCTGCTTTACCAAGCAGCCGCGTGTCCTCTGACTTTTTATTAATTTTGAGACAAAGAGGAGGTGAAGCGAGCTGGAACCAGCATAGGAGGTGGGGTTGTTTTCTGGGAAAACAAAAGCAGCGTGGCAGCGTGCCACGGCCCAGGAGATGCTCGGGGCTGGAGGAGCTCCGCGCCGACTGGGTCCCGTCCCCGGCGGCGGTTTCGGTATGAGCCCCGGCTGCACTGCAGGGACCCCCCCCGGCCTGGGTACCCTAATCCAAACCCCGGCCAGCCGCACCATCCCGCGTCTCGCCCCACGCTTATGGGTCCCCATCGGTCACCGGCTTCGTGCAAGGACGGCGGCACCGGCTGCGCACCGGCCGGGGGGGGGGGGGGGGGGGGGTCACCGCTGGCAGCTCCCCAGGCTGAGGGCGAGAGCTGCCGTCGTGGAAAAAAAGAAAAATAAACCCCAACTCCCCGTAGGCAGTGCAGTCGGGTGCAGGAAACCTCCGAAGTTTGCAAATGGCTTCACACCTGCGGCAAGGGCTCCCCGTGGGCACGGCTGCGCCGGCCGAGCGCACCCCAGCCTCTGCTGCAGGTGGGACCCCCACCCCAAACGCCTTTCTCCACTGGGTGCCCTCCCTGGGAGGGTCCGGCCCCAGCCCCCAGCGGGGTCTCTGCCGGGCCGTGGGGGGAGCCAGGAGGGCAAAAATCAAAAGCAAATTGCAGGAGTCAATGGCGCGGAGCCGCGGGCGGCCTCAGCGGCTGCCGTGTGACTTTGATTCCCCTATCATAACCCCGAATTAAAAATTCAGGCAATTACTTGCATGGCTTCCCTCCGATTAGGCTGGGCCTCGCGTTCATTAATGCGGGCGCACAGAGAAAAGCCATTAGGGCAGGCGGCAGGGACAGTTTCGCTGAGAACAGTTCCGCTCCAGGAAGGAGCCAGGCGAAAGCCGAATTTCACACATCTCGGATGCCGCCCAAGCACGGCCAGCCCCGCCAGGGCCCTGAAAGCCACCTTTGTCCACCCGGCGGGTCCCTGGGCAGGCGTCGGGGGTCCCTCGGGGCAGGTGGCGCGAGGAGGAGCATCGCCTGGGCTGGCAGGCCGGTGAAAAAAAAGCATCAGCTCGGTGCCTGCAGCATCGAGGGGAAGGGACTGACCCCCGAGTCACCGCGATGTTTCTGGCAGTGCCGAGCCGGTCGCCCCCCCAAAGTATTTACCGAGCCCAACCCTGCCGGGCGCGTGGGACCGGGCGGCCGCACGGGGAGCAGGGGCAGCAGGAACGGCGGCGGCTGTTGAATAAAGCTTTTCACGCAAGCCCACCGCAGCCCTCTGCTCGAGCAAGATGCGGCAAGTTTTCCACCCAGCGAGCTTGGTTTTATGAGCAAATTTCAAGTTTCGCATAGTTTTCCCTCCCGTTCCAGTGCAAACATTTCTCCTGCCTCCCTGGGAGGCAGGAGCAGGCGTCGGGCACATCGCCTCGGCAGGACTTCTGCCCAGCCTCTGCCCGCCGTGCCCCCGCGGGAACCCCCCACCCTCCAGCAGCCACCGGTGCCGGCGTGCCAAGCGTGCTCGTGCTTCACCGCTGGGCCATCAAGGAAATTTGCTGGACTGAAAAAATACCAGCACGTCTAGACTGAAATACCAGTCTGGGCTCCTGGGGAGCCAGAGGACCCCTCCAGGGCAGCGTGGGCTCCCTTTTCCCAGAGGTGGCACAGGGTGGCATGACCCCAGGGACACCCCAGGGCTCTCCGAGCCCCTTTGTCATCTCCGTCCCCATCCCCGCTCGGTGCTGCCCGTGCCCTGGGGTGCCTCGTGGTTTTCTTCTGCGCTCCTTCCCTCATCGCCTGCACCCTTCCCGCAACGGGCTTTCAGCCCCGGGGAAGAGCATCACCTCGGAGCAGAGGTTGGTGGAACGGCCAGGTCAGACCCACCGGAGGGGGTCGGGGAAGGCCGTGCCGAAAGCCCCCTCGCCGGCCATCGCCTCCTCCCCGCGGGTGCTGCCGGGGGCCATCCATCAGCGACGACCCCGGTGCTGCCCCGAGGAGGAGTGACGGGAGGTTGCAGCGGGGCAGAAGGGAGAAAAGGAAAACAGACAGGATAAAAATCACCAAATTAGCGGGTCCTAGGGAGGGACGGCCTGCAAGATAGCACGGAGCCATTTTTTATGGGAAAGACAGCGGGCATGAACTGAGCATCAGCCTCTTCCCTCTGACCCCGCCACTGGAAGTCACCCCTGCCTCCGCCACCCCATTGCTCATGTCCCCATGTGCCGTTCCTGCCGCGGGAGCCCCGGCCCCGCAGGGCTCAGCGCCGCTGCTGCGACCCGCTGCACCCCAAGGTCCCACAGGGCGAGGAATCCTCCTTCCCCACACTCGGGGCGGTGGGCAGCAGCGAGGCCACGCGCAGGATGGGTCCCCGGGGTCCGCACGGAGCGCCCGCATCCCAAGGAGCATCGCAGCCCTCCCGCCACCCTGCGGTGCCCCCCCAACAAGAGTCGGGGGCCGTAACCATCGGTCCCACCCGAAAGAAGAAAGATTGGGTTTATTACACGAAGAAACACGCCTGCGCCCTGCTTGGATCACATCGCTCGAGGGCAGCTCCCCGGCGTGGGCTGTGGGTGCTGCGGTCTCGGGTGGGTGGGTGGGCACCCAAGCTCTGCAAGGGGACATTCCCCCCCCCCCCCCCGCACCCTGCAAGGGGAGACACGCACAAAACACGCACATCCCCTGCCCGTGGCTGCCCCGCGTGGGGAGCCCACGCCGGCGGGACGGCGCTCGGCGGTGGCCGGGGACGTGGTGCCACCTCGTGGCTCGGTGACCGGGGCCAGCCCGGTCGTTGGCGTTCCCAGTTCACAAGGGGCTGCTCAGAGAGCCAGAGCAGGGAGGCAAGAGGGGAATTCTTGGGTTTGCGCCGAGTCCAGAAAGAGAGAGTTTCTGGGGGGTCAAAAGGGGAAAAAATAAAAAAATCATTAAAAAAAAAAAAAGAATCACTACATGAAGACAAGGGGAGATGTGTCCCTGTCCCCCCACAGCCGCTGCAAGCAGCTTAAGTGCCACCGGCGAGGAGTTTTGCCCAAGAAAAGCAATCCCTTCAGTTCACCGAGACATCGCCGCACGCACCGGCCCGGTCCCGCCGAAAGGCGCGTCGGTGCCGCGCGAGGCCACGCGGCCTCTCGGGCGGCACGCTGCGTATTTACTGATCCAGGTAACGCAACGAAATAAAAAGGTCTTTACACCCTGAGCTTTGACCTCCCTGGGTCGCTCCTTGCCGGGTCGCGCAGGGCAGAGCCCACCACCGTGGGCAGCCCCAGGGAAAGCCACGGGGCCACGGGTGGGCACGAGCGCCGTTGGCACGGCACGGCAAAACTCTCCGGGGCTCGGCCGCAGGAGACATCCCGGTGCTGGGACCGGGCGGGCCGGGCACTAAAGCCCCTTTGTTTTCACCCACCCAGTGACCCCGCATGGAAGAACGGGCGGATTGTCTTTCAAACGGAGCCGATGTGGAGCTTGAATGTCCCTTGCCACCTTGGCTATAAATCATCCTGCATGTGATAAGGTAATTACCTTCTCCTTGAAACTATTCATAGGAAAACCTATAAAGCGCCTGGCTTGTAAACACAACAATAAAGAGGCAGGACAATAAAACCTTGGCTGGGGTGGGGAAGGTGCTGCCTTTTGCCGGCCCCGAGCACCTCGTGCTTCACCAGTCCCCGGCCGAGGACGGAGGCTGCGTCCGCCCCTGCTGCTCTCGTTGACGGCGAGCAGGTGGCACAAGGCGTGCGCAGCCCACGCCGCTCCGCCAGGCACCAAAAATGAGTATCTGACACTAAAGGAACACGTAAAATCATCACTGACCTTGGTATCAGGCAGGAGAACCCATCCCAGCTCTGCTCCAGTGCCCTCAAGACTACACCCAGGTACAACCAAGAGCAGCAGAAATAGCCCACAGGGCTGGGGCCAAGCACAGGTGACCCCCGTGACTGATCCCGGTGCCCACCCAGCAGCTTTTTAGTTGCTGCCCACAAAAATTAGGCCTGAAACTCCGCAGCTGCCCCCTCCACCCTCCTATAGCCTGTGACTCCCCAGCAATGCCCATGTGCTGGCAGGAGAGGTGACACAGCTGTGGGCTGCTCCTGCCTGCTGGACCTGACGGGAAGCAGGGGCCATGACGTTTGTCTCATCTTCGGAAGATGCTGGATGGAGTTAGTTCCACCAGCCAGAGCGAAAACCAGGTCCTGCCTCTCTGTTCTCCCCTGTGCACACACAGAGTTTTTAACCCAGAGGGTCAGCTAAGGGTGCCAGAAGCTGGGAAAAGGATCTTTCTACAGGAGGATGACAGGCTGGCATCAATGCAAGACCCATCTTACGTCCCCTTCACAGTCAGGAGGTCTGTAATGAGCACGTGGGGTGAGACCACAAAACCCAGACTCTCTACCCAAACCAGCATCAGTCTTTATTGTTGTAACATGGTGATGGGTCACGTCGATGGCTCTGCGAGCAGCCCTGGGAAAACAGCTACAGAAGAGAGAAGCTAACGGTGCGCACAACCAGCCAGCAACACCCGGCCCGTACCTGATTCAGCTCCTTCACAGATGAACTCTATCTGACATTCAGACACGCTGCCTTATTCTCGTCTGGTCTTGAGGGAGATAGTAACCAAATGTTGAGGAACAGGCTCAGCTGAAACCTTTCTGCTTTAGCATCCAGTAAAGAGTTGGGCTCTTCACTAAACGGATAGCTCACACGTGGAAAACTGCTTATGCCACTTTCAGCCAAGGCTACCCAGAAACTACTTTTGATCCCAAAGCTAAAAGATATTCTTATCTTTCCGTCTGAGAAAAGTTGCAGGTTCCCCAATATGGGTTGAAGTACTGGATGTGGTGATTGAGAAAGCTTCAAACGCCGAGCAGGCAGGCTGCTAGCGTGCTCAGCAGGGACACTCGGTGCTTTTTCATCCAGCCACTCCAGCTCTCTGTTTGCCTCTGTTGCTCGCTTAGTGCTGCTCAGAGCCCAAGTCCACGTTTCCTCAAAAGCCCTTCGGTGTTTCAGGAGCCAGGTGAGACTTCAAAGAAGTTTTTATAGCCCCAACTGGCCCCACACATCCAGCAAAAGACTCCATTACTCTGAAGGGGTTTCGGATACTCACACTACTTGAGCCCCACTGAAACCAGCGGCGAGGATGGAAAAACAAAGCAGACAAATTTTGTATCCCAAAGAGCTTTTATGACAGCCAGGGCTTGCACTGAGCTCTGTTCAAACATCCACCCAGAGGTTAGGACAGCAGGCACTTAACTCTCAAAGTGCCCCGCAAACCGGCTCATTCCTGGAGGCATTGATTTGTCCCCAGCAACATCAGAGAGCTCAGTCCTCCACCGGCACAGTAAGCACACAGCAAACAGAGAGTAAGTAACATCATCGTGAAGGAAGGGGAAGGGGACGCAACTTCAGAAATAGAAACAAACCCCCATGGGGTTTGGAACACGACTGCCCCTCTCACAGATAGGCGACGAAGGCCCGTGGGGAGCACTGCTTGAAGAGTCAAGATTCCAGCCTCAGAGGTCCCGCTTTGGATTTTCTGGCTCACACAGCACAGTACCATCCACCTGGAACGGAGGAATGTCGAGTTTTTGGAAGACAGGATGAGGGAAGGCTGCATGGAGGTGCAGTCCAGGTGTAAGACACCAGGAACGCAGATGGGTAAAGGCAAAGTGTGTTTGCTCTAAGCTATTATTCAAATATTGGCATATTTGGGTTTATTGCAGGAACACAAGAGTGACAACATTTGCAGTGCTCAGAAAAACACAATTCTTCCAGACCCCTCCTTTACAAACATGAATACAGCAGCAATAGTAACAAAATGCTTTTAGATAAGCTGAGAGAAGAGGCTGTTTTTATAAAACATACAAAGAAGGAAAAGGCATTTGTTTTCCACACAGTAACACTGTAACAGTTAAGTGTACAAACAAAACCAAGTGACAACAACATAACAGTTTACTAAACACAAAAATAAAAAATAAAATAAGTTCTGCAGATCTTTTCATCAGGCATCATGAGCGATTTTTAATAAGTTTGAAATAAGCTGTTTAATACTGTCGTGGTCTAACCCCAGCCAGCAACTAAGCACCACGCAGCCGCTCACTCACTCCCCCACCAGCCAGTGGGATGGGGGAGAAAATGGGGAAGAGAAGTAAAACTCATGGGTTGAGATAAGAAAGGTTTAATAGAACAGAAAAAAAGAAACTAATAATGATAATGATAACACTAATAAAGTGACAGCAGTAATAATAAAAGGATTGGAATATACAAATGATGCACAGTGCAATTGCTCACCACCCGCCAAACGATGCCCAATTAATCCCCGAGGGGTGATCCCCCGCCCCCACTCTCCCCAGTTCCTATACTAGATGGGACGTCGCATAGTATGGAATGCCCTGTTGGCCAGTTTGGGTCAGGTGCCCTGGCTGTGTCCTGTGCCAACTTCTTGTGCCCCTCCAGCTTTCTCGCTGGCTGGGCACGAGAAGCTGAAAAATCCTTGACTTTAGTCTAAACATTACTTAGCAACAACTGAAAACAGTGTGTTATCAACATTCTTTTCATACTGAACTCAAAACATAGCACTGTACCAGCTACTAGGAAGACAATTAACTCTATCCCAGCTGAAACCAGGACAAATACCAACAACAAGAAACTTTTCTTTTGGATGCCCCATGTAAATGAAAGCAGTGTTTCTTCTCTGGGTCCAGTCAGTAGTGTAAGTCATTGGTCACCGAAACAGGTGCTCCTTTCTAAGCCTCTGTTAATTCAGTGGCATTGGCATGGTTTGTCAAGACATCTTCTAGATAAGCAGACACTCTTACCCTAGCTTTGCCCTCCAGCTGTTTCTCTATCCCACCGAGATGTTCAATAGCTCCTTTTAATACTCTCTCCCTCTCGTACAAGTCTGTGTGCATTCCTGCTTCATTTTCTTCAACTCCCGATTTCAGATATTGCAACACGTAGGATTTGATTGCATCCCCATTTTCTGTTATGGTTTCCCAAATGACTGGCAAGTCTGTGCTCCTTGCCAGACTTAACAAATGAAGCAGAGCCTGGCAGATCTGTGTCCTGAGGCTGGCACTGTACTTGAATTCCAGAAAGTCCTCGGTGTCTTCACTCTTCTGCAAGGCTATCACCAAGGCACTCCAGATTTGGCAGAACTGCTCAGTGGAGCCGTAGCATTCTCTCTTGCTAGGGATGGAGAGGGCCATGGCTGATTTGATTCGGACTTTAAAATTCTTGCAGGACTTCACTACTGAGGAAAGTGCACTATATGCTTGCGTGGTCCAAGGAGCCTCTCCTGAAAAAAAAAAAAAAAAAAAAACCACCAAAAAAAAACCCCCACTTTTTCAATCAGTGAAAAACATACAAAACTGTAAATGCATCTCCTAAATATTTAATGGGCTTACATTACTGTATTTATTCCAGTCTAAATGAGAAAATTGGGGTTATGAAAAATTAGTTTTAAAAGTTAATCTTCTGAAGTTTTTTAAGAGGAAAAGTGACATTTTGCATCTATTCACAGCTATAATCCCATCCTCACACTCTTTTCTAACATGACAGATCCAACCAAATACAGCACAGTTATGCCTGTATTAGCATTTGCAGGGTCTGAGCCTATTTCACCGGCAAGAGCCCTAGGAAAGCTGACAGCAAGATTCAGCTCAGTTTGCTTTCTCCCCACTTCCTCAACACATTTGTAATGGAGACCTTCTTATCAAAACCACAACCTGCTGTACAAATCCAAAGCCAGTGGGACAAGTTACTCACCGAGTGGCAAGGCAGGGTTCTTAAATACATTCCCCAGTGCGTAACAAGCATTCCAGCGCACTTTCATAGTGGCCTCGCTCTGAACAGTAGAAATAAGGGCCTGAAGAGATTCCTCAATGGCTTCCCTAAACCTGGGGTTCGCTATGTGATATGGTTGAAGGAAATGAAGCACATTCCCAAGGGCCCGGACTGCATTACTCTTTACCTGGAACACACATACACAAAAGAAACATTCTGGCTTTCGGCTTATAGGCAAAGCTTCTGTCAAGCCTGCTACAAAATCACGCTCAGACCCAACAAGAAGCCCATCTGGAATCAGACTTATGGTGTCTTATCAGACGGTAACTTCCTAAATGCCACCAGAAAGATCATTCCCTGCAGATGGTCACGCTGAAAAAACAAAACAGAACAACCCAGAACAAAACAAAAAACAAAACAAACAAAACACAAAACAAAACCAAAAAAACCCCAAACAGAACCTGCACTGTGGAAAAGCGCAATCAAGTGCCCTGCAGGTCAAACAACGTGGGAAACCTCCAAACACCAGCCCTCAAGAGAGGATGCTGAGCTGCAGGTCCCTGTCCGTTGGGGCAAAACACCCCAAAGTAACTGGTGCCTTTTTTCCTTTTTTTTTTTTTTTTTTAAATTAAAAATGCAAGAATTAACTACAGTATGATAACCCCACCCTCTTTTCCCCTCAGTCATACCTTGTCTCTGTCCTTGGATGCTTCAGTCGCAGACCGTAACATTTTCAACAGGAGGAGATCTGAAAATTCCTCTTGAAAACTTTGTCCCATTGTTTCCCTAGCAGAAGAATCACACTGTGAAAGGCCAGCTCAGATGATCCAACCCCAAAGATGGGATACTATCCTTTATAAAGGCGTATGAACAACCTTCACTCTTTAGAAGCTAATATGTAAGGCAGGCCTTACTACATGTGACCACTATGTTTATTAATTTAAAACCAAACTATCAATGCAAGAAAGCTGGTTAGCAATGCATTAAGTCTGTAATAAAAAACAGAGGGCAATGAATTGCTCAGAGGCAATTCTGTAGCAGGAATATATGATAACTATTTCTCCTGTTAAAAATGTAACAGTAGGTTTGACTTCCTTAAGTCTTTGGCTTGTGGAAGTGTTAAATATTTATTAATTTTACTTCTGGGTTATGTTAAAAGTAAAGTAACCAGGGAACATGCAATTACACAACCCAACATACAAGAAATACAAAACTGAAAAGTAAACCCGGAATATACTTCAGAACTAATGATTAGAAAGACCTAAACCCAAGCAGTTTAGTAGAACTCAACCCCAGATGGATACAGGATACTTATAATACAGCGTCATACACTGGTAGACACACGGGCTGAAGAGTGGTAAAAAAGAAGCATCCAAGCCAAATTTTGGCTTTTTTGATACTAAATAGATCAGTACCCTCTGTCTGATGCTACAGGAATATGGGCAGAAAGAGGAGTTCCACAGGCCAAGGCGTGCTTACGTACATGTTGATGATCAGAGTGTCTGTAAGATTGCCCAGGGACCAAGCTGCTTTGGCACGGACGTTTGGAGACTTGTCATGGAGGGAATTCAGAATGGCATTTGCTGTGTCTGCCACAAACATCACATCCTATTAAAGTAAAAACTGCTGCAAAGTTAGAAAGTTTTAAAAACTCAGGTGATTTCCTTAGTAACATATACAATCTGTCCTTTCTAGGGAAAATGATACCTGCACAGAGGCCAGCGCTATTCATATACTCTACTTTTTTAGGTGACAACTTTTAACCTCTTTATGGTGCTCCCTGTACAGCTTTTTTTGATCTTTAATTAACAGTCTAAGCCTGCATGCTGACCAAGTTCACCACTCTCTTGGGTAGCTGTTGCTGAAAGGTTTCAATGTATTACTTAATTGCATTGGTGCTTTAGTTACTTTGGATCTTAACATAATTATCTGGCCTGCCAATCTTATACTCATCAAATCCCCCTCTTAGGAAAGTAATTGCTTCTCCAAACCCCCTGTTGTGCTGCCTGTCTAATCTTCTCTTCTATGGCACACTACATTTCATTTTCATCCCCTTGCCCATGGTAAAGGATTTTCGTTCCAAATATTTTGGAATCGAATCTCAATGTCAGGTACTGCTTAATATTTTTATTACAATCACTCATTTCAGGCCACATCGCAAAAACTACAGAGTCTTCCAGCTCAGCCAAGCTAAGATCAATTTTTTTACAGCATTTTTCTCTAAATAAGCTTTACTTCTTAGTTTTAAGCAAAACCGAAGCCTTCACATTAAAAACTTGTTAAACTCTACAGAGCGCTGTACAGCTGTTCCCTTCTTCCCAGCTCTACCTCATCTTTTGCAGCTCCTTTGCTCCAACCTAGCCTTTCCCACTTCTGTCTCTGAGACCTTGGGGAAGATCCTGACCTCCGTCCTTTTGCTCTCACTTATGAGGCACTCTGGCTTCTGCTTCATCTCACTTAAAACTGCACTGGTTCTGTTCACCACACAAGGCAACAGCAGGTCTGGACACAGTAAGGAAAAGCTATATACACACTACAGACCAAAAGCAAGAAGGAAGGCCAACTCATTCCAAAAGAAGTCATGTCCCACATCTTATGGTTCATCAAACCTATTATAAAACGGCTTAAAATAAGAAAAATAGGCCAGTTCTGACCTGCCGAAGGCAAGAGAAGAGGATGTAGACTCCAAGCGCACGTGCGGCAGCAGCTTTTACTAGTGGGTTCTCACTGTGGTTCAGACCAAGAAGCAAAGTGACGCACAGTATCTGCTGGTCATTCTGCAACGATAAGCAGTCATAGCAACAGAGAGAAACCGAAAAGATCTCAGTCCCACAAAGACAGACAACTGACAAATATTCTGAAAGAGCCTAATATGTGGAACCTATACAAGCTACCATTCAGAGCGTATCCTTTTATTTAAGTAAATTGACTGGCATTTCGGGGTGCCACACAGGAAACCGGAATGCTTCCAGCAAACGTGATCTTGTTGCTGTTAGATAAGACCACAAAGGAAACCAAGATATTAACTATCATCCAAATGCAGAAGGCATGGCCCATCAGAGGCAAACCAGACTGGATCAGTTGCTTTTTCCTGACTTACTTCACTCTTTCCCCTTCATTAACGAGGGCAAACAGGCAGATTAAGTTCATCCTGGGCAGATTGTCAGTTTACCAACCCATGACAAAGATCTTTGTTTCATCAGAGCAAAGGGTCAGAGTGGGCACTGACTTGACCCCACATGGCCACAGGGACAGGAGAGTGTATGGGATCAAAGTACAGGGTGATGAAGTACATGCTGTACTTGGAGAAACCAGACGGAGAATTCCAGAGATACTGCTGTACTAGCAATTCTTGGGCAAATGAGATCTGGCAGACTACTCCCCATCAAGAAGGGCACAGTGACATAAAAGGAGCTGCACAATGCAGTGGTGACACACTGCCAAGGCTTTCATGTTCAAAAGCATATTTCATGTTGCAAAAGGAGAGTAAGGCCAACACATTTGTTTGCTTCTGCCAGGGCAATCACCACAGTTCAGTGTTTTAAAAGCCAGCCAAAAGAAAAAACATGCATGCAAATTCGTGAACGACGTCAGTTCATAGCTGTTAGCTCAGCTGTCTCTTCAAAGACTTAACCACCAAAATAACAGCCCTTCACCCTTCCCTCATGCAAGGAGATTCTTGCCCTCCATCTCCCATCCATCATCACCAAGGCTGAGTATTCATGGCAGGGCCAAACAGCTTCTGTGACCCACAGTTTAATTGTTTTGACAGACTAATTACTCCCAACATTGCCTTTTCCAGTCCTCAATAGTGACAACTTGTTCAGAATATTAAGAAAAATCCTGGTTTCTCCAACCTCTCCTCACAAGTTTTAAAAGGCTTTACGCTACTGTAATCTGGTAGACAAGAACAAAGCATCAACAGGTAAAAATGCCACGCTTAAAGGAGTGCTCTCTCACCTGCAGACTGCTGAAAGCTTCTGGCAAGATAGAGGACAGGGCATCACAGGCACTTGTCTGAAGAGTGGCATGTGGAGAGTTCTGAAGAGTGCCAGGTAAAGGGCCATTTAGCATCATAGTCCAGAAAGTTACAACCTACAAAAGAAGCAGCCAGGTTTACCTACTTAAACTCAGCAATTACGCCTAAGTTCTATAATAGATTGTCTTTTCCTATGATCATCTTTAAGGCACACTTACAGCAGGTAGCATAATCACACGTGAAAGTGACTACAACTGTTTGGAAGCCTAAAATACTTAGCATTCAGAAACATTTTAAAGACATTTTAGTACTGCTATCAAGTACTTATTCACTGAGTTCCGTTTGTTTCCTTCTCAAGGCCACGTTCACTCAGATTAGATTGCATTAGGTAGAGTAATGATTCCATTCTTGAATCCACACAGCTGGGTATTTTCATTTGCCTGACAATTTACATTTGTATCAAGTAACAGGAACCCGGTGCTACTGGACACACTTCCTATCTCGTAGAGTCACTGGTAATGGGCTCAGAACTTGGCATATGCCAAAGAAATTTTTAAACTTGCCTTCTGTTCACAGAAGCAAGACTTAAACAGGCCTGCTCTACTACTAGAATGCCAGTTCCTCAGCTTCCGCAAACTTATACAACAAAACAGCCTCAAACAATGGATTTTTCTGAAACCACATATATTATGGTTCTGGCTACTCTCTCCGCACTTGTGAGCGGCCAGAACATGTAGGCTGGCTCTCATAACAATGCAAATTCACCAAAACTCTAAAAGTGTATGTCTAGTTTTATGCAGCAGCAATGACACATGCAAAATCGGCACTGTTCTTCCAGCTTTCAGAACTTAGAGCAGGCAGGAAGATGAGGGATGAGAAAAGGCAGAAAGGCAGTTTAAAGGGGTCATGTAAAAAGGGGGAAAAAAACCCCACCAAAAACGAACACACCTGCCTACAGACAAAAGCAAACGCCAAAATAATGCAGGAAGTCTACAAAAATTGTACACATCAGCACCTATAGAGCCACAAGGTACCGAGTCCCTTTCTGCTTTCCTGCAGTTTATTTATCTGTATCCATGTCAGTGACTTTGCAGAGAGTTCAATAAAGGAAGCTTAGTGAAATGGAATCTCAGACGGAGCCCACACACTTACCACGCTGACAGGTACTCTCTGATCAGGGGCAACGGCTGAATCGGGTTTGTACTGCTGTAGTACCCCTGTGCCCAGCTCCTCCAGAAGCTGCAAGGAAATAACGAAAAGCAACTAGGTCTTTATCAAGAATGACTCAAATACCATGGAACGATAGCAACCTTTACCTAGGACTATACTTACCTTAGCCAGGGAACAAAAATAAAAGATTCAGTATTGTTTTGGACTCTATTCTGTCCTGGCTAGATTAGAAATTAGAGGAAATGCCTTTCTTACATAAAGTCTCCAGCTAGAACAGCGCAACAAATTGCCATGCAAAGAGGAAATCTCCCTGAGCTTTCCTTTGGGTGACAGACTACAGTTCCTGCATCAGCTGATGCTAAATCAGGGAAGAGCCAGTGTTATAGTCCTTGTATAACCCAAGCTTCCTGGTGACTCAGCAGAGCAACACAATTCTGCTAAGATTTCAAGACTGGAAGCAAAAGGTGCATTTCTCAAAGTGTCAGGCTACTGCATTTCCCAAAGAGCTCCTTTACGGTGTGCTACATCACACACACACATAGCTGCTCTGAATATTCATCACTACCCAGTTGTATTTGCAAAGCACACTAATAGATAAAATTGACTTCGTAAAACAATGTTGATGTTTCCCCATGCTCTTACTTTGGCTCCATGAAGCTGAATGGATGGATCCATTTCTTCCATGCATCTGCAAGCCACTTCTCCAAGTTCTAGGAAATAGCTCTGAGCCATAGGGAAATAACCTTTTACAAGAAGAGCCAACACCTAAACACAAAGAAAGAGATTCCATTCAGCGTTTCTTCCTTCTATTAAACCAAAATACCCCAAATACACACAGAGAGGATGTTAATCGTCTAATTAACACTGGGTCCCTATACTAACATGATGTAACAGATATGCCTTGCAGCACAACTTCTAGAATACTACAGCTAATTAAAAACCTCCCTATTCCACTATCTTGTTCAAAAAAGGGCCACAAAAGCACTATCAGGTAGCAACACGATGAATTATTTACTGTGAGGTCTCCTGTAGCTAAAAAACTAAGTGAGAGTGCCTATAAGAGCAACACATTCTGTATCTCCTGTAATACTGCTGCTGCATTCTGTGAAGCTGGATTTAACAAATATTCATTGTTCCAGAGAAAAAGTGAGAGTCCTTCGGATGCACATTACAAAATCTTACTATTTTCTGTGGTGACATGAAGAAAAACAAGGCCAATTCTCAACATTCACAGGTACTCCTTTAGTTACACCAGCATCACTCTATAGCTCCTTGCAGACTGTTCTTTGACTGCAAGGTTCTTCCCCACAGTTTTCTAGCAAAACTTTAAATTCTGTACGGAGGAGTTTGCATGGGGAAGACTCACAGCCTTCACCAGATGCCAGTACACACAACCAAGTAATACTTAAAAATAACGAAGGTAACAAAAATCACAGGCAGATGACCTGGCTGCAACAGGTTTACTATGGGACAGTTATGTTGTGGCCACAGGTGCGGAATCAAATGTTACTGCTCTTTCAGTCACAGCACCTCAGACATCCTGCAGTAGAAAATGCGTTGGCCTAAATCTCACTGAAAGAGCTAGGAGCAAAGGCAGCCCATGACTGAGGCTTGGCTGACATGAGGCTATTTGATATTGTACCAAGCTGTTCATTTTACAAGCTAGCTGTTCATCCCCACCTGTAAGGATTCTAGTCGAAGGGGACATGGTTCGTAAACGCTGGAAAAGGATGGAAAGTTAGCATCGCTGTCAGAATAGGAATCCTCTCTGGGCAGAACGATGATGGAAACACAGAGACGGAGAAGCCAGCATGGTTCAGAAGACGTACATCCTGCTGGATTATCTGGAGGCTCCCCTTCTGAGGGGAGTGCTTTTCTCCACTGCTCAGAAGAACTAAAACGGTGAGGGGTTGCGCTACCACTATTATTTAGCCCTGAAGAACTGGGCTGTTGCAAAAGTAACTGCACCTCTGGTAAAGGTGCTTGGACAGATACTATAGCCCCTAATAATGTGAGACTAGAAACTCGAACATTAACATCTGCAAGAAAGAACAGGGTGGGGGAAGACAAAGCCAATCCGTTAGCACCTCACTGACACATCAGCGTGCTTCTTCAGCAGTTTTCAAAGAAGACAGATCATAACATATAATTCGACTGCAATACATATGTTTATGTATTCATGAAGCACAGGGGTGGGGAGGGGGGGGGCGAATCCACAACTATCTTGTAATAACCGATGCTGAATTATGATGTAACTCATACAAAGAGGCTCCAGCCAAACAGAATGCAAACCTTTATGACAAATGTATGGCTTTATCTGGTTCCAAACTCTTGTCAGCAACCCAGGTTTTAAACGGCTGTAAGGTACATTTGAAACCAAATTTGCAAGGCACTGAAACACATAAAAAAACATACATGGAGTGGTGGTTAAAATGTCAGCCTGGCCTCCAAAAGATTTGTTTTTACATTTGCAATTTAGGTCATTTAGACAGCTCATTATCGGAGGGCACGTGAAAACAAATGCCCAATTATCTGCTCCAAAACTTGGCTCCTAAGAACAAGTATTTAACTACTGTGACCTGGCATAAAGACCAAGGAATTTCAATTGCCCATGGAAAGCTTTTTTTGCCAATTTGGATTCCAGTTTTAAAGCCAATGTGAGTCTTCAGAATCATTTCATAGGTTCATTCAGCTCCAAAAAGACTACATGAAAGAAATACAGGAACAAGAGAATTTTGCTGAAGAGAAAAGAAGCCCTAGGACTCTGTAGGAAGACTCAAGTCAATGAAGCCTTGTGAGATGACAACAGTCTATTTCCCATCACCACCTTTGTCCTCAACAGCTACAATAATTTCTGTGCAATCTTTAAGACTTAATCTAGAGACCAATTATCATCTCTTGGGCAGCATTTGAAACATTTATAGTACAGTTACCTTGACTATTTGTGTCAGTGTTTGAGAAGAGGATTCTGCCACCAGGGCTAGCAGCAGGCAGCGGTGCAGCTCCCGGATGCTAGAAGCAATAGTTACAGAGAAAGGAGTAAAAGCTCTCTTGTGATCATTAGCGTCTTCAGCAACAGAAAGAAACTGCTTAGAACCTTCCAGGATGGCTGAGAGAACTTGAAGAGCACAGGCACGGGTCTGAAATGATAAAACATTTCTGTTACCCACTTTTAACACCTCCTTCGAGCTGATGGCGAATTTTAAAAATTTATGAAAGTCTCTTTCTCCAGCAAGAGAAAATTCAACTCCAACTATCTTTTCTCATAACTTTAAGCAGTATACAACCAACTCTTTGTTTCCTTAACCAATATATCCTCTTTTATTTCTGGCGGTACAGTGACCAAGCAACACAGACACAGTAGCCAAAGTACTTACTGAAGATTACTATGCTTAAGATTACTATGGGAAAAATACAATGCTTTTTCTACTCAGAACTGCCTCACCTTTGGAGAGGGGTCCTTTAAAGCAATAGTCATCAAGGACACTGACTGAGGGCTGCCAATACCAGGTGCATCAGGAACAAATGCTGACCAGTAGCCATAAAGAACTCTTTTTTCTATTGATTTTATAGCAGAAAGGAAACAGGCTAGAGCCCCTTGACGAACATTGGCTTGATAAGATCTTAAAAACAAACAAAAAGATTAATGAAATGGCAGCAGTGAAAAGTAATGAACTTAACCTTTTTCACTTATATTAGTAGCTAGCTGCGACACGAAATTTTTTAGACTAAGAACAGGAAGAGAAAGAACAAATTTACTTTCAAACCAATACGAGTTACTGCCTTCCAATTTTCTTGTATCACCACATAAATCAAAAGGGAAAGTGATTTCCTCAACAGTTTTGATTAAGAACAAAGCGTTAGGATCCTGTGGAAGCGTAAGAGTCTGCACACATGTGAAATTTGTGCCCGATCTACAGGAACAAAAGGTATGCTTTAACATGATACACAAGCTTAAATTCTTATGAACAGTACACTCTGCTACCTTGTTTTATGTTTACGTGAACAACAATCACCTCATTTTGCTCTGTATTCCACCTTCAGCATCAGAATATTCGGACTCACTGCTGCTGATTCTTTTCCAACTAGTATAATGTGAAGACAAGTGATCCTTTCCAGCAGGCACATGTGCAACATCTGATGCACGAGTACGAGGATCTGAACAAGGACTGTTCTGCACATCTCCCAAGTGTAATTTCAGCATGTCTGCTCCAAGGACTGATTCATTTCCTGCATCACCCAAACCTTCTTTTCCTTCTTCCCCAAACTCTCCCTTCTTCTGTTTCCCTTTGGACTTTTTTCTTCGGTTCTGTTTAAAACAAAAAATGATTATTTTTTTTTTAATCTTTTGAAATAATATCTAGAAAGATGTCCAAACATTTTACAGTTGTAAATCTAAGGGAAAAAGGTCTCATCTGAAAATAAAACTAATTGCTAATCCACAATAAAAGCAGAGTTCAATATAATAAATCATGCTCTTTGTATAGTACATCAACATCAAATTATACAAGTTTCTAAATGAGTTTTAAGATGAGATTTAGTTTAACCAAGAGTTATCACAGCTATTTTGCATCTTCTGATGCAACAGTACTGCACGTAAGTGCAATTATATGTATGTGCAATACTGTACATACAGAAACAATCACTTCTTTAGTATCTGAGTTTGCAAACTCTGCTCATTAGTAGCAACAGTAACATCAGTGTAGTAATACCTTAGCGTAAGCAAGCAATTTATATCTGAATAGCTTCAAAAATTAAGCTTTGGCCTCTTCATCAGTAAAGCACAAGATTTCCAAGAAAACTTCCACTTAAAAATCATATTTCACACAAAAGTGATTAAAGAAGAGGAACAGTAAATACTTCTGTAGTTCCTTTAGATTTACATTAGGTTATTTAACATCTAAAAAGAAACAGGTCAACATGACTACACAACTTTATTCTCTCTAATGTCTTTCAGATAATCGGTAATCCATAATGTTTACAGGGTTAAAAAATAACCTGTAGAAGGATTAAGCAGAACAGATGGGGGAGGGGGGAGAAAAATCAGTCTCTAGATGAACTTGACTTCCCTAAGAAAGAGTCAAACAATTGCACAAGCATTAGGAGAGAAAACGTAACTTATAAAATAAAAAGCTTTGGCTACTCTGCACGCACCAATCCCATGTCTGCAGGCCAAGAATTCTTGGCTATAGATGAATAACTGATGCACACAGCTTAACTCAGGAAAACCAATCTCTGCAGAGCCATTTGTTCTCGTCATCTGAGTTTACAAAGCAATTTTACTCAGTGCAGAGATTTATAATCAATACCTTTAAAGCAAAGAATGTGAAATGTATCACACGCTTAGAGCAAAAAGAGCCTGTCAGCCACTAATATCATGTCAGGTAACATACAACGGCAACAAACATGTGCACAATGAGCATGTGATAGAATCAGTATAATTTCAACTTACCCCCGGCTGCTTAAAGGTGGCTGGTTCTGATTGTTCCTGTTTGACGGGTGACTTTTTATCATACTGAGGTAATGGAGCCGGGTACAAGGCTGTGGGCATTTCTATGCTCAATCCTGGCAGTCCATGAAACATACATTTCTAGAACAGTAACAGAAACGTTAGCATTCTTTCCCTTTTTGATGCACAAAGATTTACTGTATATTTACTCAGGTGTTCATCAATTTTCAGTTACACTTATAATCCTTCCCCCAGGTCTTGCCTCTCCCCATGCTATGCAACAGCTATGCAACATCTGAAATTCAACTACAACTAGGATTTTAAGTAGGTCCAAAAAAACAAGCCTCCCATCTTTCTCTCACATTCTTTTGTGGGAAGTGCAGTTAAGATGCTGCGAGAGAAACTCAATGTCTTTTTCTTTATATTTCACACTACATTTACCCCCACGCTCAGGCTTCTCTGCTCCCTCTTTCTCATCTTCTCCTACCATCTCACACTTAACAAGCATCTGGAACATGCACCTTCCAGTGTCTGCCTCTTTCTCAAGGTGGATTTAAGTATTTACCTTTAATACTGCAAGAAGAGATCCAATTTGGTCAGTTTGCATTAGTTTCATCTTCCCACCATTGAGAAGCGACTGGATACCTTTCAGTGCATTTTGCAGTAACTGAAAACCAAAACACAGAATTACTTGCTTCTCCTTCCCAAAACCCCGAAGGTTCGCATCTTTCAAGTGACCTTCTAGGCAATTACAGTATTGCTCAACACGATTACTGGGACAGTTACTTATGTTTATTAAAAAAAAATAAAATTAGACTATTTAAGCAAAATCTCAGTTGACAATATTCCAAATTTCATATATTGCAAATTCCAATATTCCAGCAGCACAATTTCCTGATTAGAGTATTCTAGACAATTAGACTCACACTTACCATGCAAAGAGTGATGTCATCTACATCAGAGGTTTTTGAAGACTGCAGAACACTTAGAAAAGTTTGAAAACAGACACTTCTGTAGGACTCATCTAAGTATGGCTGTCCAGGCACACTAGAATTAAAGCAGGAGACAAATGGTTGGATTACAGTTTGTCCCACAGCTTTATAAAGTTACACAAACTCGGATTCAAGCCCTCTGCTAGACTGAAGAGCACAGCTCCAGATAGATGGATGGCTCTTTGAAAGGGATCAGCTCTACCGCTATAAAGAACAAAAGGAAACATGCACAAAGAGCTAGTACAATCATAGTACATACATACAAACCTACTCTGCTTCTGTGGCCACCTTCTCAATTACAATGACTCTCCAAGCATAGCTTAATAAGCCATCATGCTTATAAATACTTTTTAGGCAAAACCTGGCATTGAAAATGGCCTAGAATGACTTTTGCCATTTCCCTAGTTTCCATGAAGTCTGGGCAACATTAACATGCTGAAACATTTTAATATCTACTTGACTCACTGCATGAAGAGAGGGCAACTGTATCACTTCATCTTTGCTACGTTTGAGAACCATCTGGCTCTGTCTTTCTCATTCCTTGCCATCATGTATTTATACACATTGGTAAGATCCTCACTGAGCCTTCTCTTCTTCAGGCTAAACAATCCCAACTCACCACATAGAAAAATCATGAGCCAAACTGACAGATGTTGTATTTATTTACATGAAGTCTGAAGAACTACTTAATCTATAAATGCTGAAATTCCAAGCTTTTGTGTTTGGGTTTTTTGTTTGTTTGTTTTTTTTACAAAAAACAAGCCATCTGTTCAGGGGAACTATTAACCAAAAAACTCTGCAGCAAGTCCAAATATCTACTGCTTTTATTAATTGCTTGCTTGCCCACAGTCTGGGTCAAAATTCTTCCCACATAGCAGCTAATGAAGATTTGATGTTGCTGTGGCATCAGCATATTTACATGTGGAATGGAAAAATGCATGAATTGCAGAAGAATAACTGACAATCACTATAAAAACTTGTAGCTGACCATTTCTTATACAAAATTAACCCAAAGAATCACTGCAGGGACCAGACAGCACAACACTTTTTCTTTTCTTCCCTAAACTAACCTCTGTAACATTATTTCTGGAAGACAGAGTTTACAGTTTTATCCACAGATGAAACAATATCTTGGAGCGCTAAAGTTTGACATTTCAAATTAATGCATATACACCTTACTGGTCCTGAATTTGCTGTTCCTAGCACAAACAAAGCAGACCAGCTGTCCATGCTGTCAGATGTACATCTTCTAAAGCATCCACTCCACCAGCTGAAGAGGCTTGTACACACCTGAGACACAGGTTTGCCATGCTGCGTACTGCTGCCCTCCTGAGTTCCACGTCTGGCTGAGCAGAATCACTGAACTGCAGCAAGAGCCCAGTCTTGCCCAGCAAATCCGGGAGATACTAAAATAAACCACCAAAAGTCATTAGGGGTCAGTGCTCTTCCCTCAGCCTCCTGGTTCCTCTGTTTGGTAGCTAAACATATCTATGCTACAAAAAAAAAATTGTCAGCTGCAATTTCAGATTCCATAGACAAGATTATGTTTATAAAAAAATCACATGAAAATATTAATTTCCAAAGGTCTCTTATTTTGTATTAAGGAAGCATCGAGCGTGAGCATAGTTCAGACCGAGTCCCAGTTTGTGCTTTCTTCCCAGATACAAAGCTAGGTTAGTAACAAGGGCTGTACCAAACTGCTACAGTTACACAGGCTACAAACCCACGCAAGCTGGCAGCTCCAAAACTGCTAGCATCACCACTCCGTGCTTCAGCCTGACAGCAGAAACTGCTCTGCAGGCTGCCAAGAGCTGGTGACAGCAGGAGAATTCAACATATCAAACACTATCAGTCACGCTGCAGCAACAAGGAGCTTCGTACAAACCTCAGGATTGATACCTGATAGTCTCCACTTTGAAATGGCTTTGAGCCCACTGCACACTAAAGATCTGATCTGGTTACAGGATAAATTTCAGGATCCTCAATGGAGCCTGCTGAGTAATGTGCAACTTGAAGCTCCCCGCGTTCTTCCTGCCTGATACACAGGCATACCAGGGTGGTTAGTCTGCAGACTAAGTCTGGTGCTCTTCTTTAATAGTGTACCTTTGGCTCAAGCCAGTTCCTACAGCTGCAGCCTGCAGGTATAGAGGTATTTGGCATGGGAAGAGCACTGTTATCTCTTGATTATTGGTATACACACCTATCACAGCTGAAACTCGACTTTTCCATAAATATCAGTCACTATTTAAATGGGATCTAATCTTAGCATGAAAGGTAAGGCAATTTGAGAATATGACACCTTTTTATTCTTTCTTTAGGGCGGGGGGGGGAGGGAGAAAAAGCAGAAACAGCAAAAGGGTACAAATATTTTTGTGGTTACTTTCTCTCAGCTTGTTAACTCACTTTCTGACATTTAGGTCCATTATTGTAAACAAGAGCTGCTAAGGCTTGCAGAATTTCAACATGTGTCCAAGAGCTGCACTGCTTAAGAGCAGAGATGCAGTAGGAGAGAAGAAAATTCAAGTTCTGTTCATCGACCATCACCTGTTGTAACAGAAAAGGACTGTGGTCAAGAAAACATCATCATGTACTGCTGGAGTCAAGATATGCAGATATATTGGTTACAGACTCGGGTGATCTGGCTGTTAAAATTGCACATCGTCACAGAATCAGCTGACACTTAAGAAATGGATAAATCAACACAGGTGTCCTATAACCAAGAGTATTTCCAATGGCATATCACTTCTGACCGAGAGCCTTTTTTACATGAAGAACCATGCTAGAGCCACAGATCAGAACCTCAGCTAAGAATAAATAAGCACTACAGTGAAAATCTGAGAAACTCTGCATGAAGGTTGGCTCCATAGACCCGTAAAAAAACAGAAGGCCTCCCCGGCTTAGTTGGAGACCAGGGACCCAGCACACAGGAAAAGGAGGGACAAGGCCAAACTTTTCATACCTGAAACCTGTTAAGCAAGTGATGGATAAGCTGACAAACTTTGCTGACAAGATGTTCCTGATCAAGGTGAACCAGCTGACAGGCCTGGGCAAGCAGAGCACAAACATCCTGGAAGAGAAAGCCTTAGTTTATTATTTAAAGACTACAAAGCTAGGGTGGAAACCACATCATCAGCTAAGACTTTGATCACACAACCAAATCTCTGTGTGGATACCAGTAACATCAATACAATGCACACTGATAATGTAACGAAACTAATGAAACTCCAACTCGTGAGCTTCCCCTCAGCTATCTACAGGCCTTCATCCCGATGCAGGGATATGCTGACACAGATTCAAATTGCAGGAGTGCTGCTCAAACAATACCACTTAAACACTGGAGCAAAATCAAAGCCAATAATAATGGCAAAATGGAAAAAATGAGGTTAGGTCAAGGAACAGAAGGAGGAAAAAAGGAGCACTGTCCAAAAAAATCAATTAATTCCAAAGTGCAAAGTAAGCCTACTCTGGAAATAAAATGAAGACAAATTGGTAAGTCAGCACTGTTTACAGCGCAATAATGAAGTACAGTGTGTTCCCAATGAAGCAGTATCAATATGGCAAAACTACAGCATTCAGCTTTCAAGGGCTCACTTTAGGACTTAAAATTTTCAATTGTTTGAACAGTAGACTGTGCAAATTGCCAAGTCCCCGTGCCTACAGTCCCACCCGCTGGCGTCACCCACCACCTCCACCAGTGCTCGCAGGCCACGCGTGCCAACCCGGCAGGGTTTCGGCACATGGCAGCAGAGCTCGCGAGTCGCCCAAAAAAGTGGGGAAGGGAACCGGGGGTGGGCGAGGGCAGGAGAGAGAGAACACGGTCGCGGGGAGGAGAGCGGAAGATGTGCAGGAAAACCCGTGGCCTTCGGTGAGCTGGCCCGTGGGGTGCTGTGGGGTACCGTGGGGTGCCGTGGGGTACCATGGGGTGGTGCGTGGGCTGCTCCGTGGAGGCAGGGGGTGAGATGGCTGCGGCCGCCCTCACGTGAGCCCACGCACCCCCGTGGGCCTGCGCACCCACCTTTGAGGGGCACGCACGTGCGTGCCCCCCGCACCAGCACCCACGCAGGTGGGCGAGAGCCTCGCCGAAGCGTGCGCTCACACCAGGGCGGGGCGCGCACACGCGTGACGTGCACCCTCCCGTGACGTGCACCCTCCCGTGACGTGCACCCCCGCGTGTGAGCGCTTTCTCTCCCCCCCACTCCGCCCCAAGTGTGCACGTCCCCGCGGGTGTGTGCCCGCCAGTGCGGGCGGCGCGACCACCGGCGTCCCCCGGCCCCGGTCCCCCGGTACCTGAGGGCTGGGCCCGGCCGCCGGCGCCGGCCCGCAGCTCTCCGAGATGAGCTGGTCGAAAAGCAGGTGGAGCTCGGTCCGGCGGCCGCCGTCGGGCCGCTCGGCACCAGGCTGAGGCCTCAGAGCTCCCAGCCGCGCTAGGTAACGGCGGAAAGAACCGCACGGCTCCGGCTCCTCCACCGCCACGGCCGCCATCTTCTGCCTTCCCGGCAGCGGCGCTATGGCAACGGGGAGCACTTCCGGGGCGGGGGGCGGCTACGGGGGCCGGGCGGGGCGGGGGGCGCCGGGCGCCGGCGGAGCGGGTGGGGGGGTCCCGGCCAGCGTTTTCCCCAGGGGCCCGGTTTTCTCCTCGAAGGAGGCTGGGAATAAGTGAAGGGGGAGCCCAGGGGGTCGCGGCAGGCTGGGGGTCAGGGCAGGGGCTGCGGGCCGGGAGGGGCGTCCAGCAGGCACAGGGCCCACCACCGTGACACGGTCACGACTGTGCCACGCTCACGGCCGTGACACCCTCGCAGCTGTGACACCCTCGCAGCCCTGCCACGCTCACAACCGTGACACACTTGCAGCCCTGCCACGCTCACAGCCGTGACACACTTGCAGCAATGACATGCTCGCAGCTGTGACACCCTCACAGCCGTGACATGCTCACAGTCATGACACACTCGCAGCCGTGACAGGCTTGCAGCCATGACACACTCGCAGCCGTGACACGCTCACAGCCATGACACACTCACAGCCATGACACGCTCACAGCCATGACAGACTTGCAGCCCTGCCACACTCGTAGCCATGACATGCTCGCAGCCCTGACACCCTCACACCCGTGACACCCTCACAGCCGTGACATGCTCACAGTCATGACACACTTGCAGCCGTGACGTGCTTGCAGCCCTGCCACACTTGTAGCCGTGACATGCTCACAGCCCTGACACACTCACAGCCGTGACACACTCGCAGCCGTGCCACGCTCACGACTGTGCAATGCTTGCAGCCCTGCCACGCTCACAGCCATAACACGCTTGCAGCCATGACACACTGATGGCCATGACATGCTCACAGCCGTGACGTGCTCACAGCTGTGACACGCTCACAGCTGTGACACACTCACAGCAATAACGTGCTTGCAGCCATGACACGCTCGTGGCCATGACACGCTTGCAGCCGTGACATACAGCCATGACACCCTTGCAGCCCTGCTACCCTCATACCCATGACATGCTCACAACCATGACACACTCGCAGCCGTGCCACCCTCACAGCCCTGCCACACTCACGATGCTTAGCCCGGGAAGGAAGGAGAATTTATGACCGCAGGGCGGTGGGAGAAGCACGAACGCCTTCCCCCCCAGAGAAGCGACCGTGGCCCCGCGTCTCGCCACCTCCCCACCCGAGGCCAGGTCCCGCAGGGCTCCGGGTGGTTCTGGACACATCCCGGGGCGGGAGCGGTGCTGGTGGCTGGGGAGGGCCGCGGTAGGTGGCACTGCCCATCCGTGTTTGTGACCACAACGCCCGGAGCCATCCCGGCTGCAGCCTGAGGGTCCCTGGCCCCGGGCAGAAGCCCTAGGCCTGGCCTTGTTGCTCGGCCATGGGCCGTGCTTCCCCGGGGGAGCGGTTTTGGGGTGGGGGGGACTGTAGATTTTCACCATGGTGGACACTTGGTGTTTCTCGGTTACTCCTGTCCCACCCCTATTGCCCCGTCCCAGATCTGTCTGTACCGGGCTTAGGCACAGACATGGGACATGACAGATTGCAGCACTGGGGATGCAGGGGGCTGGCGGTTGGGAAGAGAAACCTGCTCGCCTTAAGGACATTACTCCAAATATGATCTGCACCTCACCTGGAATTAATTTATTGCTGATGGGTAACATCAAATTAACCGACAGTCTCCCGGCGTTTCCTGGTGAATAGGATCTCAGGAGAGGAGCCAAGGACCGAAAGGCCCCAGCTGATGGGGAAATACACTCGAACAGGGACGAGCCAAGCGTTACTGCCCTGCTGCACAGGGACGGCTGCCAATACGGAGACACGCATCACCCAGAAAGGAGTAGGAGGGCTGCAGGGTCAGGGCATGGTGTCCTCTCCTTCCGTGTCACAACCAGGCGAAGCCAAGGACTGGTACCTCACTCGAGAGACAGCCTTACCGGCGGTTTACCTCGCTTTACCTTCCTTTCATTTTCCTTATCAGACTGAGCACCTTGAGTAAGAAAAGTACATGCTGTGCCACCAGCACCATCGCCTTGGCTTTCTTCTTTGCCCTGGGCTGTCTGGTAATGGCTAATTGCTCTGCTTCTTACCTTTATCATTCCATTTATTCTTTATTATTTGTTCCCCACAAGTCCCTAACAGGCCTCTGAGGCAGGCATAGTGAAACAAATAGCAGACACAGCCTCAAGCAGTACCAGCTATTAATATTGTGCAAGGATGATTTTAGAGAGCTCTTTGCCCTCCCAGCCCAGCCATCGCTCTGGGGAGGGCAGCTGCTTGATATCCTGTAAGTGCTCTGGGAGGCAGCGTAGAAAAGAGGAGCATGTGGCCACCTTCTCCCCGGCAGAGACTTTGTGCGAGGGTCATCGTCACTGTCAGAAGAAACGCACGCATGGTTTTGGTGTGAAAGCTCATCAAGCGAGTGGATAAGCACTGCCTGAGAGTCGCACCCTCCCGTGCACAGCCGGGTGCCGTGTAACGCAGCCACTGCCTGCGGGCTGGTATGAACCCTGCCACCGCGCCGGCCAGCTCCCGGACCCAGGTTGGGATGGAGAGTGGGGAGACCCCCAGCACCCACCCTGCGGCAGCACCTCCCGGCACTTCGCTCCGTCCTGGAAAGCCTTTTGCGGGCCCGCAGCGTCAGTGGGTTCGACGTGGTGGCCATGTCGGAGCCGGGGTCTTGGCCAACACCCGCTGCCGCTCTGTCACTCTGCAGGGGTTTGCAGCATCTGGGGATGGACTCAGGCGGAGCTCCATTGGGTTTGAAATTTCAAAGCCAGGAACGTCAGTGTTGTCTTCGCAACTGCTCTGCTAGCATAAATTTCTACCAAACCCCCACTCGGGGACCTTTTTTGGTTTTGTTCCTTTTGTCACCATTTTATTTTGTGATTTATTATTTTTAACACTTCTTAATGTGTAATTAAAGCTCTCCCTTTCTTCTTGTCCTCTGTTTTTAAAATGGTGCTGAAATGTGCATTTTGACAGCAGCCCCTGCTTTTGTAAGGCCCTAATAAATCTGTGACTGAAAGCAGACTGACACCACTGCATG
Organism: Astur gentilis; assembly: GCF_929443795.1. Taxonomy (NCBI): domain Eukaryota; kingdom Metazoa; phylum Chordata; class Aves; order Accipitriformes; family Accipitridae; genus Astur; species Astur gentilis. Next base: position 2,142,842 of record NC_064885.1, on the reverse strand, counting down.
GGTTTCTAAAGCAGAGAGCTGGGTAGAGATGCTGTGGGTTTAGGGAAGAACTCCACTGAAGCCAGTGATGTTACACCAAGACACATTTTACCAGCGCCTGGTAAGCCTTCGCATTTACTCACCCCTCAAAACCCCCAAGCGAGAGCAAACATTGCAGTATCCAGCAGTGGCCATGAGGGAAAATAGCACAAGTCCGCAACTATTAAACATGCTCTGCTACTATCATGCAAATACATCTGGTTCAGCAGCTCAGAAGCAGACTTCAAAGGACAGAGAAGTCATTAGAATCACAGTTCAGAAAAAAAAGTGAGCAGCTGGTTTGGGCCATCTGGTAGGGGACATAAAATGGTCTCTTTCTTCCCCAGTCAGTCTATGAAATTTTCATTAATGTTAGGAACATCTTCCAACATTAACCAACATAATATTGTTAAAAATGTAAGTCTTAATACATCATCAAAACTCATGTCTTAGGAAAACAAGGTAGTTACAGTCTGGTGGGTTCTTTCTTCCCCTGTAATACAGCATGTCATAATTACAATTTTAGGTCGGTGTTTTCAAAGCAAATTAATGGGAATTGGATTCCTCAGCTCCTTTGAAGGTCCCAGGGAAGAATGTGGACAGGATGGATCCCCAGGCTGCAAAGGAATCACCTTCTCTGTTGATTTCAGGAGCTGCATTTGGCTTAAAAACATGCGCAGAAAGTGTCCTTCCCTGGGCCGCATTGCTCGGGCTCGTTTCTCCTGGGCTGGGTCCCACCAGCCGTGATGCTGCTGGGATGTGGGCTCAGCCCCAGGAGGACAGCCGAGCACCGCGCCGTGCCCCTGGACAGACCACGGGGGAAGCTGGCCCCCTCGCTGTCGCTCGCAGCGGGATCCACGCTCCTCCGGGTGCCAGGGAGCGGGGCTGAGGCCAGGCAAACGCTGACAACGTTTTGCCAAGCCTGTTTGGTTACAGCTTAAACAAAAGCCCACCTCCCTGCAGCCCCCCAACAGACATCCCAGCCAAGAGAAATTCCAGCTCCGGTGGCGTGAGCACAGCTCAGCAGAAATCCCTGGTTTAGCTGCTCTGATCTGAAGACCCCCAAGAGCTCCTGGAAATTGATATTCCTGTTGAATATATGGATGACTTCCTTGAAATTCAGGCAGGTGGTTTGATAATGCAGGGAGGGTGACAGCTGCCATGGGGAAGCCAAACTAAACAGGAGCCACAATAGAGAGCTCAAGGGCACGGCAGATACCTGCTGATTTTGACAAAGTGATGACCTGGGAGCTGCTGCTGGTTCTCCCTGCCTCCTCCTTGCCTTTCAGATGTCAGCTGTGTCTCTTCCTGTAAAAAGCAAAATGGAGAGAGTGCATCTTAATCTTATTGCTCTGGGAGCGTAACTGGCCCAAAACTCAGCTGGGAATTTTGGGGGGTTTCAGTCCCAGGCTTTCCCAGACACCGCTGTTTCCATCAGTCCTGCCTTTGGTTCTCTTTCCTTGGACCATCCAATTTTACTGATTTTTCTCTTCCTGTCAGCAGCATTTCGAAGCAGATGAAAAACACCTGCACCTAGAAAAATCCCCAATCCTCTGACCTGCTCATGCATGCAGGGAAGTCAATGTGGCTGCACAAGTTGCCTGCGTTTTGCCTGCACCGTGCAGAGCGTCGCCGTGCATTACACACCGGTGTTACGAGCTGTGCTGTCCTCCCGAGCAACACTAGTTAGCTCTCAGGCGACTTCCTCAGGTCAGAGAGCAGGAGAGTGGCCGGGCTGAGGACCAGAAAAACTACTTGCCCCAGACTCGAGATCGGTGGAGGAGCAGGGGCTGTCCCAGGGAGCCCCCAGCCGCAAATGTGCACACACAGGTACTCCATCCCTGGGAGGGGGACTTAGTGAACTCCCCTGCCTGCACCATGCTACACATTTACTATTCCCCAAAGGCATGTGCAAATTCAGCCCCTGATACCTAGCATTATCTCCAGGTGTCTCCCACTGCCTTCCCGGCTGTTTTCCCAAGCCGCCGGCCAGCTGACGGGACAAACAGTGCTGCCTCCGGGCTTGTTTGCCACGGGATAACAGACACAAATACTTGAAATACTTTCCTAATCTCATTTTCTCCTGCAAACGACTGCTGGGTTGTCAGGGATGTTACTCCAAGGCAGCAGCAGAGATGAGATGTTGGGATGGGGCAGAGCGTGCGGGATAGCAAGGGAAGGACCCGGCCGGGGAGCATCCTCGAGCCCTACCCCAGCCTGGACCCCCCACCTGGTTCCCTGAGCCCCACTTGCTCAGGCCCAGCCTGCTCCTTGCCCTGGATGCATTTGGCTAATTACAGTAATTTCTCCCCTGCAAAAAGGGCCATTAAGCCTCCTTTCCATGGGGAAACCCCTGTGGGCTGGGGTCACCAGCCCTCCTGGAAACAGGGCTCAGGATTCCCAAGCTGTTTCTCCTGGAAGGACTGCTGGCTTTATTTAACATGGCTTTCATCGACTGCGTGCTGGGATTGCAGCTGAGTCTGGTGTGGAGATTTGGGAAATGCTGCTACTGCCTCCCGCTTGCGCTCCTCCTTTCCTCGGGCTTTATCTCCCCAGAGCTGGCAGAGCCTGGGATGTTTCCACGTCTGCCTTCCCTGGGAGGTGGTGGAGACCCAGGGGACACCAGCGAAAGTGTGGCTGGTGGCAGCAGAGCCTGCAAATGCCTCCCCCTCTCTACAAAATAGCGCAGACTTGCTTTTTTAGTTTTACACCTTCATCTGTTTTCATCCGTCGCATGTTTTCAGAAGAGATGCCGTCAATTAACACAGAAAAACTACTTGCCCAGACCCAGGAGAGGGGTGAAGGAGCAGGGGCTGCCATCGTTACCGGTGGGCTGGGTCCCCAAGAAGCTCTGCAAGCCCACGGGAGGCCGCTGCTGGCGGAGCGGGGAACGCAGGACCCGAAACTGCAGTGACCTGCTGGGAGTTGGAAAGAGTGCTCTGCTAGCTGCCGAACCGCCAGCAACCTGCCAGGGATGCACACCAAACATGAGCTAATCCCAACAAAAATAGGAGTGAAATCATAATTCATATGCATAATTCATGTGCATAATTTTATCTTTGCTGTATATTCTCCAGGGATGTATTCTAGAAAATGCTTTCTTCCCCCTCCCCTCAACACTGGCGTCCTTCCAAAAAGTGCCGTAGATGCAAATCATTGGAGGCAGCAAGAGGTAGTAGCTTTGCTGGGTTACTAAATAAATGCTAAATTTGTCTGAGTTTCTAGCCTACATCTTGGCAAGTTATGCAGATTGAAGCTGTTGTATAGACATGCAGGCTTGTAATAATCACAGGATTTTAATTGCTTTCATTGTGAACCCTGGCTACTGATTGTATCTGCATGGAAAACTGTAACAGTTTGCACTTGCAAATGCTAAAATGTTAAACAATAATGGCAATTAAGAGATAATTATAGTTATTCTGAAGCAAGGATTGGAGTTAAGACTCCAAGAAGACGTCCCAAACAACCGGGAAGCGGTGCCCTGTTTACTGCACAGACTTCAACCTGCTTTTTCTATGATGTGAGATCCGCCAGATTTAATTGCTTAATGATTTTCTATAAAATATTTAAGTAACGCGGTATCTTTAGCCAGCCCAGGCTCTGCCTGAATTGCATGTGTCAGTCTTGCTGCAGGACAGTGACAAAGCCTTGGCCTGGCACCCGATGCTTGCTGAGTCACCCAGTAGTTTTCTTCTGCTAATTACAACATAGAAAAGGTCCAGGGACCCCCTGCCAGCAGGACCGCCAGCACCCATGGGTGGGGACCCTGCTGGAAAGGGGTTGCATGGGTGCTGTCCCTCAGTCCCCCTGCAAGCCATGGTTTCAGAAGGAGCCTTTGCAATGTGGGTCCAGGTTTACCCCGTCCAAACCGACCCACGGGCCACCGAGGAGCAGACTCTTTTGGCCAGGTTATTTTGAACCCTGAGAGAAAACAGGACTTTTAAAACTGGATTTAGGAAGAGGTTTTGTCCTTGTCGAAGCATTCTGGGCTTTCCTCAAAAACAAAAAAGGCATTTATTTTTTTCCAGAGCCATGTTCTGGGCTGGGTGCCAGCCGCCTGTGTGCAGGCTGCAGCGGAGGCATGTCCTGGCTCGGTGTCAGCCCTCCGTCCTTTCCTGCCCGGCAGGCAGCAGGCGAGCGGCACGGCCAGCCGGGGAACTGCGTGAGATGGGGGCGAGATTAAACCCCAAACCTGTAATCGAACACTTAGTGGAAAAATATCTGTGTAAGAAGGGATTTCCGTTCCTCTGACTCAGCTTAAGCAGCACGGGGCTAAAGCTGGGGTCACGCCGTGTGTACCGCCAGGCGCTCAACCTTGCTGGTAAACCTGGGGGAAATCCTTTCATCGTGTCCCGGCAGCACCTAACACCGCTCAACCCCAGGCTGCTCACCCTGGCCAGGGAAAGACATGGGAAAACCCTTTCCCGATGGCCACGGTGCAGCGTGGCACCCGCGCAGGGCCGCTAAGGGCGACGTGCCGGCGGGAGCACATGTCCAGCTCTGCAGATTCCAGCCCCGTCCCTGCGTGGGACTCGGTGGCCAGGGCTGCAGGAACAAAGGATGGCTTTCACTGCGCTCACCCCGCGCTGGGACCGCTGTGGCGAATTCCTCGGATGCTTTTACGGGCTGCAACCAATGCATGGGGAGAGCGGGTCTCCCAGCAATCTCCTCCCCCTGAAAGCACTTCATTCACACGCAGGCTGGAAGGAGGTGAAAGAAAAGGCCGTGCACATGTTTAAATGCAGGGGGGCCCTACTGCATGGGGGGGTTGGATGTCTCCCCAAAAGCCTCTCTGCCTGGCAGGCTGGAGGCGACGGCACGCAGCCCAACCGGGGTCTGGGCAAGCAGCTGAGCTGCAGTCAGGCTGCCCCGCAACGGCCATAAATCAACGGAGACGCGCAAGCAAGGGAGGGAACAAAGGACGTGGAGAGATGCCACGGCATCTGGCAGGGAAGGACCGCGGCGGCCGCACCAGAGGATGGCGTCTGAGGAAAGGCTCTGACCGAGACCGCGAGGGTCCCGGCCCCGCGTCCTGCAAGGGGACGAGAGTTGGCCCCGCTCTCCGCTGCCTTCCCTCCAGCCCAGCCCTTGAGAGAGGCCCGTGAGCAAGCGCTGCCTCGCTGGGCAGCAAGGGGCACATGGGGACGTTGGCAGAGCATGACATCCCACCTTACCCCCGGCCCCTGCAGCGCTCCCAGGGCACCTCTGCTGACCCACCATTGATTTTTCCACCAGGCCACAGCAAGCTCTGGTGCATTTGCTCTGAGTCCCCAGCACTAGGAAAGAAAGACGTGGACTGTGAGGCCACTACAGCAGCCTGGTTCCACAGGCAGGAGGAAAAAAGCTACACCAGGGCTGGATAAAACTGTTCCTCGAGCTTAACCCAGGGCCAAACCCTGCTGAGCAGTGGAGCAGAGCCTGGGGCTGCCCCTGCTCCGGCTGCCAGCAGGAGAAGGGACAGGGACTGAAGCGGGGTCCTGCAGGGCAGCTCCGTTCTCACCCCCCTGTGCTGGGTGCCGAGACCACCAGTGCTTGGGGCAGGAGAACCACGGCGCCTGCCATCGCTAACAGAAGGGCTGGTGAAGGCGCTGACCTGATGATAAGCAGTTATTTGCCTCGTTGGTAATGAGTTATTACTCAGCCTCAGCTAGACACTGCCTTAAGGGAGGAAACATCTGATCATCTTTTAATAAACACAGTTGGCTCCTGCAAGGCTCCTGCAGCTCCTCTATAAAGCGCTCCGAGACGCATGGCTTGTGCACAGACAGTGCTGCTATGAGTCACAGTCTGGGAAAGGGTGTTAGAATCGTTGCTCAATAAATAGAACAAAGCAGGGAAACCTCGGGTGGGCAGGGATGGCACAGTCCTGCTTCCTTCACCGCGTGCGTGGCACTGGCCTCCTAAGGATTTACCCATCAGAGACTGAAAGTGAGATAAAAATGATTTCCATGTTTTCTCTCTTCATCTCCAATCTCCCACAAAAGCACTATGAGAAGGAACACGTCTGCTGGGTACCGGGTTTACCGGCGACAGGCTCTGCTTCCGCGTGCTTGGGGAAGATTAACACTGCAACGGCAGTGCCGCAGGCTGGCTTTGCTGGATGGGAGGGAAGGAGAGCGCTGACCTGCAGCTTGGGTGTTCCCACCGGAGCAGGGCACAATGCCCAGTCTCTGTGCAGGATGCCCAGGGTGGGGAGGACGTCACCGTCACTTTGTCCCTTCCCAGAGTCCCAGGTGGTCACAGAGAGGGGGGGAAGAACATTGTGCCAGGCAGGCAGGGAGCAAGGCTAGCTCTCCCTGCTAACGGAGTCACAAACCTTCTCCTGCGGCTTTACACCGTGCTCCCTCTGTAGAAGAATTAATCCTATATAACGTCTAGTAGTTACACACATGGAGCACAGCTACCAAAAACCAGCCTGTCTGCTCTTCAGTGCCGCAAAGCTTTGCTTTTATAAGGCCACATCTGGAAGAAATATTCAACATGAGGAATTTAATAACTTGGCTTGTACAAGAGAAAATAATGTGACACTCTCCCCAACCACGAACCGCACCGTTACCTGCAGCGAATGCAGATGCACATCTGCAGACACTGTCCTGCACCCAGACCTCCACCCACAAGCAGCAGCCAGCACCTTGGACTCCCCTGCAATCAGATGTTTTCTGAATGCTTGTAAGGCAGGACAGTAACTTATATTGAGTTTACATTTAAATAGCGTTGTTGCCCAAACACATCTGGAAGCAGTTTCTTTCTCCAGATGTTTTCCCCAGATACATACCTTCCACTCAGTGCCCCAGATCCAGATGTTTCCAAATAACTTACTGCCCCCGTTGAAACTGAGCAGCCATCCTAGGGACACAGTTGGCCTCTCCAGCACAGAGACAGTTAACACTCCAAGGCATCATGCAGGACACCTGCGCCTGGTGGAAACTGGAGACAAAGTGGAGCCCAGCAATGGAAAAAGTCAAAGCCAAAAGCCATGTCAGCTGCTGGGGAGCAGGAGGGGAAAGCAGCAGGAACAGACAGCTCCATGTTAAAACCTCACCCTGCTCTCAGCCATGTAGAGGGAGGCGCTGCTTAACTTTAGGCAGTTTGTACCTTTCAGAGCCCCAGTGCTTGGCAAAAGATGGTTTAGGGGGAGGGCTGAGGACGCACAGTACCGGTGTCCATTGCAGGGGTTACGGGGAGGTAAGCAGGGCTCAGTTTCACTGCCTAATTGCTAAAGGTGTGAGTTAGAGCTTCTTTTGCTTGGCCTGAAGCAGGACTCCCGCTGCAGTGACACATCCAAGGAAGCACCAAAACACACTTTCTACTTGCCTGCATCAGCTCCAGGGCACACCATCCCTCCAGCCCTGGCAGGGCCTCCACATCCTGCCAGGGACCAATTTATACCAGCTCCACAGCCACTGGATACATGGCATGGCTGGAAGGGGTGCTTTCCCACAGACAGAACTCAGGATGGAAAAGCTTTTCAGACCAGGTTTGGATTAGCAGCCTCCTGCACTGCAGCTGGCATTCAGGAGCCAGTTTCTCTGCCACTTGCTTTGAGTAAGAGCCCTATGCACCAAGGGGGCTCAACTACCCCAGCCCCACAAGGCTGCAGATGCTTTCTTGGAGCTGCAGCATTAGCCCAGACCTAGCCAGGCCAGGAGTGCAGAGCCCCAGCACAGCATGGCTGGAGCTGAAGCCCTGCAACTACACTTCTAGCTAAAAGGCTGCCTAGGACAACTGAGGGAGGACCATCACTCCCAGCTCCTCCCAAAGTAGAAACCTCCTCCACTTTTCAGTACTGCCAGGTGTAGGTTACAGCAGACTGCCTGTGTGTAACAGCCATACTGCTGCTTACTTGGGAGTTTTGGGTTCAGCTCATTTTGTAGCTGCTTAGCATGAGTCATGTTTGTCTGCAACTCAGCTTCCCCTTGTTTCTCATGCTGGTGTTACTGTTCCACAGTGTAGCTGTTACGCTACTGTAGTTGGTAAGTGCCCACACCTTTTCCAGAATATCAGGGAGGCCACAAACCCAAATTTAGGTTGCATCAGGAGCAAGATAGCAAGCTGAGGGGGTGGGCTAAGGGCAAGCCCAGAGCCCCTGCAGTGCAAGAGGCATTAAACACACATCAGCTTCAGGCAATTGGCAAGGGTTTCAGATCTCACCTTTTTACCAAGCACAGGGAGGAAGCCTATATGGGAAACTTACTTCCCCACAGAGCAGGGAGACACCTTTGAGTGTGTAGAGGAGCCAGGACCCCAGCTGCTAGACCACGCCCAGTTTGTCTGAAGTCATTAAGAGGTTAGCCCCAGTGCCTCCAAATCTAGGTTACTTGGCATAGAAGCATCCCATCAGGACTGCAGCAGGACACACTCCCCTCGATCCCTCCTTCTGGCACAGCATTTGAGCCAGGCTGGAGGTCAGCACCAGCACAGATGGGCCACATGCTCTTCAGGTCAAGTTTCTCCCTCTGCAGACCTGCCTCCTTTGGGTCATCAGCATCTTCCAGGGCAGAGAACTCACAGCTCACCTCTCTGGACAAGAGCAGTTTTTGTTTGGAACAGCTGGCAATGAAGAAGAAACTAGAGGCTGTTTAAATGTGTCAATTCACTTTTAATGTTTGAAAAAAAATAAATGGTATTTGAGCCATTGCAGTTATGAAGGGAACAGATCTTGCTCCACGAGAGACCGTGAACAGGTTCACATTAGACTCATGCTTGAAAAAAAAACCCAAACAAACCAAACCCAAAACATTCTCCTTTCAGATCCAGAGTGGAGTTCTGAATAGACAAGACCACAACAGTGCCCCAGACAGTCCAAGGCACATTACCCCAGTGCAGACATTTCCATCGACATGAAATTATGACAGCTACATTCTTTCTAGTTACAACATTGTTCTATCAATATTACAAAATTAGGCATACTTTGGATTTTGCACAGAGACAAGAAGGACTTTTACTTCAGGAAGTAGTCAACCTGGGTCATCAAGTCATTTCACAATGAAGAGCTCCCTTCACTCTGCCCTTTCTCCCCCAGCAGTGACTTATTACCAACACCAAATTCATCTCAGACTCATCATCCCAGTGATATTGTCTATGCATTAGTTAGCAAACCAATAAATAGACCTTATGACAAGCACCAGATATTTACTTGCCATCACACAGCATTTCTCCACACCCAGATAAAAAGAACTTCCTGCAGTGTAATCCAAGAGTCAGTACATACTAAGACAACATCACTGCTGAACCTATTGGAGACCAAGACATTTGTCTGCCTTTGAAGCAGATGTCACATGAGTTTCCTTCACACAAACATCACATGTAAATTTAACTTCTTGGTACTGTGCTTTAAGAACAAAAGCAGATATCAGAACATGGAGGACAGTCCTCCAGAAATAGCTTATCAGCTACAGAAAATAAAAAAGGAGACAGTGGCCACTTACAAGTCTTCCACATGACTAGCTTGCTTTAAGGAGAGCATCAAGTTAAGGCAGTGTCGAGACAACTGGCTAAGAACATGCCAAATAGAGCTGTTGTCAGTAGTCACCAATTTGATATCTTACTCCATTTCGGGGACGGACCACGTGGCTTTAGATCTCAGCATCAAGGTCTAAAGACTTCAGCCACAGAATGCTGCTTTCTGCAGCAAGCAGCAGCTCAGGGGGATGTTTGTTGAAGTCTTCTAGACCAGGCTGAGTTGCTTACAAGTCTAGGTCAATGTTTCAGCAGAGCCAAAAATACAGTGATGGGCACTGAAAGAGAACACCAAGGGTGGCAGCTGCAAGTCTGTTTATCACAGTCCGAGGTGGAGTTCAACTTGTGTGTGAAAGCCACATAATCAAGAGCCACCCCACCAGCTTTCAGGGAAGGTCTAAGTACCTGCACTGAAGTTACTGGGAGAGCCAGCTCTCTACAGTCTGCAGGGTGGGTACAGAGGCTCACACTGGCTTTGCTCCTCATTACAAGATTAACAGTCTAATAAAACTCAGTAAGGAAGTCAAGGTCTTTTGGCCTGCCCAAAGAAGTTTTCCCAGCCTCAAAGAAGGAGTTACCACTGAGGGAGCTGTTGTGGAATAGTTTTATTTCTTCCCATGTAAAGGCCATTGTTTAAGCATTTACAGGTTTCCTAGTGCAATACAACCAAAAAAAGCAGTAACAAAAAAATGCCGCCTTCTTCCCAGGCAACTAAACAGAAGTAGATTTTTACTGCAACATATACACATTAAATATAGTATACAGTCCATGCAGCGGCATAGCCATGTTAAAGGGAGTCGTGGCTTCAGCCATCAGTGCATTACAGTCCAAATTTCACTTGCTCCTACTTCCTATCCAGACTTGAAGAGAAGAATTGCAACCTGACCCAAGTAAAAATAGATGAAGTGCTTTGTCTCATGTGTTACATAGCTGCCAAAGTTTCTGCCAACAATGCAGTGCCAAGTTGGGTTGTATTTCTTGTCAAATTCCTGAAGAAAGAGAAGAGAGGCATTAAGGCCAAGAAAGCCCACATGAAAATAGTTCTAAGCACAAATTCTTAGCTGGTTCTGTTCACACACTATTGCCTCTCCTCCCACCTGCAGCATCTTTAGATTCCCCAATGCAAGACACTATTATATTAAGCAAGATAGACACTATTATATTAAGCAAGATAGACACTATTATATTAAGCAAGATAGACACTATTATATTAAGCAAGATAGTGACCAACACAACCAGACCTCTGCACTGGATTGCTTGAATGATCCAACACAAGCAAATCATCTCCTGAGACTTGGAGCACCCATCAGCCCTGGGCAGAAAGAGCAGACACAAGAGCTCTCCTTGGTACAGTGCTATTCAAGCCCTGCGTGTAGGCTAGCTCAGGGGAATATTTCTCCTCTCCCATTCCAAACCCACTCACAAAAAATAAAAAAATATTTTCGGCATGTCTGCTCCAGCAAGGCATTTGAGCTTAAAGGTCACCTAAAAAAGGGAAGAAGTCTGGCTTCTGCTCTTTGGGACTCTTCTTCACATAAAGGGGAGAAAATCTACATTGAAAATGAGCAGGCAAATTCACAGGCCAGACAGCACATGGAGACCTAGGAGGTCAGAGGTGAGCAAGCTGAATGCTGGCTTAATAGTCTTCTACTACTTAGCAGCTAAGATGGGGTTAAAGACCATTTTCCTCCCTCTAATTAATACACAACTCCCAAAAACACCCTTCCCTCCCAAGACAGAGCCAGAAGAACAGACTCAACATTCAAGATTAAAGCAAGTGTTAGTCCTCAGATAGCAGTAAGACAGCTTGAGCTCTTTGCAGGTAACCTTTGAAGTACAGAAAAGGCTTTCTTGCCAGGGCATGAAGGTGCATCAAATTGCCTCCCTCCTCCCAACACACTCAGGAAATAAAGGCCAACTTCTTTCTGGATGCCTTCTGTTGCACTCACTCACTTTACAGGCTGCATTGCCCCAAGCACTTTGAGATAAGTCTTGCCTCAAAGTGATCTGAGAAGTTAGGAGACACCTTTGAATCCTTTACATTCAAGCTTAGATTACAAGCAAGGCCCAAAAGCTAGCCCAGGTGCCAGGACTGCATTGCCTATAAAGTCACACTTTCCTCCTTCAAAAGCACTTTGCCTGACCATTCAGAGTGGTGGCTACAGAGGGAACTGACAGCTCCCCAGATGCCATAAAGCATGAGACTTAAGTTAATGGGCTCCTGCAAACAGGGAGACAGCTCTTCAAAAGCCAGGGCAGCTTTCACAGCACAACACACAGCACCTTTCACAACCTTGCCAGCCAGCACAAGGCCCCATCCTCCTCCACACCACCCACCCCAGAGCAAGGAACACAGCAGACAGAACCGCACATGCACAGCTGCCCACTTTGAGTGAAACAGAGTAATCCCACCCTGCACTGGTAGTGCAAGTCAAGCAGCAGCATCTGCTGAGCAAGTCCTAAACAGAGACTGCAGCCAGCTTTTTCTAGACTGGCAAATCCAGAGGGACAGCACTCACACTGTTTGCTCAGAGCTTGCCAGAGCAACAGACCAGGCCCTGCTCTGCCTTGGCCCTCCTCTGACCTTGGAGAAGTCACTCCATCCTCTTGGGAACAGCAGTAAAGCAGCCAAGAAGAAACCATCTTCTCCCTCCAAACATGCAAGTATGAAGTCTCAGACACTCAGGCTCACAACAGGCACACGTACTTCAGAGCTTCAGGAAGTCTCAGCCAGAGCAGCCCCCTCACCCCATAGTTACCTTCTTTATATATGCTGCAATGTCCTTTTCTATGTTGTACTTCTCCATTGCCTGTGTAGCACAGTCTACAGCATCCTGCTGCATGTCCTCGGACATGTCCGCATTCTTGATCACAGCCTTTCTGTCAGACATCGTGAACCTAAGGCAGAACATAGATTCCTTTAATCCCTTCCCAAGAACGGAGAAGGTTCCTGTGCATCAGAGGTTGTCCTTTCTATGGCAGGCTGCGTCACAAGCCGATACTACAAACACCCTGTTATGGCCAGGATGAGTTTATCAGGGTAGCCTACAGTAGTCCCCGGCTAAGATGCCCCTTATAGCTGGAGCACTGGCACTATACAGAGGTTAGATCAGAGATAGTCCAACATCACCACCTGCATTAAACACATGCAGAAAAAGCTTACTGTGTGGGAGGAGACAGGATCTGCAGAGAGCCACAGCCCTCCTATACATTAATAGGCTACAGCCAAGTTTGCCTTCCAGGTGCACCAGTGGTTTGGAGCACCATCTGTTTAGAGCCTTGCAAGCAACAGATCCCAAACTGCCTGTGTCTCCAGCTGGGAGGCTCAAGAAGCATGTTAACAGTAGCAGTGCTTTTATTCTACCCCACACCACGAGTTACAGTTACTGCTACTAGTTTAGCCTGGAAGGAGTGTTGTTCCACATTCAGCCTATCATCATTCCCTCACCTCACCACTGCTCTGCCACCGAAACCCAGACTTCAGCTGTTCCCACGGGACAAAGCCGGTCTGACAAGCCAGAAACAGGTTAACACCATGCTGCAGCCTAGAAACAAGGGCAGGGGGAAGCAAGCCCCACCACAGAGCTAGCACAGCTAGGGCCTGACAACACAGCCTTCTTCCCACCCCTACCCCCCTCCCTGTGAACCACAACACAGATGCTAGAAACCAGCATGCTAGCACTGCCCATGACCTGTAAGAAACTAGATAGTAGTATAGTGGAGCTGAGTGTGTAGCCCCCTTCACTCTAAGTTAGTTCAGGTGCTTCCTACTAGTCACCGAAGCCATTTACTCATAGATCTACCATGGCCTTTCCAGGGAGGCATTCAGCATTGGGAATTTTCCAGTGCAGTTCATATTATCCTAGAAAACATGGATTTGGCAATCCCAGCCCTGCAGCCTTTCTTCAAGCAAAGGCTGTGACACATGCCCTGAGGAAGGAGCCCCACACAGTCCTGCTGCTGGCTGGCACACTCCAACAGCCCTCCAGGAACCAGACCCCTCACTCCCAAGCCACACATGAGGCCTGGTCAGGAGGCACATGTTATCTGGGGGACCAGTCAAGCGAAGGTCTGCACTGAGAAGGACCACAGCTGCTCACCCCAGCAGCAGCTCTTACCAGAGCATAGTAAAACTTTGTGGAAATAAGCTTCTTAATGGCAAGGAGTGCCTCCAATTAAGCCTGCAGAGCACCATTAAGTTTCCTAAATCGTTTTACAGTGCTGTAAGTCTCGAGTGATACTACCAAGCATGTTTTGAAATAGTGAAACTACACATATTTAGCTCTACTGGGGAGTGAAGAAAATCTGCTGCAATGAGCACTTCCTGGAACAGGCCCAGAAAACTGAAGGAGTAGCTTTGTTACAGCAATTAAAGGAGCCTGCTACCCAGAGAGAAAGAGAATCCAGTTACATAATTGCAGCCCTATGATTACAATACTTCAATTCTTCACTCTGCCTGCAGTTGAAGACTTCTATTGCAACCTTAATTTATACGTTTTAGATACAATGTTTAATAGAGCACTGCTATTAACATGCACTAATAGCATCAGAAGGAATGACAGGAACTGAGCTCAAACGCCAACAGAGAGCACGCGCCCCTACCACAGCTCTGGAAAAGCTACTTCCAGGCAGTTTGTTCCCCTCCGTGCTGTGGTTTAAGCCAGTGGGTGTTAGCCTATGGCCCAGAAGCCCTGGCAGGACAAGACATTGCTCAGAACAGCCCAACCAACCGCCTGTAGATTTGGCTTCACTTCCAGGCATCTGGCAATCCCTTGGGAAAGTCTTCTGGGGGTCCATCCCACAGGAAAAGGGAAGTAGCAGAAATTCACTTGTGGGTCATTCCTCCAGGAAAGCCTCTTTATGGAAAGAGGGCAAGCAAGCTCTCGCACACATCAGGCCTTTGCACACCTCCACTGCACGCTGAGTTCAGAGGGCATTTGCCATTACATAACCAGCCACAGAGTGACCTGCAAAAAGCATCTTCCTTCCTCATTGTTTAGGCAAGGAGCATCTCAGTGCAGGCCCATGCTGCCGAGGGCCAACAGCGCCATAGAAAAAACCCTATTATCTTTCAGTAGAGCTGCAAGCGCTGGCCAGCCTGCCCTCCCCAGCATCGCACTGCTCCAGGGCACAGCATCCTTCTCAGGCCAACCACAGCAGGGGCTGGCGGCTGGCAGCTGGCTGTGCTGCTGGGGAGAGGGTCCCCTGCACCCGCTATGGGGCAGGGAGCAGCTCCGAGTGTCACCCCATCCACCCACCTGAACACCACAGAACAGGGCCCCAGTCTCAGCTTATTCCCCCATGGGGTTACAGAGGCATCCTCCCAGCAAGGCAGCCCAGTGGCACCACAGTACACATCTTATCCCTAAATCACAAGATCACAGCTGGCCCTCAGGGTCTTGGCCACCCAAGTCTGGCCTCTTCACGTGCCTCTTGAAGAAAACCACAAAGCCCCAGCACCCAGCTCAGGGCAGGATGGGCCTAGGAAGGGATAACAGTACAGCTCCAGTAGCCACCCCTTCCCCAGCCCAAGGCAGGATGGGGTCTTGCGGGAGGAAGACAAAGACCACAGCCCTAGCAGCCACTCCAAGACAGGATGAGGCCTTGGGAGGGGGATTAGGCCCAAGCCAGCACCCAACCCTTCCCTTGCCAGGTTAGGATGAGGTCATGAAAAGAGTATGAGGCCTGAGCCCAGCACCCAGCCACTCCCCCAGCAGGACAGTGCTTTAGGAGAGGGAATGATGCTCAAGCTCAGCACCCACTCCTTCCCTCACCGGGACAAGATGCAGCTTTGGGACAGGGATGAGACACAAGCCCCCACACCCACTCTTTCCCTCCCCGGGCAGGATGGGGCCCTAAGAGTGGGATGGGGCCCAAGCCCATCACCCACCGCTTCCCCACCAGGACAGTATGGAGCCCGAGGATGGGGAGGAGGCCCAAGCCCAGCACCCACCACGGCGTGAGAAGGCCCCGGGAAGGGGGTGCTGGGCAGCCCCATCCCCACCTCGGCAGAAGGGGGCCCGGGGAGACGCTCCCGGGCGGCTCCCAGGAGCCGGGCGCATGTGCAGGCCGCAGCCCTGCGTGACCTTCACGGAGGGGGGGGGGGGTAAGTCCCGGGGGTGCCCGAGGTAGCGGTGACCTTGCCCGGAGCGGGGCCGGCAACGCACCGGCGGCAGACCATCGGGGCGGGGCAAGCTCCGAGCGCCGCCGGGAACTAACCACGGGCCGGAGCCGCCCACCGGCCGGCCAGGGCCGCGACCCCCTCCCCTCCCCGGGGCGGCCCAGCCGCCACCTCACCCACGGAAGGAGCGGTGCCAGGCGAGGCGCGGAGGTCCCCGCCGCCACCGCCGCCCCGGCCCGGCGGAGGTCGTCGCTCACCTTCACAGTGACAGGGCCACCCCGGGAGGGCGAGGCACGGCACCGAGGAGGAGGTGAGAGGAGGAGGAGAAGGAGGCCCGGACACCGCTTCTCCTCAGCCCGCTCCCGCTCCGCTCCGTTCCCTGCGCCGCGCCGAGCGCTCTGCGCCTCGCCGCCGCGCCGTGCTCAAATACCGCCCCGCCCGCTGCGGCGCGCGGCCCGTCCTTCCCCCATTGGTTGGGCCGCACGGCACGCCGCTCCCCCATTGGCTGATCCGCGGCGCGGCACACCGCCCCGGCCCGTCCGCCCGCGCTGTTCTGCCTACATCCTGTTTCATCCCAGAATGCCGCGGGGCGAGAGCGGCGCGGGGCGGGGCGGGGCGGGGCGGGGCGGTGCTTCGCGGGGGCGGGGGCGTTCGCCCGGTGCTGTGAGGGGACGGGGCCTGGTGGGGGGGGGACACCGATGGTTCGGGGGGGGTCCCCTCTGCTTTGGGGACCCCGATCCCCCCGGGGGTCACCCTGAATCCTTGGGAGGAACCCAGGGGTCTTGGGGAGACCTGATCCCCTTGGGGGTAACTGCCTGGGGAGGGCCTGATCCTCTGAGGGGGCAGCTGCGTGGTGTGGTAGCGCAGCCGGGCACTGAAAACAGAGGGGTGGAGAGGGTCCGTGGCATCGGGATTACATATTCCCAACCCTGAGGCATCCCAGGGCATCTTTGTGGCAGGATTTGGCCGCGGTGTGGCTGGGTACGGAGCACCGCGGCCACCCAAAGCGGCTGCGTTTCGGCAGTGCTGTGTACACAGAAAAAAGGATCTTGCGTGTGGCTCCCCACCAGCAGATTCCTGGTGGTCCCCTGAGACTTCGTGTCCACAGGGTTGCTTGCAGGCGAGGGACCGCCATGTGCAAAGTGTTCTTGGGAAGACAGCTCAACCTAAGAGTAAAAACCAGTTCTGTCAGCGGTGATTAGTTGTAGCTTTGCACCTCGACGGCGTCTTCCACCTGACATTTTCAACACGTGATGGTTATTGATCACTTGAGCCTTGCGAGACCCTCCCAAGCTGGCTGGCATTGCTGCAGCTTCTCATATTTACAGCTGAGAAAACTAAGGCAGGAGCAGGAGTGACCTGTGAAAGGTCCTTGAGACCATTAGTGGCCCCATTAGGAACAGATCCAGGTCTCCGGGAGCTCGATGTAACCTCCTCCTCCTCCACTGTCCCCAGATGTCCAGGTTTTCAGGCCACTGCAGGCAGGTGCTCGGTTTCAGCCACAGGACTCAGCATCTCTCCTTGCCCTGCAAAGCCAGACAGATTTCCCCCTCCTGAACATGTCAAGAGGGGTCCCTCATTTCTTGGGGTTTTCCTGCTTTTATACTGGCAGCAAAGCTTGGGGAATGCCCAGCAAAGGTGGGAGCGTCTTTCACTAAACCACCAGCCTCATGTCCTGCAGGACCCGCTGCTTTTCACCGGGGGTGTCACAGTGTGTCCTGCCGGGTTGTCCTGATTTCGGCTGGGATAGAGTTAATTTTCTTTCTAGTAGCTGTTATGTTTTGGATTTAGTGGGAGAAGAATGCTGATAACACACTGATATTTTCAGTTGTTGCTAAGTAGTGTTTATACTAAGTCAAGGATTTTTCAGCTTCTCATGCCCAGCCAGCAAGAAGGCTGGAGGGGCACAAGAAATTGGGAGGGGACACAGCCAGGGCAGCTGACCCAAACTGGCCAAAGGGGTATTCCATACCATGTGATGTCATGCCCAGTATGTAAACTGGGGGGAGTTGGCAGGGGGTGGTGGATCACTGCTCAGGAACTAGCTGGGCATTGATTGTCAAGTCGTGAGCAATTGCATTGTGCATTGCGTGGTGCTTAGTCTGCTCTCCCTGGAGTAAAACTGTGGTAAAGCTCAGCACGGGTAACTTGGCAGGTACCAGTGCTGTCGGAGCAGGTCGAAGGGCTGAACCGGTGCTGCGGTGCCTTGGCAGGGAACCTGCTAAGCCCCACCACCGGCAGCCCTGCGGTGGGGGGCTGGCAGTCAAACCCCATGCTGCCCGTTGTGTGCAGACCTCAGGGTGAGAAACAGCAAAGGAGACTCACACTTGTAATCTGTCGGCTGCCCATGCACCCGCCTGTGAGGTCTCGTGGGGTCCTGCGCTGGTGCTGGCAGCGAGGGATCCTGGCATATGGCTGTGACACCGGTGCTTCGGCCACTTAGCTTTGCCATGCGGGGCTCCTGCCCTCGATAAACGTGCTCCAGGCATACACCTGCCCCCCGGCTGCCCCCGCGGGCCCGTCTGCCAGGCTGGCTGTCAGCCAGCTCCCGTTTTGGTTGCTCCATTTCACTTGAGCAGAGGTGCCAAGAAGCCGTTTTGCAGAAGCCACCTGAAGAAAAGCCCAGTAAAACAAAAAAGTCCCCGTTCCCGCGCCATCCCCGTTCCTGCACCCTCCCTGTTCCCATGCCGTGGTGCCCACACAGCGCTGCCTGGCATGAACAGCGGCAAGACGGAGACAGCACTGCCCATGCTGAGCTGGCTCTTAACGAGACCGGTTTTAATTGCATGTGTGGCCTTGAGAACCAGGGAGACCACTCTGGGTACTGAAATCTATCTAATTTGATTGCTCAAGGAAGACAAGCCTACGGCTGATAACAGCACTCGGGGGACAGGCTGGAGTTCACTCCACGGCTGTGCTTTTGCCTCATGAGCAAGCAGCCCAGGAATGGGCTGATCCTTTTTGCTAATGAAGTGGATATTTCCTGATGTAACCTTTGCAACCTCTGAGATACTGGTCAAAACTCCCAACAGCAAATGAAATATTTACTGTTCCCAAATGGGTCCAGACCTGAGCGTCAGCCTTAAGATGAGCAGAAGCCAGAGAGCAGCAGAAAAGCAAGTGAGGACTAATGCTGCAGGGCTGTACGGCACTAAGTTTGTAAGACCACCGCTGGTGGCATGGGACCTGACCTCCAGCCTTCAGACGGATAACTTGAGGGCATCAGCCTTCCCTCTGAGCTCCAGGCCAGGCAATGACTGCAGGTTGCCTGCTGTCTGCCCGGCACCACACACACGGGAGCTGCGGACATTCTGGGGCTGCACCAAAAGCTGCTCCGGCCAAGAAGCAAAGCGTCAATAAATAAATATGTGGCCAGAGCAGAGAGCTGGGCTGCGGCCGTTAAATTACAGCCTCAGGCCTCAGCCTTATTACCATCGAGATCCCTCTGCACCTCTCTGGGAAATAACTGATGGTCTCCTTGCACCCCTGGAGCGGTGGTCTTCTTGCTTTCTTCTGCAGGTTGGCTTTTCTTGCTCCCTCTGCAAGAAGGGGGAGCGGGCAGTGCCTGTCCCTGCACCCACCAACACGCTCTGGGTCACCACAGGCCTCCCACAGCCGGGACCCTACCTTCATCTCTTTTGGATGCCCGTGCTAATGCAGTAACAGGCTTAGCTACAGCCCTTTATGAGCTTCCATCTCAGCAGCAGCGGGAGTAAATATTTTTTATGGTGATGTTTCCAGAGGCTCCACACGGCCGGCAGGGGCTGGAGGTGCTGATCTCGGGGCTGAGGAAGGGGGAAAGGCCATGCCCGGGCAGATGATGGGCAGATGCCAGAGCACGACCTGCTTGGGAGAGGCAGGAGGTCAGAGTTCTGCAGGATGCCCAGGACTGGGGAGCCCACAGGGAGCCCTGGGAGTGGGGATGGTACAGACCCACGTCCCCATAGGCTGCAGCATGGTCCAGGCTTGTCCGGCTGGAGCGGGCAGGCTCCCCCGGGGCCGTGCTGCAGAGCAGCAGAGCCGGTCATCCGTGCCAGGCTCCCGGGAACGCCTGGCCATGAGGGCAGCCGGCTCTGCTCAGGTTCGCTGCACGACACTTGGCTGGGCTATTTATAGCTCTGCCGAGTCTCTGTTGAGGCAACAGATCTCTGAGTCTTGTGGATCTTTTTTATGAGCATCCCAGACCGTGAGGCGCAGAGCCTCAGCTCTCCCCTTGTTGGACCAGAACGGAGCGGTGGTTTGCATCAAGGCAGCAGTGCCGCAGGCACACAGACCCTAGCTACGGCCCCAGTGCAGGCATGGGGACCAGCCCAACTGCACTGGAGAAGGCAGCTCCCTTTCTCCCTGGCACTGAGCTGCAGAGGAAACCCTCCGCTTTTCTCCTCCGAGGAGGTCTGGTATCTGGCAAACATCGAACCAGCCTTGCAGCACTGCTGCTGCGGGTGAGCTGGGCCCGCAGGTCAGGATGCCACCGCCCTTGGCAGAGCCAGGTTGCCTGGCCTGTATTGCTACACCATCCCCTACTAATGAAGGAGCTTCATTAGTGGGGAGGGATCTGAGCGGTTGTAAGTCAGATCTCTGTTCCTGCTGCCATGAGTTTCTGCTTCGTCCTCGTGTGCGATAAGAGCGACATCCACAAAGTCTGGCTTTACTATACTATTTATTAATCCTGAGGTGAGGCAGGGGCAGATGACGGGGGCTCGGCAGGTTTTAAGGCTAGGGGCAACTGCTGAGCAATGCTTGTCCTGTCTGTCCTGCACAACGGGAGCCCCAGGCTTTCCCACAAGGACTCCCATGCTCTGGATCTCCTGGTATTTTCCCGGTGCAAGCGGGTGCAGAAGCAGCACTTGCCTCCCTCCTGCCCTGCCTGTCCCAGGGACACCCACGGGCACCTTCAGTCCAGGGCAGGAGGGAGCTGCCCTGGGGACCCAGCTGCAAAAGGTCAAGGTATAAAACGGTGGCCCTGAACCCAAACGGTGACAGGCTCCACAGAGCTGGCTCCAGTCTGGGTGGCTGCTTCTGTAATCCCAGTGTAACCCCATCCCAGTTGCGTCCTGCCTCCTTCCCCAAAGCCGTCAGCAGCAAGAGGAGATGGAGGGGCCCCCCTCCTGCCCGGCACAGCCCCGGCCATGGCCGCCACCGGGCGCTGCAGGCTCAGCGCTGCTCTTCGCATGTGAAGGAGCATGGCCTCGATGGAAGAAAGTGCTTCAAATGCCACGGAGGGAGTGCGTTCCCGAATCGTGACAAAAAGCATTTATTTATAAATTCCTCCAAGTGCACTATATAAGGCACTTCACAGGGATTAACAGGAAAAGGGCCTGGCAATGAGGAGCAGTTTGCCATCTAAGGCTGTGCTCCTCCTGCCCCATGGCTGCATGCTTCCCCACGGGACACGTTTCCAAGCCCAGGCGATTTTAAGCCAAAAATCGCAGACTTTGTGCATGTCTGCCATAAGAAATGCAGAGGTCTGGGAACCGAAAGCTGGGCTGGCAGTGCGGCTGTAGCATCACACCAGCTCTGCTTCCATGCTGCACCTCCGCAGTAACATCCCCCATAAGAGATTTTTCTTCTTATTTAACCTAAATCCACTTTGCTACAACTTAGCCCATTACTTCTGCTCTGCCCCGCCACGGACATGGTACACTGATGTATTTTATAGTGCATGTCCATAGCAATGACCGTAGAAATGTCACCTTCGTCTCCTCTCCCTGCAGGAATTCCTTCCCTCTCTCCTCCTCCAACGTGTCTCCTGCACCTCTGCTCACCTCCTTGCTCTTCTCCAGACTCCACCATCAGTCGCTTTCTTTTGCTGATCATCAATAAAAACAACAGCAGCAGTAAAGCACCTTCTTTTATTAAATCACCCCCTTGCTCTCCCTGCATGTCCCAGGGTGCCTGGGCATGGCGGTGACACCCAGGCACCCCCGGAGCAGAGCTGCTGCTCCACGCGAAGGGAGATTTGGCCACTTCATCGTATCAACACAAACCCTCTCCATCAGGCACTGCCGGCTGCGGCCAGAGCACAAACATCACAGCCGGCGCGGCTGCGGGTACTCTTCCTCATCTAATGGCATCGCAATCACCGATAATCATCCTCCTGTGGCTGATGCATCGAGCCGGCAGCTCCCGATCTCCTTGCAGAGACGCGCTGCAAAGCAACTGCACAGAAATGAGATGTGAGCGTGAGAGGGAGGCACTGCCAGCAGCTCAACCCTGCGTTCAGCCGGGATGAAAGCCTTGCAGGGTCTGACCCCTTGCAAAACACATTTTTCTCCCCGGCAAGTGACAGCCTGTCTGTGAGGCACCCATGGGGTGGCAAGTGCTGCCTGGGAGGACAGGTCCGCACACCGCCGGGCATCCCAATAACCTGCCATCCTGGTACCCACATCATCCTGGGGCAGGATCCGGCCGGTGGTTCCTCCTGGGTGCTCACGTCTCAATACCAAAGCCTGGCACTTGCCCTGGGCGAGGCGGAGAGCCGGATCTGGCCCCTGCATTGCTGCAGTGCCCAGCCACCAGCTTTCTGGCTGCTGGAGCCGGGTCCCTCAATGGCCGCAGCCCCCCCTGCGGCTGCCCAATGAGTTATTTTTTACCGGGAGTCAATTGTTTTGGCAAGTGTTTTGCAAACTGCATTACGGAGGGTTTGCTATCAGTCCTGGGCTGCTTTGATCAATCTTGTTTGCGAAGCAGTTTTCAGCGCCCTGGTTAATGTACGTTATTATCTCCCTGAATCCCTGCTATAGAACCTGAATAAATCCCGTGGAAAAACAAAATGCCCTATAAAAGGAAATGCTCTATAAAACCCCAGCGGGGAGCTGCCACCGCTGATGCTGAGGGTTTGATCACTCTAAGCAGTCCGTTAACGTCAATATCAGACCCTAAGTCCCCCACTTTATTGTTCACAAATTTGGGACAATAAGGCTTTTTCACTACCTGCCATCCTCTTCACTGCACAGATCCAGTCTGGGCACACTTCTGTCTCCCATGGGTTTCTCTCACATCACCCAGGGAATGGGAACCGGGTTTTCTCTGTGCCTGGTGCTCTGAGCACCTCGTCCCCATGCCTGATCTGCAAAGGCTTGCAGTCCAGAGTGAGACCGGAGTGCATGAATACCAGACCCAGGACTGTCCCCCAGGTTCCCAAGCCGGGAAAGGGGTCACTACCTGTTATTGCTGCCAGGAGCAGCGGGGTAGCAGGCGTAGGGGATCAAGGTGTTTCTGCCCAGGGAGAAATGCTCCTTCATCAGAAGAACCACCCACGACTGGGCCACACACTTCCCATCAGCATCACGCACCGGGGCTCTGAAACCCCCAAACACGGCCTCCGGCCATGCAATGCCCTGTTCCCGAAGCCAACACGGCCCTTATGTGGCTCCGACGTGCGGGGAGCTATTGCTCCTTGTCTTCCCGGGATCTGTCCTGGAGTACAGGCAGCTGCAGCGTGGCACCACGGCAGGGCAGCCTGGGCTTATCTCCAAGGCAAACAGGCTTAAAAATGTGACAAGCTATAGATGGCTTTTTGTCTAAACATTGCTTTCCACGAGGTAGTGCGTTCCTTGCCATCCCGCAAGCGTGATAGAAAAAACTAATACTAAACGACTTGTGAGCCTTATTAATATGTATTCAGGTCATCTGCTCTCTGCAAGTTTTTGCAGGTGACTTGTGGTGTGCAGTTCATGCAGGATCCATAAATAAAAATACTTCTCTGGAATCTCAGCAGGGTCATATTAGCACAGGAACACAACAACTGCCTTTGTGCATGTGGAGGGATGAGGGGTGACGCAGCTCGGCCAGGCTGAGCCGTCCAGCTCTCTGCTTGCTGCTCCCAGCACCCCAGCCCAGGCTCCCAGACCAGCTGGATGCACCGAGAGCTGGGAACTCCTTTTAATCCGATCTCTCCCAAAGTGAAGGACTGGTTTAGAGGCAACATGAACACCAAAGGAAAAGTCATATCAAAGCCACATGCTGTGTGACCATGCCTTGCGGCTTTGCTCCTGCAGCGAGCTTTGCAGGGGTCCCAGTCTGACCGTGAGGCAGAGGGGTTTGGGACACAGACTCGGCGTGCTTGCAGGGCCAGGTCAAGGACGAGTGTTAATTTTACTTTTTCCCTTGAGTTTCTCCATTTTTTCGTTTCTGTCCCGCCTCTTACCTGGGCTGGGTGCTCCAGCACAAACCCTAAACCCAACGTGGTTTATCTGCAAGGGGCCCTGCCTGCACATCAAAGGCTTCCTAAATTTTTAAGGCTGGAAGGGCTGTTGTGATCATCTACCCCACCCTCCTGTGAGCCACAGCACTCGCCAGAGTTGGTTTTTTGTGGTTGAGCAGAGCACGCCGCTGCCCTCAGATGAGCTCAGGTGTGCCGAGGCATGCCAGGTTGCTTTGGGCTGGCTGCAGGAAGGGGGTTTCCTCCTCCACCGCTGCAGCACATCCACAGCAGTCGTGTCTCCGTGCCGCTGTCTGCATTTCCTCCGCCCGGCCGTGTTCCTTCCTTCCCTTCTGTGGGTCAGCCACGGGCTGCAGTCCCCCAGGTTGTCCCTGCTCCGGGAACATGCTGGGCACTCGGGGGTGAACAAACTGGGAAATCACATGTAAATCAGTTGGTGCTCATGCATGAAATAATTGAGCAGTCATGCACACGCTTATTGGGCATTCATATGCAAAATAACTGGGCACTCATGCGTGAACTACTGGGGTGCTCATGCATGCACTAATTGGGGGCTCATGTGTGCAGTAATTAGGCGTTCATGCATGCACTAACTGGGCATTCATGCATGGACTAATCCTGCACTCGTGTGTGAACTAATTGTGAATCTGTGTGCAGGTTCCCTGGGTGCTCATGCAGGATCTTCTCGGTTGCTCATGCATGCACTGGTCGGGCACTCATGCACCTCCCAGGCACTCATGCATGAACTAATTGGGTGCTGATGCATGAACTCGTTGGGTGCTGAAATGTAAATTAACCAGGCACTCGTGCATTCACTGATTAGGCACTTATACATGAATTAATTAGGCACTCATGCATGACCTGACTGGGTGCTCATGCAGGTACAAGCAGAGCCCGGCAGAGCGGCAGCCCCGCACAGGGCAGGGAAAGCTGCCAGCACCAAGCACCGGACGGTGCAGCACCAAAAATACCCGCTGGCTCCCCCAGCACCCGTGAGCTGGTGGTTTTGTCTCCCCAGCAGCCTTGCTGCCACACGCGAGCCGATCTCACACCTTCCCCCGATCTCCCCAGGGTGTAGGAAGCAGCTACTGCCATACAGACAACTTAAACTCTGTTCTGTCACAGCATAAATATGAGAAGCTCCAAAAGCAGGAGACAAGGTCTCCACTGTGTAAAATGATTTAGGTCAGTCTCACTTCTGCAGTGATTTATTTAAGCTCTAGCAGTTCCTGGCCTGAGTGAGGGAGAAAAATGAGGAAAAAAAATAGAATCCCCCGTATTTACACTATTTTTCTGTAATGTTTACGTTGTGGAAGTTACAGCATCATCTGCCAGCACCATTTTAATCCAGGCCTGCAGACATTTCCACTACGCACTCACATTTCTTGGGGTTCAGACTGTGGTGGAGTAACTTGCTAAGCACAAAATCTCCGCCCGCAAAAGCTTTCGAGTGGTTGTTTCTCACTGAAAAGCATCTCCCTCGATCACTACCGAGGCTTTACCAGAAATGATCTTCCATTCCTGCAATCGAAAAAACGGCCATTGCAAGTGGACTCGGAAGCAAAGCAGCCAGAAACAACCCGCTGCGGGTGCAACTCTGCAAACTCCCAGCCAGCAAACAGGCTGTGGTGGGAGCCCAGCACCGGGCAGCGCGTCCCGTCCCGGAGCCAGCACCAGCCCGGCAAAGCAAGACCAGAAATTAGGGGCTCCCCGGATGGGTGCTGGAGGTCATGCCTAGCTAAGTAGCTATGTATATAAGTGTATATATTTTATATACCAGGCAGATATTCAGGGGCTCGCTGTGACACAGGTGCCTGGGCCAGGAGCCCAGCGGGCTGGCGTCAGGAAAGTACCAGCCAAACCCCCCTTCCCTACCCTCCTCGCCAGCCTGGTCAGTCATCTATTAATGCTCTCACTGGACTCTATGGAAGGAGCTGCAACAGTTGATCCAATCAATAAATATACATTTTCTACATCCCTTAAGTCTGTAATATCTCTCTGTATATAAGAGGCCACAAGGGATTTTGTTTTAATTAGAGGAATGCTTAAGGCTACTCTGCCTACTGCTTAATCTGCCCTGGAAATAAAGCGGGGAAAAGGTTCTCGCCAGCAACAACCCAAGGGCTCAGCAACAGCACGAGGGCAGGACTAGGGAGACAGAGCGGAGCACAGCCCGTATCCACCTCCCTCTGGCACCTTCAGCACGAGTCGGGAAAATAAGTGATGCTAAACCGGAGCGGCTCTGACCCCACCACCCTTTGGACACGGCTCATCTCCTGCCACGAGCGTGATGGTATGGAAAGTGGCAGTGCCTTCTCTAGGCACGAGGGATTTATTTATAAACAGTCGGCTGAAACCCTGCTTGCATCTCCAGCCTAAGTGCAAGGTGGTTCTTCTTTTGGGATGTAGGGAATATTCCCATTTTCCTGCAGTGATCTGGCTCTTCCTCCTGGCAGCGATGCCCTGTGTAAGAAGGGCTGAGTACCTGAATATCACCCACCGCAATAGATCCACGTTGGGGAGATATCCTTGAACAGCCACAGCACCTACCCAAAAAAGCACAGAGCTCCAGTGCCGGCTGTGTGTTGTACGGAGGCAGGAAGAAGACTCAGCTTTTGGTATTTTACTGCTTCTGAAATCTCGTGGTGTCCTTCCAGCACACAACCCGGGCCCCGGGGAAGCCCCCCGCAGCAGGACAGCCCCCAGGAGCAGCCTGGTGCAGGCTGGCCTCGGAGCCAGGGGTGCACGTCCAGGCACTGCTGCGCTGGGGTTTGCTCTCAGCTCCTCTCCTGCACCCAGCAGAACATGCCCAGTCTTGATTTATCGAGGTGTAACTCATGCCTGGGGCTGTAAACGCACCCCGTCCCATGCCCAGCACCCCCCAGAGTGGAAATTACTGGGCAGGGTCCAGCCACATCCCCAGTCTGAGGAGTGCTAGTTGTTCATGGCGATACGGGGAGGTGTCAGGAATGCGTTTCATTGGCAAGGAAAGAATAGAGGTTTCTAGCGAACAAAGTATACATTGCCAAAGTTTGCAAAGGTGGTGTTTTTTTTAAGGGAATGTAACAGCTGCTGAGGTCTCACAGCAAGCAAATACCCGTGGGAGGAGAGCAAACCTCTGCACAGACGGCATGCGTCCTCACAAACAGCCCTCGGTGGCCTCAGGTGGCTCTGCCTCCAGGCTGGGCTCCACGCAAGCCCGTGTGTCGGCCACCATCGAACACGTCTGTCTTTGCCGTGGAGCACCAAGAAGCCAGCAGGTTTCCCCGGGTTCCCGCGGCGCCGCCGGAGCTGCAGCCAAACCCGTGCCTTCGGTGTAAACCACCAATGCAGGTGTCTGGAAGGTGCATTCCCAGTTCAGCCCAGTCCCACCGGTGCTCAGGGGGCACTTTGGACCCAGTCCATCACAACGCTCAGCTTGTGTTTAACTCCAAACAGGCAAGCAATCGGTTAGGGAGCAAAGCTGCTCTCTGCCCAGGAGGATGCGGAGGAATAAAAAGGGGAATAATAAGCAAACAAAAAAAAAGCCCTAGAGGAAAAAAAATACTCACTGACGTCTTCGATGCTCTCAAAGCAAACAAAAGTATGTGGAGGCACTGCTTTATGTTCGCCCCTAGGACCAGCAGCACACATTTATTGTTCTTTCTTTCTTAACAGCAAAAAAGCCTCGCAGGGGATGGCCCTGGGCAGAGCGAGCTGCGGCCACACGGGCCGTAATGGAAATCTGACGGACCCTGGAGCAGCGTGTGTGTGTGTGTGCGCACGCAGCAGCCCGGCGATCCATCACCGCCGCTTCAAACAGCAAAGCAGATTCCAGCTGCAGCTCCCTGCGCAGGGAGCGAGGGGACGTAGTGCCGGGAGACCCCGGCCGGTGCTTCGTGTCCGTGGAGAACACCCATGGTAGGTGGTGGCAGCCCCGGGGGCCAGCAAAGCCCCCCCCAAAGGCAACGCTAACGCTTGCGGGGCTTGAAACCGGCCTGCCGTAAGAGGAGAAACGAGGGCTGGCGCAGGAAAGAGCTCAGCGCGACGTCTCTCGCTGGTTTGCTCTGCAAAGGCTTCGCCCCGTTGTGTCCCACCTCCCCGCCGGCTGCTTTCTCAGTTCACAGCAGCGCTGCAGAGGATAAACTCAGCAAATCCAGTTCCCATTTGCAAAACACCCACCGTGTCTCTTTAATCACAAAGTGGTGCACATCTAATGAAAACCTCTGTTATGCAAAGGCAAATGAAACACACGGTAAGGTCCTCCGATACACCACAACATTAGCCAAAGCGTTGGGTTTACAGTTAACTGGTTCCCATGGAGCTTTTACTGGTGCTGCGGCTCCCAGCCCTCGCCAGACCAGCTCTCCCAGACCTCCGCGTCCCATGAAGCTCACTGCTCCTTTGATCCTTTCTTTCTCATGTGTGGTATTTCAGAGTGTAAAAATGTTCGTACGCTTCCTGGGAAACTAACAAAATTATCTCCAATGTTCATGCTTGGGTGCTGCCTCTAAGCTACAATGATCTGCTATTCTTATTTACTACCCTCAAGCAACTGAACCCAAAAGGCTTATTAGGAAAAAGAAAAAAATTAGGTTTCTTCTTTGCATTTCACATTTTAGTTGGGCTATCGTGGTACCAGTAAGTCCGATACCACATAAGAAATTAAAATTGTCTCCTTTTTGCTTTGCACTGCACAGCAGAGCGAAGGACAGCCACTTCCAGCAGAAGATGGCCAGGGTGTTTCCACTCCTAATTTCTGACTACATATTTTAACTTGCTCCTTTCAAAGCAGTTGATTTTGCACCTTTCACCTTCTTTAAGAATGATCGGGGTATGAACCTAGGAGCATTAGGTTACCGAAATGGGGAAGGTCTGGATAATAAAATGCTGTGAAACAGGATTTCCAGTGGGAACAGAAACGGGCCTTTTCGCAGTACCTTTTAGCCGGGGCACTGGGCTCGGCAAACAGCTCAGGAACTTGGCAACTGCTCCCACCCCCGGCCTTTTGTAAACAACTAGTTTATTTTTCCTCATTTGTTTGCCTTTCATTGAGCTCGCTTCAGACAGGCTCAGTGTCACTCTTACCTTGGTCTGCGTGACTTTTTGTGTTCAGTTATCGCAATCCCTCGCCTTTCTCAAGTGTTTACATAAAGTTACGCACGTCAACGAAACAGCTCCTAAAACTTTGTATTTTTAAATATTCTTCTTGAAACAAATTTAAATGCGTTTCTCACTTATTCTATTTCCTTGTATCAAAAAAATCAGCAAATCCACATCGATGCCACGGGGGCCGCATCCCGTCGTCTCTTCAGAGGGAGGACGTCGGCAGCGCTGCCAGCAGCTCTCTGATAGAAAGCTAATGGAAAGCCTCCTTTTAAAAACCACTGAGGCCTAGCAAATTGGGGTTATTTCTGGAGAACAAAAAGATTCAGCTCTACCCACGCTCCTGAGGCTCGGCAGCATGGCCACCACAACGTCTAAATGCAGAGCTCTCGCTGCCCATGGCAGGGCAGCGGACGGCTGTGCCACGGCAACTGCCCTTTCCTGGTGGGGAAGGTGGCAGATGCCACAGACCAAAAAAGAAGCTATCGATACCTCTAATGGACACGTACAAAATGATGCCTGTTTAATAAATAACTCTCGCTGCAAGGGCTGGCTCACTTGGCGTTACCTCCCCGGTGTTTTGTCACCACTGACTGTTTCAGTTCCCCGTACCAGGACGGCATCGCTCGCTGCGAGTCGAAGCACAAGCGGTGGGAAAGGAGGTGCTGAGCAGGGTCGGCGAGCTCCTGGCGCTGGTGCTGTGCCACCGGTGTGTGCTACGGCAGAGGGTCCTCGGCAGATCCCGACACAGACAGCTCGGCCGGCCGTATGCTGCGCACCTGGGGTGTGGGACGGCGTTGAGGGGAAAGGAGGCAACTCCGGGAAATGCACAGAGAAATAAAAATAGCAAAAGAAAAAGGAGCGAAGGAGCGGTTGCAGGGGAAACCAGTCTCTGCCCAACCACGAGGATCTTTCTGAAACGAGCAACCCAAACGGATCCATTCCTTTTCGCTTACTTACTCCTTATCAGAAATAAACCTTAGCAGGTTTATTTTCATTAACAGTTTGCATTCGTTTTCCTCTGTCCATGTCAGGCTTTGGAGGATGTCGCTAGGCAGGGAGAAGGAAGAGCAATGAAACCGGCTGCCGCAATATTCAGTGACAGCAGGAGGCAGGGAGCAATGGGGAGTGGGCAGAAGGAGCCTGCAGAGCCTTGTATGAACATAAATGTTTTCCCAAGGAAAGAAATCAATTAAAACAGGTTTGGGGGGCTCATTTAAACTTTTCAGTCTGTGCTAACAGCTGCCTCTCCCCCTCCCTGCCCCCAGACATGGTGTGCTGGCATGTGGGAATTAAAGTTGAAACCATGCGCTGAAAATCAGAGTAACATAAAAACAAGACAGCAGAAATCATATCAAACCCCCTGATTTTTATTTTTTAATTTTTTTTTTTTAAATTAACATTTAATTGCTACCAGCAAGACAGATAACCACATACGATTTAACTAGATTCTGCTTCCTTGCAGCCCTTCAGCCAGCCCGGCAGGTTGCTGGAGACCAGCCTGGGGTGATGAGGTGGCTCGTGGTCCTGCGCTTCTGCGGCCGCGGGAACGGGTCCAGGCTGCGCCGGAGGGTCCCGTGAAAACCTCAGCAAGTCTGCTCCGGGGGCACCGTACGATCACGGCTCTGCCGAGCACATTGTGCTTAACAGCTGTAATGGTGTAGCTGTTCTAATGAAGAAAAAAGAGCAACGTTTCAGAATTTCTAAAAGTGAGCATTCCACAATGCCTTCCAGGCGTGATTTGAGTTCAGGTGGTGTTACCTATGGAAAATGCCAGTTGATGCAGCCCGCTCTTCTGGGTGGCTTTTCTACTTTAAACCTCTGCCTGTGTGTGTCCTTTCAGTAAAAACTCACACTGCCAAAGTATGTTGTGTTTTTCGTTTGCATCAAGGCGTGCTACAGCATGTGCATGTGAAGTCTTTTTGCTTACATAGAAATCTACATAAATAAAACAAGCTCTGCCACCATCCACTTTTATGGGAAATATTTTCAAATTTACACATACTTCCCTTGTCTTATCAATGTACTCAGAGTTTCTCTGAAAAAGATCAGACTGTCTTTTGCATCTTTTTTTCTACATGCAAATTAATAACTTTGATAACATTGAGGCACTATTTAAAATCGAAGGCCCCCAAAATGTCAGCTCTATATTTCAAGCTCCAAAGACGCTATCTGTGCAGTTTCATCTTACTGTTGAAATGCCAAAAGAAACCACTCAAGCAGCACATTCAGAACGACTGTTATGGGAGGGAAACGGCGAGTTTGGACAATTCAAAGCTCAGTTCTCCAAAAAAACGTTACAACTTAAGACATTGTTTTAAAAATGACCCTTTTTTTCCAGACAATCTGAGCTTTGATGAACTGTTATTTTGCAACACAGTAAGATTAGTCAAGACTAATCCCAGCTGGATCGTACCGTACTAAAGATGAGGAAAAACAGGTTCTCGCTAACAGAGCCAGGCGGGTGGTCGAGGCGATGAAAGCCAGCACGCAGAACTGCAACCCAACCCACCCAGCTCAGACGCGGGCTGCGGTCCCTGCTCTGCCCCTAACCCTGCCAGCTCCTCTGGGGAAAACCTCTTGCTTCCAATGCCTCTGTTTCGTCATAAATAAAAATGGGCAGTGACCCCATTATAAAGCATTTTAGTATCCTTGCACAAGAAGACCCACCTGCGGCAGCGGGATGGTTCTTTGCAAAAAAGCGAGAGTGGATTTTTAACACCGTGGGAGGAGGTCTGGGAATGAAGGGGAGAGGAAGGAAGGCTGTGAAAATGCCGGAAAGGGCCAAACCAAAGTTGCTCTTTTTCTTTCTCTACCCGAGGAGGCCTAAAGCAGACTGAGGAGGGGCTGTGACGAAGCGCTCTGCAGCATATCTCCACCTGGATAAGTTCAGCAAGCTCAGACACTTCCCATACTGGGTTACACGGTTAACATTGGCGTTATTCATGAGAATTCCCAGTTGGAAAGCCCTGTTTTTCATGACTCTCATTTTGAGAACGAAAGCTTGTCATTTTACAGTAGTCGGCTTCTTTTTTTAGCAAGATTATTTGCCATTTCCTTCCCAGTAATTTATTTTCTACATAATTAATGTTTAATGATTCTCCGCATATACATTTTGCTAGAAAGCCAAAAGCAACTCTGACAAAGCAAATGAATGTTCTGCAGCTTATCCAACTCTTTTAAGCGCTCTGCTGATAACACAGAGCAAAAAAAGGTAACGAGGAAGAAAACATTCAATATTTCTATAAAGACACACTTCATTAAGGTAATTAAGGCAATCATTTAAAGCAGTTATGAGGATTATTAACACACAAAAGAAATTATGCAATAGGGTTTTCACCAACCAGGCAGACTTAGCATTATTTTATGATGCCTTTAAGAATAACTTTCAGCAGTTTAGTAAGTTTTTAAAAATAAAGACTCATTTCTTGGCAAAGGATGGAGCCTTCCCTACACCTGGGGAAAGTATACGCAGGGTCTTTGAGATTTGGGGTTTTTTGGGGGGTGGGGGGAGTTGTTCTTTTCCTTTTTTCAATATGCAACAAGTAGTTCTACTGCGCTGGCAAATAACTGGCTTAGCTTGTTAAATTGTGCAAGTTCCAAAAACGTATTTACCCTGAAGCACACACTGAAGTCACGTAGATCAACGCTGGAACCACAGGGGCACGCGCTGCAGTCACCGTCTTGCCAGTTTGTGTTCCTCTACAGACAGACTTGTGAAACCATCGTGCTCTCTTAAAGATTTAGAAAATCCCTAGATACTCAGTAGTTTATACTTTGCAAACCACCGCTTCTGAAGATTGGCTTTCTCATAACGTCTTTCAGTGATTAATAGCAGTCTTTACTTAAACCACTAGCAATCTAACATAGATATTACTAATGTTAAAAATCACTAGGGCAGATCATGGTACTGTACTTTACGTACATGAGAGAAAAATGAAAGGCATTTGTTACAGTCAGACACGTTATGATGTTATACTGAAAATATTTTTCTAACTGTAAGTCATCAGGATTGCTGTTTTTCTAGAAGAATATGCATTTTTAATTAACACATGAAAAATGAAATATGCATGACAGACTCTACTAGAGGCATGACACATTTTTCAAAATCCCTTAATTAACTCGGGAGCCTAAAGGGTTTTTCTACACACTCAGATACTTTAACCCCATCACGGTGGTTACAGTGACTCAACCTTTCCGGCACCACATGGACTCGCTTGTGCCGATACAAATGATAACAAGGGATAAATGAGAGAGTTTCAGATTGCAAAAGTACAACTATTTCCAACATTTTTAAAAGCATCCCTCCCACATCTGTTCCATCTTGTGGATCATATGAAAAAAATCTCACTTCAAAAGCAATTTGCGACCTGAACTCCAAGCAGTGAGGCACGCGTCACGTTGGGTTAGGATGAGGTGGGACATGCCAGGGCAGAGCTGCTGTGCTCCAAGGAGCTGGGGCACACTGAAACGCTTTGTTCATCTGAAGTTACATTTACTGCCTTAACACATCTCCTAGGGTTTCGTGACAAACTAGACGACTACACTGGTGCTTCAAACTGACTTTATTTAAATTATAATTTCTGAACATAGTCATACACCACTTTCTTGCTTCTTCCCCAGGAAATCCTTTTCTGCCCTCTTTTGTACACATTTCTCACGTAATTCTACACTAAACCTCTGAAGACACACCATAAAGCACGCGCTTCTGCAGGAGCACATAGCCCTCAGGAGACGATGTTTTCATAAACACGTCCACTTGAGATGTGACTTTGCCTTAACCTCAAATGCGTTTTTGTTCCTCTTATTAACTTACGAAGACAGAAAATGAAGTCAAGTACATTCTTAAGGTTTGTTCTGCCCAAAGTCATGGTGCTCTGCCTTGCAAAGTAAATTTGAGTGTCCTTCCAGAGCAGACCATGAGATCAGTCTGATGCAAGAGCCCCCAAGAACCACGACACACAGCATTCAGAAATGGGACAGCACAGGGTTAGGTGGAAAAAACCCCACAACGCTCAACAGCCCTAACCTTAGCTTTAATGCTCTGCTGAAGGGGCTACGTAAGCAGGATGCTCCCATGGCCGAGCAGTGGACCTAGGCCTGCATTCAGCTCCCTGTGCCCTCAGGGCAGCCATTTTACCTCAGCGTGGCCGAGCCGGTTCCAGCTCACCTCCATCCTACCCTCGACCCTCCCGCCCGCCTGGGGAGCGGGCAGAGCCCTTTTCCCCGCTCCCCCCTGGGCACACCACAACGTGGCAGAACCGTGACCGCGGCGAAGCCCCGCGCCGCAGCCCTTCTGTGCCCGCAGCGACAGAGCGACCGGCACGGCCGCCATCCCACCCCGCCCGTCCGCCCCCGCCACAGCTGCTGCACACGGCCCGCCCGCCGCAGTGCATTGTGGGACACGCCCCGCACCTTGGCGCCAAGCTCCCTTCCCCCCTCCCCTCCACCGCCACCGCGATGCATTGTGGGATACACCCTTCCCTGCCCCGGCCGGGTCTTCTTGGCGCGGACGCCGCACCGGATGTGACGCCAAACGGCCCGCCGCCGTCAAAACCGCAGCTGGGGGATCGCGTTCTTTCCTCCCTCCGTCGGCGGCGGAGGGGCTTTTCCGAGGGAGAACCGAGCTCGCCGCACCTTCGCACCCGGGAGCTGCGCCGCCAGTCACGGGTTCGGCTTCCCGGGTGGTCGCGGCCAAGGGGCGAGAAAGAAGGGACTACTTTCCTCCGAGGCCGCGCATGCGCAGGAGGGAGGAGCGAGGGCGCGGCGGGAGACGCGGGCGCCGCCTCGTTGGCCTCCAGCGCGGGCGGTGCTGCGTCCCGGGGTGAAATCGCTGCGCGCAGTAGGACCGCGAGGGGAGCCGCGGTCGCCATTTTGTAAGCGGTTGTTGGGGGAGGCGGCGTGTGCGCTCCTCTGTCTGCCCGATCTCGGCCCCGCGCCCGCTTGCCCGCCCGCTCTCCGCGCTCCGGCCCTCCACCGCCGCAGCCATTGCTGACCTTGCCATGTCCGGAGGGGGCGTGATCCGCGGCCCAGCCGGCAACAACGACTGCCGCATCTACGTGGGGAATCTGCCCCCCGACATCCGCACCAAGGACATCGAGGACGTCTTCTACAAGTACGGGGCCATCCGCGACATCGACCTCAAGAACCGCCGCGGGGGCCCGCCTTTCGCCTTCGTCGAGTTTGAGGACCCCAGGTGAGACCCCCACCACCCGCGGGCGCTCCCCTGGGAGGGCAGTGTGTATGGGGGGGGGGGTGGTGCTGCGGCCTGTGTCCTCTCCGTGTGCGTGTCCCGTCCCCCCAAGCCCCGGGCCTGAGGCGGGGGCAGCCGCCTGGGAGCTGCCTCCTCTCCCCTCAGTATAGCACCGGTCTCCTCCCGCCTCAGGCCGCAGTAACGGGCCCACGCACCGTTGCGGGTGGCGGGCCCGGGGAAGGGAGGGAGGGGGGGGGGCGGCGGGCAGCGGGGTGGGGCCGGCGGGAAGCGGGAACAAAGGCGGGGAGGCGGTGCGTGGGCAGGGCGCGGCGTGGGGCGGGGGGGGGGGGGGGGGAAGCGGGCGGACGGACGGCCGCGCTCACCGCCCCGTCCCGTCCCGCAGGGACGCGGAGGACGCCG
Organism: Astur gentilis; assembly: GCF_929443795.1. Classification (NCBI taxonomy): domain Eukaryota; kingdom Metazoa; phylum Chordata; class Aves; order Accipitriformes; family Accipitridae; genus Astur; species Astur gentilis. The sequence continues at coordinate 2,107,382 of NC_064885.1, read as the reverse complement.
TCTACGGGCGGGACGGCTACGATTACGATGGTTATCGCCTCCGCGTGGAGTTTCCTCGGAGCGGCCGGGGCACCGGGAGAGGCGGCGGAGGTGGCGGAGGGGGTGGAGCCCCCCGGGGCAGGTACGGCCCCCCGTCCCGGCGCTCGGAGTACAGAGTGATCGTCTCGGGTGAGTCATTGTTTTTGGTTTGGGGTTTTTTTTTTTTCTTAACCCAAACGCTCCCCCGGGGTCCTGCGGGCAAGCATCCCGGGGAGGGGTGATGCAGCTCCAAGTTTCCTAAAAAGCCATCGCCTCGCGTAGCCTGGGAGGAATGCTGTCCGTAGGATGCGGAACAGCTCCTCGAGGCAGCCTGTCTGCTTGCTAAATAGCCTCTTTTGTTTACTGGGAGTTGACGCTGTGAACTACAGGAGGCGAAAATACAGCCGGCTTTTAAAGCGATGCTTTGCTTTTTATATAGGGCTGCCTCCAAGTGGAAGTTGGCAGGATTTAAAGGATCACATGCGTGAAGCAGGTGATGTATGTTATGCTGATGTTTTCCGAGATGGCACTGGTGTCGTGGAGTTTGTACGGAAGGAAGATATGACCTACGCTGTGCGAAAACTGGATAACACTAAATTTAGATCTCATGAGGTAGGTTTCATACTTACTTTCTTTGGCCAGAATTGGATACAAGGGGCTTAACAGTAGGATTTGAAGGTAAGGAACGTGTGGTGTTCATTGTCTATATACGAAGCAGCTAAGTAAGTCTGTGGTCAGTTTGTCAGGAGATAGACTTTAAAGCTTTGATGTCTATTTCCATGCTGTAGTAAACAATATCTTCAGTCTGTCAGCATGCCTAAAAAAATGGCCCTAAAGCCTAGACTTTTCAATCGAAAGTTCTGTCTATTCAATAGGGAGAAACTGCCTACATCCGTGTTAAAGTTGATGGCCCAAGAAGTCCAAGCTATGGAAGATCTCGGTCACGCAGCCGTAGTCGTAGCAGAAGCCGTAGTCGAAGCAACAGCAGAAGCCGCAGTTATTCCCCAAGAAGAAGCAGAGGATCTCCACGCTACTCTCCCCGTCACAGCAGATCCCGATCTCGTACATAAATGATCACTAGCTCTGATCTTTTTGTAGAACCCCATGTTGTACACAGTTTTCCTTTACTTAGTACAGTCTTTCGTTTTTTTTTTTTTTAAATTCAAACTGTTTTATTCAAATTGGCTGAAGTGTTGAATTGCATTCTTGTGTAAAATCCCTAGTGAGTATTTGCTCCTTAACATCAACATTCCCCTCATGTCTTTGGTAAATTGTATTTTAATTGATGTCAGTCAGGATTGTTTCAATTTAGTTCTAGTTAAATACCAACATTCTTCGAACTGTGGTATTGCTGTGTAAATGTCTCAGTGTTCAGCTATGGTTTATACGAGCTGGGGATGTTGGGATGTTTGTGGCTAACTTGTCTCTTCTGGGGGATCTTATATTTTATCTTGCCTTTTCGTGTGTCTTTCTGTAGACATATCTGAAGAGATGGATTAAGAATGCTTTGGATTAAAGGATTGTGGAGCACATGTCAATCATTTTAGGATTGTCAAAAGGAGGATTGAGGAGGATCAGATCAATAATGGAGGCAATGGTATGACTCCAAGTGCTATTGTCACAGATGAACTTGGCAGTATTGACCTTATACTGAGAGACAGGTTAATTGAGTACGTGCACCTACGTGTCACTTCAGGCATGTTCTAGTTACCGCAGACTACAATTGCTCTTTTCTTTAAAACTTTTGGGGGGGGGCAATTGTGGCTAAATACTTGCTTTTGTAATTCTCTATTTCATTCTAGTTTTTTAAAGGAATAAAGTGGGACGGGGGTGGGAGTATTGGTTTACTTTGTCATGCAGCATTTGGTTACAAGTGTTAATGTTATGTAGTGTTCGTACACTTGTAGTAGATCAAGGGTATCTTAAAATCAGAGTATAATATCAATACTGCTAAAATCTGCATGTCCTCTGTGTGACTGATACAGCGTTGCTATTTCATTTTTTTTTTAAGTATCAGAATGAAAGCAAAAATAGAAAACCTAGTTGGGAGTAATTTCTTAAGTCTCAGCCCTGCCCCCTCAGACTAATTGACTCACCGATATGTTTGAAAACTCTGGTTAGTTAATTTTGTTACCTTCCAGCTGGGAGTGCTAGCTATAGTTCAGACATACAGTAGGTGGATAGCTTTAGCAGTAAGCTTTTCCAGTTTCATGAACATTTTTTTGCAACCACAAAACCGGTAGCACACCACCGTACGAGCAATGAGTATGTTGGCATTTTCAGTTGACATATTGTAAATATTACAATGTTTCCTCCAAGTAGTAATTAATATTTCTAAAAATTATCTGAGCATCACCATTCAAAAGTTTGTTTTGGGGAATTGATAGTTATTAATGTACATCTGTATTAATTGATGGCAAACATAACTGATCATTCCCCAGAATCCTATTTTTTCATTACAGTATCTAACTTTTTGCCTCCTCTTTTTTGGTTTTGCTGGTTATAAAGGTTTGGATTGGAGAGGGCTCACTGGATCCCAATCCTTGGAGCTGGATCATTGGATTCAAATCATAATGTGGATAGGATAGGGAGGCTGAATTACAAGGATTCATGGAGCGGGATCAAATTACCAGGAACATAGGAGTGGATTCCTGCCCCAACCAAACCGCATTCGTGTGGATTTTTTTTTATTCAACTCAATTGGCTATTCCAAAGATTTTTTTTCCTATTTTTGACGATTGGAGCCCTTAAGATGCACGATGGAGTTTTTCATTTTTTTGGTAAAAGGAGCAAAGCAAGGACCTGGAGAGGTACGCTGGAGCAATCTCCTTGGAAGGATTCAGCACGAGTAGATGGTAAACGTTAAAGGGGAAAAAGGGGGGTTTGTTTAAAAAAAAAAAGTAAAGTCATTTCTCTAAATTTAAAGACAAAAATTGGAGTTAAAGATTGAGTAGGTTTTCAATTGGCTATTGCCTTTTTTTCTTTGACAAATAAAATTTTTAAAAAAAACATGCATGGTTGTCATCATTTGTTGCCAAGAGTCTTAGTCTTCGCTTGCCACTGTAGCATTGTTAAATCGCAAGTTTTCAGACAAAAGGCTTTTGTGTTCAACAGAGATGTAGTGTTTCACAGGAAGTGTTGATGTTTGAGCTTCTCCTGAATAAAGGATCGGTTCCCTGGGAAATGGGTGGAATTTATTATATGAGTAGGTGAAAAGGGGAAAAGAAAGAAGTCTCACTAAAGAGGATGCTTTAATATTAATGTTGCTAATGATAACTCTTCTGAAGAGATCACAGAGGGAAAACGTGAGATTAATCGGGCTCGGCGCTCCCCTCACAATGCTCGGGTAGGACGGGTGTGTGTAAACCCTCCGGGTGCCTGCAGTCCTTGAGCGCTGGTGGGCTGGAGGCAGCGCCCAGCAGGCGAGCAACGATGCGGGTTATGGAGGAGCCAGGTCATTAGCGGCAGGTAATTGCACCGAGTGCGATGGCTGAGCCCTTGCTGCTGGCGTAGGCACGGGGTAATCGCAACCCTGCGGCGAGCGCAGCTTGCGGCCTGGCTGCAAATGCGGCACCTTCCTGAGGTTGAATATTCTTGTAGCTTAATAGGAAGTACGTGAATATTCCTTTGGTTGTCTGATGAAAGATCAGTGGTTATCTTTGAATGTGTTTAATTTACAATGAATTAAAGAGCAAAGCGTCAGCACGGAGGAGAAGGGTGTTTCTTCCCGCACAGCGTTAATTGCTGGCTCATAGGACTGTCCCTACTAGGGAGTGCAGAGCAGGTGGCGATCAGGTTAATGTTTAAGTAGGTGTGTTGGGTTTGCGTGGCAAGGTTCTGATAGTGGGGGGGCTACAGGGGTGGCTGCTGTGAGAAGCTGCTGGAAGCTTCCCCTGTGTCTGACGGAGCTAATGCCAGCTGGCTCCAAGATGGACCTGCTGCTGGCCAAGGCTGAGCCCATCAGTGATGGTGATAGTGCCTCTGGGATAATGTATTTAAGAAGGGAGGAAAAAGCCACCTGCACAGCTGCAGCTGGAGAGAGTGTGAGAGAAATAACCCTGCGGACACCAAGGTCAGTGAAGAAGTCGGTGGAGGAGATGGTCCAGGCACTAGAGCAGAGTTTCCCCTGCAGCCCTTGGTGATGAAGACCACGGTGAGGCAGGCTGTCCCCCTGCAGTCCAGGGAGGTCCACAGTGGAGCAGATCTCCACCTGCAGCCCGTGGAGGACCCCACGCCGGAGCAGGTAGGTGCCTGAAGGAGGCTGTGACCCCGTGGGAAGCCTGCGTTGGAGCAGGCTCCTGGCAGGACCTGTGGGTCTGTGGAGAGAGGAGCCCATGGAGCAGGTTTGCTGCCCCCCCCCGCCTCCGTGGGGGACCCACACTGGAACAGTCTGTGCCTGAAGGATAGCAGCCTGTGGGAAGGACTGTCTCCCGTGGGAGGGACCCTACGCTGGACCAGGGGAGGAGTGAGGCATCCGCCCCCTGAGGAGGAAGGAGCAGCAGAGACAATGTGTGATGAACTGACCCCAACTCACATTCTCCGTCCCCCTGTGCTGCTGGGGGGAGGAGGTAGAGAATTTGGGAGTCAAGCCTGGGAAGAAGGGAGGGCTAGGGGGAAGGCATTTTAAGATTTGGTTTTATTTCTCATTATTCTACTCTGATTTGATTGGTAATAAATGAAACCAATTTCCCCAAGTCGAGTCTGTTTTGCCTATGATGGTAATTGCTGAGTAATCTCTCCCTGTCCTTATCTCAACCCATGAGCCTTTAGTTTTATTTTCTCTCCCCTGCCCAGCTGAGGAGGGGAGTGTCAGAGTGGCTTTGGTGGGCACCTGGCGTCCAGCCAGGGTCAACCCACCACAGCAGGGTACTTGTATAAATAACGTACACTTTGCTTTTCAGAAATGGATGACTGTAGGCTGCTTCTGTATGGCAGGGAACTGTAGCATCCCGTATGGAGCAGGATAAAACAGAGATTGCTTTATTGTAAGGTGGGATTTGTGTTTGGGGCAGGATTAGCAGATTTGGGTTTTAAGCGTGACACGCTGGCATGTGTAAAACCATGAAGGATGCTGTGTGCGGTGACGGAGGTTGTGGTTTGTTACAGAATGTTGTTCCCCTGCAAAATACTGTATTGCCAAAGGCGCGTATGTGAGATGTACTTTTTTTCCAAAAATTATGAAATCCTGATAGCAAAGCACTGTATTTGGGGGGGGGGAGGTGAAAGCTATGTCACGCACAGAACAGACTTAAATGCTCAAGTGGTGGTGGGACGATGCCGGATGGGAAGAAGAGAAGAGCTGTAGGGATGAGCGGGGTGAGTTGTGAGAGCGCGACGGTGGGGTGCGAAGGGAGGAGTTCGTTTGTTGGGGTGTGGGAAATGAGGGAGCGGAGCGAGCAGCACGTGCTTGACGGCGCGTTGGTACGTGCTGTTGAAGCAAGGGGAAGTTTGGCCCAAAAAACCCCAAACGCTTCTGCACATTGATCAGTTCTGTCACCTGCGTTCAAGAAAGGTAGAATGGGAGCAGTTTTAAAGCAAAGGTTATGACTGCTCAGGGAAGTGAGACCTTTTCTTTCACAAAAGGAAACCTGAAGAGTTTGGGTTGAACTGAAGTGGTATTTGGAGAGGTTTGTTCTCTGGCTGCATAGGGTTTGGAAAGAAAGTGAACTTTGTGGGGGAGGAAGAGCGAAGGAGGCTGGGAGCCCAGCAGACGAAGGGGTCACAGTCCCCTCTTTGAAATACGGGAGTCTGGGTTCTGATCCACGGAGTCCAGGCAGAGCCAGCGGTTCTAAGCAAGTTCACGAGGAGCTAATTAACATGCTGAGGCACTAATTTAAGGGGTGGTTCAGGTGATTTCAAGGTACGGAAGTACCTGTACAAGCTGTAACGTTAGACGTGCAGGAAGGCTTGAAAAATGTCGAGCGTGGTCCTGGAGCTGGCAGGTGAGGGATGTGCGCAGACAGGGTCGATGATGCTTCAGCTCTCGGGTCTGTTGTGTGCAGCTGGACTATGCGAGTGGGAAATACTTGACGGTTGTTTGCTTCAGAGATTATCTCAAAGTGGTTTGCAGCGTACGCGGAGAGGCCGTTCCTCCCCGGGGGGGAGCGCGGGAGAGAACTGAACTCTGCCAAAGCGGCGGTGGGAGCCCCAGCGTTTCTCCGCGTTGGGATTCGTGGACCGTGTCACCTTGGTGCAAAGCTCCCTACCTTGAGCTCTTGAAGACCTGGTGGGCATCGTACCTCTGCAAGAAGGCTGCTGATATCCTCCCTGTTAAGTAGAAAAGCTGTGTTTTCGTTTCACTTGGAACATGGAAGGCAACGGAGCAGTCCTGAAGTTCTTTCTCTCGTTTTGGCTTTCCACACCAAGGGGAGAGAGGTTGGGTCGCCGCAGCAGACGACCGGCTGGTCCGTGTTCCTGCTGCTGGGCATCTGCCCCGGCACCGCCGTGCTGCGGCCGGCCCGTTCCCTTTGTTCTCCCGTGCGTACCAGCCGGCGGGCGCCTCATGACGCTCTTCAGCGCTGGCGTTTGTAAAGCGCTTTGAGATCCTGTAGTAAAAGTCTTGGTGGTGCAGAGCTCTGGCGTGTTTCATGCCTCTAGACCTTTTTTCCTGTAAAATCTTTCCTGTCATCGTACTGCTAACAGCCGGACATGCAGTTGATGGAGCGGGAAAGCCCACTTCGCTGGGTGGACCAAGGCTTTCCCCATGTGCCTTGTTTTTTAATTTCTGGTTCTGACCTGCAGCAGCCAGCGTGGCTCACCGTCTTCTGGGCAAGTATCATGTTCTCTGACTGACATAATGGACTTTACAAGGTGACGAATTAAATTAGTATCTCAGGAATGTACTATAAACCAGTTTTGATAGCACTAGGAAAAGTTAAGTGGAGGAATCCGTGCCTTCTGACGTACTCTCAGTTTTTAATTACAGCGGGTCTCTGTGGGTTCATTAGCTTTGTTACTGCGATGGGTAGGAGTTAGCCGGGTGTTGGGAGCAGTCGCTCCTGCCAGTCCTGGCCCGGGGACCCCTGTTGCTGCCATTTCCCCCTTTGGCTTCTCGGGTTGAGGATGAAAACGAACCTGAGCCAGTGCCGGCTTAACTTCCCTCACGGGGAATTTTGGCTTCCAGGCACGGACCGTCCGAGTCATCCGCTCACCCTGCTGTGGCCGTTGGGTAAAACTAACTTCAATTTATTTTAACGTCTTACATTAGTGGAAACAGGTTCTGCTGGAAGGCAGGCAGGCAGACCATGTTGGCTGTTCTGCCAGCGCTTGTTCCGGGAATGTATTTTCTAGGATTTTAACGGACCAAAACCAAGGCACCCAGTGTCATTTATTTTTTTTTTAAAGAACATGTTCTTCCCAAAACTCAACGTTTTCAAGAGTCCGTTGGCTCCGAAGAAGACGGAAAGGGGTAGTAACTGGAAGATGGAAACACCTTTGTTAAAGCGGAGGGGCCAGCCAAACTTAACCCCCTCTCCTCATGAATTTTGTTGTCCGTCACAAGCGCAGAAGCAGGTGGGTTTCTCGGCCGGTGGAAGCGGGCAGGTCGCCGCCCTTGGCTGCCGCAGCGTTACCTCCCCGGTGCCACCGTGCTTTTAACCCGCCGGTGCTGGAGCAGCTCTCCGCCGTTCGTGCACGGGGAATCTGCCTTTTCAGATGGTCCTGAGCTTCCGATAGTGCCGCTTTGTTGGTACAACTGAGGGCAATTGTCTGCCCCGGGGCTGCGTGGCCCCTCTGTCCTGCCCTCGCCGGCGCAGCTGCCCGTCGGCAGCAGAGCGTGATACTGCCTTCATTGTGCCAACAGTTTGGGAAGTGCAGCGGGGAGGGAGGGAATGTGTCCTTAATTGCACATCATACTGATAGCGGAGTACTTAATAAACCTAACATTAGCGCTGACATAGAAATGGTTAGAAAACTTGTGGTTTCTCCTCGAAACCACAGCTTGGGTTTTTTTGTTGTTGTTTGTTTTGGGTTTTTTTGAACAGAAACTTCTGCTTTAGAACAAGACTCGTTCATTGATCTGTTCGTGTTAGTCACGGCTCGAGATTTCTTACTCCTGATAACAGCAGATAGTTCTTAGCTGTACAGCAAAATTATAGTAATTTCTAGATTGGCTAAAAATAGCTACAGCTTTGGTAAGAGTCCACTATGCCGAGTGCAAAATAATCCTCCCTGCACCTGCACAGTGAAGAGCAGTTTATCCTGAATTGCAGCTGAAGCTATTTCAAATAGAAAGCTCAATTTTTAGAAAAAAATCAGGATTCCAGGAAGTTCCCTGTGTGACAAACGTTCCCTAAAATCCCTCTCCCGCACGCCTGAAGAAGGCGAGTGCGTCGGACTGGCGAGCCTGACGCACCCACCCGCGCTGTCCGCTCCTCGCAGCACTCGGTCTCTCTCCGGCAAAGCCGCGGGACGGGCACGGAGCCCGGCAGAGCCGCGGGATGGGCTGCAGCCTGGCCTGGCCCTCGCTCAGCCCTGTCCCAGGCAGCGAGAGGGCTCTGGCTCAGCCTGACGCTCATCCCCTCCCAACCGGAGGGCTGCGTGTATATGCAACAGTTGTAGGGCTATTAACATAATTTTATGCACTAATTTGTGTAATCATTAAAGAGTTGAGAAGGGCATTGTTCGCATGAGTAATTACCTCTGTATTCTAATAGCTCTAATTCATCCCTTAAGTGAGTTTCATATTTCTATGAGTCAGCTAACGATTCACGCTTCGGGTATAATATTTTTTTTTAAAAATACCCGTTTCTCGTATGACTTGGTTGCGCTCCGCGTAGCTGATGACGTGACGGATCCTGCCGAGCTTAGACCACGCGGATGTCTACCTGGGAAGATTTGCCAGCGTGGACCCGGAGCTCCGGTGCTGGGCTGGCTCCCGCGGCGGGGATGGTGCAGAGTGTTTTACTTGCTGGGATGCCGAGAGGCTGCAGAAGGCGGCTGCCTCCAGCACGCCAGCGGAAATTTAAAAATGAAAAACTTGGCAGTTTGCTGAACTCTGGGTCTTTTCCTTCTGACAAAGGGCAGGTCTGTATTTTTCTAGTGATTTTTGGTACTGTTTTAAACTTGGGAAAAACTTCCTCTGCACAGCTCTGGGTTGGATTTGACTCTGCCTCCTTTGGCCACGTTCCCTCTCCATCCCCGCACACGCGTGTATCTTTACAGTGCGCGTTAAGAAGCTGCAGGCCGGAGGGAAGGCACAGGAATGATGCGGGACCTTTTCCTGGCGGCACCGAAATTCATTGGAGCCAGAGCTGCCCGGGTGCCTGCACCCCGATTCGGCAGCGGTCAGCGGGTATTGCCAAAGATTTTGTTCTCCCCCTTGGAAATACGGTGCAGAGTTGGTTCCTCGGCCGGCGAGAGCCTCGGCTGCCTGCTTTCTCACCGCCCCGCCGGAGCGGGGATGCTCTGCCCGAGGCTCATCCCTGTGGGATCAGCCGCACGATGCAGACGAATGCACAAACATTGATTATTTGGAGACAATCCATAGCTGCCAAACGAGATTAAACAACACCCAGGTCCCAGAAAAAAAGTAAATAGCAAAGAATAAAGAAAATGGGGCGCAGGGTTGGCAAAGGCACGAGTGGGTCCTGGGGGACCACGGACATCTAGCCGGGTATTAATCCCCACCATCCCCATTCCCTTCCCTGAAGGATTTCCGAGCTCTTTGCCGCTATTAATCGCAGCAGCCCTGCAGGGAAGGTAATGCAGCATTATCCGCGTTTTCCAGCTGTGACTGGGGAGGAGGGAGGCAGCCGGCTCGCCCGAGCTTTGCCGTGTGTCAGTGAAAGATCAGGGATTAGCGCTAGGATTTCCTCGCCGCCTCGGCTGCTCTAATTCAGTGGCCGTGTTTTTCCCTAAATGCACTGACCTTATGTGCCTGCTGCCGTACATCCCGCGCCCAGGAGGAGCCGGGGCAGATGGTGGGAAGGGGAGCAAGGCAGGAGCGGATGTTTCCCTGCAGTCCTTGGCCCTGCAGGAAATATTACTAAAAATGGTCACTGGTGATTAACCAGAGGAGCGAGCTGCTAAGTAATTGGTACATGCTCTGTCTCGTGAAGTTTTCAAATCAAGCCGTGGATGCTTTTCCGGAGAGCAGCGTTGCTCAAAGGCAAAGTGCCGAGGGCAGCGCGGGGCGGACGCTCGGTGAGCCCCTGCCAGCAGGTCTCTGAAACGTCCTTGTACAAAATGGAAAATATATGCTGTATAGCTGCACGTCTCTGTGTAAACCATATATAAATCATATATACGAGTAGAACCGAAGATTTGACGTTAAGCATGGGCAATCCGCACAGGATGGCATCGGTACCTCGGCACCGTGCACCCCTCCGTGTGCCGGCTGTCCCGAGGCGTCCCCCACCCCACGTGTGCACCCGCGGTGGGCAGCAGCAGAGACGGGCGGCCCTGCTTTTGGGGCAGGGGCCGTAATTTTGCACGTGCCTGAGGACAGCAGCAAAGCCAGCAGCCTGCTGCCCGTCCCCAGGGCCAGCGTGGCGAGCAGCAGGGAGGGCAGCTCTTCTGCTCTTCCGCAGCCGCTTTGTGGGAAAAAAGTTGTGACGGAGATAACCAAAATAATAACAAAGGGACACTGGGTTCTTGCGGTGCGGGGCAGCTCTGCCGCTCAAGGTGCCAAGCAGAGATTAGCTCCGTCGCAGCTGAGGACAAGGAGGTGGGAAGAGATAACGCCACTTTCCCGGCACGCTGCCCGCCGGCGGTGGGGCTAAACATAGCCGTGCTTGCTCCTCCTCGGCCGCGGCTCGCTGGCCGCCGTCCCGTGGGCTGTGCCGGCTGGAAGCACCGAGCATCTCCCGCCGTGCCGTGCTGTGGGCCGGGCTGCGAGGGAAGCGGTGGAGCCGTGGAGGAAGGGAACCAACCCCCGGCGATGCTGCGTGCCCGGGGAAAGTGAAGCTCAGGCTGCGGGAAAGTGGGAATCCGCCTGCCGCGGCAGCGCGGGGAGAGGGGACGGTGCCGGATTCACGGGGATGACAAAGTTTAGGGAGGAGGATGAAATCCCAAGGGAAGGCAGGGAGGGTTTTCCATAGCAGGTGCGGCAGCGTGGCCGAAGGGGGGACAGGGGGTGCACGAGGTGCAGCCGGGAGGGAACGGTTTGGGAGAACTGCACGGAGGGGAGCGACTGTTGCCGGGCTTTTTGGCACGGGAATGCTTTCGGCAGGGAACTCCTGAAAGCACGGAGGAGCTGTAATGCTTCTTCTGCCTGGTGGGGGGCACGGGCATTGCCCGGCTCTCGGGGAGCCCTGGGCCGGCAAGTACGTGGTGGGAGCTCCCACCCGGCTCCGTACGGATCCGGAGGTCTCTCTGCCACCGGGACAGCGTGTGACCCTCGTAGTACCACGAGCACAGCCACGGGCATCACGCTGGCTTTTCCAGTTTCGCGCTCTACCTCATACACGGCTGCTGCAGCGACACACCTCAAAGTTTGGTGCTAAAAACATGAAAACAGAGAGTGGAGCAGCATTCAGCCATCCCTGCTGAGTCCTGCTAACGAGGCTCCTTCCCTTTGAATAGCTTCTTGCAGCATCTCCATTGATTGTCGTAGTGCCTTTCTGCGGTGATTCAGCCGAGCTGGCTGGTAATTTCCTGCATCCTATTTTCCTCTTTTGAAAAGTGGAGCGATCTTTCAGATGTGCTAATTATGAGAAGGCGACGGTGCTCTCTGCAGCAGCAGCAGCAGCAGCAGCAGCAGCAGCAGCCTTCCTCCTAAGCCCCGGGGCAGGCGTGCATGGTGGCCCTGGCAGGGTGCAGGCAGGGCATCGCTCCCACCGCTGCCCGAGGGCGCGGGATGGAGGGAGGGATGGAAGGCAGCAGGCTGGCGTGGCAGCAGAGGCGACGGCTGCGGGCAGCCATCTGGCAAGAGCTTTCCCTTTCCCTCTGCCTAGCAAATGGGTTGTCTGTCCCTGCAGCACCTTCCACCCGCCTTTTGCTGCAGGTCAGGGACACGCTTGTCCGGCGGATGCCGGGCAGAGGGATGCGATGGGATGCTCTTCGGAGGATGCTGAACCATCCCACGGAGTGAGCCGGCACGGTACGGCTGTGCTGGTGGGGAGGCTGTCCCGCCGGCGGCCGAGCCTTCGCAGAGGGCACATGCTCTGCTTCAACCTGTGCTTCTTCCTTGAGCTGACTTATTTTCCTGTCTCTTTTTAGTTTCCCTGATCAGTTTGAGAGGGAAGTCGGGACTGCAAAGAGAGAAATCAGAGAAGACACAAAGTTGGGAAGCAGCTGAAGGGAAACTGCCTGCGGGGAGCACATTCTCAGTAATGTTGTTGCAGCTTATTTACACACTCGAGGGCTCTTCAGCCCCATGGAGCTGTGAAATTCAAAGCCCGCCACGTCCCTCTGGGAGCAGAGCACAGACAGAAAGGGGTTCCTCTGAAGCTGAAATATTTGACAACATTTTCTATTCTTAGTGATGCAAGCACACGCTCGCCGAGCAAAATCGGAGCACGGTGTGTCAGCAGGCAGGCAGGGGCTGGGGGAAAGCGCTTTGAAGGGCTCGGGTGAGGAGGGTGCATGGGTGCATGTGCCTGCCGCGGGGCAGCCTCTCGCCCAGCCCAACTCGTCCGTTCTATAACCATGTGAGATGCAGACAGCAGAAAAGCAAATTATGATTTCATTGCTCATGTCCCACTACGGGTCCTAACGCATAGGGGGCTTCTGCAAGGCTAATGGGATAAAATGGGTAGAGTTTAGATGGTCCTGCCGGGGCTCCCGGGTTCACGGAGGGGAGCTGCATCCCCCTGTCCTGCCCGGCTTCCCGAGCAGGCAGCACAGCTCATGGTACCTGTGCCAACAGGCGCTTAATTAACTATTTTGTGGCTGAGCACGGTGGAGGAAACAGCTCCTCTCTGTACGAGTTGTGCCACGAGGTGGGTTCAACACATTAACCATGGGTATTGCTTCTTCTGGAGGCGGACGTCCCCGGGGAGCTGTGTGCTGGGTGGCAGGAGGGCACGTGGGCGACCGAGGGCTGCGCGGGGGTTTTGGCAGTGCCGGCAGCAGGCAGAGCACGGCTGTGGCACCGAGGGGCAGCCCCGGTGCTACCCTGGTCCCCGGGAGGCTTCCCAAAACCGGTCTCGGTACAGGCGCTGGAGGCAGGGGGCACCCCGGCAGCCCCAGCAGCATTCCGGTCCTTCCCAACGATGTGGGAAGTGCTGAGGAAGAAAGGAGGGAAGATTTTTGTTTGAAAAGGCAGAAAAGAGCAGCCTCGGGACAGTGGTAAACGGGCCGCACGGTTCCCGGTGCCCTAGAAATTCCCTTTGCACGCTTGCCATGGGTACCAGACCGGCAGCAGGGTGGCTGCTGATGCTATCACTGTCCCAGCTCGATGACTAAGGGAGCTGGAAGGTATAAATTAAATAACACAACACTTCAAGCCACCTGTTGTGTGGGTTTGTCCAAAGCAGTGCTGCTTTAATTAAGATGGAGAGTTTACAAATCTAACCTTTGTTTATTCTGCTTTGGGGCATATATAATGTAAATATGTGTTTTCAAACACTGTGGCTTTTTATATTTCCAGTTATAATTCTGGGTAAAGGAAAGTTTGTCAGGTTTGGCATAGACTTGCCCTTTATAAATACAGCTCCTGCAAACTCTTTCTCCCCTACCGGGGATTCTCTGCAGCACCTTGGCTCGCTTTGCTCCCAATGCAGTTTTTCTCTCGGTGATCGCTGCCCCGTGTCAGGGGTGCGAGAGGGGCTGGGAGGGCTCAGCCGGACACCGTCGAGAGGAAAGTGGGCTCCAGCTCTGTTTCCCTCTCCTCCGACTTAGTAAGAAGGCTCTGAGTCTTCCAGGTTTTGTTCCGGTATCCCCTCTTGGTTCTTTAGTTGTAAAACCAAGAAGAACATGGAGTTTAGCCTCCTACGTGCTCATCAGGATTTCTTCGATGACTCAGTGATACGCTTGGGTAGTTTTCTTAGCCTTTAATTGAAGTGAGTGTGATCCCTTAACAAAGAGACTTCTCCCAAGTCTTCATTAATAAGCGTTAACAAAAATAACTGACCGACCGGGAGAAAAATAACCAGGAGCGGCAGTGGTGTCCCCCTCTCTACAAACGCGGGTTTCCTCCCTCCTCTCTCTCGGCTCTCCCGCAGCCCCTGCTCTGCCGGTGGCTGTGCCGCGGCTGGGAAGAACATCTCTGTGGAGCAGAACAAACCGTCGACGGGCGAGCTGGGCCGGCGCGATCCCGGCAGGGCTGACAGCGCGTGTTGCACGTGCACTAGCAAACCCCTTTGACTCCTTTTTTTTGGTTTGTGTTTCTTAATTAAGAGCTTCTGCAGAGCAAGGGCGATATTTTGCATGTTGCCAGCGCTGCCCGCCGGCTGCATCAGCACAGAGGTCTACCGCGGTGCAGTCAGGGGTGATCAAAAACAAGCAGGCTCCAAATTCCCTGAGGCAGATGGACTGTCAGGGCTGAGGGTGCCCCTCAGTGGGTCCGGCCACTCCAGGCAGCCGAGCCCCCCGGGGAACCTATCCACAAACTTTCCTCTGGGGTCACAAGGCCGAGAAACATTTTTTTTAATGCAAACAGAGATTGACGTAATCGCTCGGCTCCAGTGCTGGGTTTTCAAGGAGAAAAGCTAGCAGATAGCCTGAGAGGCGTGAAACAACCGCAAGTGTCACTCTGAACAGAACAACTACTGTTTTGCAATGCTCTTGGAAAGTGAAGAAACGCTTGGGGAGGGCCGAGGACCAGCGCCGCAGGAGCCAGGTGACTCGCCCAAAATTGCACAAAGCGGCGGCTGAGCCGGTGGGCTGGGACCCCCGATGAGTCCCCTGCGAACAGCTGCTTGAACCCCGCCGAACCTCCTCCCCACCGTGGGAGCACGGCACCGGCATTACACTGAGCTGGAGCTTTGGGACCGGCCTTTGCATTATCTGTAACAGGAGACAAGAAAAACCAACCAGCTCTCCCATAAGGGAGGAAGTAGTATGGGAAACTTCATTGACGTGAGCCGTATTTAGCCCTGCTTACTCAGGTCAAGCTGCGCGGAAGCCAGCAGCGACACGGCTGCGTTTCTTCAATTGCCCGACCTGCCGGGTGTTTTTGGTGAAGCGGGCACCGCGGCGGCCGAGGCCTCAGATGCGCAGCACGGCTCAGCGCGGATCTGGGCCTGAGCAAAGAGGATTGAACAGAGCTGGGGCGGGGAGGGGGGGGGGTGTAGGAAAAAAAAAAAAAAAAAAAAGGTCCTGTAAGGCTGTTCTCATCTCCCCCAGTCCGAGGGAAGACGGCCCTTCTGCGTGAGCAGAGGTCTGGTTTTAAAACACCTGTCCTGTTGCAGCGCTTAACCCGCCGCGCTGGCGTTTGTCCCGCGCTCCCCGAAGAAATGCCAGACGCCCCTCGGATGCCACCCGAGGCGGTGGCGCAGGTGCCCCCCTTGGTGTCCCCGCATTCTCCCCTGTCCCCCCGAGACCGCTGGGGAGCTCAGGGCCCCGTCCCCGCCCGCCTGTCAGGGATGTGCTTGATGTGTGTAAACACGTAATTAACGGTAAGTATATACTTAATTGCTTGTGGCTTTGATTTGCATTCAGGTGCTGCGCTGCAGATGCCTTAAGATACCAGCAAACCCGGTCAGTTTGCAGCTTTGAGGGGTGCAGGATAGCCTGCCGGGGGGGGCCGTGGAAGCCCCCCACAATCTCCAGAACCGTATGAACCAGGCCAGGGGCTGCACAGCCCCGGGGCGGCGGGGAGGGGAGGGAGGGAGGGAGGGAGGGAGCCCGTCCCTGCCCACCGGGAAGCTGCGGTGAGTACCGGTCTTGCGGGGACAGCGCTGCCCACACCTCCTCGGTGTGCTGATGAAGGGCTTTACACCTCCGGCAGCCCCGGGGTCAGCCCGCTGAAGGCGGTAGCGACCCCCGGGGCGGCGCCGCCATCCCTCTCTCCCCCTCACCCCCCACCTTCACTCCCGCCCCCGCGGGTCCCGACGCTGCTGCTGCTGCTGCTGCTGCTGCTGCCGCCGCCGGCGGGCGGGCGGGGCGGCACTTGCGGGGCCTCCGCCCGCCGCCACCGCCGGCGGCCCGCACCCGCGGGCGAAGCCGCCCCCCGCCGCCGCCGCCGCCGCCGCCGCCCCCGCGGCTCCCTCCCTGCGCGGCGGGCGGGGGCGGCGAGCGGGCGGGCGGGGAGGGGAGAAGGGAGGGGAGGGAGGGCGGGCGGCGCGGGCGGCCCCCGCGGGCCGGGCCGGGGCGTAGCGAAGGCGGCGGCGGCGGCGGCCCTGGACACCTCGCCCGCTCCTCCATCTTCTCTCGCCACAGCTCGCCTCGGCTTTCCCCAGCCCGGGACCGGCCCATTGCCAGCCCCGCGGGGGGGGGGGGCGGCCGGCCCGCCGCGCCGCCCCGGCCCCGCCGCCCTGCCCCGCCGCCCCGCCGCGCCGCCCCGGTTCCGCCGCCCGCCCCGAGGCGAGGGGAGCGGCGGGGGCGGCGCCGCGGCGGTCCGGGCCCGCGCCGCCCCGCCGGGCCGCCGCGCCGCCGCCTCCCCCCTCTGGGCCGCAGTGGTGCAGCCCGGAGGTTAGCGGAAGCGGCCGCTCGGCGCTGCCATGTTGAGCCGCCGCCGCCGCCGCCGCTTTGTTGTCGGCTCCATGTAGCTGGGGCCCGGGGGAGGGAGGGGGGGAGGACCGCGCCGCCGGAGCCGCCGCCGCCGCCGCCCGACGAGGGCCGGGACGCCCCCGCCATGGAGGCCAACTGGACCGCGTTCCTCTTTCAGGTGAGGCCCCGCGGCGGCCGGCGCTGCCCGCGCCCCCCCCCCTCCCCCCCCCCCCCCCCCCGCGCCTCCCCTCAGCGGCCGCGGGCGGGCGGCCGCCCGCCGGGCTCCCCGCTAGGCCGGGGCTGTCAGTCAGCGCCGCCGCCCGGCCTCCCGCCCGCCTCTCCTCTCCTCCCGGCCCGCGGCGGGGCCCAGCCCGGCCCGGCCCGGCCGGAGCAGCGGCTGACCCGGCCCCGCGCCCGCCGGCAGCTCCTTTCCCTCCTTTCCCTCTCCTGCACTTTCTCCCCGCCCGCCTCCCCCGAGCACGGCGCTCCGCCGCCGCCCCGCGATGTTTCCCCCCTTTTTTTTTTTTTAAAAAAAAAAAGCAATGTTTATATTTCAATTTTAATTTTTATTTTTATTTTTTTTACATTTTTCTCTTTTTCCCCCCAAAACCCGAAATAGCTTCGGGTTTTGTTTGTTTGGGTTTTTTTCTTCCTCCCTTTCCCCCCGCCAAAACGAAAAAAAAAAAACCAAAAAACCAACCCAACCCCAAAACCAAAAAAAAAAACCCAACCAAACCCACCCCAACCTTCTCACCGGGCTCTTAACAAAACCCCGATGCAACAAACACCGTGTCTGGGAGAATAAATTAATCCCTCTTTAAACAGCCTGACTCAGGGGCCGGGTGACGAGGGAGCTTGTTTTCTTTTAAAATAGGACGCGAGCGGGCCGGATTTCTGTAAAAACTGGCCAAATGCTAACGGTAACAGGGAGGAATAGGGACCGTGGAGCGTGCAACCCCTCCCTTTGCCAACTGAGTCACAATTTTTCCCCCTTCTGTCTGCGAAAGACCGACTTAAAAACATCGCTGTTTATGTAATTCCGAAGAAAATCCAGTGTACCAAAAAAAACCCTAAAAAAAAATAAAAATCCTCCCCTGGCTTTTGTGAGCCGAGCCCTTTCACGCCGGATTGTTTTCTGATGCCTTCTGCTCTTTTTGAGCTTGGAAACATAAAATGTGTAATTGCAGCAGCAGCAGCCAAAAAAAAAAAAAAAAAAAGCCCCGCACATCACCTTTCTCAAGGTAAAATAATCCTCTTTGCACATTCCCGGCGGCGGTCACTCGCTTACTCACTGTCCTCCTCGGAATTAAACCCAAACCCAACCCGTGACACGAGTTTGAAAACCTGAGTTGAATGAATAAATCCGCCAAGAGCGAGCACCATTCCTTTAGAGAGGAAAAATTATTCCCTTGCAAGTACCGAGGGATGAGTCACTCGCTCGGGTGCTCTGCCTCCAAAAACACGCCGGGAATGTTCCGGGGAGCCGGTACCAGGAGCTGGGCACTGGGTTTTCCGCCTTTTCGTGATGAATGTGGGTGATGCCATCGAGTTTGGCTGAGGTCTTGTGAATTATTTCTCACTCTAGTGGGCAGTTGTGATTCGCACGTAGGAAACTTCACGCTAAGAAGTTAATCTCCTTAGTTTAGGGCCATCTCTCTCCGAGTTGGGGCTGTTTTATCGCTTTTCTGCCTCCCAGGCTCACAGATGAGCGTTTTCGAGGGGAAATTATTTGTAGGCTGGCAGTATGGTATTGCAGCAACCTCTGTAAGAAATGCCAAGTAATACTTTCAAGTACGTGTCCAGCTTCTTGCTGCTCGTCTTTATTTTTTTTGAAGGGTACTGTATTTTGAAATAGCGATGTCACACTTTGTTTTAGGAGTAGGCTTTGCTGCTTTTAATTAAGGAGTCAGCAGTTCACTTTCCTAAAGGACGTAGCTATGTGCGACTTGGAAGCATCTTCATAAAACTGTGACGTGGAAATTTTCCGATTTTTTTTTTTTTCTTCCCCAAATAATAAAGCTTTAAGACCTCATAATAAATGCCGAATATTGTTTCTTGAGTAATTTTGTTAAAACCAACGATTTAGGGTGCAAGCATCCTAATGCACCCAGCAGAAAGCACTGTTAAGATACTCCTGATGTGACTTAAGTTTTTCTTCTTCCCATTCTCAACAACAGCATGTCAGCCAAGATCCAACTGATAAGTTAAAACTAGTAACAAAACGTGGATTTAAAAGCCCCCGGTCCCCCGTCCCCCCTGCCCCCCTCCCCAGTTAAATAACAAATGCAAGCGACACTGAATATGCATGCTTGTTCTTCGTGGGGGAAGTTTTACCAAGTGTATGTTTCAGCTGTGACAGGATTTCTAAGGGACAGTTTAATACGCGGTGTGTAAAGTTGTAATTTTTAGCAAAATGTCTTTAGGGGAGGTTTCAATGTCTTAATTTTTAGTTTTGCTAGCAATGGGATGTGTGACTGTAAATTGCTCTTTCCAAATAAAGTTGTTTGATTGATTGTGTTTAGGTGGCATTTTAATGAATTGTATCTCTTTTTAAAGAAACAATTGTGATACTGAATAAGCAGTTCTTGTTTGGATCTTGCTAGTCCCTGAAATGCATATTTTGAAAACCACTTTTAGTTATCTGCTCAGAAAGTGAAAGTTGTGTCTTTTAATGTGAGGAGGAATCATCCATCAAACAGAGTGTTCAAGATATGACTCATGCTAATTTGTTGCTCTCACATTAAGGCTGGAGCGCAAAAATATTTTAGCCTCTGGCATTGGAAGTTCACGGTGCCACATCCTACCACTCCAGGTCATGAATTAGGCTTTTTTTGTTTACTGCCCCCCAGGAAAGAAAAAAATTAGTGCTAGAACGAGGGTATTTTGCACAAGAGCCTGTCCCGGGCGATGGAAATATCGCAAAAATGTTGACTTGACATTAATGCTAGGTCAAGTAAAACCGTGGTCTGTGCCTGAATAAAAATGACTTGCGAGAGGCGTGCAGCAGGTGCTGTCTTCCCTTCTCGAACAGCGAGTTAAAAGAAAATACTGCCTGATCCTTTTTTAAAAGGCTTTAATACAGGCAGTCCTTGGAAACTGAGGAATACTGCTTGTTGCAAAGAGGGGTTGTTAGAAAGACAGCGCTGCTAATAACACTGGCTATCTGGGAACCAAGATAAGCAGACTTACATAAGCAGCAGCTTCATAGCCTGTAGCCTTATGAATATACATTGTTTTATGTCCACCGTCTCTGTCGGTTTCGTAGGAATAAGTGCATCATTACCTTGAAGTGCTGACGATTCTTTAAGGCTTAAAAATATCCATAAACTGCATAAGTTTGAACCTTGTCCAAAGGATTTGGGCTCTCTATTATCCGATCTGCTAGCTCTGCCTTTGAAACTGTATCTCTGGAGCTATCCTTAGGTGCTCTTAAGTGTCTTCTGATGCAGTTTAACAACACTGTTCAATGCTTATTTAAAGTTGGCTGTAAAACATTTCAGTATTTTTTTAAATTAAAATTGTATTTAAGTACACAACTTGCTCAATATTGTACTTTCAATGTGTATTGTACATACTCTATTCTTTTTATGCAATGTAGATGTCTCGATGGCTTTTTAACAACACGGAAAATAAACGGTTGAAAATCCACAATTGTCACTGAAGTCAGGCAAAAGTTTAATGGAGGCGCTGGAGCTTGTGCCACGCGTAGCCTCCAGGAGAGTTCTGCGTTCGACTCTTCAGCAATTGCTTCTGCAAACCAGCCCCTTAGGCTGTTGTTTGAGGTGGCTGCTGTGGCCAGGCGCAGTGTGGTAATGCTCAGCCTACCTGTTGCCTCCCAAGCTTCGGCACAGATGGGACATAAAATGCAGATAAAAATGGACAGGATGGCCTGGCTCCTAACGGTTCCCGCAAGTTTTGTCTCCTGTTATCATACTGAATCCGGGCTTTCTCCCGTGAACTGTTTTCCTGTCAGATAGGCTTGCAGTGTTAGGGAGCACGTATTCATACCCACGTGGGTTAGTATTTGTATCCACCGGTGGCTTTTATCCAAAGATCACCGGCATCGCGCTCCTGAAAAACGAGTGGCTAAAGTGATGCAGGGCTTGTGCGGTGGCAGGAGGAGGCGGGAGCTCCCCTGCAGCCGAGGAGGAGTTGCACCGAGGTGGCTGTAGTTGGGAGAGGCTGTGGTTGGGAGAGGCAAAGCGGCTGGAGCTTGGATGCAACTAAGAAAAAGTCCCCAAGTGAGCTTCTAGAAATACTGACTTCTCCAAAGGACATGATGAAATGGATTCACGTAGGAAGAGTATTAGCCTGAGCGTGCTTCGTAACGCTGTCCGTCCTCAACTGGCATAAAAGTAGACAGGTTGGGGGTCGCGAGCCAGCACAGCGTTTTATTCAGCTCTCGCAGCCTTGAGTCGTATTCCTTTGTGAAGGAAGCTGTAGGGAAGAAGTCCTGGGAGGCTGCTGTACCAATCTAATGGGAATGCAAGTTTCCCCAAACTCAGCTTCAGACCTGGCACGCTGCGCTAATAACGAGACTGATTTAAAACTGGTGTGATGAGACTGAGGCACATCTTGAATACAGATGCGCTTAAACTGGCTTAAGGTGCTAGAGTGATTTATTTTAATGCTCCATTAGGCTGAATTGGTCTGTGTGGTTTCTAAACCACTTTAAAATTGTATCTGCTAGGGTTTTGTCCCAGTCTGACTGGATGACTTTTAATAACAGTGTTTTCTGCCTTAGAATAAACAGCGCCTAATACAAGCATGGTGTAGAACAGCCCGTAGCAGCACAGGCTGCAGCTCAGCTGAGCGGTGCTTGCTGCAGCACACTTTGGGGGTGGGGGGGTCCCCACTCTGCCTCTTCCCTTTAGCTTCTCCCACTGATTCTGTAGTTCAGAGTCAGTTGGTACTGGCAGTTTGGAAACAGCTTTTAGGTCTTTTTTTTTTTCAACAACCCTCCCCCTCCCCCCCCCCCCCCAACTGTGTTCTCCAGCATCTCTAGATGTCTGCCAGTGCTTATCGATTAGCTTCTCTTCCTATTGCAAAGCAGCTGCTGATGAAGAGAAAAAGAACATGTTGCTATTCTTACTAGTTTCCAGACGCGAAGAGCACGGTGGTCAGTATATAAATGCGGCGGGAACCTGCTAAATGTAGAAATGTGGCTTTAGACAGCTCTCGATGCAAGTTGCTTTGGTTTCAGTGCTAACACACCGATGTGAACGCTTTGTTTAAATAAGATGCCTTATCGCATCCTGGCTCTCTGTGGCCGCAGTTGAATTCTCAACATGCGCTAAGCTCGGCTTAAAGATGGGGCGTTATTTTGCAGCTCCCATCAGTACATTCATATGCTCCAAAGATAGTCCCAAGGTGGCATCTGATATGATCGTTAGCAAAACAAGTTATCTGTTATGTAAAGATCAAACGCTGTGTTAGTAAAAGATCTGACAAGCACCTAGTTGTTTTCCATAAGAAGTGTTGCCCTCCGGAAACTTAATAATTATTTGATTGTTATGATGTGTGCCTTCCTACACTTACCACAGAATCTGCACAGCGAATGTGTTTAAAGCGTGAGCGGTTTATCCTGTCCAAAACCAAAATTATGTAACCTTTTCCAGTTGTTACTTCAATGGCTTTTGGTCTAGAATGTGCTTTCCTGTAGTTTGTAAATGTTCTCAGCGCGTCAGAGTGAGCACCCATCAATAGAATTTAAGTGTGAATGTTTGGTTTTAGGCACACGAAGCCTCACATCACCAACAGCAGGCAGCACAGAACAGTTTGTTGCCTCTCCTGAGCTCTGCTGTTGAGCCACCTGATCAGAAGCCGATTCTGCCCTTACCAATAACGCAGAAACCTCAGCCTGCACCAGAAACATTAAAGGATGCTATTGTTGGGATTAAAAAGGAAAAACCTAAAACCTCCTTTGTGTGCACTTACTGCAGCAAAGCTTTCAGGGACAGCTACCATTTGAGGCGTCACGAGTCCTGCCACACAGGGATAAAGTTAGTGTCACGGCCAAAGAAAACTCCCACCACAATGGTGCCCCTTATCTCGACCATCGCTGGTGACAACAGCCGAAGTTCATTGGTTTCGACTATCGCAGGCATCCTGTCCACAGTCACTACGTCTTCCTCTGCCACCAACCCCAGCAGTAGTGCCGGCGCAACGCCTATGGCAGTGACTCAGACGGTGAAGAAGCCCAGCAAGCCCGTCAAGAAGAACCACGCTTGTGAGATGTGCGGAAAGGCCTTCAGGGATGTCTACCACCTCAACCGGCACAAGCTGTCCCACTCAGATGAAAAACCCTTTGAATGTCCCATTTGCAATCAGCGCTTCAAGAGAAAGGATCGCATGACCTACCACGTGAGGTCTCACGAAGGTGGCATCACGAAACCATACACCTGTGGTGTTTGTGGAAAAGGCTTCTCGAGGTACCATGTAGAAAATCCCAGGCGAGCTCAAGTATTGGCTTTTCATAACCAAGAAGGGTTAAGCTATCATAGCGAGGGGCTAGGAGAACCAGACATCTTAGAAGATTGGTGAGGGGATAAAGAGCCTTGTTTATCTCTAGGGTGTGGGTCTCGATCTGAGCCAGATTGGCAGTGGCCAAAAGTGGTCGCTCTTTTATGAGAGCGTTGTGAAATGATTTCGCGACCTCATCCGGGTCCCGTAGGACACGTGTCTGTGTCACTGGTGGTGACCACAGAGCCCCTTTACCAGCCTTTGCAAAGGTCAGTGACCGAATGGGGCATGGCAGGCAAACTGTCTCCTTGTCTCGTAGCAAGGTTGAGGCGTACTGACAGAGCATTGTGGGGGAGCTTGCATTGCTGCTGGCTGTATTTATTATATCTGTGCTTGCAACAGAGAAAACTTCAACCTTTAGAGCTGTTGATCTGTCACCTTTACACAAGGTACGACCAAACGTACCATTTTCAGGTGTGGAAGAACACGGTTAAGTTTTAAACTGCAGGTTGGGTCTCAGCGTAACTATGTGTTACTCTAGCTGAAAGCCACTGCGTAGGTAAGGGGAATGTATTTATTCTTGCCGTGCAGAGGGATGTGGGCTGCAAGGGGTCATCAGCGCAGTGTTCAGCACCGCGAGCCATGGTATCGTTACTATGTATTTGTAACAGTATGCATTTTCTTTTCTGTTCCTCTCTTTTTTGCAGGCCTGATCATTTAAGCTGTCACGTTAAACATGTTCACTCAACAGAGAGACCCTTCAAATGCCAAGTAAGGGCTAAAATGATTTGTTAAGAACAATACCTTACTGTATCGTTAGAATCTCAGGTGAATAATCTTTCCAGAACTGTGTTTGCTCCTGGACTTTTCTTTGAAAAGCAAGTTTAGGAATAAAGTCGCATCTGCCTTACATACCAGCAGCACTGTAGTTCTGATGTTAACTGTAGATAGAGGCAGTTTGAAAGGATGCTGTGGCTACTTCTTTTTAGGAAGATTAGAGGCTTTTTGCTTTCTTGGAGAACAACGTTGGTGCTCTGCTTTACAATACACTTAACTTAGTAGTGGGATTGTAACAGCATCCTCAGCTCAGTGCTGA
The DNA here is from genome assembly GCF_929443795.1 of Astur gentilis. NCBI lineage: Eukaryota > Metazoa > Chordata > Aves > Accipitriformes > Accipitridae > Astur > Astur gentilis. The sequence goes on along the minus strand of NC_064885.1, from coordinate 2,083,273 downwards.
TTACTGGAGTAATGCGTGCAGTGTCTTTCTCAGAATATTTAAATTAAATGTGTTTCTCGGTATATCCATTTAAAATGGGTTGGAATAGTTGATTCTGGATCCGTTATTTTGCTGGAAGCTGAAAGCAAGTTGTCGTAAGTTGATGACTGAGTATAAGAGAAATAACTTGACTGCCCTTGAACAATTAACTGTTTTGCTTGGCATATCCATGCTTGTTCCAACCTGTGTTTAGTGACTCATCATATTAAATAAAAGTCTTGTGTAAAAAGAATAGCATTAGAAAAAGGTTTCATTTCCTTGTTCTGATTTGGATGGGAACAGAAGTAATTGAGCAATTTAAGATATCAGGTTCATATTTGTACAGTAAAATTGTATCAAAAACCACCTTTGCCTGTTCTGGGCTTTTTTTATAAGCTACCTCTTGCTTTGGTAGGTAAGGCAACCTGCTGTTCTAGGAAAGTTCAAGTAGTATAGAGTATGATTTTTGTCGTAATTGTCTCTGAAGCCAATTTCCATTTTCAGTCTCTGTTTAGTAGTTTGATTTTGGTTTCTCTATAAATACGGGTAAAACTTAAGGTTGTCAGTGTACTTAGGATAGTGTTTGCACCTACAAGGTAAAATAGGCTTACAGTGGGCATGTAATTCATACTGTAATGATGCTGTCTGCAATTCAAGTGTAACTGTTGTCCTTCATATAGACGTGCACTGCTGCCTTTGCCACCAAAGACAGACTGCGGACACACATGGTGCGCCATGAAGGAAAGGTATCGTGTAATATCTGTGGTAAACTTCTGAGTGCAGCATATATCACCAGCCACTTAAAGACACACGGGCAGAGCCAAAGTATCAACTGTAATACCTGTAAACAAGGCATCAATAAAAGTAGGTGAACATTTTAAAAACATTTCTAATAACAGTGTGTTTGCAAAGGGAATTGCCTTTGATTACGTTAAAATGCAAAACCATACCCATCAGTCTGGGTATTCACACCTATTAAAAATAGATATTTGGTAACAGCATCTTCTTCAGTTCAAGAATTGGCATATGTGGAATTGGTTTGCTGCTAGACTGTGCTCTTATCCCTTAGGAATGCCCTGCAGTTTGTGGGAATAACCCATCTCTTCAAGAAAAGAGTTCCCAAGTTTTCTCATCTTCTGAGTGCAATGCTACTTCCTGAACTGTACAGGCCTAAAAGTCCAGCAGATAATTCTGGAGATTTTAGAATATTTAAGAACTGCTAAGATCTACCAAGTTTCAGGTTTGAAGCCTCATCTAAAGCTCATCAAAATTAGGAGAAAGATTTCTCTGCTTTCTCTGAGCTTTGACCCTGGGGCTCAATGATTCCTCCCTCTGGCAGTAGCTGACAAGAAAAGCATTTAAATCCAGCCCTGATATGTTTGGGGCATTAATGGCATTTGACTGGTGTTGTGCAGGAGTTCAAATGAGATGTTTGTAATAGTTCCTTCTAGTCTTAAACTCTGTGAAAGTGCTGAAGCCTGAACTTGGGGGTGCCTAGTAAGCAAACGAAGACTTGACTTTCAAATCTTCCCTATTAAAGTAACTGTAACTTAAGTTAACCCACATGGTTAGTGATATAAAATGGGTTTTCAGAAGAATCAAGAGGGAGAAGTAAGGAATGTCTTTGGAAACTTTGTCCTTAAAGCCTTTTAAACAGTATTAATTTACAACATCTTTTCAGTTCCTGTTACTCCTGGATAATTGGAAGGTACTGGGAATGTCTAAAATGCCCGATTGTTGAGCTTAATACAAAATTTGGATGCGAAAGTATTTTTCAAGGTATAGGGTTACAGCTCTGGCTTCCCAAGCCAGTTCGGTGGTGCTAAGCCAGTTCACATGAGGCATTTACAGCAGTTGTTAGAGGTGGAAATGATGAGCTGTAATGTGGCCAGAGAGTAGTAACATGCTGTTCTGTGATGTAAACTGAAAATTTTAAGTTATACTTGCAATAAAAAGTAAAAAGGCTTTTTTTTTTTTTTTTTTTTTTTTTTTTTTTTTTTTTTTAACTGGAGCTGAGGTTTAGAAAAAGCGGAATCAGCTAACCAGCTTGAATTCTAGAGACTCATTGTAGCCTTTTATTTCATTCTTCCTAAACACAAACAAAATAATCAGAAAGGAATTTCATTTTTGGCAGTGAAAGCAGATGTTCCTGACTTACATTTTGGTTTTTAGCTCTTGGAAAAGTAGATTTATAAAGCACAGAATTAATTATATGGTTTTAAACACCTCTGTGATTTTTGCTCTTGGAATCCTGTGAGATTCCACACGCTCTTTATGGAAGAAGCCTTGGTGATCTCAGCAGAAAACAGTAACTTTCCAAGGTGAATTTGTGTTCTTACTTAATTGGCATAGCATGCATGAGTGAAGAGACCAGCAATCAGAAGCAGCAACAGCAGCAGCAGCAACAGCAGCAACAACAGCAGCAGCAACAACAACAACAACAGCAGCAGCAACAACAACAGCAGCAACAGCAGCAGCAGCAGCAACATGTAACAAGTTGGCCTGCAAAGCAGGTAGAGACCCTGAGATTATGGGAAGAGGCCGTCAAAGCAAGGAAGAAAGGTAAAACAAAACAATACTTATGGTCTTGGTTTTATAAGATACTGCAGGTTGCAGTTATATAGGGAGTTTAAGATGTCAGAAAAGGATGTCTTATGTGAAAATGTCATTCTCGATGTTAGAAGTAGTAGCTGAAAACTAGCAGGGGGATAACATGACCAAAATTAGGCTGTTGTAAATGAACTCCTTATTACGTGCTTCCCTTTGGTCTCTGCGCTTGAATGTGTACGTAGCAGTCATCAATTACAAAGGGATGTTTGTGTCTGCTTCAAGGCAAGAGTGTTTTTTTTTTTTGCTTGCATGTGGTTTTTAGCTGTGTTTATGCATATTTACCAGTTGTTAACTTGTGTGCATATATATATATGTATGTATATATACACACACATAACACCCTCTGTTGTTGCATCATCATCAGTTTGCATGTGGGTGCTTTCTGTGTCCCTTTCATCTTTTCTCTCACAATTTATTCCATTTGCTTTATCATCACGTAACTGTCTTTGCATAAAGTTTTCTAGAACTCATAGAACTTACTCTTCTGTCCTTGTTGGGTTTTTTTCATTAGAAAATTAACTAATAAGTGATTGCGTTTTTCATTATTGCTAGCTCACAGCTTACATACACCTATGCTGCTGTAATTGAAGTTGAATAACTTCCTGTTGTTGGTCAATGTGTCAGTTTTGTAAAGAACAGATTGCTTCAATTTAGTGTCAGGAGTATAGTAGTTTAAAGTCTCCCGTTACTGCTAGCTTATTCTTTTCACTACAGTTTGATTTCTGATGCCTATCATGTGACTCCCGTGGATTACATGTTTTAGAAGAAATTCTTAGCGACCACTTAACTGTTTTTCACTAGCTGTTTTTAGTAATAAATGTTTTTGGCTCACCTTAATTTTTTTCTTTTCTCCTAAACTTCTTTTCAGTTTCTTCAACCTTTTTTTCTTTTCTAGGTCTTGTTTGTGTATTAGGCTGCTAGCTCCTTTCGCCTTGATTGTTATTGCAGTTGAATTGCGTTCTGTGATCAGACAGTATAGAAATAGCTTATTCATGTTAAAATGTAGTAATAACAGAAACGTTAAATATCATCAGGCCACTAAGTAGCTAAAGCAAATGGGTGTCAGATTTAGAAAATCTCTGAGAATTTTTTTTTTCTGCTTGTTTCTTCCTATGTCTTGTTCTCTCTTCCCTTCCTTTCTTACTGAGATTATTGAATATGCTTTAACAGAAACAGTGTTTTTGGACAGAATGGTGGGTGAGGGAGGTGGGCGGGTAGAAGTGTTGTCAGACTGGTGATATTAGCTTAACTTAATTGGGGAAGGGGCATGGGGTGGGATGTGTCTTTGCATACCGCTGTGCTTGGAAGTCGAAGCTAGACCAGTCAGTGCCATGCCTATGCGCTACTCTTTCCATGCTGGTTCTCCTGTGCTAGTGCCACCTGTTGCGTTGGCTTTACAACGCTATATATGGGATTTTTCTAATCTAATACGATTTATTTTCACAATTTTTTTTTTTTTTTACTCTTTCCCTTCCTTTCCACCCCTCCTAGATATGGACTTTGAAGAACCAACAGTAACCCTTGAATGGGGCTAATGTTGCTTTCAAAGTTAACTCTGTCTTGGTACATTTGTATTGCCCGAGTGGCAAGAGTGGACTCTTTGCTCCTGGCTTACCTTCTGAAACGTGGGTGTAGACTGAGCTTGGTGTCCTACCCTACAAATGTGGAATAAGACACGACTTAGAAGTGCCGTAACGTTGATCTAGAATATATTTTTGTCGGTTTCTCTAGCAGTCATCCCTTCCCTTTACCCGCGTCCACCGCCCCGCTTCTGTTTTTGGAGCCTCCTAGTATGGGTAGCCGGCAGGTGGTGCTGATGGATGCCTAGTGATCCCTCCGCTGTCCCGGACCGCCGTGCCCTCTCCCCCAGTGCCCGGCCCTGCTAGAGCCCACCGGCAGCAGGGCCGGGCACTGGCTTCCTGGGTCTTCCTTGTTCGGCACTTATTTCCTGCTTACTGCAAAACAAAGTAAAAAAAAAAAAAAAAACACAACAAAAAAACCCACCAAAAAACAACCCGAAAACCTACAAAACAAAACAACTTGGTGTGGAGCTGTAGCTTATGTGAAAGCTGAAGAGATAATGGGGGTTGAAAGATGTGCTGACTGGGTAGCCTTGAAAATCGCTAAGTAGAAGTACTGTGATCAGTGGAACAATTTAGTAGCAATAATTAAGACTGAAATAAGCAGGTAAATATTGAAACGAGCTTTGCTTATCAGTCCCTAATAATGACTTTTTAAAACCTTCACAGAATGTCAGTTCACCTTTGAGAAGGCTATAGAGTACGTACCATTCGGTATGTACACTCTCTCCTCTATTTATAATGTTCCTCTTGGGAGGATTTTTTTGATTGTACGATACTGTTTTTATGAACATCGAAACCCTCTTTATAAGACAAGCTCGCTTGACTTCTCAGGAAAAAATACTGAATTGAAATGAACTGCATGAGAGTTTGTATTTCTTGTAGGCTATAGAATGTTAACAGTTTTAACTTACTAATAATTCCTAAAGAAAATTATTCCAGAATTTGTACCTGTTCTTGTTTGGTTCTTGTTTTTGTTTTTGGGTTTTTTTTTTTTTTTTTTTTAAATCTTGTCCATGGTTTTTTATGTGTTAAAAACTTTTTGTCTTTTTATGTCTCATTTTTAGAAGCTGCTAACTTGTGCCAAACCTCCACTGCTGCTACTACGCCTGTGACTCTTACTACTCCATTCAATATAACGTCCTCTGTGGCTTCTGGGACTATCACAAACCCAGTCACAGTGGCAGCTGCAATGAGCATGAGAAGTCCAGTAAATGTATCAAGTGCAGTTAATATATCCAGTCCGATGAACCTAGGGCATCCTGTAACTATAACAAGTCCATTATCCATGACATCTCCATTAACGCTCACCACACCAGTCAATTTACCTACCCCAGTAACCGCTCCAGTGAATATAGCGCATCCAGTCACTATAACATCTCCCATGAACCTCCCCACACCAATGACGTTAGCTGGTCCGTTAAATATAGCAATGAGACCAGTAGAGAGCATGCCTTTCCTGCCCCAGGCCTTGCCCACGTCTCCTCCCTGGTAAAGAATTTCTAAACAGTATTAAAAAGGATTAAAATGGAATCCTTACCAGCAGTTCTTTTTTGGGTTTTGTTTGGTTGGGGTTTTTTTTTGTTGTTGGGTTTTTTGTTTTGTTTTTTTTGTTTTGTTTTGTTTTAGTTAATAATAAATTCAGACTAAGACACTGGGGCAACATGCACCATCAGAGACCATAGTCGCATCTTCCCCTGTTGATTTGGCTCATATGGTTCAAACTTGAGTTTCACTGGAGCACTTCATTTAAAGTAAGTTTTACCTTTTAGCTGACTGATGCTGAATTAGAGCAGATACTTATTTGCCAGAGTTAAAAAAAAAAAAGTCATTAAAAAACAGTTTTATGTTTTATCCCCCAAATTATAACTTAGAAAATTATTTTAATCTAAACACTAGCAAAGACCCCTCTGTATCTTTTAACAGGGTGGATGGCTAATTTTAACTTGCCAGTCGTTAAGTCCACTGTTTCTGAGCTAGTGTAGAATCTTTGTCTGTGTTGATGTTTTTTTTTTTATGAGTAAATGCATTACAATGTTGTCATTTAAAAAAAAAATGCATTTTGGAGAAAATATGCATTTTACCTTTGGGAATATGATAATTTCAGGCAGCATTCCCTATGGGAAAGGTGATACCAGCTCTGATATGCAAAGCATATGATAACTTATCATTCTAACTTCAACATATAATAGGGATTGTGACCTGATATTTGGAGATGTAAATATTACCCAACATATTACCCTAAGGGAATATAGCATTGTAGTCAACTTTTTTTTTAAAAAAACTGTTATTGTTTGGTGAGAAACAGCCATGGCTGACAGAAGAGGAGTTGAAATGTATGTAAACATGGTCTCTCAACAGTCAGACCCCTATGGGACTCTTATCTAGGAGCAAAAGGAGTGCTTTGAAACTTAAGAAATATTGCTTTAAGCTGGAAGATTCTGGAGGCACTGGGTATGATTTTTATGCCCTCTGCCTCCCAATCAGAGCCTGCTGGTGTTACAGCAGGGGACAGACGTGTTAGTTGTTCACTAGAAGTTTTGTCTTATATTAAATTGTATACAGTTTTTATTCTAACCACTAACTAGGTAGGATGCCCCTCCAGGACAAGCAGAGAGCGTCTTTTAATTTCTCCCCTATTTCTTAATCAAGTGTTGTGCAAATCTGTTCAACTTTGTAAATATTTGCAAACATCATCATTTTTACGTTATTCTTCTATTGTGTTAACACATTTCTATCAATTTGTGGGAGTTCTGGGGTGATGGTTTGAACTATCCAGCCCAGAACTTCTCTACAAATGGTCACACATGTTTAAGCTACATGTGCTTTTTATTTCTTAACCTGTTTATCTGTACATAAAGTAGAAAGCAAAATCTAGGGAAACAGATATACTTTTTAGACTATCATGTCACATATTCACGTTTTTAAAACTTTGTTTAAAAAAAAACCACCCTAAACCCAAGACTCTACATTAAAAAAAATAAAATAAAATTACAGTTGAGATGTTTTTATCTTAATGAAGTTGAAAGCTATGGAGATTAGCGTGTGCGCATTTTCACAGAGTGCTAGCAGGACTGACTAGTCAAAATGGACTGCTTCCGTTTCTACCCTGCTGTGTCAGTACAAGCAGTGATTGCCAGGCTGCTGGCTCAGGTGACAGGTATCTGTATCATTACGTGAAACTGTTCTAGGGGCTTGGACTACATAGTACAACAAAAACAAAAAAAAAAAAAATAGAGCTTAGTGTAAAATAATTTTATAAATGATCTTTTGTACTTTAGGACATCAAATTGTACAACTTTTGTATATATAAAAGCTTAGGAACTTTCTGTTTAGCAGAAAGGAAACACATTCCTACACTTTTAATGTATATGTTTGTTATAATGTCCATGTAAACATATGCCCTATGTTTGTGCCTTTTAATTAGTTTGTCTCAATAAACAAAAATGTAGAGAAGAATATGTAGCTATGACTTTGTTACCACTGTTCTTACTCCAGATGTGTAGAGGTCTTCGTTTTTGCACTGTGTAGAGCATTGCGTGCAGGCAGCTGCATGACTTAGGCTGATACGGCCGAAATGAGGCATGTGAGGCGAATGCACCCCAGCAAAACTCCTTCTTCCCGTAGCATAGAGCAGCCTGCGCTGGTGGGGCCTTGCATGTTGGGATGTGTAGTTTCCAAGCCATCTCTGTTACCCATGGCAATGATACCAGTTCGCACCAGTTTCACATAGTAGGTGTAGTGTTCTGGATCTGGGTAAATTGCAGAGATGACCCTTAGATGAAGTTTGGGCGTCCCTGAGCTTAAAAAAAACCAAAAGCATTAAAAGCCAATATGAAAATGTGTACTAGAAGTGGTTATCTATGAATTACTTACAATAAACAGGTGTGAGACTTAATTGTATGTTGTCAATTACTGTAGTATTGACAGTGGGTCCTCCGTACAGCTAGCGTGCCCTGCTGATGTTATTTTTATCCCAGCAGAGTAGCAGTAGAATAAACACATTAAACACCGGCAAGGAAATTTTTCAACGTGACAGAGGCTTCCCAAACCACTAACCGTGGTGCTCTTAGCATGGGATAGGAAAAGGGCTGTTTCCTTTTTATTTTATGTTGGTTCTGCTCGAATGTACCTGGTTTATGTCCACAAAGCTACATTAGCTAATTGTCAACCTGTTTCATTTGTACTTGGGTAAACATTTGCTTTGTACTGTGTATAAATGGTTCCGAGGTGTGCTCCTCAGCTGTCTCAATACAGACGTTAATTTCACTTTGTAATGCCATCATAGGAAGTACATTAAGCTGTTTTTTTGACAAAGGAAAGCTACCTGCTCAAGTAGTTTATACGGCATGCAGGCTACCTTATAATCGGTAGTTCATCCACAGTATAACGAGGCAGCAAGTATGGGCAGCTGCTGCCAGGACACGATGTATAGTTGCACGACAGCGATGAGTGATTTGTATGGCAACTTGTGTCATAGCAGCGCTGGGGAGTTAAGACTATAAGAAAATGGTGGATGTGAAGAACAGATGCTCCTGTTACACCGAGTTAGTTTCTATGCAGCTGATGCGCTTAGCCTAGTTTATTTCATGGAAACTTTTAAGCTGGATCTAGTCCAACATCCAGGGAAGCCTATTGCTGCTGCCGTTGATTTGAGTGGGTTTTATATCGAGCCCATTCAGGTCTCCGATTGCAAGTAGTTCAATAGGGGTTTTATTTTTTTCTTCTTAAGTTTCCATAAGCGTTCAGCATGAGGTTAATGGCTTAGCACCGACTGAAAGTTTGAAAGTTGAATTTTGCCTTGGAAGGATTTGTGCCGTGGAAAGTCAGAACAGTCAGATCAATGGCACGAAAACTCGTCCTCCGGGCAAGGAGAGCCTCCGGGTGCCTGGCTCTGTGCTGGCGAGGCACTGCGGGGAAGCAAGCCACGGGGAAGTAAGTATTGTGGCACAGCCACCCACGCTGCCAGGAAATTGTGTAAATGGTTTACCTTGGGCACGTTTTTTTCTTTATCTGGAGGACCCCACCACTTTCAGAGGGTGTTTGGGGCGAGTTGAAATTTGGGATTCGACCTTTTATGTCTTGCCACTGGAGAGTTATGCCTCGGTGATGTAAACTGGGAAGATTTCAGTCAAGATCACGGATGAGAGAGAGAAACACGTGGTGTTCTGGGCGTATGAGTTAAATTCTATTTGCCATTGTTCACAAATAAAAGATTTTTTTTTCCCCTCTTACAATAACTTTTTCTTTAGAGTGGCAGAAGAAAAAAGTATTTAATGTGTGTGCATTTGTCCACAAGAGGTTTAAAGAAAAACACCAAAAACCCAGTAAGCTGTTTGAGCTGCAGCAATCCCAGGTTACATAAAGGGGCCGGGGTTGCCGAGGGATTAGGGTGGCATTACTGGTGGTGATAAGCCCTCCAAGTTCTGCTCGCTCTCCGCTCACTTTTATTTTAGAAACAGTCACTCTGAGCCGTATTTTGAAAACTGCTTGGGGTTAATTTTCAAGGCTGTCAGGGTTAGATTCCCACCAAAGAAAGAGAAGGAAGGAAAATTTGGACTTAAAGAACACTCAGGTTTTTAAAAGCATCCAGTACTCTGATTTTTTTTTTTTTTTTTTTTAATCTTTGGGGTCCCCGTATGGGAGCTGAGTTGTTGAGAAGTGGACTCCAGTTTTTCACGGCTGGGTCCTTCTGAAAATTCCTGCCTTGGTCTATTGGTGGCTTAGTTTATCCATCTCAAAAATAGATTTAACAGTATTTTCAAAAGGCAGCTATTAAAAGCACTTCAAGTTTTTAAATGCCTTTGAGGTCGGTCTCGGTGCTTAAGTGGACCTTTTTACTGGTGCTTTTCCGGATAAATAGCAAGTGTAAAAATAAATCTCTTCCTCTCCTAATTGTCAGGCAGAATAAAACTTAAAACTTGATCCCCTTCTACCTATTTGTTTAATTCAGCATGTTTATACTTCTTATCTTTGGATCATTCGCTCACAGCTTCCAGAGCAGCAACTGAAGGATGACAGAGGAACTACGTGCTAATTTTTATGTCAAAAATAGCTTTCACCTTTAAACGCACAAGGCTCAATGACTGTTTTCTAATTAGAAAAAGAATGCCTGAGCTTCTATTGCGAATCCATTTTACAGCTGTGTTCAGATTTGACTGTCAGCCCCTGGTTAAAATTTAGTACTGAGGTCTTGACCTAGAAACAAACCTTTTTTGGTATTGGTTTGGAAAAAGTATTTCAGTGCTAAGAGAAACTGAGCCAGGCTGTCCAGCTAGCTCCCTCATCACGGGCTGGCGAGAGCGTTAACATCGCATCATTTCGTCGTACATTGCATCTCCCTGAAGCCCAAGTAAAGACCGCCGGGAAAGGCGGGCTTATGATTTTTTAAAAATGATGATAGATTTTTTTGGTTCTTCAGGTTCCTGGGCTAATTTGAGTCATTTTTTTAAAAGTCTTGCATTTTTCTTTAAGGAAGCATAAATGCTTTTTGAAAATGAGACATTTGTAAAACATTTCAGTGTGGGCATCTGAAATTACTGCTTGTATCAGAGTACAGACCTCTGCCTTCCTTGCAAAGCCTTTCCAATAGCTCCCTCCAAACTCAACCCATTTAGTAAAAAAAGAAGGGGCATTTTCAGACGTATGGCACCTTTTGTTTTTCAGAGAAGGCAGAAGTACTCCATTCACCTTTTCACTTAGTTGTTCTTGCCAGCTGTTAAGATGAAAACATTTGTGTTCTGTGTTTTCTGTGCAAGGTGTGTTTTTCAGGGAATTGCCAATTTAGCTGGAACTGGCTGAATTAAATTCGATATTTTAATTCTTCATAGCTGTGTATTTCTATTCCCATTTCTTTTTACTTCCTAGCGTCATTAGCAGCTAAGACCCATATCAAAGGACAGTAAAGAAATTTCGTAAAATCGCCCGTTTCCCCCCGAAACAAGCCGGGACTAGGAAAAGAGATTGCAGTCAACAAAGCTCACTGCAAGGTGCTGTGTCACAGAAGAGATGCTGATCTGCGTTTAACTTTGGGAAAGCAAATGTTGTGGCACGTGTGCTTGTACGCGCTGAAAGCCGAAGGTTTGCCTCTAATGTTTTCACTCTTACTGATGTCTGTGTTCCTTGTCAAAGCCTTACAGATTTTTACCCAGGCTAAGGATCGCTTAGCTGCCAGACACGGATGAAACGATTGAGTGGGAAAAAACCTCTGCACGGAGGGCCGTCCTGCGAGAATTTTGGACCATCCCAAACACGTGCTCGGGGTCCGGCACCCACAGACGTGCTTCCGAGCCGGTCTTGGTGGCCGCGGCAGGGTGCTGCGGGAGGCCGGCCGCAGGTGCCCGGAGGTGCGGCGTTTGTACCGCATCGTGTCCGGAAGGGTTTGGATCGCTACGAGGGAAGCGGAGGCCCTGACCTGCTGCCGTTTGCGGTCTCGCTCTGGTCTCTGCAAAACGGGAAGTGTTTGCCCTGTGTAAATTGGCTCCTGTAATTTGTAAGAGGAGATCACTTCCCGTCCTGTTACGTGGTATGGCTGCAAGCTGTCAGACGCTGTAGCGCTGGATACCGGAGACGGCTGCTTTCTATCTGTGGTCGAAGTGATGCTTTGTTATAATCCGTCTCTCGTGTTCAGCCCTTGGGGCAGGAGTGCCGTGTCCTCTTCCTTACCCCAGGCATGTACGGGGCTGGTGGGCCGAAATCCAGGAGCAGGGGATGCTCAAAAGGTGCGCAGGAGACCAAAAACCAGCCCCAGAAAGCAGCTCTCCTCGGGATGCTGGCCAGAGGTGCCTGACCCCACAGCCGGGGAGGGTGGGAGGGGGGGTTTGGGGAAGCCTGGGGGGGGGTCGTGGGGGATCCTGACACCCCCCCCCCAGTCCCCAGTCCCCAGTCAGGGGCTGTTTCACCCCCAGAGCCAGGCAGACCCAGGGTGGCGGCGGGTCAGGCCTCCGTGGGGACAGAGGGAACCGGGCGATGCCAAGTCCCCCTCGACACCTCCAGCCGGGCCGAAACGCATCCCCAAGGCCGAGAGATGCCCCGACCCGGGTGGGACACGGCCGCACCGTGTGTGTGTCACCCGGGGGGGCGAGGGGGGGGGGCAGCCAAGAGCCCCCGGACCCCGTTGCCTTTTAGCCCGGCCGCCGCTAGGCCCCGCTCCCAGCGGCCGCCCCGGTCGGGCCCCGGGCCCCGGCCCCGGCCCCGCCGCGCCGCCCCCAGCTGCCGGGCACGGCGGCCGCCCCCGCCCCCGCCCGCCCGTTCGCCCGCCCGCCACGTACGTCTCCCGTCCCGGCTCCTTTCCATGGTTCCCGGCGTGACTGGTGCCTGCCTGCCGCCGCCGCCGCCCCCGCAGCGCGGCGCCGACCGCCGGTAAGGCGGGGAGGGTGGGGGGGGGGAGAGGCGGGACGGGGCTCTTTGTGCGCCGGGCCGGGCCGGGCCGGGCCGGGCCGGGCGGCGCCTCTCGGCCTGCGCGGGCCGCGGCCCGGAGCTCCGCGGGCCCGGGCGGGGAGCGGCGGCCCCGGGGCTGCGCCCGGCCGAGTCGTGGCCGGCGGCCGCCCCCGAGCCCCGGGCGGGGCGGGAGGTGTCGCCGCCGGTTCGGCTTCCTCCACCGGGAGGAGCGGCCCGGGGACGCCCGGAGGCCGGGCCCCGGTGCCCGATGTGGGGCCGAGCCTGTTGCGGCCGGCCGGCCGGCCCCCCGCTCCGGAGCCGGGCCGGGAGACCGGGAGGTCGGGGCCGCGGCTCGTGGGCCTGGCGTCCGCCGTTTCTCCCGGTTTTTCAACGTCCCGGTGGGTCCCCTTCAGCCGCCGGGCACCGGGAGGGTCCCGCGGGGAGCGTCCCGCGTGGGGACGGCCCTTAGGGAGGCGTGGGTGGGGGCGCGGGGTGAAGCGTCTCCGTCCCGGAGCGGGGTTGCCGGCAGCAGCCCCCGTCCCCCGTCAGCCCCCGGAGCATCGCCGTTCCCCGAGCGTAATCCCTCCGGAGCGTGGGGTGCGGCGGGCAGGGTTTGGGTTTCGGTGGCTTCCCCGCTGCGGGACGTCATCCCCTTCCTCTGCGCCTGGTTCGCGGAACGATGCCCTTTACCCGCCTCGACATCTTTGCCGGGGTGGGTCACAGCTCGGCGTAGGAACCGTGGCCGGGCCCTGGCGTGCCGAGGGGTTGGCGGTCGCCTCCTGGGCTCCGGGTTCTTTGTGGATCTTCGGCCAGGTGCCCGGACGCATCTGCCCCGTAAGGATGGAGGGCACCGTCCCGCCAGGCTGCTCCTCGCCCGGAGTTCCCGGCCAGCGCCGAAATTGCCACCGATGGGGTTACGGGCAAACGGCGATGGAGAAAGGTTTGAGAGCTGCCTCGCCTGTGGAAGTCACCGTTCAAAGCAGCACTCTCATGCACTGTCTGTCTTGTCAGGCAGGTTGGAAAGGCTCCTTTTTATTATTTTTTCAAAAAGCAGCAGAGTCACACCTCCTCCTCACGCCTCCTGCTGCTGCTACCACTGACAGCAAACATGGGGGACGGTAAGGACGTCCTGGAAAGCCACCATCCCGGGCTGACCTCTGAGGCTGCAACTGGGGCTTTGCTGGCGGGGCTGCCCTGCAGCGGGGGAAGCTGTGGCTCTCCTCGCCTCCTCCTCCTCCTCGTTCGTCTCTAGCAACACAGGCTGAAGCGGCATCTGCTCCCCTGCAAAGCTTTTTGTGATTTTCACGAAGGTTTTCCTGTGGAAGTGCCCGGCTGGAGCCCGGCGTTGGGGCAGCAAGACCCCAGGGGAGCTGTGCACCTCTGGGAGGGGAGATCGGCCGGTGCTGGCAGTGGGGCTAGAGGAAAGCTTTTGGTGGTCCTCGTGGCAGAGGAGACACAGCCCGTCATCAGCTCGCTGTGCCTTTCTCGTCGTTGTGCACCCCGCTCCTGTGGCCTTCCCTGCCGTGACGTCTGACCACCCCGGCAGTGCCTGTCTCTGCCGCGGTGAGGACGTGCCTGATGCCAGCAGAGCCTTACACGCCGATCCCTGGGTGCCCGCACACCCTTCCCTGTGCCGGAGCCTCTGATTGCCGAAAGTGTTTCCTTCAAAGACGGGTGAAAGGCGCCCGTCTTCTTCCCAGCCGCAAAGTTCCCAGGAAAGTTTTGACTTTTTCAGCTTTTTATTAAAAAAGAGCTTTCAAATTAAAAAAATCCCTAACAAAACAGCGTCTAACCTGCGCACCGACACCTAACCTTTTTCCCCGACCGGATCCGTGGCATGGCTGAGCGGGCTTTGCCGTTGCGGTGGCGTGGGCGCTGTGGTCCCCCTCCGCCCCGGGCTGATAAGAGCATGCGGGGAGCGAGCAGGGCTTCCCAGCGCGATAGCGAGCGCTCGGTACTTTATCTGCCTGCACAAACACCCTGTGTGGGGGCGAAGATAATGGGGATGCTGCGTGCTGCGGGCAGCGGCATTCGGAGGGGAAACGGCCGGGAGAGGAACTGGAGGGTCATTCGTGTCCAGTGTCCGTGCCGTGAGGGTAAACTCCTGCGGTGGGATGCGTGGGGAGGGGGCTGCTGCCGTAACCCTCTGGGTGCGCTCGCCATCCAGCGTCGCGGGGTGCTCGTGGTCAGAGCTGGGAAGCTTTTGGGTGGCACGAGTTCACGATGATGATTGTATACTATAAAATAAGAAAAATGAAGTAATAACACGGAGCACCTCGCAGGTGTGCGAGGCGGTAATGGGTCCCTCTCTTGTGGCATGGCCGGGGCGGCAGCATTGCTGTGGTCGGGGTGTCGAGGGACATTGGCCGGAGCCTCGCCTCTGCTCAGCAGCACTGGGCTTGCAGCAATGGTTCGGGGACCAGGTTTTCCCAGGCCTTGGTCCCGTTTTGGGCTGGTCTGCCGGTTCCCTGGGGTCAGTGCAGGAGCCGAGCGGGTACAGCGGTGTGTGAGGCGAGCCGGGACAGGGAGCCTCGCCGGCGAGACAGTCTCTAAATGGAGTAGGGAAGTAGGAAAGAAACCCACCCCAGGTGGATGAAAAGCCGTCTGAAAATAACGGGAAACGAGAACAGGGGGGGACAGCTGGGTCTGGTTCTTGCACCACGGAGCAGCCCCGCCGGTGTCGTGTCCCCACCGCTGCTCTGTGCCAAAACCACCAGCGTCCCACGAGTATCGGCCGCCGGCCGGCCTCTACCCCTGCGCGGGGGGGTCCCCGCATCCGCCCCGGTGTTGGCAGCGCTGGGGGGGGGCCAGGCTGCGGTGCCCCCGGCCGTGGTGCCCCCGTCCCATCCCGCCCCGCCGGCCGCCTTTGATGCGAGTGAGTGGCAGGTCCATTGTGGCCCCTTTGTGCCTCCCTCGGTTCTCGGGGTCCACACAAAACCTGCCATGGAAACCAAAGCCAGGCGCTGCCCCAGGAAACCCGCAGGCGCAATTAGGAAATGCAAATATAAATGCAAATTCCTCTGACGCCTTCCAGGGCCAGGAAAGTTGTCCCTGGGCCACTGATGTCCCCGGGGCCACTGGTGTCCCCAGCTGCAGGGATGGGGAGGGCACCGGGGCAGGACTGGACAGGCAGCAAGAGCTGGGGTGAGCTGCTTTTGGGGTGCCTCGGGCTCTTCCCTGGCCACCCCGTGCTCGGAAGCGGGAGGAATGGGGCATCTTAGCCCGTGCCGAGTGGTGACTCATAGGTGACAATATGACATTGATATTTTTTTCCATCCTCTCGGTTGCCCAGCGACAAACAAACAAACAAGTGTCTTAAAACCCAAACTAACTGCCTTGCAGGAACTGTCCCCTCCTGCCACGGTTGCGTGTGGCTGGGCTCTGGCATGTCCCCATTGCTGGTGGTTCTGCCTGTGTCTTTTGGGATTTGTTGTGGGGAGATAACTGTCTTTCTCGCATCCTCTACAGCCACGGTATGTGAGCCCGGCAGAGGGAAGGCGGGCTGGTGGCTTGCCGGTATGGACCCTCCTTGCCAAAGCGCCCCAAGAATAGATGGAACAGGAGATAAAATCCACCCACAAATAACTCCAGGAAGCACAAACGCTTCAGGTCTTCGTTTCTAGGTGGCATTTATGAGCAATGGATACTCTGGCCCTTCCTTGGGTCCCCAGAGGAGCGTGTGTGGGCGGTGTGAGGATAATGGGGCTAAAGAGGATGGAGGGGAGGGGGGGAAGTTAAGGGAGGATGCTGATCTGAGCAATTCCCCTCCCTGGGAGGAAGCAATAATGTTTTCTTTTCCTGTCTCCTGGAGGAGCTCTAGTTAGGAGCCAGGGAGATGAGGTTGGCACGTGGAGGGCATCGTCCACAGCAATAATCTGTGTGTGGAAGAGCAGATCCTTTATGCGCCGATCTGAGCCCAATCTAGGGCTATACTGCTTAAAACCAAGCATTTGTTGATGGCTTTTATTTTTCCAAGCTGCAGTCCCTAGATCCTTTCCTATCGGCAGCTGAAGTGGTGCGGGATGTGCCTCCCCATTAGCGGTGCTTTCCCTCAGCCCCAGTCTGCTTTTATTGCTGGGAAATGAGCTCTGACTCCTGGAAGTGGTATTTCTTCCTTCTGCCTGACAGCTTGTCGATCCCTGCCCTCTTTTGCTTCCCCAGGGAAGGCGCACACAGCCGGGCACGCAAGCACACCGGCGATGGAGCCTTGCTGCTGTCCTTGGCGTAGGAAAGCAGGGCTTGAACAGGGGGAAAATAGGCAGATTGTCTCCAGAAAATGGAGCATGGCACGCTGCTAGGTGGGTTACGGTGACATTCAGGCTCAAAGCTGATTTTAATATTTGCCTCGGTTACAGAGTCGGTTAGAGCAGTGGGGTTTTTTTCTTTGCCACCACACTTTCAGGCAGCGGTTGAACACACACGAGTGCAACCTTCGCAGCAGCCGGGGAGCTCAAGGAGGTACCGCGGGCTGCACCGGCACCCTCCTCCATCGGGCACAGCCTTGCCTTCACCTCCAGGTGCCATCTGCGAGGGGATGGGGGGGAACGGGGGGACCAGGAGCCTGGGCACAGCTCCTGGCAGGATCCTGCCGGTGCTCCCCATCGTGCCACCCGCGGAGCCGGGCTGAGCGTGGGCAGGGGAGAACGGTGACCAGAGCTCCAGCCGGTGGGGATGGGTTGTGTGGGAGCACGTGCTGGGGCCGTAAGGCAGTAGTGGGGATGGGGAACAGCCTTTGGGGAGGATTCCTGGGCTCCTGAAGCCTAAACTGTTGCTTATAAAATCTTTGTGGCTTTTAACCTCCCTGGCTGGCAATTGCCATGGTCAGGCCAGTGCCAAAACAACTGGGACGGGACGGTGATGGGGTTGTATTTGGATTAATTAAGCAAACTCAAAAATAAGGAAACAGAAGCGAGATGGGATTTTGAAGAAGAATGTGACCTAGTTTGGTGGCTGGGCACAGCAAGTGGCCGGTGGGTGAAGGGGGCAGCGAGCAGAGCTGGGTTTCCCTCGCTGCCGAGAAACAGAGCTGTGCTGGCGCGGGAACAGACTCTGCTGCTGAGCTTGAAAGGAGACAGAGCTTATCTGAGCACTGGCCTGGCTTCAAATCCAGGTTAGCATCCCGTATAATTTCTGTATAAAACTGTGATGTGCTGTGATGGAGCAGAAGGAACGGAGCAAACTCAGTATTTCGGCTTTCGAGGGCTTTTCTCTCCCCTGTGAGCCCTGTTGTGCCAGGGATGGACGATCCTGTTCTTGAGGCTGGCAGGAGGGCCCTGACGTATTGGCGTTAATTAAATATCTGTCCCCAGCGAGGTATAGCGTTTCAGGCAGGTTCTCCTCTGCTAAGCAATGTCACCCGGCGCGAGGGAGGACAAAAGACCGGCGCAATTACAGTGTGACGCCGTGTCCCAGGACAACGAGGATACGGCAGCGCCCAAATTGTCGGCTCGGCACTTTCGCGGGATAGCTTGCATCAGCCATATGGCTTAGTGACTCATAAAAAAAAAAAAAAAAAAAAAAAGAGCTCCTCCACTTGCAACTTAATTAGTCCCTTTCTTCCCCTCGGTCTTGGCTCGCAGCGATCCCGACTTGTAAGAGCGATGCTGAGAGGCACTGGGGGCCGAGTGGGGCTGCGACCGGCTCCTGCCGACTCCTGCCTTTGGTGCAGCTCAGGCTCATCCTGGAATGCCGAGGGATGGGCGACTGTGCAGCGTGGCTGGTGCGTGGCAGGCAGGTATCGGGCAGGAGCCTTTTCTCTGGCTTTACGCCGCGCATCGCTACTGTGCCATGTCGCAAGGGGCTGGAGAGGAGGGAGAGGCGAAGGGTCCTGCTTGGGAGGGCAGACGTGTCCTGCTTTACCTTTGCACCCAAAATACCTGCAGGATGGTCCCGGGGCTCCCTCAGCTTCCCTGGACAAGCTCTGCCGGGATGTCTGTGCCCGCTCGCCTTCCCGAAGGGCAGGACAAGAGCCAGGCGATGAGCAGCCCGGGAGAGCCCCTGTACTCGCACGCCTGCTCGTCAGTACGGTTGAGTTGTAAAAAAGCAAAACTACAGGAAGGCGACAGCTTCGGACGCCTGCAGTTCTCCTCTTTCATGCCAGCTTATTCCTGTCTGCTCATCACAATCTCCCCATTGCTGCACCTCCCTGTTGTCCCCCCGTGCCACCCTCGTCCTCTCCCCAGGGACATCTGAAGCTCCGGACAAGGTGACGGAGGTGCAGGACCTTCCCGTGCCGGTGAAACCCAGTGTCCCCAGTGGGTTTCACTGTGCACATGCTGTGGAAACCCAGGGGCTTTCCTCCTCCTCGGCTGTGGTTTAGTGCCCCAAGGGAAGGGCTTGCCAGCAGCCCGTGCAGTGATCACCTTTAAATCTTTTTACCAGACCCTAATGGCCAAGGGCCTGTCCTGGTAAATAATTCACCGTGCAGTCGGTGAGAGTTTTACTCGACTAATTTTGTTTCCATAGAAACTCGTGCGGTCTTGTTTCTCCACGAAGCCTCGGGCAAATCAATATGGTTTGTTGTTTTTTTTTCCTTCGCACGTTAAGCGGTAGCCCTTAAACCCTGACGGCAGGAGAGCAGCAGCCGGAGATGCTGGTGGCTGGACGGTACCTCGGTGCTGCCTTTGCCCGTGCCACCTCTTGTGTTGGCCCTGCTCCGCTCTGCCCGTCCCTGCGGGGCTGCCTGGCTTCGCAGGATGCCCAGGGCTGGATCCTGCAGAGATGCTTTGTGCCGCTGGGCTGGGACAGGGTAAGCCCAGTCTAATCCCAGTCTATTCCAGTCCATTCCCAGTATGTCCTTGCTATGCAAAGAGCTGGAGGGGAAGAGGCTGCCTCTGCTCAGGCTCTTTTTCTGTTTTCTCCTCTCCCGTCCTTTAATTTCTTTGACCCTTCACCTAAAATGGCAAATTAGCATTTGTGAATCAGCTGTGCTAATTATCTGGGGAGCAGGGCTGGCCCTGCCCCCAGCCTGGGTTCGCTTTCGCTCGCTCCCCATTAGGTGCTCACTGACCAAATCTAACCCCAAAATTGCCTGGATGTGGCTCCTCCACGCACCCTGACCTGGGTCCGGCCCCGGGGAGAGCCGCACACCTTTGTCTCTGCAGGAATTTTTATTTTCTTTCACTCCCTGCTGCTTCATGGAGCTTTTGTGCGAGCCGGGAGCACAAAGGGAGGAGAAGGGATAAGCAGTTAAAGATGGGTTCGTGTGACATATGGTGTGAGGGCTTTGCATGACGGCAGCGGCTGGTGCCGGAGGAATGTGAGCGGGCACGGGGGTGCCTGGGCTTCTCTCCTGCAAGGCTTGAAATGGATGGGTAAACTGAGGCACGGAGTTCGGCGACGGGCGCAGAGCTTTCCCGTGGGACAGAGGCAGCGCTGGCAGCCGGACCGTGCTGCTGTCGCCTGCGCCTTTGCACCGGGCAGCGCTCGCTCCTTGTAGCCATTTCAAACAAGCTCTAAGCTGATTTTTCAGCTGGGACATGTGTGTTTTGATGTCGGCGGTGAAAGCCAGAGGAGGAAAGGTCGCCGATGTTCAGCCACCTCTCGGAATAATCTTCTATCGGCCTCTCTGCTTTAGGCAGCCTCTTGATTCTAATTTATTACACGTTGATACAAGATAGATTTGAACAGAGATGCAGTTAAACCATACAAAGGGATGCTGGGTTACTTTAATCGCTCACACTTGCTTGACCTATTTTTTTTTAATCCCTTCCTGGAAACCTTATTTCATGTTTGAATTCCCTCAACTATTTTAGGAATGTCGCCCTACCAAGATCAAATTACCTTCAATGAAACCAGTACAAGGCAGCCTCGCAAGGCAGGCGACTTTTTGATTAAGATCTAGTGCTACCTCATTAATATAGGCTTAGTTTGGGGCGGGGTGGGGCTGTAATTCCGGCACGGCAAACGTGTGAAAGCCGGGGATTGGCGCGGCACAACGCCGAGGGGCAGGGGGCTGGCTCTGCCTTCCCTTGGCAGGGTGGGATGGGGGCATCCCGGTGTGGCCGGCGGTGCCGGGACCCCCGGTGCTGGGCAGCCCCCTTGTAGGATCCTGCTGCATCCCGGCGCTGGCGGGTGCTTCGGGTGCCGCTCCAGTGAGACGAGGGCTTACCGGTGAAGCCCTGCCCGGCTTTCCCATCCCGGCTGAGGGCGGCCTCCCAAGTTTTAGCTGGGTGTTGTTGGTTTATGAACCGGCTGGGTGCTGCGGAGGGCCGACATCTGGTCGGCTCACAAAGGGCCCTCATAAATCTCTCCGGGAGGATGGCATGGCTGGCCGCGGCTGGGCGAGCGACGGGTGCCCCGAGGCAGCGGTAGCCACCGCTTTTTCTCTCAAACGTGGTTATCGTGCATTTCCGAGCGCAGGTCTGGCCGCGGGCTCCCCAGTAAAACCGTCAGGTGAGAGCGCTTGAGCGGTAACGCTGACGATGCCGCACACCGGGACCAGAATCGCTCCATGGCTCTCCTTGGTCCCCTCTCGGCTGCTCCTCCGGCTTTGAGTGCTACTCTCGGAGCCGGGAGGGGAATTTCATTTTGGAGAGAGGTAAGTGCTGTACAGGTTCTCACACAGGGCTTACTTCTGCTCTCCTCCCTGATTGCTTTTCATTTTGAAAAGGGCTTAAACCCAGCCACTCTAATACATGGTAGAACAAGTATTAAAGGGGATCGTCAGGTGCTTATTTGTTTCCACGAAAAAGGATTTGCTCGCAAGCAGTTTTCCCAGGCTGCGGGTGGGGGAGGTGTGCATATGCATCCTCTGAGGCAGACAGAAAGATGACGGAGGGGATTTCGGAGAGACTGATAAGGCCCCATCCTGCACATCCTCGGCATGTGCTCTGCCTTTCAGTTTGCTGGTAGACATTACTGTAATTTTTCTTCCCGATCATTTACTTTTCATCCCAATTTCAACCCTATTATAGTCACACCTGCAGCCACCTGTGTGGAGCAATCCCTTTGCAGGGGCCTGGCTGCAGGCAGAGCTCGGCAAATCTGCTCTGGCCGAAGCCGTTGTTTTTGGTTTAACGTCCCTAGTTTTGAGACTTGCTCCAACAGTCTTCCCTCCAGCAGCTGGGGTGCTGGCAGCCCTTGTCTCTGGATAATCCCGCGCATGGAAATGCCTTCTGCGCTTCTGCTCCGCATCCCCCAGCCGAGTCATTACAGGCCTGGGCTTCCAGCCGCTACCGAGCGATTGGTGCCCTCGGCAGAGCGCTGGGCTGGGGGAAACAAGCACTTAATGGTGTCACCCCCATCCCGGCCGCAAACTGGACGTCGCAGCTCTGGCGTGTTTGCAGGGATGATCGACAAATGGCAGCGTGGCAATAGCAGGGGAAAAAGGGCTGGGCTGGTTTAGCGATGTTTGAGCAATCCCATCTGTTGTCTGAGCTGCAGCAGACACTGGGGAAGGGAATATTTGTGTTTGCACTTGGTGCCAAGGCTCTTCCCTGAGCTGCGAGGGCTGCGAGTGATCAGTCCCAGTGCTTTTACAGCTGTTCGCTCCTCCGTTCGGGCTGCGTTCCTCACAGAGCTGAGCAACTGTTGTTTCCAGCATGACATCATGAGTTCGACCAAACCCTGGGATAATCCACCTGCTCGTCCGCGCCGTTCCCGGATGGCTGACGGTCGAACTGCAGGCAGCCTCCTCTGCGACTTGCATCGCGCTTGCTCCTGGCTGGAGCTGACCCGAAGCGCCCGCAGCCTCTCGGGCCATCCCTCGATGTGAAAAGTCCATTTCTGCGAGGTATCGAGTGACCCGCTGCCAGGGCTGGGTTGAAACCAGCTTTGGAGAGGCGGGATGCTGGCTGGCACCGGAGGACGTGCTCCCCCAGGCTGTGCGTGCCTTTTCTGCTTCCCGACAAGCGTAATTAAGGGTTCCTGCACGGCTGCCGAGGTCTTGTTCTTGGCTCTGGCTCAGGCAAGGATGGATCTGAATTGTGCGAGTCATTAGTGGCTCCGGCAGGAGAAGAGGCAGGGTGCACCCATGGGCTTGCAGCGATGAGCCTTCTCCCCAAAGGTCAGCTTTTGTTTGGTCTTATTTTATGTTTTTTAAGTGGTGAGCTAACGGCAGGAGCTGAACCCAAAGGTGTGCTGGTGCCTGAGCACAGCCTGCAGTGAGAAAGCAACCATGGACGTGTGCAGGAGAGCATTCCGCGCTGTCCTGGCTAGGTGACGACGGCAAAACCTGCGTGGGCATTTTCTGTGCTAGCCCCCATCCTGGAGCGCAGAGCCGGTGTGGACGTGGCACCGTGGCAGCTGATAAAAGCTGGTGTGGACGTGGCAATACGGCAACCTTTCCTGCGGGTTTGATGTTATAGCGGCACGGTGGAAGGGCCGGTGCTGGCTTTGCGTCTGGCCCCCAGTCTGGCACTGGGATGTCACCTGGCACTTTCTCCATGGTGCAGGTCAGCGCCGGCACAACCACGGCCACTGGCTGCGGAGGCGGCTCAGCCGGGACCTGCCGCCGTGTCCCCGGGGCGAGCCAGGACCGGGCACTGCCCGTGCCCTGCGGCTGCCGACCCTGCCGGGACTGGAGGTTTTACCCCGTGCTGCCGGGGCTGGTGGGGGGCACGAGGGCAGTGCCGGCCCCATCGGGGTCCCTGCTGTCGCCTCGCTGCTCCCCGCGACCCGTGGGACGGGGACGCGCGCACCCAGAGCTTGCAAAGCCTTTAAGCTCCTCCTGTGATGGGCGCAGAAGGGCAAAGGATTACGCCTGCGTCCGGGTTTGGATGAATGAATAACAGCATTCAGGGTCTTTTCTGTGTGATAGAGGAGCAAGAACTATTTTAAGGCAGGAAGAAAGTTGGTCAGGCAACAGCTAAATGAGTCATCACAGCCTAATTTTGTGAACAGGGGGCCAAGGCGAAGAGAAGCCCAGTCCGCACCAAACTGCCCTGAGCGCGCCCCTGCTCGCGCCTGGGCTGGCAGTCGGACACCAGCTTTCTTCTTTCCTTTTTGGGAAATCCAAAGGATTTTGCTTTTCCTGGCGTCTTCCCAGCCCCTCACTGACATCACAAAAATAAGGGCCGAGCCCCTTGCTGGCACCGGTGGCTGGGGGGTCCCGCTGCCCTCCCCACGGCTCACCTGAAGATGCTGATGCAGACAAGCAGGAATTGGGGAGGATCCTGCAAATACAACTATTGTTTTACATTTTAAATTAACTCGTGCTGATGTCACAACTTGCTTTTCTCTGGATTTTAACTCATGCTGCTGTAGTGGTTTGCATTTCTCTGAATTAGCAGCAGGACTTTTAAAAATGGGTCTAAAAGCCTGCCTTTGCAGTGTTTCAGCTCTGCCCGCAGCGCTGTTTGCCCGTGGGACGTGCAGAGCAGCCCCGGTCTGTGCCGGGGACACCGGCTGCACCTCGGTTTTGCCGAACGCACCCTTCGCGGCAGCCTCCTGCAAAACCCCGCAGCCTCCGGGCGTATCTCAGGGGCTGAGAAGGTCCCAGCAGCGCGATCCCTCAGGGTTGTTTGAAGCCAGATGTGCAGCAGAGCCTTTTTGGTGTATAAATATCTTGTCCCTATCCCTAATTTAGTTCATCTCCTGACCAGAAGCTTTCAGTTACTCGGCGCGTCGCTGCGCTCAGTCACGCTATCCAGCGTGGGCTGCGATTTCAATGAGTTGTCCCAGACTTTGGTGTCGCGTTGACCAACACCTTCCCCAGAACAGAGGCGTTTGCATCAGGAGGAGCCAGTCCCTCCCCGGCACGGCCCAGGGATTGCAGGGGGATTGCCAATGCCTGGTGTATGTGGTGGGCTGGGGGCTTTGGCTCCAGTAAATGGGATTTCCCAGCCTTCGCGGTTACAGAGAAGACCTTAAATATACACTCAAAGGTCAAACCCTGGGAGACAAAGATCCCCAGCCGCAGGTGCTTCTTGTTACTTTAGAGATCTTAGGATTTTTAAATAGATCTGGGGATTTCCAACCACATATTCTGATTTTGGGGGCTGAATTTACTATTTGAGGTTTATGGGCTAGCGTGGTGTTGCTGAGCTAATGGTTCTCTGCAGAAGCTCTCATCTTCATATTTGGACCATGTGTGTGTTTGCAGTGTATCCCATATAAGCTGTTTTCCCCTTGATGTCCAGGCTCTTTCCCCATCCTCTTGGAGTAGCCAGATCTTTTAAGGAGCGTGTGTACCCTGTGAATGTGTTATAACTCAGTTTAATATGTGACTAAACCAGCCATGCAATATTGCAATTAAAGTATAATACCAGAGGTGTGAACAATGCCAGCTTTTTGCTGTGCATGAGTCATGACAGCAGAGGAGGAACCGAACAGCAGTATTTTACTAATTGACTCCAGCAGATTTATTTGTCCTCAGTGAATAGAGGCGGGCAGGGCTGTCAGAATTGTTCCTGCTCCACTCACACAACGCTGCTCCGTGCCTGGCTCCTGGCGAGCAGGAGCTGATCCTGGGGATAGAGAGCAACTGCAGAGATGGAGACGGTTCTCGGCTGAGTGATCTGTTAAATGCTTTTTGTTAGTGAGCATGGAGTGAACCGGGGGCTCCCGGTGCGGTTTGGAAATGGCCCCTTGTGCCCGGCAGTGAACCTCCTTCTGCTTTTCCACAGGTCCTGTCCTGCGGGGCGAGCGAATGCCACGGAGAAGGTGGCACCGGCTGGAGGGACCCGTGGCACCGAACTCAGCCCAGGGACCACTGCCCTGGGCCGAGGCGCAGGGTCTGGTCGGTGCCGGCGTTTGCACAGGGCTGCTGTTCAGGCTCGCTCGCGGGGCTCGGCAGCAGGCTCGGTGCATCTGAATGCAAATGCATCCAGGATTACAAAAAAGCCAGGGAGGGAGAGCAGAGCGTGTCCACAGAGCGGGAATCATCCCCCCCATCCTCCGGATGCATCAGCGATTCCTCTGGGTACTGAGTCAGAGCAGGGCTGTCCCTGGGGACAAAAACCTGAGGGTTAACCGGCATTGCCAAAATAAACTTTCTCCCAGAGTTCGTGCCAAGTTTCCCACGTTTTGCAAGTGGGTTTTGCTCTCAACAGCCTCTGGAAGCCCCTTGGAGCAGCTCGGGGCTGTGAGCTGGCACGGCAGCCGAGGCTGGGTGAGCACTGGGGACGTGGCTGTCGTGCACAGCCTCGCTACGGGCAGGAGAGAGCCCGGGTGACCTTCAGAGGTGACTGCTCCGCTTAATGGCTTTGAATCTGATTATACCCTGTTTCGCTAAGAAATGTGCTTGGCACGTTCTTCTGAATTAAATACCATTTTAGGGACAGTTATCTTGAACCCTCTGCTTGCTGCTTAGGAAAAAGCCTTTGAAAATGATATTATGGATCAAAAGTGTTCCTGGGGTAATTCTGTTTCAACAGTGGAGTTAATCCAGAACTGAATTTGGCCCTGCATTTCCAAATGAGAAGTGGTAGCTGTATAATCTGTTTACGGTTTTAAAGTGAATGTTAATCTTGGATTTGGTGGCTTTTCCCAAGGGTCGCTTTGCCGTACTGCAGAGTATTTTAGCCCCCTGCTCTGAAACTCTCTGAGCCGACTGCGTTTTTATTTAAAGAGAGATTTTACTGTGTTTATACATACATGTCAGACCCGGAAGTGTTAAATCTGGGGAGCCCTCGGTAGTGGAAGTAATGCCATTTTTCTTACCTTGCATTTTGTTTGTACAGCACCTGGCACGGTGCATCCAAGCTCCGGCATGCCAGCCGCGCTGCGGGGATGGCAGGGTCCCACGAGGATGCGGTTAGACGTCTCGAATTGAATCGAACGTCTGCTGTTGAGCCAGGGGATCTTGCCACGTCTCCGGGTGCTCCGTCCCGCAGGTGACTTTCTCCCCTCTCCCCTCCGCAGGTGGGAGGATGCTGCAGCGTGCCGGGGGCTGACGCGCGGTGCCGCCGGCCGCGGGGAGCAGGACCCCCGCCGCCCGCCCATGCTCCCCACCAGCCGCCGGGGCAGCGCCCCGTGACGAGGGGGCGGTGGGCGCCCGCCACGCCGCAGCCGGGACCGCAGCCGCCGTGCCCCCGCGCCAGCCGCCCCGCCATGACGAGCCTCTTCCGTCGGAGCAGCAGCAACGGCGGTTCGCGCGGCGGCTCCTCCGCCCAGGAGCTCAACAACAGCCGCCCCGCCAGGCAGGTCCGCCGGCTGGAGTTCAACCAGGCCATGGAGGACTTCAAAACCATGTTCCCCAACATGGACTACGACATCATCGAGTGCGTCTTGAGGGCCAACAACGGCGCCGTGGATGCCACCATTGACCAGCTCCTGCAGATGAACCTGGACAGCAGCGGCTGCGATGACAGCTCGGATTCGGAGGACAGCATCCCCCCCGAGGTAACCCCCGCCGGTGGTCTCTGGCACATGGCTAGGGCTGGGGGTCCCCTGCCTGGACTCCTGGCTGCCACGGCTGGTTCATCACGAGCGGGCAGCTCAGTCTCATCCTGCCTCGTTTCTGCCTGGGCATGGAGCTTGTCGGCTGTTGCGGGCGGGCAGAGATTCGAGTGCCTGATTTGGCTGATCTGGAGTGTGCAGCCTGGCTGGTTTGTCTTGGACAGTGCTTGAGGCTCGAGCGAAAGCGCTCTTCTCCCTCTCTCCCACCCCAAAACCCAACAGAGACCCTTTTGCTGCTGTCAAAGGGTCCCCGAGGGCTGCATGCACCCAGGGATGGGCTCATCTGCCCACCTGAAATGCGGTGCCTTGAGATCAGCACCTCCAAACCCCACCAAAAGCCCCCCTGGTTCAGGGGACTGGTGCCGGGAGTTTGCCCCCATCCTCTGTGCAGTGTTCAGCCTGTCCTGTCCCCGTTTTGCTGCCATGTGCAAGTGGGGAGCGTTTCTCTGGCTCGCCCTCACCCCGTCCTCTCACCCCACAGATCTTGGAGCGGACCCTGGAGCCGGACAGCTCGGATGAGGAGCCCCCTCCCGTCTACTCCCCTCCCGCCTACGAGAGCCAGGAGTTCGGCAGCCGCTACCCCTGCGCGCCGCCCACCCCGCCGCCCAGGTGAGCCCCCAGCCCTGCGCCGTGGCTGCACCGCGGTGGCCGGCAAAGCACCCTGTGCCGGCACCTGGCGGGGAGTCTTGCTGCATGTTAGCCAGCCCCAGAAAGGGGCATCTGGCATCAGTTCGTTAGGGTCAGGCAAGACGAAGCCAAGGGAGATGAATGAAGCTCGCAGCTGGCTAAAAAATCCCTGCAAGGCCCTAAAAAGCGAACAGCTGAGGGGCCCGGAAAGCCACGCTGGCAGCGTGTGGAATGGCAAAAATCAGCTACCGGGGGTGGGGAGCGCTCATCTCCGCTCAAAAACACCAGGTGCTGGGCGTCTGGGGCCCCACGCATCATGGCTCTCAGCACTGGAGACCTCGGGTCTGTTCGATTTGCTGCTGCTGGGTCGCCGAGCCCCTTGGGGGTCTTTGGCCCCACGGGCTGTGGGCTCTCCCCCGGGGGCAGTGCCTTGGCCATAGCCTTGGGGCTTGCAGGAAAGCAAGCGCCGGTGCCCTGGCCACCTCTGTGCCGGCCCCCTCGGACGAAGGCACTGCCGGCTGCGCAGGCTGGGTGTGACATCTGGTGAGAGACGTTCATCAGCTTCGTAAGCACAATCCTGCCGTGCTAGGGCTCCCATAGGGCTGTTTTCTGGGACTCCGAGCAAAACGAGGAGGAGAAGGGAAATCCAGCCTGCATAGTTGCGGGGCAAGGCTTGAAAAGCAGCTCCCAGAGATTTCAAACTGGCTAGGAAAGCCTTTCGCTCTCCAGAGCTAACGCTAACGCCATGGGTTTGGGAGGTGTGCTGCAGTTTCTTGGTTCCCAGCACCACCGGTGGAGCCGGGCGGGGGGCTGCCGTGCCGGACCCTGTGCCCTGCTGCTGCAGCAGACGTCGGGGGTTTTCACCCTTGCCAAAGGTGCTGTCTGTGTTTGCCCCGCAGGACAGACGTGCCGGGACCCGGTAGCACTCCAGCGCCCAGGCGCTACAGGAACTGGAACCCACCGCTCCTGGGCAATCTCCCCGAAGACTTCCTCCGCATCCTTCCCCAGCAGACCGCCGGTACACAGGTGAGGCTTGCTGCCCCTTCCAGCCTGCGCCCCGGCTCCGTGGTGCAGCATGGAGCATCAAACTTGGTCCTCGGCCACCCTGAGCTTGCAGTGTCAGTGCTCTGAGAGTATCTGGGTACTGGGTGCCGACTAAACTGAAAGTCTTGGAGCACTTCTTGTTGTTCAAGGCGAGAGTGAAGTGAACAAGGTGGGAAAGGGGAATCTTCCAGCAAGGCTTCAATGTTTTTCCTGCCGTTAGCCCAGCAGTTAGTGCCAGCCATGCCACTTGCAATAAGCACCTACTATTTCAAGTTATTTTAAAATCTTACTTGCTACCCTGGTGAGAAGCAGCAGGACCAGCATACGCTCTTGGGGAGAGCGGCACTGCCAGGGTGCTCGGGGGCTGGTGCAGTGGAACTTGGGTGGAAAATCTAGTGCAAACCAGAGGATTTTCCCCTGGAGAGTTACCATGTTCTTCATGACGGTTTCGGAGCCACGGGGCTTGGGGTTGCAGGTGCCTTTCTGCCCACAGCAGGGCAGGCAGCGGGCAGCACCCTGTGGGGAACAAGCAGCCCCAGCGCAGACCGTGCTGGGCACCCAGCTTGGCTCCAGGCATGCCACATCCCCAGGATGTCCCTCGGCCCCTTTGCTAACACAGGAGCCAGCCCGCAAATGGGACTAGTGCCCTCCTGGCACGGCGAGGGGCTGGGGGGGCCTGCAGGCACCCTGCCTTCCCCATGCATCGGTTCCTCCCTCCCTTTTTGGCTCCGAAGGCAGCCTGCCACGTTTTCATAAATGATTGCCCTGGAAGTTGAGCTTCGCGGGCTATATTACCTTTCTGGGAATAGGAACGTGCCAATTCATTTGGGCTCAAGGGGAGGAGAGGAGCAGCTGCTCTTTTCTTTCCCCGGTAATTGTGTGCTTCTGCTTTTTATGGCTCTCTGAGAGCAGCTACAAATCAGATAAATAATGTAGGCAAGGATGGGGGTGCGGCTGTAGAGTGTGGCTCTGCTGCTCCCCAGGTGCAACCGCACTGGGAGCCAGGGGAGAGCATGAGGTGCCTTGCGTGGGGACGTTCATCAGTGGGAAATTGCAGTCTCTGCTTTTTAGACAGGGGGAAATAAAAGCAGCGATGCTGGCTGAGACCGTTCTCCCTCGCCTCCCCACCAGGTCCTGTCTTGGCTCAACCCCACAATTTAAAGTTAAAAATCTTTGCAAGTCTGCACTCTGCAA
Organism: Astur gentilis; assembly: GCF_929443795.1. Taxonomy (NCBI): domain Eukaryota; kingdom Metazoa; phylum Chordata; class Aves; order Accipitriformes; family Accipitridae; genus Astur; species Astur gentilis. The sequence continues at coordinate 2,053,481 of NC_064885.1, read as the reverse complement.
AGGAGCTCTTCTGGAGGCACCGGTTCCTCCCCATGCCACGCTAAGCCCAGACCAAGATGTCCCTGTTCCTGCATGGGATATCCATCCCTACCTGCCTCCGCCCCATCCCCATTCCTGCTGGGCAGAGGTGGTGGTACCCTGTCCCGCTTTGTCCCCTTTGCAGCAGCACCGTCCCGAGCGCAGCCCAGCCGGGGGGGATGGTGCCCCGTGCTGTCGGGTGCTGGATTTAGGAAGGAGGGATCCCTCTCCCCACTGGGGAGCAGCCAGTCGATGGTGTAACAGAGGAGCAAAAGGCCAAGCTCAGCCTGAGGCGTTGCTGCAGGAAACCTCCTGCACGCACCGGCGCAGGCACCGAGACCACCGACCGACCTCTGCCATGTTTGCCTCCTGCCCAGGGCTCCCACGGCTGCCGGCAGCCCGTGCCGCGGGGGCTCGCCCCGCGGGGTCAGGGCTCCCTGGAGCAGGAGCGGCGGTGGAAGCAGTACCTGGAGGACGAGCGGATCGCGCTCTTCCTGCAGAACGAGGAGTTCATGAAGGAGCTCCAGAGGAACCGGGATTTCCTCCTCGCCCTGGAGAGAGGTGAGAAGTGCCTAGAGTGAGAGTTTCTAGAGGTAAAAACCTCTACCTCTGCTTTTTGGCTGCCTGGCCCCCCTGTGGCACTGGCTGCTGGCAGTGTTGCCCTGCCCGTGGCATCGTGGCTCATGCCAAAGCAGAGCCAGCGCAGGATGTGGCCAGGCTGGTAGCAGGTGGTCTGACACCGGGCAGCGGGCTGCTCCCCGGGCTCCTGCTCCTGGTGCTGAGCCGCCTGCCCTGAGGCTCTCCTCCCCCTGCCCACCTCTCTGCGGTGTCTCTGGCAAACCCCAGCAATAATCCATAGCAAGGAGCCTCGGAAATGCCCTCCGAGCCCAGCCCGGCCAGTGTGCCCTCCCCGGCTCTGTGTGCCCTCCTCAGGTGCTGGCAGAGCCTGAACTGCAGAGCGGTTTTGCCATGATTGCTCCTTCCCTGTCACCATGCTCCTTCCCGGCAAGCCAACAGCCGGCTGCTCACCCAGCGCCGTGGGGAGGGCTCAAGGGCATCAGTGGTTTTCTGCTGCTGAGCAAAGAGCACCCCTTCCCCTCCCTCGCTCTGCCACCAGCTCTGAGCCTCGGAGGTCTCGCTGGTGGTTTGCAGGGTCCCGGCAACACTTTTCACTGCAGGGCTTTGCCCCCGGCCGCCGCAGTTGGAAAACCGCCGGCGTGCTCGCCGCATGCTTGCAGCGGGTGGGCGGTTCTTCTGCTGCGGTGAGAGGAGTGCTCCCACCTGCTGTTGCGGGCTCCCACCAAAGCGCTTGCGGTCACCGTGCTGACGTGAAGCCCGAGCTCCCTCCCTTGCCGTCAGCCTGTCCCTCCACGGCTGTGGGGGCCATGAGGGGAGAGGGGAGCGGAGCCGCGTGCGCTGCCTCGAGGGTCTGATCGAGCTGGGTGCCGGGCTTTTTGTTTTTCAGATCGATTGAAATATGAGTCAAAAAAATCCAAGTCGACCAGCGTTGCTGTCAGCAACGACTTTGGTTTCTCCTCCGTAATATCAGGTAACTTTCAAGATGGGTGTGCGCATCGCCTCTCAGCAGCGGGATGCCACACAGCTCCGGTGTTCCCAGCCCTCTGCCCAGCTCCCTCCGAAGTGGCTGCAGGGTGAGGAAACTGGCTGATCCCTCCCTGCCACCACCCCAGCACAGGAGAGGAGCTGGTTGGTGATGGGGACGGACACTGCTGCCCTCCCTGCCCTCCCCACGTGGAGGATTGTGCCTGGGAGGCATAATGACTGTTCCCGAGTAATCCTGATTAACCTCGGCCAGCAGAGCAGCTGCCTGGGGTCAGAATTAGAGCTGGTGTCTGTCGATGGCCCTGTGCGGGGGTGTGCGAGACGCAGCGGCTGGGCGCACGGTGCTTTGAGGGCACTCAGACCTGGGGAAGGGCCGTGGGCCCAGGTGGGCACGAGGACGTGGCTGTGGGGGTCTCTGGTCCACCAGACCGAGTCGCTGGGCTGCCTGAACTTCTGCTCCTCATCTGGTGGCCCTGCCATCCCGGGTACTGAGCACGGGCATGATCTAATACCCGGAGCGCAATTAGACCTGGGGGTAATTTGGGGCTGGTGTCCCTGGAGCACCACAGAGGGAGGCCTCCTGCTCTGCAGCGGTGCTGGTGGTGGGGCTGAGCCGCCAACTCGCCCCACGTCTGCTCGCAGGTGGCTCAAGGTGAGCATCCCCGCGGGGCCGAGGCTGTGCTGCAGCCGGCATCCGTGCACCCACGGTCTCGGGGGTTATATCCACAGAGGATCCTCGTCCGGAGCCAGCCCTGGCGTGCCAGTGCCCTCATCCTGCCTGCTCTCGCTCAGCTCTGCTCGCGGCAGGGCTGCTCTTTGCTAGCACTGGAATTGGGTCATGGAAATGATTTGTCTTGAGCCTCCCCTCGCCGCGCACGCACTCCCGGTGACCAGATGTTTGCCTTCCAGGTGACGTAGCCCCCTCTGTAACCAGCGAGGCCGGCGGTGCCGTGTCTGACGATGCCTTATTCAGAGACAAATTGAAACACATGGGAAAATGTGAGTCGGTTCACAGGCTCCGTGTTGGCAGCGGGATGCCTGCAAGGGCTGGAGGGAAGCTGGGAGCGGGGCAGGCAGAGGAAGAGCCGGCAGCATTGCTTGGCGCTCGCCCAAGCGCTGCGGTGGTCCCCGCTCACGCAGCGTGTCCGCTCCGCGTTCTGCGTGCACGTCAGCCGGTACACGTACGCCTGCCAGCGCGTGTGCGTGGAGTTTTCTTGTTGCCTCCCTTGGCAGCTGGGCACACGCGTCCCCATCACCCTGGGAGTCGCACAGAGGGGCTGGCACATCGGCGCGCAGGGCGCGGGCCACTGTACGCTGCGGTGGCACGTTGTGCTGAGACGGTATTCAGCCCCAGCAGCGTGGCTTTGGGGTTGAGTTTCCGTCTGTATTCTACAGTCCTGGGCTGTTGCATCCCTGCCCTGCGGTGGTCTCCTCCTGGCCCTCGCCAGCAGCAGGGAGCTCCTGTGCCGCACGCCGGCACGACAGACGGGAGATGGAGATCTGGGTCTTGGTGCCCCAGCTCTGCACTGTCCGTCTGTCCCCGGTGCATGTGTGGGTTGTGGCATGAGTCAAGGATGCAGGTGGTGGTGTGGAATAGAGGAATTTCTGGGCAGTTTGTGTGAATCCTAGAAAAGCAAGCCAAGGGTTTGCCGTAACTCTCCCTTTTCCAATCTTTTCCTCTTAGCAAGTCACAGCCCGTTTCTCCCGTTGCAAAATAGACTGAGGTCTTTGGGCAGCTTGACTTGGGCTGCAGCCAGCTGAGACACTGGGGAGGTGCGGGTCAGTCACAGATAGGGAAGGTCATGAAAATCCCAGTGAAAGGGTAAAAACATCAGCACCTCCCGCCAGGGACCAGCATGTCCCTGTTGGTCGCAGGAGCTGGCTCTCTGAGCCTGGCAGCCTTGCGCGGCCCCGGTGTTTCCAGGCAAACCCAGAATATTGCTGTGGGGCATTGGGGTGTGGGTGGCTCTCGCACCGCTGGCCCTGGCCCTCTCTTCCCCATCGCCCATGGCAGCTTTGGGAAGGGTTTTGGGGCGAGATCCTCACCTGGCTGCTTCCTTCCAGCCACACGCAAGAAGCTGTTTGAACTCGCCAGAGCCTTCTCCGAGAAGACAAAGATGAGGAAATCAAAAAGAAAACACTTGTTGAAGCACCAGGTGTATCCTAAAAGGGGTTGGGGACCTGTCAAGGGGTGCGGGGCTGTCGGAGTGGTCTTGCTTGGGTGCTTCTGGGGACTCCCCAAGGCCATGGTCTGGACAGAGCCTCCCAGCTACCTCTTGCGGCTGGGCCGTGGGCTGGGAAGGGCGATTGTGGTACCACAGCCACATCTTGGCCCCACAACTGGTTTTCCTTAGCGGAAGGCGCAGGCTGGGAACGGCAGCTTCCACGGCAAATCTTCTCGACGATGTCGAAGGACATTCATGCGGTAAGTAGTGGCATGCCGCGCCATGCTGCGCCGTGTGCGCTGTGCTCAGCGTGGCTAGCTGGGGTCCTGTGGTGACTGGCCTCATCCTGCCCCATGCCATCACGCTGCTGGAGATGGCTCCCATTAGGGCTACAGGCTCGCTCCTGGTCCCACGCGGCTCTCCTGTGAGCGTGTGCTTGCTGGGGACCAGGGACGGGATCTCCTCTTTTGGGGAGCCTTGGGGGCTTGCAGCTGGGCTGTGCAGCCCTGCAGGATGCATAGCCTGGGGTCGGGGCACAGTCCTGGCAAATCTGTTGTCAGCCAGATGTGCTGTCAGCAGCAGGTCTTGGCAGTGTGTTTTGTGCCAGCCTGGACCACCCTGGGTCTGGCTCAGGTGGCATGAAATGGCATGGCAGAAATGGCCCCGTGGGCCAAATCCTCCTTCCAGTGTTCTCAAGCCTATTCTGGCAGAGAGTCCCCATGTCCCAGTCCCTGGGAATTGTCTGTCTGGGCAAGGAAATCCCTGCCCTGGGGCAGGGGGCAGGCTGCCTCCCTGCCGGGGCACCTCGCTGGAGTTGGGACCGTGGCACGGTGGCCGGCATCCCGGCGTGGAAGCAGCTGCAACTCCTGACAGCCCCTGCCTGCCTCTGCCTTTCAGATGAAGACTTCCAAGCACGGAGGCAGCAGCTCCGGGAGGAGGAGGAGGCGCCGAAGGAAGGGCAGTAAACGGTGAGAGGCACCTGGGGACAAAGGCTTCCCAGTGAGCATGCAAACAGCCCTGTCCGTCCGTCTGTCCGGGCTGGAGGAGGGAGCTGGGTGCTCTGGATCAGGTCCAGAGCGTGTCTGGGTGGGCACGAGCCCCGTTAGCAGCTGTGGATGCTGCAGCCGATAACGGCGGTGGCCACGGTGTGGCTGAGGCTGAGCATGCACCGTTCTCCTCCCCTCCAGGTCCCAGCGCTGGGGTTTATTGCTGGCACAGAACGTGCACAAGGCTTCGTAAGAAGATGGCTGAAAAAGGAAAAAAAAACACCCAACAAACAACCCAGTTTTTTGGCTGTTCCCCCTCTGCTGTTGTACTCCTCTGAAGTACAAGTATTGAAGTGAGGCACAATGTTTTCTTACCAGTGGTTTGAAAACAACTTCTATCTAGCAAATCAGCCAAAAAGGAAAAAAAAAAAAGGAAAAAAAGTTCGGCAGCTGATGTGAGCGGCTCTGGAAGAGCCAGAGGAGCTCAGACTTGGGAGGAGCAGCGTCCCGCCTGCTCTCTCAGTCCGAGCGGCGTCGCAGAAGGAATGAAAATCAGTTGTACTAACGAGGATGCATTCACATGTGGGATCTGCTTGGCCGGAGCACTCCTGAACATATCTCTGTAGCAATCTGATGTAACTTTACTCTGCGCACACAGGAAAAAAAACCACCGCGTGAGAAAGAGAACCTAACAGCTGTTGTCTACTATTGCTAGGAGTAATGAGCAGAGATTCAGATCAGGTAATAGTCAAATAATATAAATTGTTTATAAAAAGGAAAGGCCTTCTTTTCCTAGGCGTTTCACTTTGAATTAAACCTTTGCCTTCGGCATTGCTAAAACTGCCTTGAAGTACGGACGCTTTGTGCCGCCACGGGGCAGCACCAAGGGCTGGATTTCGCATCAGTTTAACCCTCACTGCCGAAGCAGGACACATCCCACCGGGTGCAGCGTGCCGGTGGTGGTCCCGGCTGCCGGGCAGGGCGCTCAGTGACTCCAGAGATGCCCCCCCGCCGTAGGTAAGATGCAAAGCCCGAGCTGGGGGGTTTGTAGCTGAGGCCGGTGGAGGCATTTTCGGCACGGAGAGTTTGCACAAGGGCTTGCGAGTGCTGCCGGGTTCGGTGCGGGGCTAGGGCTGGCCTGGTGGCAGAGCAGAGCACCCTTCCTCGTCCTTGCCCTGGGAGCTTGTTTCGCCAGGGAGCGTGGCAGAGGGCTGGGGCGGCCGGCAGACAACACTTGAATCATTGCAGCTTTCGGAGATGCTGTCAGGCTAAAAATAATTACGTAAACAAATTCCTTCCTTGTGTAAGTAATGAGTGACGAGCATAAAGTCAGAAATCGCTCCCGCCAGCACATTTTCTTCTCCTTTATCGGCATAATCTGTTTACTGCTAAATGCAGGAGGTGGCTATAGACGTGCCTGTTTCACTTTCTGGCTCCCGCGAACCAGCACAAATGTTGCAAGATCGGAGCTGCGAAGGCGGCAGACGCAGAAACCCCAGCCATCAAACACACACGCAACTGTTTTCCCTGCCTCTCCGCGGGGTTTGGTAACAAAAGCCCACATTGCAGGCGCTGGCTCCCGACAGGCTCCTTTTCAAACCCGCCCGGAGCCTGCATGCCTTTGAAGCGGACGCCAAGATTTCGTTCCCGGCAAGCGGCGCAGCCGGTGCACCTGTTGAGAGCCGCTGCCATCGCCCTCGCAGCCGCGGTGGGGATCGGCGGGCACCCGTGTGTTTTGCCTTTTCCCTGGTCAGGGCCTGGGCTGCTTCAGGGTGTCGGGAGCTGCAGGGTCTGGGTAATGTCCCGTTACCACCACCGAAGCGCCGCCGGCAGCACCGGGGCTTGGCCAAAGTCCGGGGTGCCGATGGCGAGGGTGGGATGCTCCGGGCTGGAAGCACCCCAAGACGCCAGTGAGCTTTGGGCTCCTAAAATCAAGGCAGCAGAAGACCCAGCCCACCGAGCTGATCCTGGCTTTGGTGTCCGCTCCTTTTCTTTTGAAGGAAAAGATTGAGGAGCATCGTGGCAGCGAGCTTTGGGCTCCTAAAATCAAGGCAGCAGAAGACCCAGCCCACCAAGCTGATCCTGGCTTTGGTGTCCGCTCCTTTTCTTTTGAAGGAAAAGATTGAGGAGCATCGTGGCAGCCCGGCTGACGGGTTAGAGCCGTCCCAAGCCACGCTGGCCTTGCTTCGACGTGTGCAGGCTCCGAGCCTGCCCTGCTCCATGTCGGGTGGAGGGAGGTGCCGGAGAGGCACGGCATGATTTGCACCGGGCTGCTCTGCACCATGTGGGGTAAGATGGGTGCCTGGAGGGACGCGTGTCCCTGCCTGGGTCGGGGCGCAAGCGTGGGGCTGCGAGTGCGAAGGGCTAAGTGTGAAGCTGGGGCTTTGCCGCTGGGAACAGAAGGTCTTTTAGTCCCTGGGTGGGACTTTTATTCCCAGCCTGAGGCTGGTGGAGAGAGAGGAGGGGCTCCTTTCCTACCCTCCGCTGGCTCTGGGGTCCGTAGGAGGCTGCCGTTATTCCCTCCCAGTCTAAAGCAGCTCTCTGCATATTTGGAAGAAAATCAAGCTTGGAACCAGATCAGCTTGTCAATGTTCCAGCGCCTCTTAGCTACCGAGGGCTTAACTTTCAGCGAAGTTTCCATGAACGCAGGAAGCACCGACAGGCAGTCGAGCAGGAGCTCGGGCTCTTGCAGGAAGGAAATTCTGCTTCTCCCAGCCAAGGAGGTTGTTACTGGAGGGCTGGTCTGGTGCGTGGGGAGGAGAGGCAGCAAAGTACTTGTGCCTGGGCTCTTGCAGCGTGTCTTCCCACTGCTGAGCCCCTGGAGGGTTTGCCGTGCTCCTCGTCCTCGCTGGAGGACGGGCTGCGTGGTGCCGTGGCTGCGGAGGATCGCGTTGAGCTCTTTTTGGCAGTCTGGCGCTGGGCAAGCCACGTTTCGCATCACGTCACAGGTCAGTCCTGCTGGAACCGCTGGCTTTAAGTGGCGTTAAGTGGTAAACGTCACCGTTCCTCCTCTCCCATCTGCTCAGCCTGCACATTAGTTGACATGTTGCCTCCAAGTTGTCTTTGTAACCCAGCCGTAGCTTGCTGGTGGAGAGGAGCCCAGAGACAGCAGGCTGCCTCTGTTTTTTGCTACGGGCTGGTCTGGCCGAGCACATCCCCGAGGCCTCCAGCATCCTCTGCTCCCTGCGGTGCTACCCGGGACCTGACGGAGCCCGCACAGGGGAGCAGGGCTGCAGTCCTGCGAGAAAACAGGGAGAGGAAGGGCAGCTGGGGGGGCTGCGAGCTGGAACGCAGGGGCCGTGGGGAGGGGACGGGTGTCAGCGTGCAACCTCCGCTCGCCGCACATGGTGGGTGCGAAACCCACTCCCAAGCCTCGCCAGCTCCGTCTACCCTGCCAGCAAAGGTGTTGTGTTAGTTGGGTCCAGCAACGCGCGCTAATCGTGAAGGGTCCCGCGCCGAGAGCGGGCACCGCGGCCGTGAGCACACAGGGTTGGGAGCGGGCTGGCAGCCTACGCTTCGCAGGGGCTTGGGGATGTCTTTGCTAAACACGGTCTAACAACTTGCCCTTAAATATCCTAGGCTAGGCAAAGCCTCTCTGAATGATGTCACTCTGTAGCCATTTCAAAATATCTTGGAGGCACAAAGCATCGTTTTAATGGAGGATGAAGAGTGATTGTTTTTTGTGTCCTTTAAAAAAAATAAATAAATCAGGTCTAATGAGTAGAAAGGCCACTAAAACCGGCTTGGAAGCCAAAATGCATTTCTTACATGAAAATATACAATTCTCAGTGATGTTTGTATCACTTCTATACAAAATCGTTTAAAAAGAGCAAAACAAAACAAAACAATCTGTGATGTTTGTGAGTGTTGCTATTTTAGAATTTATTTCCATAAGTGATTTTTTTCTTAAAGATGTTTAATAGTAATTGATATAATAAAGTCATCGTACTCTTAACACTCAGGTGTATTTTGCTTTTTTGGTCCCATTTCTTTACAGGGGAGAAAGGAAAGAAATCGGGGTGGGGAGGGAAATGCCAGCTCTACCCCAGCTCTAGCTGTGCCCCTCATGGCTGTAGATGCCCAAAAGCCGCCCTGGCTCATTGCCTCTCTGCTCGTTATCAGTGCTGAATTTGCATCGGACAATTTTCTCAAGAAAGCGAGCGCTGTGGGAGACCTGTCGCTGGTGAGCTCCTGTCTCCATCCAGGAGCAATTTCTGCTTCCCCCCGGCAGGATGTTTGGTTCAGGAGCAGGTCCCCTCCGGTGCCTGTTGTGGGAGAGCGTGAGAAGAGCACTGGGAGCGAGCGGCAGCGAGAGCCCAGGATTCGGGGAAAAGCCCTGGCACAGCTGAGGATGCTCCGGGGACACCCCGTCCCTTTTCCTCCCCGCTTCACCTCAGCAGACAAAGCAAAACCACCCCAAAGCACGGTGGGTGCGTGGGGCACCCACTGCTCCCCTCTGCCGTCCCTGTGCCAGGGTTTCAGCCGGGGTCCAAGGCAAAGGGCTCCACTCGGGTCGGAGGCTCCGAGGGTGGGCTCTGCACCGGGAAAACCATCCTGACACCGAGCGAGCTGGGAAGCAGAACTGCCATCCCACGCTGGCAGTGGGGGGGCCGTGCCTGCGGGTCCCCATGGAAGCTCCCGGCACACCCGTGGCCGGCTGCACGTGTGGTGACCTGCCTTTCAGGCAAGAGTGGAAAAGGAAAAATGCTGTGGCTTAACCACTTCATTCTGAAAATAACAAGCCTCTTGGGGACGGGGCATGTGAGTTTTCTTTAAACTGTTTCATTAGCTATCGCACAGCAACTCCTCCGCGTCTGTCAAGCAGGCAGCAGTCTGGCTCCTTTGCCGTGTCTCCTGGCGGAATGGAAATACGTTATTATAATGAATTATTTCTGAAATATGTGTTATTCATCTCCAGCCCTGCACGTTTCTGCACTGTGCTGAGCTGGCGGGATCACCGGGTCTGCGAAGTTGGAGAGCGCGGAGCTGGATGGTGTTGGTGGAATTGCTCCTGAAGGGTCTGGTCCCAGCATCACTCCTGCAGGGAATTGCTTGCTCAGCGCTGGGCTTGGCTTCCCCTTCCTTTTGTGTTCCCTGCAACAAGCTGGAGGAGGAAAACTTTTAGTGAGAAACTCCTCGGAAGCTCAAAAAGCAGCACGTGGACCCAGAGATGAGGGGGGGTCTGTCCCAGGTATGAGGGAAGGGCACGGATCCGTCAAGCCCCACTTACAGGAGCTGGCCTGCTGCATCTCCAGCCAGCACCCAAAACCTGAGTGTCAAGCCCTTCGGTTTGGGGAAGAGTAGGACTTTTGGCCTGTCCAGCCCATGCTGTCCTTGAGAAATATCCCCTAGGCAGCCTTAGCAAGGCAGTGTCTTGCCAGAAAGGCTGTGAACCCCGGGGACTGCTCCACGCTTCCACCTCCGCTTGCCGTGGGCAGCCCGTGACTCGCAGGAGAAGGGTTATTTCCCCGACGTCGGGCATGGCGCTTCGTGGGCAGCCTCGGGTGGCAGTGGCAGAGCCGGGGGGCACATGGAGCATCCCCCTCGCTTGCAGGGATGGGGCCAGACTCTGCCTGCCCTGCGCCAGCTGTCTGGGAGCAGCTTTCGGTTGCTGGCAGGACTAGAGGTTCCCAGTCTCACGTGTGGCTTGGAAATCTTCCCTGTGAATGAAGATGCTGGAAAAAGTCAAGGCATTCTTGCCTTAAATGTCAAAAGCATCGAAATGCTGGAGAAACCCTGGATGTTGCCTTCCCACCGCAGCCAAGCAAGCTGTCGTGAGCCCGCGGGGGAGCCAGGGCTTTTTCAAAGAGCTGAAAAGACCAGGGCCTGCCCAGTCCTTTGAGCAGCTCAGATGTAGCCCTGGATCTGTCCCAGCAACTCCCTTTTGAATTCTTCTGCTATACAGGGGCAAGGGTTTTTTCTTTCAAAACCGTGTTTTAAGAAAACCAGCAGCTGAGAAAAGCCCAGGACTGAAAACTGCGGTCGATGAATGCTAGAGGTGTTTTAGACTGGCATCGAGTACCTGCTGGCTCTCGGTCTGCGGTGGAAATTTACCGCCCCCTTCCTTCCCAAGGCTGGAAGATGGAAGGAGGGATGTTATTTTTTTCCCCCATCAGCTCATTCCCAAGCTAAGGGCTGCACCTAGTGACCAGGCATCGCTCGCTGCCGCACACTTCTCCCAAGTCAGGCTGGTGGAAACGCTGACTGGGGGAAAGCTGTTTACACAGGGCAAACAGCCCGGATTTTATTAATCAAGGTAAAAAATACAAACTGGGGCTCTGTGCTGGGCAGCCAGGCACCGTCTGCTGCCACCTCCTGGGCCCAGCAAGCAGTGCTGGGGCTGGCCAGGGCAGGATCAGGCCACGGTGCAAACCCTGGACAGGGCTTGTGCAAACCACGGCGGCAAATCCCACCGTTGGCTCTCCATCCAGGTGAGACCCAACACCAAAAGGCGACCAGGGCGAGACTGGTCCTCCTCCCTGCATCCCGTTGCTGGTGATGGTTTGCAGCCCAATGTCACCACCGGTCCCCAATTCCTTGGCTGCCATGGGGACATAGCGGTGCTCAGCTCAGGGGGGAACAGCAGACAGGGCAGATGTGAAGTGCCACGGATGGAGAAGAGGAGCCCCAGCCCCTGGGGACGTCATTCCTGCCGTACAGAGAAAAACGACGTCACAGAGGAGGCACGGGTGCAGCGTGCAACGGCCGTCTCCGACGCGTCCCCTCCTTGTAGGACCGGCCGGCGTGGGCGACGGCGGCTCCTTCTTTCCTTAGGACCGTCTCCCTCGTCCGGGACATCTGTCCTCTCCCGTCAGCCGAGGCCGGCAGCGAGGCAGCCCCATCGGCTCCTTCAGAAACTGGAGATGGCAGCCAGGCCGTTCTGCCAGGGTCCGCACGTGCTCGGAGAGTGTAACGGGGTGACAACTGCTGCCTTTGGGGAGGGGGTTTATCCACCCTCTTGGTTGCCGCTGCTCACAGCCCTAAGGCCGGGCGGGCTTTAGGGAAGCACAACTGGTGTCGTTTTATCGCAGGGTTGGCGCTAAGGAGGACTCTGGTATTTTTTGACACGGCCCTTCCTTTTTTTGCCCATCCACAGCACCTCCTGGAGGGCTGCGACCCCAAACCCTGTACCCCCTCACCCCCCCCCCCCCAAGACCCCCAGAGCTATGCTTTGGCCCGGAGGAGCGGGTATTACTTGGAAGCAGACGATGGACGCTCAGTGCTTCTGGTGGTGCGAGCGTGTCCGAAGGCTGGGCTGGGGTGGAAGGTGAGGGTCAGGTTGAGCCCAGTGCTCCCCAGTTCCCTGGCGTTTGGTGCCCCTAACACTGGGACACCGGCTTCCCCAGTGCTCGGGGGGAGCTGACATGGGCACAGTCCCCCCCCCAGCTGGGGATGGACCCAAGCCCTTGGTGGGGGCAAGGCCCAGGCCAGGGGTTCCTTGTGCTGCTGCCGCCTTCGCCTCCCTCAGGTGCACGACATGGCGGCAGAGGCCTCCTGAGGAGACGTGGTTTTCCACGGGCCTCGGGACTCCTGCTCCTTCCCGTACTGGGGCTGAGGTGGGTGAGGGCGGCCATCCCACCCGCAGAGACCAGGCCCCGCCATCCCCGGAGGGGAGACCAGCCCCTTGGGGGGGCACGGCCGGGCTGCGAGGGAGAAGAGAAGGCTGCAGTGCTCACCGAAGCGGCGGGCCGCGGCCCCGCGTGTTCGCGTTAGGGCAGTGGGTGGCCGTGGGGGGCGGCGGCGCTGGCCCTTTAAATTGAGGGGGACACACACACACGGCACGATCGGGCTTATCCCCTGCTCGGCCATCGGCTGGCGCTGCCTGGGCGCCGCCTTCCTTCGGCGCTTGGCAGCGGCCCGGTCGGCGGAGTGGGTACGCGTTTCCGCTTCCGGGTGGAAGGGCAGAGCGTTGCTAGGGTGGCGGCGTTGCTAGGGGAGGCCCGGCCGCCGGCGCCGCCATGGCGGGGAACCGCATGCAGAAGATTGGGAGCGTGTTCAGCCGGTGCGGAGGGTGGGCGGCCGTGCTGCAGGGGTCTCCCTGCTTGCCGGCCGGCGCGGGGGGTTGGGAGGGCGAAGCGGGAGTGGCGGGGTTCCCCGGGGAGGGAGGTGTAAGGCCGGGCCGGGCTGGGCCGGCTGTCCCCTGAGCTCTCCTCGCCGCTTTTCTCCCCCTGCAGGACCCGCAACCTGCTCCGCATCGGGGTGATCAAGAAGCCGCTGTGGTTCGACGTCTACGCTGCCTTCCCCCCGCTGAGGGAGCCCGTCTACCGGGTGCCGCGGCCGCGCTACGGCAAGGTGAAGGATGTCATCCGCCCCATCTTCTACCAGGAGGACGAAGTGAGAGCGTGAGTTACCGCTTTCCCTCCTCTGGGCGGCCGCCGAGGGGTGCCTGAGCTCCGCCGCTCGCTCCGCCGTTCCCCGCAGGCCTTCCTCTGCCCCTTGTCGCTAGCCCTGCGGAGGGAATGCGGCTGCTCTTGTCACTGGAACTTCCAGCAGTGTCTTCTCTGCCTCTTTCTATCGCAGAGAGACCGCGTTTACCCGCTTCTAGCCTGTTACCTCCCCTGTGTTTATTAATCGCGGGTGGAGGTGCAAAAGGCAGCAGAGAAGGCGGACGGGACGCAGAGCTCCTGTCAGGTGCCTTGTGTGGCCAGGATGGGCTAACTTAAACCCTCCGTGAAGGAGTTACGGTGCTCCTCTGGCTCCCCGCTGGTGGTGAAGGTGAGCTAGAATGTATTAAAACAACTTAAAAACTCTGGGAGGGATATCTCTGCATAACATAATAGCTCACAGAAAACAGTGAAATGGTTAGGTGAACGCTTTTTGTTGTAGCCTAGATTAACTGACTGATGTTTATATAGTCCAAGACACATCCCTTCTTGATGGTTTGAAAAATGAAACTCTCTTATTTTTTGAATAGGAAGTTTTACAAAGTTTATGGCAGTGGTCCAAGACCTTTCAACCTGTCACAATCAAACTACAAATCTACTTGCCAAAGGTAAGATTTATTTGTAATTAAACTAGAAACATTTCTGAAACTTGTCCCTTTCTCCTCTTAATTAAGTCAGTGAAGCAAAACGTTATTTGTGAGAGTAAAAACATAATCTTGAAATCTAGGTTTGTTGAGAAATTCAACGAACTGAAGGAAGAAGGAAAAATTGAAGAAGAAAAATTGTTTGAAGAAACAGGAAAAGCCCTTTTAGCCAGTGGGATAATTTTACAGAGACGAGGAACAGATAAAGTAAGTATGAAATATTCACAGAGTTACTTGGCCAGTGGACTCAGAAAACTTCACTTCCAGGCCCTTAATGTTGAATTAGTCTGAACTAAATTCTCAACAAAACAGTCACATGCCTGATGGTTGTAGTAAAATGTCTTTGCCGTGCAGAGTAAACTTTTCTCTTGGTCGTTAATGTGACTGGCCAAGGTTGAGGTACTACTTATGGGACAGAAAAGAGAACTAGTTGTTCTGGTGATGAGAGATTTAAGGCTTCAGTGCTTTCAAATCATCCATCAGTGTGTCTATGTAAACCATTTGGAAATACATATTGCCGTATACATGTTATCTCAGTAAGGTAGCAGGGGGTAAATGAGTACCTCTTCTGGCTTGAAGATAATGAACACGTTTTTCCATCTCTTTTTAATAGTTAAGTAGTCTAATGCACTCTCGCTTTTGTTCTTCAGTCTTGATCCTGAGCTGGAATTTTTTGCATAAATCTTGCAGCTTGGGTTGTTAAGGTTTGTTTTGTTGTTTTTTTTTTTTTTTTTTTTTTTTTTTTTTTTTAATTTTGGGGTTTTTTTAAGGTATTGAAATAGAGGTTTGTAGTCTGGGGTTGTTTACTTATGTTTTTGGCAAGAAAATAACTGTCCAAAAGACCTGTCCAAAGCGTTCTGCTACTGTTTTCTGTTTTCTCTGATATACAAGAGAGGAAATGGCTCCTGGGCATGTGGAGTCTAGTGCCTCCTTACTTCAGGCAATTGTCATGTAACTCTTAACATAAAATGGGGTAAAAAACCAAACTGAAGATGCTTCTAGAACAGCACGTCGGGTAGAGCAGAATACGGCTGCTCTGTGATGGTTAGAAATCTTTTACCTTGTTTATGACTAACTGATTACCATTTTTTCTACGAGTGCTGTCCTTGTAGTTGAACACCCTCAAAAAGAAGGGAGAAGAGCTGTTTATAAGAGCCGCAGTTTTAAACTCTGTTAGCTAAGTCCATTTATTATTCTCTTTTGTAATACGCTCTCCATTCTCCTCATTATCCAGTGATCTCTGGGTGAGCGTCTGTAGTGTTTTCCCCAATAAAAGAGGCTGAAGAGGAACAGAAATTGGTTCTGCTTAAAGTGCACTGTCCAATGAGCAAGTGAAAAGATGAAATCACTAAATTACTTTCATCTTTTAGCTTGAGGTCGGCAGTCTCATTTTAAATTTCTTGCCCTGGGGATACCTTGGCACCGTACTGTACCTTCACAATAATCTTAAGCATGAATTTGAACTTTTCTATTGGCTTTTTCTGGACATACAAACTGGGGCTGTTGCTTTCTATTGCTGTCTTCAGTCACGCTTTGACAGAAACTTTTTATGACCCTGTTTTTTTGGTGATCATCTGTCTTTAGGTAGCACAAGAGGATCATCAGGGTGTTGAAACCAGGGGTTCTGCATTACACCTGCAGCTTCAAACTGTGTTGGAAGAGATGCAGGGAAAGAAGAAAGATCAGGAGGCGCAGACGCCAGAGTTGGCAGAAACGCAGAAGGAAAATCCCTTACCCTCCTAACAGCTGTGCTGTTGTCCTGTGACGCTCAGCAGCAGGATGTGCCCTGGCTGTGGCAGTCACCTGCTCAGGAGCCAGCGTTTCTGCCTCCACAGCCTGGTGACTGAGAGACACTTTCTTAGGGGGACTATGCCTCAGTTATCCGGGTCTAGTGCCTTCGGTGATTGTGCATGTGGCACACTTTCTTCCATCTGCCCATTCATAAAATTGGAGATAATTTTTTTTTTTGAGGTTCAAGAATGTTATCTCAAATTGTGACTTGGAAAATATGAGTATAAAAGTGGAAAATTAAACATTTTCTTTAAAAATTGGAAGTTCTGCCTCTTCAGGTATCTTATTTGTGGTAGGAAAGATGTTTCTTAACTTCCTGCACTTGACTGTACAGGCCTTGTGACAGTCCTGCTGTTGTAATGGCAGATACCGCTTGCCTGGTGCATTGTAACAGCTGTCTGAAGTGTCATCTTTGTATAGTTAATTGAGGACAGTTGCCATTTATCTAAACATAATAATATGCTCTTCCTATTCCATCATTTGCTTAAATTCAAAGTAGGATAAAGTGTAACAATACCAGATAATGTGGACCTTTGCAGTTTTTTAGTGACACTTAATGAAATTGGTCACCTCAGGAGTGTGAAAGATGTGATGTTGCAGCTGTTTGCTGAAGACGAAGTTGAGTGCTATGACAGAAATAGTCATGGAAACTTTGGCATAGAATAATGTAAGAAAATAACAATCAATCTTACTAGGATTTGGAGCCAATTAGAATGTCATCCTTCCCATGCCTGCAAACTCCAGTGCCTAGCTTATTTTTTATTAAAGATTTTGGCTTTGGGCTATATGAAAAACAATTGCTTTTTTTTTTTTCTTTTTTTGTTTGTGTGTTTTTCCCCCCCTTTTTTTTTTGTTGTGTGTTTTTTTCCCCCCCTTTTTTTTTGTTGTGTGTTTTTTTCCCCCCCTTTTTTTTTTGTTGTGTGTTCCCCCCCCCCCTTTTTTGTTTGTTTTTTCTTAAAAACAAACAAAAAAACTACCACTACAAATGAACAGGTGTAAATCCTATCAAACAAATATCTCCTTCCTTGTCTGGCTGTCCCCTACAATGAAAAGGGGGGATTTCCTTTTGGTTTCATACCTACCTCCCAGACGCATTCTCCGCAACGCAATTTAGTGATGCTGCTGCTGTATGTGATGCAAAAAAGGTCTCTTAGGAATCTGTGTTGTATGGCAGTGAAAATGAGGATTTACAAATGCCTGTGGGTTGTTTTTATGTGGCTTGATTCACTTCCTGGTAGCAGTGTAATTACAGTACAATTACTCGGGTTATCCTTGGAAGGTCAAACTTTATTCCTAATTCTGCTCTGTAATTCTAGAGGAGTGCAAGATTTTATTATAAAGAGCAAAACCCCTCTGCATAGCACTGCTGTAGCTGTAAGCTCTGGAGGATCTGTTTCCAGAGCTGACCTTGGTGGCATATACGCCTGCCCGAGCAAGGTTCTTCCGCGTGGAGCAGGAGTTACCGCCTGAATCACGAAATCCATACGTAGCAGCCCCTGAGAGGTGAATATAATGGATGCACCCATCTCCAGTAGCTGAGTTACGGAACCGCTGTGCTGGGTCAAGGGTAGGAGAGATTTTAATGTAAACAGATGACAAAAACGGATTAGAATGGGATTCAGTCTGAAATGGCACTGGAGAGGAGACGTACCGAGGGTAAATCATTGCAAGCCCTTCGCTCCTCAGCAGCCAGCCTTTGGATGGGGGTTTCCCTCAACTGCAGCAGACTCCTGTTTGGCTGAGGACCAAGGCGAGCTGCCCTCCTTAGGAAATTTCTGGCAGCTGGGATGTGAATTTCCCTCCTTGCGCCCGGTTTTCTTGCTTGGGCCAAAGGATTATTGCCAGCCCGAGGGAAGAGAGACCAACAGCTCTGTGTCTTTGCCTTTCGTGGATTTTTAGAGGCAAAAATTTTATTTTGAGCATCCTGTTTTGCATTTTTAACTGTCGATGATGCTCTTAGCTTGCCAAAAATTGCAAGTGGAAGTACTTCAAAAGGAGAAGTGCTATGAAGTTCAATGCAGTAACACAAGGGAGATTTCTCACTCGCTTCATTTGCAGCTCGGTGGTTTCCTGTTTGTTGTCCGCTCTCTAAAAAATTGCCAATGTTACTTAAAGAGCTTTTCCCTCTATCATCTGCTGTAACTAGCTTCATCCTTCCATCTTTACTGAGCTTGGCTGTGCCTTTAGTTGTCTGAAGCATATTGAGCAATAACGTATTAAATTTAGAACACAGACCATAGAGGCAGCCTTGCGGTGTGCCCTGAGTGAGTTCCTGTGCAGAGCAGACAAGAAGAAAGTTGGAATTAAATTTCTTTTTTATTTTGTGCTGGAAAAAGTCACTGGGCCGGCTCCCCCAGGCAGAGCGCTCCCAGCTGGACCAGCCATCCTGCAGCGCGTCTCGGGCTGGAGAAGCAGTTAGAGACGTTCTTCTGCACGGCGGGTTCGTTACGGCCGGTGGGTAACGGGGAACCTATTGGGTGAAGGATGTGAGCGCCAGTGTTTGGTGCAATTAGGAGAAAACACAGTTAAGACCCGAGTTCTGTGATTTTTGATAGCGTTTGTTTGATGGATGCAGTTGCTGGGCTGGGATTGAAATGCCAATCACCGTGACCTTAGAGTAACTCAACTACTTTAATTAAAAGGTTCTGGGCAAGAGCAGGAGGGGTGGGGGGGGTGAACCATTTATTATTTATCAAGCATTTACCCTCCAGCCGCCAGCAAAAGGTCACCGGCTTCGTGGGAGGAGCTCAGATGAGAAGGAACGGGGGACCCCCCCCCCCGGTCCCCCCGTGGCCGTGGCGGGGCTCCCCGCTAGGTGGGAGCCGTGCTCCGCCACCGGCTTGGCAAGTGGGGAGGGCTCCCGGTGCCCCCCCCAGCCCCGAGCCCCTCTGCGGCATGCCCTAGGAGGAACTGGGGGGGGTGATGGACACCCCCTGTGTCACTGGGGTGGGTGTTTGCTCCCACCCTGCGCTGCGGGTAGCTGGCACCAAGCAGTGTGAAAAGCACGAGCGATGGTAACATAGGGAGAAGTCGGGAGTTTTCACCGAAAATATTTGAAAAGAAATCTCCTTTTCCCCTGGGAGCCGGCGGGATGCACGGCTGGGTGGGAGGGGGTACAAGATGCACACCAAGGGAGCTGGGGTGGGGGGGAGACCCCCAGGGTACGGTGAAACCCAGCGCTGACCTTCCGTCCTGGGGCAGGCGAAGGCTGCTCCTGGGATTTGTAGGTGAAGGACACGGATGCGACCTTGTCGCTTGCCCTTTGCCTTCGCAGGGCAGCTGGTGCAGTCAAGTTGCTTCCTTACGCCCGGGACAAACCCCGTCCTCTTGCCGTTGTAACGCTCGCTAATGACTTGGAGCGAAGCTTTCGCTTGTCTCGCAATCCTACACCCCATTACGGGGCAGCCGTATGACCTTTTCTGGGCTAAATTGCTGACCTCCTTCCTCCTGCAAGATGAGTGGTGAGTATAGCGGTTCCTCTCGCTGATTGCCAGGCTATTTTAAGTGACAATAAATGCCAAAGTATCAGTTACAAGGTTCCTTACTCCTTGAGGCGTCAAAAAGACAAGACAATCGCCAGCGGTCGGTCACCCCTTCTACAGCTCTGAAAGCCAGGCTGAAGGTTTTCCAAGGTCAATTCCTAAAACTGCGGGCCTCACCTGAAAATTTTAGGATAAAGAACTCTGCCTGCTCTCTAGCGGGTCTCATCGTAGGGTCTAGAAGTCTTGACTACAAAGTCTGCTGCTTTTGTGATTAGCCCGCTTGGGCACCGACGCCCGGGTTCACTTGGCCCAGTAGCGTCAGCAATAAAAACCGGCAAAGCAGCTGTGCCGCGGCCGCAGTGTTTGACCAAAGCGCTGTCAAGGGAAACCCCTGCCCTCTGCCTGTTTGGAAATTCCGGGGGTCTGTCACTCAGGGCTGCTTCTGACCCTGGGCAACGGCATCTCGTGTAGTGGCGTGTTACTCAGACCCGCGCTTTACCAGGGTCAGTGCTTGTGTGCAGGATGGGTCCCGCCGGAGCTGAACGCCTCTGGTCCCGCAGTTCAGGGCTCTTGGGCTTGGCCCTGAGCTTGGGCACCGCTTTAATCCGAAGGCAGCCCCCCCTCCCCGCAGCGATGCACGACCCCGTCAGCAGGTTGCCTGGGCGGCAGAGCCGGGCACGCGTCGCTGTGCGGTAACGCATCTCTGACCACGCTGCTGGTCACGCGCGGGGAGATTATCTGCTCTTACGTGTTGAGGGTAGGGGAACTAAGGATTTAATAGGATCAGGTCTTATGTCTGGAGCAGCCGAAATAATTCATCAGCTTTGCTGGAAAACCAGGTGATCTGACCTTGCCAATGCCAAGCCTAATCAAGGCAGGTAATAAAGCATTTAATGTTTTAAGAATGTAGCTCCAAGTAAGATATAAAAATGTTGGTGTTGCCGTACTGTAGTATTCGTCTGTGATTTACCTTTGCCCACCCTTGCCTGCACACACACGCACATGCATTTGGTCTTCAAATCTGCCCTGTTTTGAGCTTTGGAATATTCGAGAAATTTGTATCGGTTAGGATCTTAGCTTGAATTTATTGTGTTCTTATACTTGCCTTATTATACAACACCTGATACAAGATATGCTGAGTTCTATCAAGGAGTATGATGGCCTTTGTAACCCAGGGATGAGGCAGTCTCATTGCCTGGCACTTGAATCGTGGCAATAGCTTTCTCTGCATCACATGAATTTAGAAAGCTTTTATTTGGGTGAATTGCTGGCTCTCCTAAAGGAGCAGGGCTTGGTGCTGCTTTCCAGGGGCAGCCCGATGCGAGGAGGCTCTGCAGCTGCCGTTCCCTAGGGCTGTTTGGGGCGACCAGGCAGACAAGCCGGGCATTTTACACTCATTTGTCAGGAAAATGTATGTGGCACCAGAGCAAGATGCTGCCTGCTTGGGGAGCGCTGCAGGTTGTGGCGTGTTGAATTTCCACACTGGAAGGGGGGATGGCACACAGGTGGCTTCTGCTTTCAGAGGGGGGGGGTTTGCAGAACCTTGGCAGCATCGGTTCTTGCCATCTGCCTAGTTTTGTTTTTAAAATTAATGCTTTTTTAACGAACTGGGATTGGCGCTCTTTGTAGCCTTTTGCTTCTGCAGCACCAGAAATGCCCATGTAATAGTAATTCCCGACCCAACAGTTCTGGGATGAATAAGATGCAGGAGAATAACCCCGGGCAGAGCGGGAGGAAGGAACAGCGGGAGGATCGGAGCATCCCCATGAGAACAGCAGGTTAAGCTCAGCGCTAGCTCGGGGTGAAGAAGCTGGCTGCTGCTTTACCAGTAAATCTTAAGTACTTACAGGACCTGACCCACTCCTTGTTCAGTTTTTCGATCAGTTGATGGGAGCCACCGACGGTTTGGCTAACCAGCTTGCTCGGGGCCAGGTCAGCTGGAAGGACTGAGCCCCAGAGGGACCCCGGCTGCAGGCTGTTGGGCGCTGCTGTACATTTTCTCTTAATGAACATTTTAAGGGCAGGCTATATCATGTCCCATGGCTCAGTCTGGGCTGCGAGGGGTCCGCTCAGGAGCACGAGGGCTTTGCTGGCGGGGAGCGATGTGCAGCGTTGGTGCAGCCGCGAGAAAACCCCGCGGCCCCGTCCTGCCGAGCTCTCGCCCCAGCGCCGGCAGCGGGGCCGGTCTCTTGGGGTCGGTCACTCCCCTGCCTGCTCCCCCGGCCGGGGATTTGAAATCTTCCCGGGACATGGCAGTGATTCGGGATGTCCCCTGCTGCTTTGAAACCCGGAGCATCAGAGATGCTCGGGAGGGTCCCCCAGGAGCCCCGGCAGCTCAGCTGTCCTTGGCTCTGTCTGTCTCCCTGTGCTGCTGCTGCCTGTATGCATATTGCAAGCTCATTCTGATGTGTGCTAATGCTATTATCCTCCAGAAATTGAAATCAAGTCTGAACCTATAATGTTTCACTGGGAGGGAATTGGGGTTATATATTCCTGTGTACAGCAGCATTCTATTTCAGTCATAGCATTTAATTATGATTGGTGTGTTAGTGCCCACCAGAGCATAACAAATTGTCATTATGTTATTCTGCTGAGTCTAATTTAATTGGCAAGTTGTCACAAAAGCAATTATCCATCATTTATTTTGTTGCCATAACCACATCTTGGAGAGCACCTGCTGTCTGAAGTGGAAAGGCTCTGCAGTGTCTTGGTCCTGGATTTCTTCCACTTGCCTGACACAAAGACACCATTTCCTCCTCTTATTTAAAAATATGTTCCTCATTTCCCAGCGTGGGCTTGTGGGCGAGGCTGGAAATGCCAGAGGAAACGTGCTGTGAAGGTAGCGACCCATTCGAGCATCTCAGGGCTGGTGCGAGTTACGGAGGCTTGTCCCCTCCGGAGACCTCGGATCCAGCCCGGCACGGGGGCTGTGGGTTGTGGTCAAATGAGTAAAAGTCGTGGACCCTGTCTGTCTCCTCACTTCTGGAAAGTCAGGCTGAAATAAGGAGAGAAAGCGAAGTTTGAAGATGAGACATTCTCTGCCCGCGGTAACTAAAACGCTCAGCTTCTTGCAAATCATTTTTGGGCAAAAAGGGGGGAAAAAAGCCCCCAAACTGCTGGTGGTTCATTTTGGTGTCTAAATAGAGGAAGGTGGGTAGGAGAGTGCACAGAGACGTTCCGAGGAGCAGCAGGGACGCGTGGGCCCTGCCCTGGCACCCTGAGCCCAGCCGGACCCTCTCATTCTGGAGCTGCTCAGCCCAGACGCAGCCGAGATAAAGAACGAACATCTGATGTTTGACACCTGTGTTGCCCTTCGCCAAACTGCTCCCACGCCGGCAGATTTGCTCCCGCTGGCTGGCACGGCATGGCACGGGGCACCCTGTGCTGGCTGCCACACGGGTGGGTGCCAAAACCCACCTCCGCTCCCCGCCTGCCCTTCCCCAGGTCCGAGAGCCGCTGCAAACCATCACGCCAGCTAGGGTGCTTTTCAATAAGCAAGTTTCAGATAAGGTATCTGGGTTCCCATAAAGACTAGGAGGCTGGCGAGGGAAGATTAGTTGTTTCTTATAATCTAGCAGGCAAAGCAATATCAGACTTCCCGAGACTAACCCAAAACTGCAGATTTTCTCCTTCCTGAGATGGTGGGTGGCTGCGACCTATTAACTTTTTAGATTTTGGAGACGGCATCCCAAAATCCTGTAAGGCTAACACAGACTCGAATGAACTTGAAGCCTGTGACTCACTCTGATAAATGAGTAAATAAATGAAAATCTGTTTTGATGTCTGTATTTCTTCCAGTTACTCCCCTCTCCGCCCTGTTTGTAATCTCTTCCCCTCTGGTAGTTCTGATTAGCTACTAATGAGGAAAGATGATTTTGTAGTTAAAACACAGAGAGAGAGTTTTGTTCCTGGTTCTGCTCTTTTTTCCCCTTCCATGCCTTGATTTCCCCACCTGTAAGCCAACATACTGTTTGTTTAAGATGGATGTTGTAAAGTTAAATTAATCAGCATTTACAAAGCAATTTGCTTCAAAGGTAAGGTGCGGTGACTTGAAAAGGAAGGTTAAACCTGAGGAATCGTAACTTTTCCCTCCCGCTGTCCCTGCTGGGACTGAAGCCGAGCACCGGCCGTCTCTCATTTCCCAGCAATGAAAACCTGCCGTTTGCCAAGCTCTTCACCTCGCCTTCACCGGGAGAAGGAGGTCTGGAGGTTCGTAAGGTGTCCGGCTGTCACTCATCCGCATCACCGACCACTTACCAGGTTTTCCTCCAGTGATGGAACTCGTAACCAGAAGCCGAGGTTTGTGGGGGGATGCATATCCCACCAGGCAGATCTCTGCTCGCGGGGTGTCCATGCAACCCCCCCGCATGTGGGGCTCGCTCTCCTTTGGGGCTGGAGCCAACCAAGGGGATAATCTGCAGCGACGCTGCGTGAGCATCGCGGGGCAGGTACGGGGGGGTGGGATGGGGCACAGCCGGTATGGGGGGGGGGCGGGTTGTGGCTTCTGCAAAGGGCCGTGGCCGTCTGTGGGGTGAGCAGGGAGCCCTGGGGACAGAGCCCTGGCTCGGGGCTGCTGCTCCGCAAGAGCAGGTCGCAGCCCTCTCTGCGGGGATCTGCATAGCCTGGAAAGGCAACACCTCAAAGGAAAGGTTTCCGAAGTACTTCGAGCATCTCGGGTGGCAAAAGTGGCATGAGAATGTATGATTTGAGTTAAAACCTCGGTTTCTTCTTTCTTCCCCTTTTCTGGGTGGTGGGGAGACAAAGAGCAGCTTTTATCCGATAAAAATCCCCGTGCTGCTGCGGGATGCACCGGCGCCGAGGGGACAGCCTCGCGCTTCTCCGGTGCTTGTTCGTGAGGTCAGGATGCGAAGGTGGCTGGTCTAGGTTTGCTGGTGCTCTGCGGCAGCAGTTTTGAACGGTTCGGGTCCGAGTCTGGTTTGCTTGGCTGTGGAGGGCGCTGGGAGCACGGTGGGGGCAAAGCTGGCTGCTGCAGAGGGTAATGTGTCCTGACAGGGCAGTTCCACTGCTGCTGAGCTGGAAAAATTTGATTATAGAAGATGCACTCTCGCCATCCCCAAATTGCATTTCCTTTTTATATCAGAAGAGCTCATAATAATAATAATAATAATAATAATAATAATGGGTCAAGAATTGCCAGGCGCTGACTAGGCACCGCTCGGTGCAGCGGGGCTGAGCTCTGAACCGGGGCCCATGCTCATTAGCAGAATGTAAATGGTGTTTTGATGGCACCTCTTGTCCCGTTACCCAAACGCTGCTGCTGTTTCCCAAGAGCACCAGGAGATCTTGGTAAATAAGTAAGCGGAGCCTGTGAGACTTCCCCTTTTCCCCGGCTGGGTGTCAGTTCGGAGGAGGGATTAGGAGCGCCCATCTGCTCGCTTCTCTCCTTGCTATAGGGGATACGTGTGCGGGCACTTACGCATCCTTTGCTGTGTCCTGAGGGCACCTGGGCAGATGGTCGGTGCCGCCTCGCTTTGCAAGGTGGAGGGAGGAAGAAAAGTCCTCCTCTGGTACAATTTTGGGGGAGGGAGCAACGCTGATTTGAATAAACTGATTTCTTTTTCTTGCTGAGTGGCTCAGGCTGGAATTCCCCAGCCACCCACTCTGGAAAACTACCAGCTCCCTGCGCGCCGTGGATCCCTCAGCAACCCTTACGCAACCCGCCGCAGGAGCCCAGCGCCGAAAAGCTGTTGAGGCGCGGTCCTCGCCCAGCGTCCCGTGTTTGCTGCGGCAGCCCCTCGGTGAGACCCGCACGCGGGAGGGCGGGTGACGGTACCTGGCTCTGTAAATGGCCACGTTTGCCGGGCCCAGCGTGGCTCTTGGAGCGGCACCGCAGCGATGCTCCAACCGCTTCTGGCCAGCCAGTTCATTTGCATTGGCTCAGCCTCAGCGCCAAGTTCCCGCTCCCGTTCCCTGCGTTACTTTTCTCTCTCCCTGGCTCTCCGTCCCTTCACGTCGTGTTTGCCGTCGTGCCAGCCATCTCCTGGACCGCGGCTGCCTGCCCTGTGGATGGGCAACCCTGCTCGCGCGCTGGCTTGGGCGCCGGCACAGCCCTCGTGCCGGCTGGATCCGCCGCTGTGTGCTCAAATCCTCCATCCCGGCTTCCCTTCGCTCGTTCCTGGGACTCCTGCCAGCCGATGGTGCGGGTTCAAAGACGAGTGCTCAAGGGGTTAATGGACGGGATCGGATTCACTGGAACGGACGGCTGGGAGCTGTCGCAGTACTGCGGGAGAGCTGCAGTCCCGTGCCAGCGGAATGCTTCCTCCGGATGCGCTCTCCTGGCAAATACCACTCCTCTTCCTCACGCATGCACGCGGTGAGCGGCACCGGCAGACGCCAGGTTCAGCCGGTGTACCAGCCCCGCTCGGAGGGCAGCAGGGCCGGGAGGGCCGTGGAGCAGGAGCCTGAAGTGCAGCCCAAAGCACCCAGACTGTTCTTCCCTGGTGGCTTCTCCAGCCTGTGAAGTGGGCGCTTCCAAGGCGCTCAGGCTGGAGCTCCTGCAGTTTGGAAATCAAACGAAGAAGAGCAAGCCCGCAGCCCTTTTGCTCCTCCCTTTTTAGGAACACTGAAGGTATTTACATATTTACAGGTGTCTAGGATGTTTCTCCATTGGTATGTGCCTGGCAGACGAGCTGCCAAGGCCTGTGAGCTTTGCAGCACTACAACATAACGATCAGGTCTCAGCCCATTTATCAGCTAGCTGGCATGACCGGGAACGATTAGGCTCGTGTCCTACTCACAGCGCTGGCCTCTCCCTTCCCATAGTTGCCACCTGCAAAACGAAGCGAAGGACGGGTGCGCGTCGGGTCTGACGGTGTGCACGGTGAGGAGGTCTCTGCCGGCACCGTTCTCTCTGCGTCACCAATTTGGGGGCGGTGCGGGCAGTGCCTGGAGGTCAGCAGAAGTTTTGGCTTGTGCAGAGATGTGCTCGGTGGCCGCCGTGCCGTCCCGCGGTGCTGTACGGCCAAAGCTGCTGGCGCGGGCTGTCTGGTTAGCGCGGGGGCGGAGGAGCAGCCCCTGGGTGGCAGCTCCCCGATGGCTGATCCCAGAGAGCCGGGACGGAACGTGTTTTTTGGGGCATGCCCGTATATCGGCATGTAAGGCTGATAGAGGGGTTACAGCAGCCCTTCCCGGGTTAAATGAGATGAGCAGGTAACTGTGCCGTGTTAACCGAGGGGTCAGCTCCGGCTGGTGGCTCCTGGCCATCGATGCTGCCGACGCCGCCTTGTCCAGGGCAGCTCCGGACTCGCTGGGAAAGCGAACCCTCCGAATCCCCAGTGTGCTGTGTGATCTGCTCGGGGACCCCCACGCTCGAGGGGCAGAAATATCCAGCCTTCCTCCCAGGGTCCCTTAACATCTCTGGAGCACTTCTTTCAATGAGTTTTACTCTCTTTTACCTCTTGGTGCCACTTTTGCTTCTCCCACCGATATAGTCCCAACAACAGGAGCGGGAGAAACGGAGCTCCCAGCAAAGCTTCCTGCTCCGCTTTCTTTGTCTGCTGGGTTTGTGTCTTTTATTATTTCTATTCCCCTTTCGCCCCTTGGCTGGCGTCCAGAGGAAGACCACAAGGAGAGGAGCAACAGAGAGCGAGACAGCCACCCCGGGGCAAAGAAATGCCGTTTAATTCAGGCGACGGCTCTTAGCGGAGCCTGGGAGCTGGCTGGGGCAGGTGCTGGGCGCACGGTGCGGCGGCAATGCCAGCAGGTATTTGTGCCGCTGATTTATGGGTGAAATTCCTCCGGACGGAGTGGGGATCACGAAGCTGCCGAGTGTGATAAATAACTCATTGTAATGTATTATTTAGCAAATTATAATGAAAAGCAGAAAATATACGGAGGGGAGCAGACAAATACATTCCCCAGTTGGCAAGTTATTGACGGCTCAGAGCCAGGAAGCAGATATTTAAGAGGGTTTGGGAATTTCCATGGTTTCCCCTACAGACGAATCACCCCTCTGCAGACATATTTACTGGGCACCCTGCTGTTGCATTTGGTCGCAGGGGACAAAATCACTCCAAGAGCTGGAAGAGGCTAGCGAGAACCTCCCTTCTAGGCTGCTGGTTTGAGTGTATCCTGCCTAAAAGTTGCATTTGGCTGCTGGCTGGTGTGCAAGGAGTTTTTTGTCCTGGTCCTGTATTCCAAGAGTCCATGAGGACTTACTCAAGTCACCCCCAAAGCTCGTGCTGGTGGACAGGCTGGGCAGAAGGCTGCCTTTATGAGAGACGAGCATCGAACAAAATCTAGAGCAGGGCCTGGGATACAGGCTTCCTCTCTTTCTCTCAGCTTCTCTTTTATTGCAAGTATTAAAGGTTGTGCGTTGCATTGCCTGCAAGATTAGAGGGCTGTTCTTCAAAAAGCTTTTTTCTTAGCGAAAGCGAGTATCAAGAAACACTTGCAGTTCCTTGGGCAAGCGAGGCAGAAGCCCTTTCATTAACCTTCTACTGGGGCGGCTTCGGCATGCTGCAGCCCTGGCCGGCTCGAGATCAACTGTTCCTTCTTACGGAGTCCGAGGGCAGAGACTAACAGGTCAGAGAGACAGGAGTTTGGTGATACGGCTCCTAAGCTTGGAGTCGGGACAGGTTTCTTCCCTTATTAAATATCAGTTAGCATCAGTTGATTAGGATGAGGTCAATGGTTTTTCTCCACGTTTCTGCCGCGTTGGGGCTGGGAAGCCACTAGCAGACTGAAAGCGAAGTCCACCGGCGTCTTCCCGCTGCGACAAACACCTCCTTGAAGTGTGCGGAGACCCCTGTCCCACAAACACGCCGACGGTTTCTTTTTCTACAACCGCCGTCGGGTTCCAGCACGCTCTTGGCAGTCTCGCCCCGCGCAGCTCCGTGCCGCCGTTAAGAGGACGCGTGAGTATCCTTTTATTTTAAACCTGGATAAAAGACCCGGTGCTATTGCCCGGGTTGCCGATGCCCACCGCGGCACAGCGAGGACGGGACCCCCGCTCCTTGTCTCGCTCTAACCACCGAGGTGGGACCCGTAACTCCTTCCCCAGGAAGGAAACCACCTCGATCCTGGCAGTCGGGATGAGTATGGTCCCAAACCGGTGGGTTCGGTGCTGGGAGTGGGGCAGGTGAGATTTGGCTGCCTTCCTCATCACCTTCATCGATTCGCCCCTCCCCGCAGCGTTCGCCTGGGCCAGTACCCGAGCGAACGCAAGCCTTCATCCCTCTGACGGGATGAGGGAGAGGAAAAACCTCTCGCTGAGGTTTTTCCAGGCGCTTTGCCGGCCCCCAGCCTCCCCCAGCTCCTCTCCCCGCCGTGTGGGGGTACCCCCCCCCCCCCCCCGAAATCCACCCTGGGGGGGGCGGGGGGGGGCACGGCAAGATCCCCAGCGACCCCCCCCCGGGCCGCGGCGGTGGTACCAGGGGGAGCTGCCTGGGGGTCCCCCCCTCAACCCCCGGGGGGTACCCCAGCCCCCGGGGGTGGGCAGATCCCGAGCGAACCCCCCCGGGCCGCGGCGGTGGCACCAGGGGGAGCTGCCTGACCGCGGCTCGGCGCTGCCGGCGGGGCTGCGAGCAGCGAGGGGCGGGGGCGGGAGGGGGGGGGGGAGGCTTTGTTTTACCCGTTTGTTGTTGTTTTTAAAAAAATTTTTAATTGTTTGATCGCTCCCAGCTCCTGTGGCGGGGGTGCTGAAGGTGCTGTTAGGGTTTTTTTTTTTCCCCGCGGCAGTGCGGGATGCTCTGCCTGCTCGAGATATTTCAACTTCTGTGGTCTGGAGAGGGCTGGGGGGGGGGGGGACACGGAAAATATGTCCCCGTGTTGGTGAGCTCTGCCTGCCAGCCCCTGCCAGGGCTGCTGGCTGGGACAGCACACACACCCCCCCACGCTAGGACCAGCCCAGATATCGAGGGCATCGCCAACGGCCCCCCCCGGCTTTGCCTTGCGGCTGCGGGGAGGGAGGGGATGCCGAGCACCCCAAAACCAGCCCCTCTTGGCCGGCCCTGCACGCCTCGGCCGGTTTGTTTCTGTAGCCGGTGGCTGGCTGGGGTCTCCCAGAAATCCCTCCTGAGGCCCGATCCGGTTCTCCCAAGCCCAAGGGAAAGCCTGGTGTTGTTTCGGGTCGTGCAAACAGACAGTAAAATCAGGAGGTGGTTGCGCAGGTTGATGGTACGCTTAGAAACCGAGGCCACCATTTGCTGTTAGAGTAACCGGGACGAGGAATGAGGCATCGCAGCCGTTCCCGAGCAGAGGCCGGGGATGCGGCAGGTGCCGATGAGGAGGAGGAGGAGGAGGAGGAGGACGTAGCTTGTCCTCTTCAGCCCTGCCCGGGATGGGGACCAGCATCCCTCAGACTGGAGCCCCAATGGAGCAGCTGCCCTTGCCCCTCTCCATCCCTCGGGTCCACGGGCAGCCCCGGGCGCTTCTCCGCTGGCCAAGCGGGAGACGCGTTTCACCTTGGCAGGAGCCGGTGCTGGGTTTGAGCGATGAACTTCCAGCCGGTGACGAGCACGGGGCTTCCAAGGTCTCTTTTCGGCTGGGGTGCCGCCCGATCGGCGCGATCTGTGGATTGCCACAGCCGGCTTTATCGGCAGCACAGATAATGTAGGTGCTTTCAGTTGTACAGAGGAGGAGAAGATAAGGGGCTTGGAGAGAACTTGACTGGGTGACTAAGATAAATTTACTGTACTACAGGAAATCGAAATGTGAAATAAAGATCTCAAACAACTGAAATATTTAAAAAGATACAGAAGTTGGGCGCGTGAGAGCCATTCTGAGCGAGCCGGCTCCCGCCGGGACCGTCCCTTATCAATCCATCACCCAGCCCGGCTGAATTTTATAAAAGATAATAGGGTGGAGGGAGAATTGAAATAGAAACTATCCATTACAGGAGGCTGAATGACAGGTTCTCTGTGCAAAATAAGATCATAATTAACAGGAGAGAGACAGAAAGTTTTCCACTTTCTGCCGCTGTTTGTTTTCCTTTCTGGCTCTGCGGGGCAGGGTGGGCGCATGAGGGGGTCCCGGGGGGCTCGGGGCGTGGGCAGGGGTGGACCCCCAACATCCACCAGCACCCACCAGTTCTCAGGTGTTAGCAAGTGGCGTTGGAAGGAAACCAAACCTACCCAACCTTCGCCAAGCAGCTGCAGTATCTAAGAAAGAGGTGCCTTCACGCGGGTATGAATTCCCCTGGGTGTTCCTGCCACTGCACTCCGCAGTCTGGACTTCATACTGGGCTGACCATCGGGTGTTTGCAAACTCTTTTATTCAGCATCTCCTTTTTTTTTCTTTTGCTGCCTCACAGTCCCACTCTGTTCACGTGGCTTCCGCAGCCTGTGAAACCCCTGGAAGTTTGCTGAAAGGAAATCCAGACTCTCCTGTGTCACCTCCTGGGAGGGAAGAAAAGTTTGGTGTCCAGGCTGAGATCCAGTTTGCCCTCATGTGCCTGCAGTGTCCTTCCCACCATGGGTCCGGTGGCATTTTTGTTCTTTGTTTTGGGAATGTCTCCTTAATGCCGCAGCTGCTTTTCGAGGTACTTCACGTGTGGCTTTATGGTGGGGCCCTCCAAAACAGCAGCTTTTAGAAAAAGTAGGTGCTTTTGCAATTTCTTCACATAAGCAAGGTTACTTGGTCTCCATCTACTGCTGCTAACGGCTCTTTCTTTTCTCAACACAGGACCTCCAAAAGCACAGCCAAGACTGCCAGCCTGCCCTGCTCCATGGGACATCTGGGGTAATTGGAAAAGTAAGTTGCATCTTCTTAATGTCATATCAAGCTTCACCTCCTTTCCTTGCTGCACTCTAACCCCTGCTTGTTCTTCCTCGTTCAACTAAATGATGAAATCCTCATGAACATCAGCAGAAGGCAGGGTATGTCCTCTGCCTTTAAAATGTCCTTCAAAATATAGACACCCAAGTGAAAATGTTTCAGAATATTTTTTCTTCTGGCTCATTTAATTTTGAAGGAGCGTTAGGAGCACTGCTACTACTATTAAGCCCAGTATTTAGGAATGTGAAATTGCAATACAAGTAAAGGCGTTTGTGAAGCACTCTGAGTTGCAATGAGAATGGATTGGGTGGATTTAAATGCTGGGAGCTGGGAAACCGTGCTCGTGCTTGGGAAGCCTGACAGGGACATCATCTAGAAAGGCTAATGAAACTCCTGAGTGAAAGGGAACAGCAAACCTCAGGCTTGCGATGCTGGGAAGAAAATCATCCTAATTTGCTTGTGCTTAGTAACCCGAGACATATAATTAATAACATGAGTAGGGACCTTTGAAAAAATACATATTATGCCTATTTGGAAACCGCCCATCTCTGCATGTACTGCACGTGATGTTAACCCTGCAGCTAGAGACTGCGGTTGGGCTCCTGAACGTGCTGCCGAGTTATTCAGTAATCCAGAGCAAACTCAGTGCTCCATCTTCCTGAGGCTCTGCTTCCCCTGTTGAAATGCAGGAGTTTGGAGGGCTTCAGGCAGATTAGCTAGAGAAGGCTGGGTCAATCTGTGAATTTAAAATAGAGCAGTCATTGGGGTACCAGCCTGTCTAACGACGTAAGAGGTATTGTGTGAATACCAACCCGACCATCTGCCTGTCACACAGAGACAGTCCAACAGGTCGTCATGCAAAAGGCTCAGATTGGTTCGTTTCTGCGATGAGACAACCTAAAAATGCCCAAGGTAGAGGAAATGGATACATCATTATTTCTTGTTATCTTCATCGCTGCAATCACCCTGTGTGTTGGAATGCGGTTTAGGACTGAAGTATCAGAACAAATGCACAGGGGGAACTGGAGCCTTTCAAGCCATGCTGTTGAGCTGCCCGGTAGCCTTCAGACTTTGAAAATTAAGCAAACAGAGCTAGCGTGCTGATCCAACACATTAATTGTGTGGTAACCTTTGCATAACCTTTAGAAAAATCTTTGGATGCGTGAATCCAAAGCCCAGAGCCCACGTACTCCCGGGATGTGCAGCAGCATCACTTGGGGTTAAGGTCCCTGAACCGTGGGAGATGCGGGGGGCCATCCCAACCCGGGCTTTGAGTTATGCCTAAATGGGTGCTTCCCTGTAACGGTTCCGTTCACTTCTGCTTCCCACGCAGAGCCAGGGGCTGGGCAGGATGGCCCCCGGCTCTCCCACAGTGCCTAACTCGGGTCTGAGCTTTCTGGTTCGTAGAGGACTAAGGGGAATTGGCAAAAGTGGGGCTGCCAGCGCTCGCACGCCCCCGAAACGTCGGTGCGGCAGGAGCCGTGGTGATGCCCTGTGCCGGTCACCGGCTCCGTCGTGCCCCGGCAGCAGGCAGCCCTTGGGAGGGATGCAGCCCACCGCCCGCGCCCCTCCATCGCGCTGGAAGCAATCAAAGCACCGCGCTGCCGCCAGATTGCCTTGTCCGTTCCAATGATCTTTAACTCCATTTTTCCCCGAGCAATCAGAAGCACTTTCTCTTCATCCAGGTGGTCTTTTCCCATTTTGCTCTTTCCAGTCCCAGGACCCAGGGCAGTCACATCTCATCACGCCTTTTCTCAAGCCATTTGTATGTCCTGCTTTTTCTGTTGCCATCAATTTAGTCACAGCCTCCCCTCCCTGCTCCGCTCCCTCCCGTGCTAACCACAGCTTATTTGGGAATGAAACTCAGTGCTCAGAGCCCCGGCAGATGGAAATGCAAATCCTCTGCCCCTGCAGCCGGGCTTTCCAAGCTTGTGCCCGTCAGCTTTTCATGCAGATGGGAGGGTGGCTTTCCCCAGTTTTTTGGAGGAGGGTCAATCCCTTTAAAACCTTTCCCCTAGAGAGACCGTTAAAAAGCAGATACAAACGTGGATCTTCAGGAGTGACCTATTGGCTGCTGAAGAAGTGAAGGCTGAAAACATGCAGTAGCACTGCTTTCCTGAAGGTTGAATTATTATTTTTTACTATTATTGCTATTATTATTGTTATTAACAACAACAACAACAACAACTGGGCAGCATCCTTTGGCCATCTGGGCTTTGACCTTTCCAATTCACCATGTTCTGTGCCTGCACGCTTCCTCCTGCTCTCCTCTGAGCAAGGTGTCCCTGGTCACCCCCCGGCGCTGAAGGTCTCCTCTGCCCTGGAGGGTCCGTCCTGGAGCTCCCCCGGGCACGTCCATCCCCGGGGGAAGGCAGCCCAGAGCCCTCCCCGCTCCCGGCCCTCCCCACGGGCTGTCCCCTTCTGAAGTGCTGAGGTCCGTGCTAATTAGAGCAACGGCCTTTTTTGTCCTTAGCTTGCCCAGGCTTCAACCTGGACTAGAAATCATTCAGCAGCAGATTGCAAAGTACAGGATCATCTGCACTGTGTATCAATAAAAAAGAAAAATATAAGGATATGGCAATAAAAGACCACTTAATAGGAGGTCTATCCTGTCTCCAGCGCACCAAGCATCAGCTCAGCAAAACACTTTAACTGTGTGATTAAATATAAGGTTGTTCATAAGTCCATTGCTGTTCAGCAAAGCAGTTTAGCGAGTGCTGAAGTACTTTGCTGAATGGGGGTTTTGCTATCTTTCTGTTTTTCCTTGGGCAGAAGAATTAAACTCTCGTTGGTATCGCCTATTAATAAGGCAGCAAGTAGCCGAGGCAGTACTCGTGCAGTGCAACAGAGCTCATCATTTTTCTATATATGAGCAATTAAGCTGCACCAGGAGGCCTATGTCTTTATATCATCACCTAATGACAGTGCAAAAGTATTCAGGGGAAGGAGAGGGAAAAAAATCACATCCATATTTAATTGGCAAAGTTATCACCTTCACTTCAGAGCCCTAACTTACAGCCCTTCTGGCCGATTTCCAAGTCAGATCTATTTCCCCAGACTGGAAAGCGGGTAAAGTGTCCTTACATTATACTCCTGCAACAAAATACCATTTGAAAGCTCGTGAACACGCTCCCAACTGCAGTAAGTAACAGATAGTCTCTTTTCTTTGCAGCAAATGAAGATATCTTTGAGCTGTTAGATTCCTTTCATTTTTTTTAAGGAAATTATTTGTGTTATTATTATTATCCAGCCCCACACTTGCCTGTCAGATTAAATTTTTTATTGCACTAAAACAAAAAGCCATCTGGAGCTCCTCACAGCCTGTTCTCGGTACCGGAGAGTGGCAGCGTGGCCCTTCTCTATGCAGCGTTTAGATTCTTCCCAAGGTCTTCTTTTTTTTTTTTTTTTTTTTTTTTTAAATTCTCCAGTCTGTTGTTTTCATCTGCATGTCCCCTAAGTCTCTCTAATTCTTGATTGTGTTCCTTGGGGCTCAGTATCTTTACACCCCGTCCCTCGGCCGTGCGTTTCTCGGGGCGGTGGCGTAGCTGGAAAGCGAAGAGCAATAGGGGCTGTCCGCTTTCATTATGCGCGTGAGGAAATCCATCGCTGTTCCAGGCGACTGTATCTGTTCAGCCAAATACCTCATTTACCAGCTTCTTCATTTTGTTTTGCAAGCCCCGAGGTCCTTCTGTCGGTTTGCAGGCTCCAGGGTTGAACTGAAGCTATTTATCTTTTTCTCCCCTTCTCTCCTCCCTCCTCAGACGGAGCTGAGCCCCGGCTGCTGATGGAGGCGACTGGACCCTCAGGTTTCATACCGTGCCTCGGGACTCCCCGGCTGCCTTTAAATGCCCACGTCAGCAGTGGTTGGCGGCTCCTTCCAAGGGTTGTCCCTGCAGCTGCGGCAGAGGAGAGCTCCGGCACTCGCCGGCAGTGACGGTGAGGCACCCGAAACCGCGGTGGGAGAGCAGGGCTGGCCCTTGTTGGCTGACGTGGGGAATGACCACATTAAAAATCTCACCAGGAAAGAGTGGCCCTGACCACCCAACCCTTCTTGACTTGACCACCCAACCCTTCTTGGCTTGACCACCCAACCCTTCTTGGCTAGAACACCCAACCCTTCTTGGCTAGAACACCCAACCCTTCTCAGTTTTGCAGTGCCCTGTTGCAGGGCATATTGCCTTACCGTGTTCTGAAGAGACAGAGAAAGAAGAAAAGACAGAAAAAGGAGAGGAGAAATATCGATAACTTCCATCTCCTCAAGCCCAGTAACTAGCCTTCCTTTGACACTTCTCTGCCACTTCAGCTTCACAAAGCCCCGGCTCTCTGAAGATTAATTGATGTAGGCCACTCAACCTATTATCAAATCCCTTTCAGTTACCATTTAAAACCTTCTGATTTATTTTTTTTTATAAAGTCACCGAGGCTTTTTATGGATTCTCAAATGATTGTCCAGCTTGACAAATTGGATTCTTAAAGCTGGTTCTTTAAAGAAAAGGATGTGGTTTGACAAGACAAGAAACAGCTCATCTTTGAGACAGGGGGATAAATAAAAAAAAAAAAAATCCCATTCTTCGAGTCGGGTGTTACTCAATGGGTGTCTCGCTCGTCACTGATAATCTTATCTGTCTGTGATGGGAAAGGACCCGCACAAAGGGGCCGCGACCGGGCTGGAGGGCTGATACGCCTCTGATTAATAGGACTGTCCAGCGTGTGCAGAGCCGCGGGAAAGGTGATTAATGTCATTTGATATGAACTCCGACCCCCTCCCCTCGCCGACACCGCGCCGGGGGCACCTCCTGCCACCGGTGACAGATGGACTCCTGCCTCCCGGTCCGTGCGCGCGGTGCAGCGGGCAGGGTGGTGGCAGCTGGGTTGTCACCCCTGACTTGTGCTGAGGTTTGTGATGTCGTGTCACTGCCCAGCGCTGCGGTTGATGATTCCGACGAAGTTTTTATTGTGTGTGCTCAAACCCTGCTTCCCACTGGAGTCCAGGTACCCGCCGTGTCACCCCAGGCTTTGCAAACAGCAAAAGCGCGTTCGCATCTAGCATAGGGATGGGGCAGAGTAGCTACGGAGCCTGAGCGATGCGTTTCTGACCTCTGTGAACCCGGTCAGGGATGCTCCTGTGAGATCTCTTCCGAACCTGCTGGTCATCAGCGCAAAGGTCCTTTTGGCTGCGCCTGAATAAAACCCGTGTGTGGAAACGTAGCCAAGGTAGTTGCACCTCCAAGAGCTTTGGGCTTTGGCGGCGGGGCTGCACGGCGTCACGCTGCCGGCGTTTCAGCGTGGGCTGCGGGGAGGAGAGGAGAAGGGACCTGTGTGCGTTGCAACCCCGGGGCTGCAGTCCCGCCAGCAGCCCGCGCGTTCGGTCCTCCCAGGCCAGACAACGTGTAATCTCTTTCTGTTTAAGTAACATTTTAATTGCAGGGTTTTGCTTTTCACTTTTTAATTGACTACCTTTACTTTGAAAATTTCGCACCGAGCAGTTACTCTGAATAATGGAAATGCATCATAACTCCTACCTGTTCTCTGTATTGAATAACTCCAGGTGATACTTTATATCTTATTATGATTATTTATTATGATGTCCAGTTTAGTTCTGTAGCAGAGGGAGATCATTAACCTCTCCTGCAGTAAAGAGAACTCTCCATGTTGTTTTCAAAGCCATTAAAGCTTTGAAAACTCCTCTGATTTTTTTTCTTTTTTTTTCCCAACTAAAAAAACCTACAGGGCTGCAGAATAAAATGCTGACACAGGTCGGCTAATGCGGGAGGAGCGCAGACCCTCCTGCTGTGTCTCGCTGAATTGCAAATGGAGCTCCGGAGTAAGGAAGAAGTTATTTGCTTGTTAGAAAACCCACGCGTGGTGCTGGGAACCTGGAGGCAGACTGCGATGGTGCTGAGAGAAGAGGAGGCGGCTTGGTCTCAGGAGGGGTGGGAGATGCCACCAAGGGTCTCCAAGGCCCAGTGTCCCCGGGCTGTGCGTGGGCAGAGGGATGTGGGGTCAGCAGCTGTTTGGGCTGGTCCACGTGCATCAAAGCAAATTCCCTTGCTCCTCTAAGAAAACCCATAAAAGCCCCCACGTCTCCCGTCATCTCGTGATGCTACTGTGAGCTGCACTGGTTTTGGGTGCTTTTTCACGCGAGTTTGCATGGTGCTGTGCCTTGGTGAGAGCGAGGAGTGTCTTTTACAGATTACTGCTTTCAGCAGCTGCATATGGTTACTTAACATCTATTTATGGCCACCTAATGCTGTCCGCAGATGCTGCTTCTGTTTGCTGGGCCTGCACGTAGTAGGAATGGGGAGAACCTCTCGGTTTTCCATGGCTGGCTGAGGTTTCAGCTCAGGCATGGCTAACTGCTGGACACACGCTTCAGCCCGCTGGGAATTTTGATTAGTCATATGGGGAATTTATCCGGAGAGAGATGGAAGCAGATGCTGTGTCTCCCACCTGGGCAAGTAGCTCCTGGAGATGTGTATGCGCTCCGGAGACTTTATTTTGCTCAGGACCGAGAGGTGATCCCGATTAAAAT
This sequence comes from Astur gentilis, assembly GCF_929443795.1. NCBI lineage: Eukaryota > Metazoa > Chordata > Aves > Accipitriformes > Accipitridae > Astur > Astur gentilis. The sequence continues at coordinate 2,016,180 of NC_064885.1, read as the reverse complement.
CCTGTCCGCGGTCAGAGGGATGCTCATGTCCTACAAAGTCACCTTGCTTCCCAGTCCGTGTTGTGTTCCTTCACGCCCAAAAGATCCTAAAATAAGATGTTCCCCATCGCCATATAACCACAGGCTACTTTAACGTGATGGCTGATGGTAATAAAGCCTTTGTAGATGTCCCTGTTTTTTGGAAGCGTATCGTGCTGACCATATGGCTGGGGAATACGGAGGCTACATTCATGATGGGATGCTAATGAATTGGTAGCTTTATGCGGCCTGTCTGTGCCTCTCAAAACCAAGAAAATGCTGTTCATTAAGCTCTTGTTAAAGTGCCATCATAAAGAGAAAAGCATCCCTATACAAAGAAAAAAAAAAAAAAAAAAAAAAAAAGTTGCTGCAATTCCTTCTTGTTCTTTTCCTGGGTCTTCCGGATGAAATTTGCTCTGTTTGGAAGCCACGAGATGATTCTCCTGATGGCTGTGAGGACATTGCTCATGTTCTGGCTGCAGAATCTTGCTCCTATACCTGTGACGCATCTCAGGGGAGGTGAGTATTTGCTTTTCTACTGAGCAAACACCGTGACTGGAGGGAATATTGAGAATTAGGTGCTGTTTTCACAAGGCCACCTCTCCCGAGCAGGTGTGGCTCCACGTGCCTGCTTGCAGGACCTCCGTCCCCGTGTCCCGGGGAGCTCTCTCCCATGTTGAACGCTGCCTGAGAATGGGTCTTCATTGCACATGGAAACATTATTAATTCCATTTAAAAGACTGAGGTGTTTGAGGCCCAAAAGTTGAAGGATGTTCCTACCTGGGAATGGAGCCCCAGCCTCCAGCCACCCACCTGGGGCTGTAGGCTCCGGAGCAGAACAACCATCACCCCAAGGTTAAGTGGGCAGAGACCCCTCGGCAGTCTGAGCCTGGTGTAAGCAGATGAATAATGATTATGGACTATTAATATTATCCAGAGAGCATCCGTAACTCTTCCAGCAGATCGCGTGGTGCAACCTTGCTGCCTGACCAGAAATCCCCGCTGGCTCCTGACTCATCACAGGAGCTTTCGGCATCCCACGTCACCCAGGTGAGCCGGACGGAGATGCCGGGACCCGCGTAACACAAATTGCTGAAAACGGTGATCTGCTGAGCTGCCGGCCGAGCCACTCCTGGTGGGTGCCGGTACGCAGACCTCGTCTTCTCCTGGGCTACGAGGAGGTTTCACCCTGTGTCACCCACCCTAACACCAAGGTAGGGCAGCAGAGCTGGTCTGCTCGGGCCACTTGTTTTCCACTCTGTGTCAAACCGCTGCTCTCTCGGCTGCGGCGGAGAAGGCGAACCTCACAGGCGGCGGTCCTCACGCCAGCCCCCAACGCCGGTGGGCTTTTCGAACTTTTGCTTGCAGAAGTCGCGCTCGACGTACGGAGAGCGGCGCGCATCCCACCGTGGGCAACGACGTGCGTAGGGCAGCCCGCATCCCACCGCGGGCAGCGAGCGCGCGTGCTGCAGTTAAAATGCGGGAGCGTGTCTGTGGCTGATGCACTTACGTTAATCTGAGTTTTGCAAAGGTCTGTCGTGCTGAGCGACCCCTTACCATCTCCCGAGAGCTTTTAAGCCCTGGGTGCTGGAGGAGCATCGGAGGTCCGGGGCGGCGCGTGTCGGTGCAGGGGCTCACGGAGGGAAAGAACAAGAGTTTGAGATCGGAAAGGAAACTAGGCCAGAAAATGCGGCAGATATAGTTTGCAAAAGGATGATCCAAGCAGCTTTGGTATGGTTATGTTCCCTCGCAAAGACAGAGAGCTGGAGAAGCTCTTTATCAGTGTCAGGCGATGACAAACGACAGCCGGGGAAAGTCACGGGGCTGCGGCGCGTTGTCGCAGCTGCAGCACCTTGGAAATGATACAGGTATCGCCGCTGCTCCGCGCCTCGGGGTCCTGCTTTGGCCTTAATTAATCACGGAGAAAAAGGATTGTCTTTGCTTCTGTTCTTTTTATAGCACGATAAATGAGGGAGGGAAGATGAGGAAGAGGAAAATTGCTTGTGGGCACATTTGGGGAAGATCGTGCCCCCTCGCTGGCTTGTACACAAAGACATTACTGCCTGGCTGGCTAAAGTGTCAGGTAGGGAGCGAGGGGGAGGAAGAGGAGGGGAGGCAGCAGCAGCCAAACAGGCACCGAGAGCTGGGACCTTTCCTGCAGGGTGCTGCTGGAGGCCACGGATGGCACCAACCAGCAGGGCTGATTAAACAAGAAATAAAAAAAAAGGGGACAAAATCAAGCCAGAGTTTCTTACCATTACCTCCAGTCCTTTTTTTTTTTTTTTTTTTTAAGAGTTCCCTTGAAGCCTTGTCTATATAAATGTTGAATTATATGGTTCTTTGACTCTTTACTAGAAATTGCTCTGAATTACTTTTTTATATAATCTGTTTCATTTCCAACACTCTGCCGTATCTCGCAGAGGAATATCTGTAGCTGTCGACTGGCTCATTCTCCTGCTGCCAGGCTGCTGTGCTGCATCTTCTAATAAAGTTGCCCTCTGTTCCACTACAGGGCAGTAATCTGTAATGAAAATTTTATATGAGTGGTTGGGAAATGGAGTTTGAATCTGGGTTTCAAGTACGATTTTCATAATACCCCAGGCATATATACGCGTGATGTTTGGGAATTCAGAAAGAAAAGGGATCATTTCCCAACAGCCGTGTTTTCCTTAAACCCTTTCTCGACGGGGTCACTGGAAATGTTGCGGCTCAGACCTCGCCCTTGTGAGCCCCTCAGTTACGATGTGAGTTTGGGAACCTGGTGGGATGAGGCATCACCAAGACGTGGCATCGCGGTCATCTCCATCCTCGTGGAGATGGCAACATCCCCACGTAACCTGCAGGAAAATGGGGCTGTTTGGTGGCACTGCTGTCACTCCGGTGCTGTGCGTGGGGCTGCAGCAACCTTTCCCAGAACAACCCAGCCAGCGAGATTCACAGATCCTGATAGGTGGTATCTGAGGAAGTGGAAGGAAAAATGACACTGGTTCTCTTTCTGGAGTCTCCTGATGAGATGGGGAATTTTATATGGGTGTCATCTCTGGCCTGCTGGGATCAGTGGAAGTCTCTTCATTGCCCTCACTGAATTTGGCTTCTCCTCGGTAAGTCCCACTTCTGGACTGGACAGGCCGCCTGTGCAGTCCAGCGCAGCATTTCTGATGTTCTCATTGCCCATGAAGACAGCCTCGACGGCGGGGCTCACTGAGTTGTTAATGTTTGCACACAATGTCTGTGTGTGCACAGATATTAATGTCTGTATTTCCACTGCGGTGATATTTTCAGTGGCTGTGGGTGCCGGTTACGAAGCAGGTAAGAAAATTCTCAAAAATGTAGGGGAAATAAAGTCTCTTACCTTCAGAGGTGGCTGAAACCTTCCCTGGTCTTCTAATGCAGGGCTGACCTTGAGGATGCAGTCTGGGAGAACAGAGCCAGCGTACTCCGGAGCGTGGGAACGCTGGGATATATCCCTAGCGCCCGGCGGGGGGGGTTGGCAGGAGGGGCCGCTTGGTCTCCACACGGCAAACACCCCCTGGAAGGTCCTGGGGGTCCCGTGCAGCCCCGACCCCAAGAGGAAAAACCAGGAGCAACGTCAAAGCTGCCGGTCCTGCCCTTCGGTTACAACACCTTGCTCTGGGGTCACGGCTCAGCGCCGGGCAGGGTGGCTTCCCATCGGGATGGGGGCTGCGGGTGGTCCCGGTCGCTGGCCCGAGAGGTTTCTGCTCTTGTTGGCAGCGTGATGAACACGTCGGTAGTTTCTTCTCTGCTTGCCTGTGATGATCCCTGTCTTTTCCATCACCAATATGGTATTTTTCTTGTTGTTATTGCTATTGTAATTATTCTGTGAAAACCAATTAAATGCAGAGCTGCTCGACCGGGACCGGGGTCCCACCTGTGCTGCGAAGCGCCGTCGAGACCCCTCTCTGCCCCCACTCAGTACCTCTCTGGTGCAGAGCAATCGCCGTGACGGTCACCGTGGCCTGGGATGGGATGCGGGCAAGCGTTCAGGCTCAGCCGCTGCTGTTTGAATTTGGCACATCTATGCTAAACACGCGGTATTAGCCCTCTCCGGGGTTGATCAATATTTAATGTGGAATTTACAAAGATTGACTTGAGGATGCATTTAAAATTGGAGCATTAGCCGTAGGTGGCAATTTCCGAGTCACAGCAGTAGAGTTTGATTATTTAGAGAGACGGCATTTCGTACATTTAAAATAATCCTTAGGACTGCGGGGCCTGCTGCAGCCCTCTCTTCCCCTAAACTGTTGACTTTTCAATTCTTTTGTTTGTTTATGTTCAATATTAATCACCCCGCTTGCTCGTTCAGCGCTGGGCTGGGCTGGTGGGGCTCAGGCAGCCGGTGCTGGCGGTGGCAGGGATGCAGCTCGGCTCCCTTTCGGGATTTGCCCTTTTACCGGGGTCCAAGAGCCAAAGCCGTTTTGGGAAGCAGAGCCTCACGGCGTGCCCGGTGCGTGCTGGCCGTGCCGGCGTGCTCCAGGCTGGTGGGATATCCATCCCCCTGCGCATACCCCTGCAGCACGGGCATCGATGCACGCCTATTTTGGGAGGTTAATACTTGTCTCCAGGTGAGGCTCCACGACCTGCACCGGGCTCGGGTGCTGTGCAGAGCCTCGCCGGTGCTGTGCCGCTTGCCTGCTCGGGGATGCTGCAGTCCCAGCCCTTGGGAACCAGGCTGGGTTCCTTCCCCCACCCCCAAATTCTGGCTGTGATCTATTAATCTCCCAACACAACGAGGCCGGGGTGGGACATTATGCATGCACGCAATACGGGCGCACATAGAGACTAATGAAATTGCTGTTTTATCTTGGTTTGCTCGTGCTGCAAGCTACATTAATAAGAGCTGACAGGTTTGAAATAGCTGATCTGCGTTGATTCAGGTTGCAAATGCAGCAATCACGAGAGCACCTGGGCCATGGGACTGAGTGCGGGGACTCTTCGGTTTATGGGCTGGAGCTGTGAAGGATGGCTCCGCTGAAGCCAAAGCGGCCAGGGGCGCGTACGCGGCCAGAGCTCCCCATGCGCTTGTCTACGTAAAATCAATTCAGGCTTAAATGAGAAAAAGAAACTGCACAGCCCGGATCGTTAAGGGCCAGAAGCAGGACGAGGTGGTGGCTCCCGCCTTGCTGATGTCCCTGGGCTGCACCCGCAGGCACCCGTCGCCTCCCGGGTCCCTCGGGTTTGGTCCTGAGTCCCTGGGAGGAGAGCTTGCCCTGCGCCGCTGCTCAAGGGAAGCCAGGACCGGGTGCTGTGCCGTGTGCCTCGGTGCCGGCTCTGCCACAAGCACCGGCTCCCGGAGCTGCCGTGCTTTGCCTGAAATTCAGATTTCACCCGCAATGGCCGAGCCACTCTGCACCCCTTTGCGGTTAGAAAGGCAAACCAGCAGCTTTTGAATTTATTGTTTCTTAGCTTAGCGTCGCAGAGCCCAGGGGCGACCCCAGGCTTTTGGTGTGGGGCTGGCGGTGCTGGTGGGTGGTGAGCAGATTTATTCCCTTCCTCTTGGGGTGACCATGGATCTGGCCCCGAATTTAACCCATCTCTGCAGCCCTTGCAAGGAGAAGGAAACTCTTGCAATTGCTTATATGATGGGGAGAGATTAACTTCCCTTCCTCCCCTTTATTTAACTATTCTGCTACGACTTTGCTCAATTTTGTGTAATTAAACGAAAACAGCTTATGACATATATGGAGAAGGAGCACAACCTATGGTAGTGACAGTGCTGTTCATAAATATGAATGTATTTATGTTTCAAAAAAAAAAAAGTGGAAACGCATTGCTAAAACGGTGCATCGGTGAGGTGTTGCTGAGGAGAGCGGGGGCACCCATGGGTGCGACCTCAGCTGCCCATCCCTGTGACCGTGTGATGACACCAGCCATTTTATTGAAAACTTTAACGTTGGTAATTTTCTGCTCAGCCCCCCCCTTGCTGCTTACATATCCCGGGCTGGGCTGCGCTGCCCCTCTGCCCGGGGGGTTGGGGGTGCCCAGGAGGGGTGCAGGAGCAGAAGGATGAGAACCCCACTGCAGAGGTGGTGGTGGTGGGACCCCCCCCGTGGGGTCGGTCTTGAATGCCACGGGCAGCCGTGGTGTTGGGGGGGGGGGGGGGCTGTTGGGATCCAGGCACCAGTGGGGGTCATGCTGGTGGATGCTGCAGCAAGTCCCTGCTTTCCTACAAAATAGCGTGCGCAAAATAATAAGGAGTTATTTCCCCTTCTCCTCCCCCCCTCAAATGGAAGCACAAATATGACAAGTGTTATGATTAAGGCTGAGCTGCGGCCCCGAACATCTCTCCCCTTGCAGATTACTATGTAAATCAGCCACTTAATATTGCCGCTTCCCTCCACCGCGTGGTGTGTGCGAGGGTGGGGGGCGCTGGGGACGCGCTGGGTGACAACCCCAGCCCGTGGCGGGTCACACGCTGCCGGGCTGGCGGGGCTGGGGACACGTGTGCCGCGACGGAGCGGTTCACGTGGCGCACGTGAGACCTGGCTAACGCGGACCTGGACGAACAAGTCACTTCCTCGGCCTTTTTTAATAGTAACTTGTGTTTTTTTTCCTAGCACCTCTCATCTGAAAAGCCAAGACAGTTTCCAGTGCTGGGTAATGAAAGCGCCATCCCTGGGGACGCTGGGGAGAAGAGCTGTGACATCTCAATGAGCTTTTACGCCACCCCGAAGTGCTGAAGAGCTGCCTTGGGCATGCGCTGCCTGCAATCGGCAGCACTTGCGACACGTCGCTGCTGCCCTCGCTCTACAAAACTCAGGTTTCCCCAGTAAGAGGTGCTGGTGACGGTTCTGGGTGGCAACAGGGGCCGTGCACCGTGCTGGGAAGCGGCTGGGCTTCATCCCTGCCCAACCGGCACCTACGCTTTCCGCGCGCAAATACTTTCCATCCGTAGATCTGGAGACGGAAAAGGAGATGGGGTTTGATGGACCAGCGGAGCGAAGCACAGATTTATTACGTGTCTGGTCTTCTTTTCTCTGGAGTTGGGGCTGCAGCGCCGGGGGGTTCAGGTTTGGGATGCTCCCGGCAGCCCCTCCCTGCGCTCGGCACGGTCCCATCAGACCGACGGGTCTCCAGCCCCTCCAGCGGGCACCTGCCTCAGGTTGCTGGTGTTATTTAATGTCACCCCTCTAATGGCCCCCACGCAATGAGCCCACCGGATCCGGTGGGTCCCGGGGGGTGCTGGGGTGCCCGTGGGGCTGGCGGTGCCTCTGCTGCCTTCCCATCGCAGCCCGCTCCCATCCCCTCCTGCCTCTCCTCTGCCCGGGATCTTAGTGTGTAACATACGGTTTAATAACTCTCCCCCTGCCCCCCAAATAAATTGAAGGCTGTTCGTTTCTGTTGGTTTTTAATCTCACTTATTTTGCTGCTTACTCTGTAAGAAGATTGAAATAGCAGCAGGATGCGGTGCGCTGCGTTGTGGCATATATTGCAAAGCTGCGATGATGGAAATAGTTTCAGAGTAAAGACGTTATTAATGAAGACTATAACCAGGGAAGGGACGCTAAGCTCATGTACCTGATCTCGCCCGGGTTGTACTTGACCAGCACATCCATCTACCGGTTGTATTCATCCATTTTTTAAAACGCCTTCACTGTTGATGTCAGCCTGCCTGGCAGTTTTGTGCCATTTAAAAGAATCAAAACAAATTAACTCCAAAAAGTTCACGTCTGAAATGCTGCTGCTTCCCAGCTCCCGGGCTGCGAGCGAGGGGGGAGCCCTGGGCGACGGCACCCCCGGATGGCCACAGACCCCGGGAATCCTTATAGAAATATTCCTGGCGGCTTAGCTGTGGTAGGACGGAGCTCAGCTCCCGCTGCCGTCCCCGGGCGCAGAGCGCAGGAGCGGGGCTCGGGCTGGGGAGCACGGCCCCGTACGGGGGGGCCGGGAGCGTGGGAGCTCAGCAGAGCTGCTTGTCCAAGAGAAATGCAAATATGGGACAATCAGCCTCCGCGGCAGCCAAGTAAGATGTGATGAAACCCAATCAGTTAATAACACTTCAAGGCAGTGGAAGAATTGCAGATGAACGTGTTTTTAAATAACTTTTTTTTTTTTTTTTTTTTTTTTCCCCTCGCTAGAACTATTCCTCTGCATTTTTACTGAAAAAAAACCCCTCACTTTGGTTTTTATCTTGCACAAAGGGCTGCTAGTTTCAAAGCCCAGAGTCGAGGAGTCTTGGCGGAGCTCTACCATTGCATCCTCCTGCACCATTTCGGTTCCTCAAAAGGCACCTCCGTCCTTGTGGGTGGCCCCGCTGAGCCTCCAGCTGCCGGAGGAGGGTCCCACGGGAGCACTGTGGGGACCCCCTGCCTGGGACCCTGGGGGTGGTCCCCCCATGGGATGCTGCACCGAGCTCCAGCCGCCCGGCGCGGGAATAAACGCTGCAGGAGCAAAATGGTTCGACAGATAGAGCTGACGAGCATGAGAAAAAGAAGGTTTTTGAGACCCGGATAGTAATCAAGGCTAATTTGTTGATTTGCCATCCGGAATCATTTCTTGCATTATTTTTTTTCTCCCTACACAATTTGCTGCCTGCCTTCGGGGAGGGTTGGGGGGGAAGCACGCGCCCTCCATCCTCTGCCGAGCCTCTGAGCAAGCTCCTTCTGCCTGATTAAGGGCTGTCAGGATGATTGATGTGTTCTTGCCGGAGAAGGTGAGTCCCTTCGCCGTGACAGCTGGATTTGACAGCCAGGCAGAGACCGTCCCTCGCCAACACCCTCCTCTTCAAATACCTGTATTTTCCCAGCCCAGACAATACCGGGCTGTGGCTCCGGTGGCGAGGGCTGCGCTCCCCACCGCGTGACAGCACGTGTCCTGCGAAGGTCAAAAGCCTCCGGAGCCCAGGCGTCCTCCCCAGCACGGCCCCTTCGATCCCTGGATAAGGACCGGCAGAGGAGGGGGCTGGCGGGTGGGCAGCTCCCCGGTAAGGTCAGGGATGTCCCCTTGCAGCGGGTCGCTGCGGGGCGAGGGCTCTGCCCATCCTCTGGCTGAGGATGAAGGGGTTTGGTTTGGACACCGAAGAGGCGAAGGTGAGGCGGTGGTCTTTCTGAGGTCAAACAGCAAGCCCGTGGCAGGCGGGAGAGCTGCGAGTCCTCCCTCTTCCAGCTGCCGTGAAAATCAAATTCCTTTGGCCGTTGGCGGGCAGCGTGTGGCGAAACCCGTCCTTGGGCATCTTCTGCTTGGGCGGTGAGCTCCTCGGGGCTGGGACGGCTCCGCCACGATGAGATGCTCAGCCCCAAGTGCTGGATCCCCTGTTATCGCAACGCAAAACCCACCCTCGGGTGCTCCGAGACCTGTGTCTTGACCCAGGGCTGATGCGAGCGCCGCCACGGTCCCCGAAAAGCCGGACAGGTCCCTGGGCTGGGGGTGGACATGACCAACTCTTGATGGAGGCACTTTGGGAAGGGCAAGCGGGGCTGTATCGCCTGAGCTCGCTCGAACGAGGGTGTCTGAAGGACCCCCAAAGGGACGAGCTGATGCCAGAGCTGACGTGGAAACTAAATAATTGCCCTTTGACATGCAGTAACTGAATAATTTCTGTTGCTCAGCACGTCGCTCCTGAAGACGTTTCCCCTCCCTTCTGCAATAATGTGCGTTTCTCCGCAGGGTTGGTCTGGGGGTCCATCGCTGCCACTGGTCGGGGGTCCTCCACGCTGGGAGAGCGCTGGAGCGGCGAGGTCAGCCCTGCACTTGGCCTTCAGAGGGCAGCGCCAAGGTGAAACCCCTCAGTGATGGATTGTTTGACTTCCTCGCATCTTCTTGGGCAAAGGCTGAGCTTTGCTGCGGCAATATTTATAGCAGATGCTTTTCTTCACTTTACCAGGTAAGCCCTTCCAGCGTCCCCGCGGCCGAGCCCTGGGGCAAGGCGAGCATTTAACACGGCTCTGCATCCCAGTCCGTCTCTCTCTGAAGAACATAAACCTCTGGCTTCAAAGATGCTGAGCCTTCCTGAGATGCACTGAACCGTTTCCATTTCAGGTTGAGGGGTGATGAAGCGGAGGGCAGGTCAGGCTGTGGGCCAGCCTCTGCTGCGGCTGGGGCAGCGGTCTTCCAAATAGACATTGAAGTGTCCTGGTGGTTTATTTAAGTTCTGGGTGGAAAAGGGTGTCAGTGGAGCCATAAAAGCATGAGTCAGAGGGAAAGAAATGTGCGACTGGAGGTAGTTTTAATAACAAATACATGTTTTTTCCAACTGTTGAATGCTCAGCATTCCCTGCCTTCGGAGATTTCTGGGTGTTTCAGCAACGTGGTAGCGCGTTTGGAGAGGAGGTGGCTGTTGAGGCTGCTTTGCGTGGGGAGAAAGTCGGTGGGGTGTGTGGGCTGGCCGGGAGGGACCCCTCGCCCGGGTCTCCCTGGGACCCCAGGGCTGCCTGGGTGCCGGGGTTGGATGTGCACGGGGGGGTCCCATCGCTCCGATGGGACGCGCTGTTCCGGGGAGGGCAGCAGCCCGGCCGAAGGCTGTCGAGGGATTTGGGAAGAGGAGCGAAACCTGCATCTGACGCGTGGTGGGGCAGGAGGAGGGACGTGGTCCTGGTCCCTCCCTGGCTCTGCAGAAGCTCGTAAGCGTTATTTTTGGGTGGGCAGCGTCCTGCTCCATGGAGGGGGTGGGTGCCGACCCAGCCTTCTGCTGTGGGGAATGTCAAGCTGTGGAGAAGGGCAAAAGGCACAAAGTGCCTCGGGTTAATGCTGGAGACCTTCCCCGGGGTAACACCGATATTTTTGGGGGGAAGGGGAATTCAGTGCTTCTTGAAACTCATATGGTGTTTGGGAAGGGGCGTCCGTCCTGGAGAATGTAATGAACAGATGCTCCAGTGCTTATTATTGTAAAAGCTATGAATTTAAAACTTGTTAATTAGGAGGAGTGAAGAGAAACATCAGCAATTCCAACTGATCATCCACAGGAGCCTTGTACAGGAAAATAAATGATGGAGTGCAAAAATATGGCCTGAAATCACTGGGTAGATGCTGGGCTTTGCTCCCTGCGGGACCGCAGCCAGCTAATCTGGATGGGATCTTTTCTGAAAAGCAGGAAAATCTGCCTGGAATGAGTATTTATTTCAAACCTGAGACAATCTATGAACGTGTAGATGGGGCAGCCAAGGTTTGGCAAAGCGGGTGTGGGAATTTCACATCCTTATTTCATATACTGTCAGACACCGCTTGTCTGTCTGGATTGCTGTGCAAGAAAGCCAGGACAAGCCCAGTTCGGGCAGCCTCCTCCAAAAACCCCAGTGTGGCTTACTGGGAAACGGCAGCCCGTTAGCATCTCCTCAGCACGCAGTGCTCCAGCGCGGTGCCTGTGGTTTGGGCAGAGGTGCCGGCTGCTCTGCTGCCGTTCAAGCATCAGCGAGCCGCAGCACTGCTGGGAGAGAATACCATATACCGGAAAAAAAATCTTACTTAAGTCTTTGCAAAGCCGCAGATAATGCACTGCGAGAGTGAACAACCAGGATGAAAAATAATTGCACTCCTATTTTTCTCCAGCTTTTCTTATCAACGACTTTATCACCTTTGGTTTTATTTTACACCTTATTTAGACTTTTCTGTAATCCCAGCTATTTCAAAATTGACACCTCCTTAATACCTTGTCTAACACCTCTGACACCTCTGGCTAATGCCCAGGCCCTTCTCCAGCACAAAACAGCTCTAGCAAAAACGGAAAAGGGCTAAAATGGAGAGAGAAAAATTATTTACTGCCCAAGCTCTGTGAATAATAACCTCTGAGGAGAAAAGGTGGGGCCCAACCTTCCCTGTGCAGCTGAACTTTGATATCTACCCACATTAGTCTACATCTGCCCATTTCTTATTATTGAAAGATCGTGCAGCAAGTGTTACGCAGGAAGAAGCAGCGAGAGGATTTATTGTTTGAGGGAAACTGCAACCTATAAAGGCTCAACTTAGTGAACTGAAGCAAATTAATTCCTCTTACTTAGACACCCTGTGCCAAGTTCAGCCCCATTCAAAACATTCCATCTCCGTGCGTCCTGCTGGCGTTAGCGGGTTTGGTGCCGACCCGAGCACCGTTTCTCTGGGGGTCACCGGTGGGGTCCAGCAGCTTCTCCTGCAGGTGCCCAGGAGCGTCCGGCGATGGGGGCTGGAGCAATGCTGCCTCCGTGCCACAGCCGGGAATTCCCACTGGGAAAACTCTTCCCCCTTCTCCCGCTGGCAGTCTCTAACAAGGCTGACTTTTCCTGGCAGCCTGACCTGGAGGAAAACCCATTGCAACCCCAGCACTGGGGATAACACAGCAATACACTTCTTTTTTTCTTTCCTCTGATCTCTGAGCCTAAAGACTATTGCTACATTACCTAGATTTAACTACCCATTACACAAACTATATCTCTAAAGCGAAGGATATGGCAGCTTTATTATAAGTTTATTACATGCTAATTCAAGCAAATAAATTTGCTCCAGCTGTGGAGCAAAGGAGATTAATAACCTCGAAGATCACTTCGCTGCTTTGATGAGTTTCTTGAACAGAGTAGAGTATATTTAGGAATAGCAACTAGATTAGTCAAAAAACCCCTTTAATTATTAGTGACACTGTGCAAACTGCTTCATATGAGTGGAATACCAACTACTTAACTCCCTGACCTTATTATTCAAATAAACACTTCTTATTATAGCAACATGACTTGCTCGTCAACACATCAAATCAGCTGCCTGGGTGGTGGTTTGGGTGTCCCCGCTGTGTCAGCAGCCACAGCCGGGCTGCGTTAGGGGTATAACGGCCTTAAGGGGGCAGGGGCTCCTGCACGGAGAATTTAAAGACCTTTATGTGTGACACGGTGAGCGGAGAAATGTGCTTTGCTGGGCTGGTTTCAGCATTTGCCCCTTTCCCTGCCCGGGGTGTTTGGTACTGGTTTTTATTCTGCAGTTACTTTAGATTTTTCTGAAAGTGCTTAAGACTGGACGTTCCGAACTGCCTTGGCGTTGCTGATGTTTTAATGCCTTCTCCCAAGACTCATGCCTGTGTTTTGTACGTGCACAGCCTTGGGTGGGAGATTGCGGCGGTTGTTCTCGTCACTGGGCCTCTCTAAGTGGTCCCTGCCATCCCGTTTTCTGGAATCCAGGGCAATTGCACACTTGCTGGTTCATCTTTGCTGTAACTGGGGTGCAGGCAGGATGCAGGAGCAGGATGCATTTTTTTGTGCCCCTTTTCAGGGGCAGAGGGAAAAAGAGCTTCCAAAAAAGATTTCAGCTGTCAAGAAAATATATTTGGGTGTTTGCCAAAAAGTAGGTATTTGTCAGAGATACTTCCCAGCGCAAAGAGTTTAACTCGGAAAGTTTTTTCTGGGGAGCAATGTGCGGCATGCCACGCTCCTGTGGGGATGCTGCAGGGTATCCCATCCCATCCCATCCCATCCCATCCCTCCTGGGCAGAGAGGTGCTTTGCAACTCCTTTGTCTGGGTGGGGGGGGTACGCGCCGCCTCCATTTTTGTTAAATGAAGCCTGGTTTGGCCCTTGCCGCTTTCTCACGGTGCTGGGTGACGGCTGCTGCCATCAGGGGAGGTGGTGGTTTGGGAAGGGAGAAGGAAACGGGGACCGGTGCCGCAGCCCCCACCGACCTGCCGGGGAGCTCGAGCCTGTGCTGGAATAAATGCGTCGCCACCCGTTTGGGTAGGAATCGTGCATTTTTGGTTGTCGCCGCTTGGTTGTGGAGGGAGGAAGGTGTTTGTGACCCCGTGCCAGGACCTGGGTAAGGGAGGGATCAAAAGGCACTTTCTGCCTTCTCGCAAGGGGAAACATCCCCGGCGTCGCGTCCTGCGCCCTTAAACCGCCGCGGCTGCCCTTGAGCCTGATGGATGGAAGCGGCGCCAGCTCCGGTGAAGCAGAGAGGACACGGAGCACCGATCCGCATCACTACTTGCTTCCCTTAATTTTCTCTGGTCCCGTTTTACCCGCCGGCCCAGCTGGACTCAGCAGATGCCGGCGCCGGGGGACGCTCGGGGGGCTCGGAGCCCGAGGGTGTCACTGCTGGGGAGGGTCCGTCAGCTGTCTGCGGGTCCAGCCGCTCTTCAAAAAGCAGCAAATCGAGAATATTCCGCTGCCCCCATGCTTCCTGCTCTCCCCTGTCTCTCCGCTGCAGAAGGCAGCTCTTCTGCCTTCAAACAGTTTCTATTATATGTAGAGCAAGCAAAAATGATGTGTTAAATACAGCCCGAGCTGAAGCTCTGAATCAAATCAATTCTTTTTTGATTCCCCGAGCTTTTGAATTTTCAGCCCTGCCAAAGAATTGTTAGCACAAGAATAGGGCTGAAGGAGCAATCCTTTCGTATCACTATTGACTCAATTATTTTGCCTCTTGATTTTCTATGAAGCGGGCCGCGATGCCGTGCCGATATGCTGATTGCTAATGGCAGAGTATTGTTCGGCACCGTCTCCGAAGGCTCGGGGTGGAATACCTTCCTCTCCCCGCTCGCTACGGGCTGCATTTGGGACCTAGTTTTATTTTGATTGATGCAAACCGCAGTGCACAGGGGGGGTGTGCAGGGCAGGCTTTTCACCACGCGCTGCCAGGAGGACCCTCGGTTGGGCTCCAGGCTGCCGGTGCAGCAAAGGGTTACGGTTCTTGCCGGGGCTGGGCTGCCTCGGTGACCTTCCTCTGTCTGACCTACTCATGTCCCCGCTCCTGGGATATTCCCGGCGCTGCCGCACGCGCGGATCGATAGGGCCAGCGCGGCATAAAGCGGAGAGGTTGCATTTACACAGTGTCACGACTATCAATATTGACAGCTCGGACGCGTGCCCTTCGGACCGGAGTGTGCTGTCAGCGTCGGGTTATTAATGCCCCAGCGGCCACCCGTGCCCCGAGCCCCCCGGTGTTGCGGTGGGGGGGTTCACCGGCAGCCCGAGCCCGGTGCCTGGGCAGTGATGCTGAGCCCGGCTCCGGGTGCTGCATCCCTCTGGGGTGCTCACATCGCTTGAGCATCTCAGCTCAGGCACCCTTTGCGTGGGTGCTGTGTTTTGGGGCAGAGGACGGGGGGACAGGGACGGGGATGGGATGTGGCTCCGGCTCCACCGCAGGCAGTTGGGAGGGTTTGGAGCCCGCAGCCCCGACCGGGCTCGCTCTTTCAAGATAAAAGGGAGGAATTCCCCACCCATCAAAAGGTGGTGAAAGAACGGTGGGAAGCGCTTCGGATCTTTGGATGAAAGGGGCTGAGGAGGAACAAAATACTGCCTTGCTTTGAAGATGCAAAGCCCTGTATAAATCCTAAGCAGTTTTATTAGTGGCTCAAATGCACCGCAGGCTTAAAAAAAAAGGCAAAAGTACTTTTTTGTGCTTATTATTCTTGCTAATGTTGATGTTGCATCTGTGTCCCCAAGTGCTAGGTGCTCTTTGGACGCAGGAGGCGACAGAGCCAGCAGGCAGAAGGGGGTCACAGGGCTGGGCAAGGGGCACCGGTGCCCCGGCTGGTCCAGGGGGACAGCCCTGGCCATGCTGGAGGGATCTGGGGGAGCGAGGGAAGCGCTGGGGCCGGCCGTGCAACGGGCATCTCTGCAAAATGGGGCTGGGGGGTCCCCTGGCTCTGGAGGAGAGGTCGGTGAGCGATGTACGCTAAATATTTTTTGATTCAAACTTGCTTGCTCCAAGGCACGGTCAAAGAGGCAGCTGCTTAAGCACGTACAAGCAGAAGGATTTCTTCTTTTGTGACGAGTGGGCCTGAAAAAGTTGGGTGCAAAGGAGCGGGGGGAGCCCGGGGGGGAGCATCGCCCCGGCAAGGCGGGCGTGCAGGCTGGGTTGCTGCGGGAGGAATTAAAGCTGGTGGGTCTGAGGTGTAGGTGAAGCCACTGGTCCCACCGCCACGGCTCCGGGGACACTCGGGGAAGATGGGCGAGAGGGAGGGCTCTGGAGCAGCCTGCCGCGGGGCTTTGCAGGGTGAGCGTGGCCTTTCTCGTGGCAACACCCTTGGTGCAAAGCTGCCAGGGCAGGGAAGAAAAACCCCAAATCAATATGAAACGATGCATTCAACTGGGCCCCTTTTCAAAGCTGTCAGGAGCTGCGAGTGAAGTGCAGTAGTCGGGAAGGAAAAACTGTTCTAATTCAGACTCTTTCTGGAAAGCACTCTTCCCCGCGGCCGGTCCCTGCGCTGGGGTGGCTGGCACAGCCGCTGCACACGAGGTGCCGATGGATGAGCTGGAGAAGAAAGGAGGCTCGTTTTGTCCAATTTGCCAAACCACACAGTAGACTTTTTTAAATTACAGTGTAAGAAAGAACAGCAACCGCCTCTCTCTTTATTTTCCCGTTGAGGGGCAGGTGGCAGTGCCCTTCCCACCTCGCTTGTCCTCCTGAATCCCCGACCAACGCCACCTCGGTTCCGTGGCAGCCTGGAGCTGGGGACGAAGCTGTTATTACCCGTTAAAGCGCATGGTCGAGTTGGTTTTTCATTACAGGGCTTCGCCTCCCTCCCTGCCCCGGGACGTGGCCGGGACAGGAGGAGGGATCCCGGGCAGCGCTGCCCTGGGCATGGGGATTTCCAGGACCACGTGTGCATCCCACGAAGCAGCGAGGCCCAGAGCCCTCCTTCGGCCGGGCACCCCCCCCCCCCCCCCCCCCCCCGGGTTTATTTAAACTCCATCCGATTGCATGCTTACCACATGAGAGCTCTTTAGGTCTCCCTCACTGCTGTGCTTCAAATTAGTGGAAATTAAAAGACCGAACGCTGGTGGGAAGCAAGGTCCCGAGGTGCCCCGAAGTGACGGCGGGGGTGATCACCCCGAATCAGCCGGCGGTACCCATACGGGCACCCCAGCCCCTGGTTTGGGGGCGAGGGGGGGTAGGTTAGCGGTGAAATTCTGAGCTGTAAGGAGCGCAGTCCCCCCCGAGGATGCACGCAGCGGGATGCCCAGCCTGCTCCTGCCCAGGTCAACGATTAACACCGCTCGCCCTGCCCTTGCCTGCACAGAAAACAACGCGGCGGAGGGTTTAACGGCGCGGGTTGAACGCAGGTGGACTCCCTGGGCCCCGGTTC
The DNA here is from genome assembly GCF_929443795.1 of Astur gentilis. Lineage (NCBI taxonomy): Eukaryota > Metazoa > Chordata > Aves > Accipitriformes > Accipitridae > Astur > Astur gentilis. The sequence continues at coordinate 1,999,170 of NC_064885.1, read as the reverse complement.
CTGCCACGATGCCCCGGCACGGCGGAGCACGGTGGGTGGGAGAGCCGAGCCTCCCAGCATCGCCATAAATCCCGGGGGAATTCAAGCCGCTGTTAAGTGTTTGGAGATGCTGCAAGTGACGATTTTGTAATCGCTCCCGTCTCTCCGCGGCTGGCTCGAGACGGGGGTCATTCGGTTAATGCACGTTTCAGTCTTCATTGCCTTTTTAACTAGTTTTTAATCAGTAATTATTAGGGAGCGGGAGCGGTGCGCAGGATCCTCTCGCCCGCGCCCCGGGCGAGCGCCACTCAATATGTCACGGCAATTAGCGCCCAACGGCAGCAGCGGGGTGCGGGCTGGACACCCTCACCGTCACCGCCACCGGCTCCGCGCCGGGACCTCGGCTGGTCCCCAGGATCTGCGGCTGCGGGGCCGTGCCGGCTGCTCCTGCGGGAAAAGCGGCAGTGGATGGGAACGTGCCCGAGCATCGCCAGCCCCGACCCCGTCGTGGTTTAGATTTTAATATTGGTAAGGTCAAGCCGGGCGCGTGGGGTTTGGTGACCCCGCGCTCGCTGCCACCCTGGGAAAAAGGGCTTCAAGGACCGGGCTCTTTTCACTCATACCAAAAAGAAACTTTAATTTTCTTTGTTCGCCCTGCAGACAAGAAATTACCGAGCTGCGGATGCGAGCGGCAGACGCCAGCCTGGCCCGTGGGAGCCTGCGCCGCCGCTAATTACAGCCGCTGCCATGGAGGTAAATAGCAGGGAAATCAGCCTTCGACTGATTCAGAAATGAAGTCAAGTATCGGTGCCCTTTGCAAACAGCTAATGAATTACAAGTATCTCTCTATATACAGGAGCTGCCATCACCTCATGACCAAGGGAAAACCGCAGCCAGGCACCCTCGAAATGTGGAGCCTGCTGTAATTGTTCATGTGTTATGATATTTAAAATAATTGAATGCAGACTAGTATAAAGGTTATTTTTTTTTTTGGGGGGGGGGGGGGGGGGCACGCTGTCATTATAATCAGGGTTTCAGTGCTCGGCGCGCTCAGGCCGAGCGCCGGGTGGCATCCAGGCTCGTGCCTGCCACAGGGATCGGTACTCTGCGGAACAAATGAGCTTTAAACCCCCTCTATTTTATTATTGTTTATTAATAATTAGGAGGCCCTTGTAAATAGCCATGAAAGGAAGTGCTTAAGCTCGTAATTAATAAATGCTGGCTTGGTTTCTGCTGCCAAACTGCAGCCTCGAGATGCCTGATGGGGGATGCACAGCTCTGCCGAAACGGCGGAGGGTGCTTGCGTCTGCGCCGCAGGTTAATAAACCCGGGAAATATCGCCGGGACAGCCGCCTCTGTAGTGGGGTCCTGCTTAGCCGTGCCCCCGTGGCGCAGGGTTGGGGTCCCTGGGGCAGGGGCAGGGGATGGAGGCGGGGATGCGGGGATGCGGGGGGGCTCGTCCGTCCCCCGTGGGTGCCGCGGCGTGGGCTTCCCAACACCCGCCGCGCGGGTTCCACTGCAAAACCCCAAAGAGCCCCGGCTGCCTCCTGAAACCCGTCGTTACGGCTGGGTCATAAATGTTTATGACAGGAGGGAAAGGAAGCAAATCACATTTATATCCCTTGTTTTCTTTATCGGGGCACTAATTTGACAGGGAAGGGAAATTTTTGCTTATTTTACAACTCCGATGTTGGCTGCAATTTGATTTCAGTAGCTGGGAGGCGAACACAAAATCTTATTTTTATTCCGGAGTCGGTATAAAAATTTACATTTTGACACAGACCCCCGCTAACATTTTAGTGCAGATATAGCGGGCCTCCGGGCTTTTCACAAAACACATAACCCAACATATAATACACTCATAATTCACTAATGTTTGCTGAATGACAGGGTTAAGTGGCTGCTATTCCCGGCCTCCCACCACACTAATGTACTCCAGACCTGCGCTCCTTTTCTTCTGGATTGCAGTCAAATCGTTTCCTGCAGCCCTCGCAGTGGAAGCTCCTTCCACCCCGAATAAACACTACTTCCGAAATTATTTTCATTTGTTTTTCTAATCTAATTTTCCCCTCGGTGCTCCACTAATCATCAATCCCATTAAGGGCTTGATGTGTTGACTGCTTTCCAGAGAGGAGCCCGTCCTGCATCCCGCCGCGCGATGACCTTCACCGGCACGTTCCCGGCTGAGCCCCCCCCCCGCTGCCGTCCCCCCCACCGGGACCCGGAGGTTTGTGGGTGCCGGTGGGGCTGGACCGCTTCCCTCCATCCCAGCCCAAACCCGCATCCCGACCTCCCGGCGGGAACTTGTGTCGTCCTCGGCAAAATAACGAGAATGTTTAAGATATAAAAGGGGGCGGGGGGGGGGGAAGCTGGCTCCGGTCCATTCCAAGTGCCAAAGTAAAATATCCTTTGGTGAAATTCCTGAGCTGCGAAGAAGGTGGGAAGCCAGACAATGCGCGTCGCTCCTAATGAGAAAAATAAACGGCCGAGGAATTTATCTAACTGGATGGGGAATATATTCCCACCTGCCACCCTTCCTGGGAACGGGATTTGTGCCGCCACGGAGAGGACGAGCTCATGTCCCGGCTCGGCTGCCTTTTGTCGCAGGGACCCGGAGCTCAGCCCCCGATGGGGAGGTTGGGGCTGGTTTTCCTTCTTTCCCAGGTGAATTTTTTTCTCTCCTCTCTTGGCAGGGCCCGGGGGTGGCCGGGTCCAGCCTTCCCAGGTAATAAAAGTTGCTCAGAAACCTTAAATCTAGGGAGGGACGAGGAGGAACCAGGCTGGGAAACCCTCCTGCCCTTCCCCGCGGCACCTTGCCAGCTGGCACAGCCAAAAACCAGGTCTGTAGAGCGAACCAACACAAACCCTCCAGACTCATCTTCCTCCTCCTCCCGCAGGAATCTCCCCGAAGGCACTTGGATGGGTGTGCTGCTCTTTACAGGAAATTTGGTGGTTGTTTTCCCTCCGACGGCACGCTGCTCCGTGTCCCCCAGCCAGCCGCCCCCTCCCCTCCGAGGCAAGGTAAGCCGGTCCCCCAAAGGGATGGGAAGGACAAAGCAGGTAGGATTTTCTTTTTTTTCCATCCCAAGAATCTCTGTAAGACACACAGAGACTGATAAATAGATACCCTGATAGGTACCTAGACAGAAGTATCTCCAAGCCACAAAGTAAAGCTCTTCGCCTCTGGCAAGTCTTGCAGAGCCCCCCTCGGACACGGGTTAGGAACACGGGGTTGAGTGAAAGCCATAAAAAATGGTGACACTTGTCACCGATGTCCTTTACCGCATGTTTCCTGTGCCGGGTTATTTTTACGACAATTTGACGCGTCTGCGGGGGGGGTCGGCAGCAGCCGTAGAGCGATCCTGCTCTGCCCCCCTTATCGACGCTTTCTCCAGGGAAGGACACGGTCCCCGGGCAGGGATGCGATGCCAAAAAGGTGCCCGGCAGCGCACGGCACGAGGGACTGGGGTGGGAGCCCTGCGCGGGGGGACGGGGACAGGGACGAGGTCAGGGATGCGCCGGTCCAGCCCCGGCAGCCGGGAGCAGGAGGGGCGAGGGGCGATGGGGCTGCGCGCTCCCCCCGCCCCAGGAATAAACGTTCCCCCCCTGCCCCCCGAATGAAAGGGACTCCATGGATCTGTTCAAAACAGTTTATTGTATTTTTTCGTCAGACAAACACATTGATTTCTGGACCACAGTAGAGGATGGAAACCTTTCACAAACTTATTTATTTGAAAATACAAATATAAAATTATACTTTCCACATCTGTGATGTGAGAGACCCCCATCCACATAGTATTTTACAACAGGGCTTTAGAAAGCCATACACAGAGACCTGAAAGATGCTTGATATATATAGATACATATATATATGTATATATATAAAAAAAAAGTCACTACCAAAGTTCTCATCAGTTCATACTAAAGTATAAAAGGAAGGGCTAGGCCTGCCACTGTGCCATAGTTTATTTAGGTACATTTATGACCACCTGAAATGCTTAGACTTGCATCCTAGTACTGATGGAGTTCAGACCTCGTACAACAGAGAATGACGGGGATTTGCTACCTACGACGGTCGACGCGACACACGAGCCCACGCGTGGTGTTACGAGTATGTACAGAACAGAGAGCCGGGCGCACGGGCGAGTCCTGCTTCCCCCCAGGCTGCCGGGGCTTCACCCTGCTCGGACACGGAGCTCTCTCAAGACAACACAGTCGGACTGTTTGGGAACCGAGAACCGATCACGAGGATTTACTTTCTCAAACTACTTTTTTTTTTTTTTTTTTTTTTGGTAATTTTTATTACAGTATTAAAGTATTGCTTAGCTTACAGAATCTCCTCACGTAGTGTTCGCACACGGCAATGGGTTTGACTTGGATTCTGTACGTATGAAACTCTACAGTGTCTGTGCGCAGACCGGGATCTGCCGGTGTGTCTTCGATGCATCCTGTCTCTTCACCTTACACTAACTTCAGTTTTCTGTTTGAACTATTTCGCTTAAAAAAACAAACCAAACCACTAAAAAAAATAATTCAGAAAATTCCACCCAAGAGACATTTCCATAGCATAAAAGACAGCTATGAGTTAGTGTTGGTTTTTTTTTTTTTTTTTTTTTTGTAAACAGTTTCATATGCAATATCATACATAACCATGGCTGGCCTTCAGTAAAAATGTAGTAAACTATATTGCTTTATTATCAATTATGTTGCATTGAGTGAATGGCAGAAACGAAACAAGAAGGTAACTGTGGCTGGAGTCGCTAGCCCTCATTCACACTACAGATGATAACAGCATCCTAGGCTTCAGAGCAGGGAAGAAAAGAAATCCGAACACCTTTCAGGTCGTTATTACCAACAATTACCCAATGGTTTAACTAGCCTAGCAAGATGTGTAACATTCACCAGCGGTACGCTGCTGTACAATGGAAAAAAAAATAAACTTACAGCAAAGAGAGCCATGCTACCTTAAAGTCCAAGCTACAAATTCAACTTAAAATGAACATTCATGAAGTAGAAGAAAAAAAAAAATAATAAAAAATAAAAAGGACAGATCAGGCTTCGTTTTAATCAAGCCAATCACAGAGGACTTCATGATTTTGAAGGGGGGGAGGGTACCCGAGCTTTTGTGGCTTCCTACAGCTCCTCTCAAAATGTCCCTCGGGTGCGGGGTACACCCGTCCCACGGCACGGTCGGCGCGGTGCCCGGCACTCCGGGCAGGGGACGAACCTGCCCGCGGCGCTGCCCGCGCCGGGGAGGTGCTTTGGGCGCCCATTTCACACAACTAGATGGAAATCTCTCTCTTTTTGGTCACTCCGGGGGTAGCGGGTCCGTCTGAGATATTTGGAAAGAAAAGGGCGACACCCCTCGTAAGGATCCTTCGCTCGCTGTGCTTGACTAAAACAAAGGTGGAGCTGCACCTTTGTGCTGAAAAATTTACAAAAAACCCCCAAACGAACGAACAGAGGAAAGAAAAAACCCCTTCGAAATGGATTTCTAGATGAGTGGGGGACTAACGTGAACCTTAGTCTAGGTAGCCACATCAAAACATATCGGATTCCACGACATTTGTGCTATGGGCCACTGGGACTTCTCAAAAGGTATATAAACATCTAAAACATATTCACACAGATTAGCAATTTCTTCTGAGCATTCTTAAAAAAATATTTTTTTTTTCTCTTAGTAAAATCGTTTTAATATACCGTGCCTCCCTCTTTTAAAAAATAAATTAAAAAAATCCAGTTTTGCATATCTAGCATTAGCATTTAAGGTAGTATGGCACATCCCCTTTTCAAAGTCAAGGGTGGGGATCTACAAATGCCTTAGGAGTTTGCCAGCATTTTTAACATTGTGAGACCTTTGGTTAGTTGAAACCGCATCAGATCAGCAAAATAAAAAAAAAAAAACAAAAAAAAAACAAGAGAAAAAAAACCAAAGAAAAGAGGAAAGAAAAAAAAAAAAGGAAAACCTTCCCAAAATTATTAGCATTTTTTTCTTAAATAAGAGAAAGTTCTATCCTTACTGGTCCTAAATCTGAATAACTACATCTAAATTTTTAACCTTAATTACGATACACCTACCAATATGTACTAGAAGAGGAAGAGAGAAAGAGGGGGGGAAAAATTCACTACACTAGCATCAGGACAGCACTCTTACAAGATAGCCATTTTATACACTATTAACATACAACAATGATCAACAAAGAATATTCTATGAGGTGACAGGGAATGGAGAGGAAAACCAACTGGTAGTACAGTACATCATCAACATTGACAAAATATCAATAAAAAATTCCCTGACGGTACATTGAATTTCAGGGAATTTGGTTTGTTGTTTTTTTTTCGTTTTTATTTTTTAAAGAATTGTTTTACTTATTTTATTACTTGATCAAGTCTCAATATTTAAAAAGCGTCCAGCATTTTGCTTAAACCTGGTTGTTCTGAAATAAGAAAAAAACCTAAAATATTACATAAAAAGCATGATTCTTTTTTAAAAACAAGAAAAACAAGGTTTTCTCCTTTCGGTTAGCAGTATGGTGCCTTGTTTTTGTTAAAGATGCCTTGCTCTACCTTGTCTATTGAACGTCTACATTAGTCTACTTGTTAGTAAAATTTACAAAAATAGGAGTGCAGCAGCTCTTTTTAACAAATGTCGCATTCAGTGTCTTATACTGGCTGTACCTAAAGTACCAAATTTATAAACGTAACAATTTAAAAAAATATTAATAAAACTTGTCAATATTACGTTAAAAAAAGAAGAAATATATCCACACTACAGTATGTTCTTAATGCCACCTACCATGTTGTACTTCTAGTTTGCTGTTGCAGGCCTATTTACCAATATTAAAAAAATTAAATTAAAAAATATCCTTCATAAGTTTCCTCCCCCAACAGAGGACCATATATATAACAGCCAAATATTAAACATGTGCAAATAGGAAACTGTCAGTTTTTCCCCTACCAGTCACAGTGCAATGATGTTTTATACTTTATTTTTTTTTAAAATTCTGTTTACAACTACAATAAATTAAAATCTTCCGTTGCTTCTAGGGTGAAACTTGTAGCACTGAGGTATTCCCAAAAAAAAAAAAAAAAAAAAAACCAAACCCAAAACCAAACCGAAGTTGCTTTCCTAATTTGTTAATACAGAAAGTAATGGATAAAAAAGGTAACCATGCAAGCTTTAAAGCCGCTCTGCCCGCAGCAGGCGAGCGCGGAGGAGGGACCTCGCCTCCGCCCGGGCTGCGCAGGGTGCCCAGAGCAGCTGAAATGACTGGACAGCAAGTTGATCTAGTTTAAAACAACAACAACTAAAAAAAAAAAATAAAAATAAAGGTGTGCTTTGAACCATAAATGCGTTAAATAGGAAAAAATCGTAGCTTCTTTTTCAGTCTTGGGAAAAGCAGGTTTTAAATTAAAAAAATACCACTAGACTGTTCCTTTGTAAGCTGTGCACGTCTGATAGCGAAGATGCTGGTATGACGCTAGGAGAGCTGGAAGGTCTACCACGCCTACGGAGCAAGCTGAACAGTGTGTGCATCTCCTAACTCCCGCGGGCCAGCTCCGGCAGTTGGTCAAAAAGTCTACAACTTTCTTTTTTTTTTTCTTCCATTTTCATAGAGAAACTGCCTTAGGCTGACTCCATCACAAAAATAGGTTTGTATTTCTCTTTCTTAATAGTTTATATGTAGTTAATGGAATTGTATTTACAGTTTGTTTTTTTTTTTTTCAGAAGTCACAATTTCAAAAAACCTTATATCACCTCTTTCAACAAAAAAAAGCACTTATAGAAAAAGGACGCACAAAAAGTTTGTAGTCCTTGCCTTATTGCCGAAAATAGATAGAATTAGGTTAACGAAGACTCCACAAACGAAAAGAAGGGCTAGAGAACCTGCTGCTCACCCGCGCCCCCCGTGCCCTGCAAGGCCACCCCGAAACCGTGCCCGCCGCCGGCTCTGCTCCCCCCGCCACCCTCGGCGGCCGCAGAGCCGGCACCAGCGGCTGAGACTCCTGTCACCATCTCAGCATCCTTTAAGCAACAACGACTACGTAAAACAGAAGGGAGAAGGAGGGGAGGTGGGAAAGAAAAAACGAAAGAAACCCCTTAATATAAACAGTTACACTATGGTTAGGCTCTTGCTAGATACACAAAGAATTAGAACTACGCGGCTACGAGACTATGTCAAAATGCTACGAAAAAATGTGGTTTGGAGAGGTTTAAAAAGAGGGGGGGGGGGGAAACCCATCGAGAAAATAAAACGAACAAGAAATGGGTTTTATATACATACTTTTAAAAGCTGTTGTTTTTATAGTACAGCAGATTCATGAGATGATGAGAGAGATTTTAAACAACCTAAGTCCGTCGAGTGCCACCTCCAGTTTGTTTGCGTTATCGGTGATGATGTAGTGCTCAAAGTCTGATGAGATCACCCAAACGTGGGCCCGTTCAGAAACTTCGCCCCGTCTTGCCTGGACATCCAGAGAGACTCTGCGGGAAGGAGAAGGCAGACACAGGACACGGAGGAGAGCGAGAGTTAACGCGGGGCGAGCGGGATTTTTGTTAACACCCCCCCGCCCCGAGTGTTTGCAAACGCTTTGCGAAGCCGCGGCGCGCTCAGATCCACACCGAGGGGGAATCCGGAGCGAAACGGCTGAAATGCGGAGGCGTTCCTGGGACTGCCGCCGTGGGAGAGCGCATTTAACGTATTTACTGCTCCGACTTTCCGGCTCCATCCCCGTGGAGTCCAGCTAAGCCCGGACTTCAGGCAGGCAGTGCCTTCCCAGGCGGGCTGGGGTTAGCTGTGTGCTACTCTGGTTTAGGAACAATAAAATGCGACTTGATATATCGGAAGGACAAAAACCGTTCCTCGGGCATCTGTTACGCCAGGAATTTACACGGTGTCGGTAAAATGAGTTTTTTCTAAAGGCACAGCTGAAGTACTTGAAAGGTAACAACTTTTACACGGGCACACTGCAGCGGCGACGATGTATTTTATAACGGGGGCTTCAGCTTCTAATGCTCTGCTCCTGCCGGTGCTTAATGTTGAGAAGGAAATAAATATTAGGGGACTAGCTCTGCAGGCAGCCGCTCGCAGGGCTGGCTGCGGCGAGGAACGCACCCTGGTCGCACGTTTTTGGGGGTGACTTCCAAAACCCATCCCCAAACGGCCATGCCCAGGGCGAGGTCCCACCAGCACCCCGCAGGTCTGCGGGAACGGCCGGTCCCTGCCCCGGGGACCCGTGGCTCGGCCAAAGGCCAAATTCATCCTCATCCTCATCTCCTGCCCCGGGGACCTGCGGCTCGGCCAAATTCATCCTCATCCTCATCTCCTGCCCCGGGGAGCGGGGGCAGCCGGGGTGGGCGAGGGACCAGATGCGTCGGGATGCACCGCCGCAATAAAAATTTCAAACTCGGTCGTCCTTGAGGAATTAATAATAAGGCTCATTTCCTCCTCTCAAAATCTATTTTAATTAGTAATGAGCAACATTAAAAGCACTTTCTGTTTTTAAGTCATTAATGGTTTGAGTCTTAATACTGGCCAGTAAATGATGGTTACAGTTTGATGTGTTGTGGTAACTGTAAAATGATTACAATACATTAATCTGATGAACGCTGTCTTCATTGCAGCGTTATTAGCGTGAATTATGATGTTCTGCCTAGGTCTCCAGCCAGCTTTGTGTACCACCTCGTCATTACAAAGGCTGACGGCCCAGAAAACATGAAGGATTCTGACAAATTGATCCGTGAACATACAGTGATATGTGCAAATAATAACTGGGATTAAAGCAAGAGTGCTTATGCCACTTCTTTCTTTCCCATAAAAATACTACTTGGTGGAGCAAATTAATTGACGGAACGATTTCAGGTAATCTTGGGTGGATGTGGGTAGATGAAGAGTAAATAGAAAACCCCTTTATCCGCTAGTATTTAGGTATAAATCTATTTTTATATAATTTAAAGCCTCCAAACGTTTCCCACAGTTCCCAGCCCCTTGACTAACTGCAATTCTGATTTCATACACTGATTTTGAACGTAAAACATGTGACATTGATCAGGTAGTGCTGGGCAAAAGGCAGAGAAAAAAAATCTGTCACACGCATTACATTTGTCTGTGTGGACTAAGAGCTCTAGAGGTAAACCTGTGCCATTTAATGTGGTAAGTTCTGTTTTTCATTGACTGACTTTTCTAATCTACTCTATTCTCAGTGTAAGAATATTTGTTTGCAAAGATGAATAAGCCAAAGGCCAAAAAAATTTAAAACAAAAATTAAACATTTAATTAACTTGAGCTTAGTTCAAAGGGTAGGAAACTGGCAGTGATCCAAGGATGCATTACTCAGGTAATGTCTTTAATTTAATTTGCTTAGGTTTAATTTTTTTTTAATCTTGATAATTGCTCTATGGTTACTAGTTACAATGTTATCTTTTAGCTGTAATATTTGGTACAGCACTTAATTAAGAATGATGGTTTCTCTGTAATAAAGCGGTGGGGCTCGCCTATTTTTAGACCAGTGCATTGGTAGCAGATCTATAATCCCCATCGGGATGCTGTCGGCTGGCCCTCGGTTGCTTCCCCACAGGCTTCTGGGATTGCTGGTTTTTCTGCGGGGCTTTTGCCTCTCCAAACCATTGCACTAAGTGTCCCGAGTATGAAAACGTGACTTTTGGGGGGGTTTAGCTCCCGATCTGTCTTCCAGTTTCCAACCCGTGAGATTGATTTGAATAACATAAATCACAGAAAGGAATGATTAAAGGCCAAGGAAAGACGAAATGAAGATAAAAAATTGTTCACTTAAAGTAAATATAGGGGAGATGGTAGTTTAGCACAAAGTACAAATGGTATATACTGTAATACCTCCAAGTGAGATGGCAACCAACCATGTGTAACGTTTCAATGGTATCCATTTGTAAAAGCCGTTGCAATCAAAGGTCCCTAAAATTGTACAATTGTTAAGTTCATCAGTGCTCTATACATGGGAACAGATGATTATTAATTTTGGCAAGAAATTATCAAAGGACTTGAAAGACTGTGTTGCCAGCATGAATAGGTATTTTCTGGTCACCAGTGAGTTGGTGTGCTGAACCCTACGGTACCTTTCCAAGACCATAATCTTCTCATTCCCCCAGTTGCAAGAATAAGCTTTGGGTTTTCCCTTCTTTATTTTTAAACCAGGGTTAGTAAATGGAGAGTGTTAAATAAATATATATGTAAAAAAAGCTACGGGATTCTTTGCAGTTATTGGGGGAAATTAAGAGGCTGCCAATCTGCGAGTCAGATGATACAAAATCGTTCTTTGGAGAAGTGTTAGTGCAGACAAATCCGGATACCCAGCCTTGTACCTCGTATCCCATTACTTGAAAAATCGGGATGTTGCTGAGGCCAAAGTGCCCGAGTTTTCAAGAACAAACAGGTCTTCTTCTTTAGGTGAAAAATGGAAATAAGAGGTGTTGTAAGTGGTGAGAGATGGCAGTTTAAATTGATGTAGCTCTTAGCAGAGCAATAATATTCTGCGTTTAGTACTAGAATTGATCCGAAGGGATTGTCAAGTCCCCGGCGTGACCACGGGAGGGGCAGGACCGGGACGGGAATTGAGCACAAGGGCACAAACGGAGGCAGCAGGGGTTTTTTTGTCTTTTTGGGTACTGGTTGCTTATGCAATAAAAATAATACAATTTCAGGAACTTTGTCTGCACTACGCTCCTGCTCCCCTCACTCATCCAATTCGGTCAGAGAGTGAAATTCTCCACTCAGTTTGAGGGATCTGAGGGGAGCCCTCTGTACTTTGCCATGTTTATTGTACAAGAGGAAAAATCTCATCGTTTTACTACAAAAAGGGAAACAACTTCAGTTGCAGTTTTTCTGTTCGGGAGACTGACAGCCACCAAAGAGGTCCAACCGCATTCATGCTAACACACACAGGTAAAACAGCGCGATCTGAAAAACAGCATGCAGCTTTGTTAAGCAAATCTCCATCGCCCGTCATTAGTGAGACTGCAGACCCACGCGGCATTAAAGAGGCACTTTTCCAACGACTTGACAACAAAACGGTAGCGACTTACTCGTAACCTGCAGATTTTAAGGACTGTCGGCAATGCCGTAAGCGGCTGGGAGCGACCCAGGAGGTCTCCGCACGCCAGCTCCACGGGCACGCTGCCGTCGCGGGCACGGGCGAAGGGGAGCAGGACGGACGGCTGTCCCCTCGCTGGGGTGGCTGTGGGCAACCCCAGGGTCCTGCCGGCCAAATTAACGAGCCGCTTTTTGCTCGTTGAGGAGCCAGGACCGGTGCGTCGTTTGCAAACGGGCGCATCAGCCGGGACGGGTGGTTGGGCTGACATAAAGCCCGTACGGATAATACGCAGGAACTTTAAAGCCCCTCATTATTGAGTTTTATGTTATTATGTAAAATAATAATATGAATTATTATTATAAATTATGATTAATATTATTTATTTATTATTATTTCCTTTTGAGATGCGTCACGTCTGGGCCGCGGGAGGCGCCAGACAAGCCTTTCCAGCCGAGTTGGTAACCGGAGCGGCTCTATCAGGCTACGGCAGCAAGGCGCTACGCTCGCCGTCAGGTCATCGTTAACAAAAAAAAAAACCACCCCAAAAACCCCAACGTAACCCACCCACCACCACCGCTCCGATGTCATTAACCAACGAAAGAAACCAACCAACCCCACCCTGGACCCAGAAGCGGGGTCGGCGGCTCTGGCGCCGGCGGTACTTACGGCGATCCCGTGGCCGAAGCCGGAGCCCGGCTGCGGGCTGGCGGCGCTTATGTAGTTACCCACGCCGGAGTCCTGGCTGGCTGTGCCGTAGAGATCCGCGACGGGCCCTGGGCTGTTGGCCCCGGGGAAGCCTCCGGGTCGGGCTGGGTTGGAGCCTGCCGGGGAAGCGGGTGCGCCAAAATTCGGTTGAGCACTGTAGCTATTCAAGACTGGTGTGCAGAGAATAAAGCTGGGTATGAGGCCAGACGCCGGGCATGCACCGTTATTACAAAGCCAAACACCAGAATAAACAGCCTAGGCCCAACTTCTAACACTTAACCAAGGCCATGCGATAGGAGAGCAAGTACTGGATAAGAGTCAGCCCGTACTACTACGAAGCTTAGAGCTCCAAAAATATATATATGGATATATATAAAAAAAAAAGAACAATCATTCAACACACTACTGCAACCAGAGACTGGAGGTGCTCATTTTCACCAAATTATCACAAAATATAATAGGTATTTTTCAACATCTGACTTGATGCTCATGCAGTAGTAACAAGTTCTCTAGGTCTGGGCACGCCGAGACAGCATTCACATCCCATGCAAACTACAAAGGAACTAGTTTGAGACTACACATTGTGGTAATATTGATATTAAAATGTTGACAGCAAATAACTTCAATCGCGTCTAGGAAAATCGTTTTTGGATCCATTCGATACTTTTGAAAAAAACCCGCCCTTTTAAATCAGTAAGCTGTAGAAATAGTTCAATAGGTGATTTTTTTTTTTTTTTTCTTTTAATGGTATGGAATGGAACAGTTTGGAATTTTTTTTTTTTTTTTAATATGACCAAGGAGAGTGTTGTTTTATTGAATCTTTTTCCTTTTGATTTGGAGAACGAAGACTTACCTTCGTCTCCAAAACCATGCTTGGGACATCAACCAAAATTAAACAAATAAATAAAGATCAAAAGCAAAAAAGAATTCCAGAGGGTGTATGACAACTCACCTCCTAATGTGGAAGTAAAAGAAAATTTTTATTTTTTTCCTCCCTTTTTTTTTTTTTTTGAGACAGAAAAACAATGTAAATAAGAATGATACTAAAGAATAAATTTAGATATTAAAGCATGTTAGATGATCAGGCTTCTGGCATTTCTCACAGTTGCTCTCGGATGTAAAATTTATGAGTAAGAAGTTTCAATGCAAAAGAAAAGTTAGCGGACTAGGAGGAGCTGGATGGAAATGGCCCGCGGGAAGCTGGAGCTACACCTGAGTGGCACTTGCAAGGTCCTTTGGGAGCACACGGAGACTTGCCGCTGGCCCGCAGGTCAGAGCTGCGCTGACCGACTGCGGGGTTTTACCGGGGACGGAAACCAGCCCGGGAGAACGCCCGGCTCCCTCGACAAGGGCAGCCCGAGGGAAGGCTTTGCCAGCGCCTTAGGTGGGCTGCGGTGGGCACAGCCTGGATTTGGCGCTGGGCCGCCGTCTCTCCCGCCCTGGCCCCTTCCCCCTGCACCGCTATCCCGAGAGGTCCCCGTTTTTCAAAGGAATGAATTAGCCGGTCAAAAAAAGTCAACCCAGCAGCTGTCGGCTCTGCGATGACAGGGAAGTGAATTTTACAAAATAAATGATTTAATGCAGCTCTGAACTGGTAGCAGGGGAAAGTAAGTAGGACATCTCAGCTAGCAAGTTAAAAGAAATAAGGCATGAGAGAGTAAACAGATTTTGGAATTCACTGGCAAACGAAGCGCCTTTTTATATTATTAAAGATTAAATGTCAAGATAACATTTGGCCTTCTCACTCATGAAGAAAAATATCCAGCTGAGATGTTCAAAAGCCTTTTATTACTTTAAGCTAGCACTTTTTTTTCCCTTTTCTTCCTTCTGGTTCAATAAAATGGATGCGAGTTTTACTGCCAAGTCACACACAAAACCCAGTTGGCCGGCCCAAGCAAAGGCAGGAGCACGGCAGAAGGATGAGGCAAGGCGAGGGGGGTGTGTGTGGGGGGGATTCTGTTAGTAAAATATTCCCGCAAAGCCCTGTGGCAGCGCCGGGGGAGCCTGTTGCACCGCCACCGCCTCGGCCCCAAGCCACTGCCCGCGCGATGCCCAAAGCCGCCGGCCGCCGGTTCCACCGCGGGGAGGAGCAGAACGCGGCACGGGCCGACGAGCCGTGGCGATGCCGTGGCGAACGGCACAGACAGACGTACGCTGCGGGACCCGCTTTGCCATGTCCTGAAACCTTGCAAAGAGAACAGCAAACGGAGACTGAGGAGCCAGAGAGAGAGGCTCTGTCCCCCCAGACATCCCGCCCCAGCCGTTTACATCTCTAAGAAGATTGGAAATACCGGCTTTCATACATGCCGAAAGCGCTGGCAACTGGTTATTCAAAAGCCCTTCTGACTGCGGGTACGTAATGCAAGAAAAAGGTGATTTTCTATCTACTGAACATCGGTTGAATACTCCACACCGCTCACAGGATTGCCTGCGGAAAAACGGCCGTGCCAAAAGCACGCCCGGCGGTCCATCGCCCGGGAACCGCCGCGTGGAGGCTGGGGACACCCCGGCACCGCTCCACGCCGTCTGCTGAACAGCTGCTCGGAAAACTGTATAGAAAGGGCTGGAAGCTTTTACAGAGCTGACGCTTTGCTCCAGACCCAATAAATGAAACAGGAAAGCTCTCATAATTACGAGGAGGCTAAGCACTCCTCAGAAAGCCACATTTTAACGATCCACTCAGCCATGGTGAGTTGCTAAATACTTGTCTTCCTACAATAGCTGCACGTAAGCTCACCTGGAGCCAGAGGCGCTTTTACCATCGCTTTGAAACAACAGCAAAGGGACCTTGAACAACTTTCCCCAACATGCAAAGTACGATGCGTTCTGGTACGAAATACCTGGAAACAAATTTATTTTACACAAACCTGGAATAATCCAAGACTAAAATGAAGAACCCCCCCCCCCCCCAAATCCTCCAGACTCAAGATACTGTTTTACTCGTCAAAGAAAACTTAAGACTCTTTGGAGACATGTAGCTTTATGACAAAGTTCCTGATGTCAGCTCAGTCGCTGGAGGAGGCAGAACCTGTCCAAGAGCCATGGCTGCTGTGAGCTGTGGGAATCACAGAGCATTAAGATTAATGCCTGGCAGGCTGGAAGGAATCTGAGACTTTCCCCCGGCCACCAGCATCCTGAAGTCAGAACGGGAAATAATTAAGGGCAGACGTTCAGAAGCACGTTGCTGAAAAACCTCCAGGGGACTGTGCTGTCCCAGGAGAGGGGAAGGAACCACTGACCATGGCTTGATGCCGGTCAACAGAGACCAGGAGCAAAGACCGACCTGTTGCCTGGTCCCAGCAGAGGTACTGGCCAAGCTGACCAAGTATCTCCTGACTTTGGTTTGTCGGGAGGACCCATCAGACTGATTCAGCATTGCCTGGGGTCGGCAGGGCCATCTCCTCCCCTTCCAACTCAGAAGTCCTGGCAGTCAAAGTACCCATTTCCAACATGCTCTGAAAGGTTCAGGTCCAATTCACCAACCAATTGCACAGGAAACCATCCTGCGCCGGACGTTTTCACAGCTCTGAGACTGTGGCTAAGTGCCTCCAACTCAAGGGTTTCCTCTACGCATAATTTGCAATCCCAAGTTGTCACCAGGAAGCCCTGTGATAGATCAAGGTCGGGAGAGATGCGGAAAAGATTAGATGTGTCTGTGGCTAACCAACTTTTATCTTCTTCAGCCCCAACTAACCCCCATCCTCTGGGTTTCAGAAGCTCCTTCCTATGCCGATGGAGATCAAGAGACAGAAGCCAAGAGATGTGGCAGTGATGGGAACAAGGAAGTTTAATGTCTTGTTTGCTTCACTTTGAATTTGCTGTGGTTTGTCTTATGGAAAAGGCTCTGAGCCTGTGAATTTGACCAGTAAGTGAACGTTTGCCTGCAGGCCAGCAGGACGGGTTTTGGGGAGCCTCGGGCTGTACACTGCCCAGCACCATGGAGGCTTGAGGAGCACTGAAAAGCAATGAGGGAAAGCAAGATGGGGCATGAGAAGCTGAAGCAAATGTGGGTTCATAAAGCAGCCCCAGAACAGGCTTTTTTTTAAATGCAAAGTGTCGGTGAAGGTGGAGTTGGGATCTGCTGTGCACGGCTGGCACAGCAAGAGCTGGACCTTGTCTGAAGGGGGGGCTGGGAGAGCCACGACAAACATCGGTACTGCCTCCATCTTCCAGAGGTGATGGGGGAGACAGAGAAATGCCATTGCTGACAAGGCTGGAAATGGATAAAAGGACCTTAGACTCGGTGCCTTGCCACAAACCATTGCCAGCGATTAGTATTTACAGCGGCCAGGTTTCGGTACGGCAAAAGCCAGGGTTTGCTGTACTTCCCTGCTGCAGCACGCACCTGCATGCAGGGTCTCATCTCGGGGACGTGTTTGGGGCAACAATGCACGTTCACTGCAGCCTCGCCCCCGCCCAAGCTGCATCTCCTCAAAGGAGAAGCTACCGAAAGTCTTTCTGCTAAAATAAATATGAATTTGGAGAGAGTTTTAAAAAAGCATCCATAACCTCAAGACAGTGCTTCAACGAGCAAGGCTATTTTATTACTAACTCATCCTGGTGTCCTTTAGCGGAGCCGTCTTTGTCCACATTTAACACGCGTGTAAAATGCTTCTCAACGCAACGTTCAGACAACACGTGATTTATGTCAAGGAGCCGAGAGCTGGAGCCTGAAACGCTCCTGGCAGCCCAGGTTCACGCAGGAGGCTCGGGGCTACAAAACGCTCTGCTGGGAGCAAGGACGGAGCTCGCTGGAGCTCGCTTATCAAGTGCCTTCTCCTGCAAACTGCCATGTTAACACAGACCCTGCTCATATATTAATCCACGTTCAACGAGAAAGGTCACTATTGAAAGATAAACTCTCTTTCGGTGAACTCTTGAGAAATTTCTAAGTCAGGATTCATTATGACATTTGCCTTAGCCAACGGCGTATTACACTAACGAGGATCCAAACGCCTCGCTGCGGGGGCGGAGAGGCCAGCTGGGGAAAGCACAACAAGTTGGATGCTGGAATCCCACCCAAATAAACTCAATTCGGCCATGAATGGTGACAGGAAAGAGGGAGGGAAAGGGAAAAGAAAGGATTTGGACATTACTGCCCTACAAGAACTTGCATGGTACCGGGCTGACGGTCAGTCCTAAGGGGCCTACTAAATCAGACGTGATGACAAAGCAATGATTTTAAGCACCACTAAAGTACACTGTATTGCAAAGGAAACAAACCAGGCGAAATACATACAGAGGTGTAAGACAAGCACTGCATGGGGATCGCTGCCCCCCAGTCCACATCGAGCCTTCTGTGACAACACCCTTCCCTCTCCTACAGCACCAAACCCCAAACACTCCAACACCATTGTGGGGGGAGGACTGGCTCCTACAGAAGCCTCTTCACCGTTTACTAATATGGTTTTGCTTTTTTTAAACACTTAACAGATATGAATATCTCAAAAGTAAAAAAAAAAAAAAAAAAAGGTGAAGAATGGTACAAAACACCGTTAGAGAAACTTGTGGCTGCCTTCCCAGCCATGGTGCACAGGCAAAAAAACCCTCAAATTTGAAAGAAACCACCACTTGATTTACTGGATTTCCTCTTTGAGAAGAGGCAGGATGCTTCAGGATGAGATACAGTGCCCTGTTATCACAGCCAGAAATACGTTTTGCACTTGAGAGAGCAGCTGAGAGCAGAACGGAGCCGGCTGGAGCTGCCCCAGCTTCTCCCCATCCGCAGGCGCCCATATTCCCTGCTTGCATCCCGCAGGGACACGGCAGGGACCCCACGGCTGCACGGGCTCGCCCCAAGGTGTGTGTTGGTCAGTGCTAAACCAGCGCTCCCAGAGACCCGTCTCGTGGCACTCGATTGCCTCCTGCACCTTCCCGGAGAGGGCTCCTTATCCCTGGGCAACAATCCACACGGAAAAGTGGCTCTTCTGGTGCAGCTGGAGGCAGAATCCAGCCACAGACAGGCCACCTTTTGATGGGGGTGCTCCCCAGAAAGCAGATCCCGTTATCTAACACCACACGGGGGACAGAGCGACACGCATAAAGAAAAAGAATGAAACATCCCCCTGTAAATATGCATGCTTTATGCATCAGGTTATTAATTTTTTCAAGCGGAGCAAATACAAGGGCTCACACTGCACGGCCACCGGCACGACGGCTGGGGCAGAGCACCCGAATCCTCTGCCCGGCAAGGGACTGCCCTCCCTCCGTACTCCTCAACTTCTTCTAAAGCAGCTCCTCCTCGCCAGAAATTCGCTTTTAATCTCACGCCGAGTATTTTCCACACCCAGTGCCGGTCATCTCCAGCAATTCTTTCCTCCAAGGCTCTCCTCGCTCCTGCCTTGTCCCACTGGCCCCAGGGTGGCTTTCTGTGCAAACAGGCTTCTCGACAACTTGTTGATCCAGCGCTCTAATTTCTGGATGACTCTCTCATCTACCATAAACAGCCACGCACAATTTGGCAGGCATTTCTACCATCAATGTTTATGATAATAACTACACGTGCTTGAAAGCAGCAGGAAATTTTCAATATAACTATCATTAAGACAAAATGCTTTAAATCAAAGCCATTACCCACTACCAAGACTCAAAGCTCACAAGATTAGGCTGTTTTTCTATCTTTATGAAAAATTCATATAACATGCTGCAAACATCATCTTCCAGCTCGAAGGAGTAAATGATATAATAACATTGAACGCTGCTGACAGGGATGGAAACGGGCAGGGGCTGGGGAGGACAGGGCAGGGAGGTGCCGTCTGGCAGCAGCCCGGCGCGGTGAGCCGATGGGAGAGCGGGCACCCCGGTCCCGTCGGCAGCAGTGAGCGGAAAGTATTTATCTGAACACGCTGCAGCCCGTCCTTCTGCCCACGATGGGTTCAGCAGAGCTGTGAAGCTGGGTCCCGAGCAGCCCGGCTGGGACAGGGAACTACGCCACAGTCCGGAGGCATTTAATTTGAGTCACTTGGGAGTTACTGCTGGATTTTAAGAGAAGATTTTCGTGGAAGGAATACCATCTTTACCCAAGCGTTCCAGCCTGCTGTACTGCCTTTACAACAACCCAAGCGCAAACGCTGCAGAGGACATTACAGTAAAACCATGGTGACTGGTGCAGGGAAGATCTCGCCCTTCCTTGGGGATCCCATGTGTCCTGAAGCATGAGCACTAATTGTAGCGTGCATGACTAACAGACCGGCAGTCACAGTGTGATGCTGATACTTTAAATAACCAGCCACGGTATGGACTGCTGGAAAACTTCAGCACCTCATGCAAATCTTAGATCATTAGTGCTTAGAGGCTTCTAAATATCATTAGCTAGCACTGCACCCATGTTACAGACAGCTTGGCCAAAGCTAATTCTTTGTGCATTCACGGCTGAAGCTAATGGGGGCTTGTACCTTGCTTTTCAGAGATGCTAACAACCGAGATGTGATTTACCCAAGACTGGATGTACAAATTAACGTCAGTCTGAAATAAGACGTCGGTGCTGCTGGTTCTCGGTAGCCTATCCCGGCTGCAAGAGCACGCAGGCATAGCACTGAAAATTAAATGCTCACTTTCAGACTCTTTTTTTTTTTTTTTTTTCTATACCGATCACCGCATACAGCTCCAGCTAGAGGCACAAACACGTCCGTTTGTGGTCAGGCTTGAACTATCGGAGGCATCGCTTTCTTGTATCTGTGCTTTGACATACAGTGTTATTTTATGTCTGAGACCACACGTGGCACACCTCAAATTCAGATCAATGCTCAGACTCAAAAATGTCTCAGAAATAATGAGCTGGAAACACACAGATATTCTGGAGAGTAACAACGTGCAAACAGCTCCCAACTAGCTGAAACAGAAAGTGGGAGACAAACCAGAAAAACAAATAAACCCAGCGTTACAATTAGAGGTGCCATTTAGTACATCTCTCGCGGGGACCCGCAAGGCGCAGCACTTTGCTCCTGCTCTTCCCAAGCAGGCTTGAAAAGCAAACACCTCTCTGTAAGAAGCCCGTGGCAGACAGAGCTCCTCTGCAAGTATGAAAAGCTGTAGATATTTTGCTTATGACAGCCGGTTCAGCCCTGACTCTGGAAAATCAAACTGCGAGCTTTGTGCCTTCCCTGTCACCCCTGACGCAGGTCTGTAATGGGGAGCAGCCAGGCAGCCCCGGGTTAGTGGCAGCAGTTGTCCCTCCCCCGCAGCTATATTGGCCCTGCAGGGAAAAACATAAAATAAAACAACTGTCGGGCTCATCAGTAAAATAAGTGGTGATGAGGCCAAGAGACACTGAGAGCAGCTATCTGCCATAACAAGGTACTATTTGTACATTATTTCCTATCTGCAGTCACACTTTAAAAGGTTGTTCTGCCTCTGCAGCCCCTTCGGAAACGGCTTCACACATCAAAATATCGCAAGGATAACGACAGAAAGCAGTGGGTGGCGAGCAGGTTCCCGGCTCAGCAATTACCGCTGGAAGCGAGCGGAGCACGGGGAGGGAGCGCTGCCCAGCCCCGTCCTCGCCCCCGCGCGGGGCTGCCGACGATTATTCACACCCCTCAGACCCCGCACCTCGCAGCGGTCCGAGCCGCTAGGAACCGAGCCGGACACATCGGCGTGATAATGGCAATTGGGATCTTGCGGCGACCGTTCCTGCCGCGGCCCCAGCGCCCTCCCTCCGCGGCGCAGCACGGGGGTTTCGGCTCCGGCACCAGCACAGATGCCGAGCAGGTGGCACGGACACAAAAAGCAACTGCTAAGCTACTTTAGATGAGCAGAGAGCAAGAGCTGGGCGGTTTCCACAAGCGTGGGCAAGCTAAAAATTCAACTGGTGCAGGTGTTTTAAAAGCCCACCGCTGTCCCCCTCGTGCATGCTGCGGGCACGTCAAGAGCACCTGCTTCTGCTAAATACTGCGGTTATCGCACCCGAAGCATCAGCCACGTCTGGAAGCCGTTGACGTGCACCAATTTGCAGAAGAAAAGACACAAAATTCAACGTATTCGAGCCCAGCTTTTCTAAGTCCTGCAGTTACGTAGCAGGACAAATAAATGCACTTTCCAGCCTGGCTGTAATTTTTTGCCAGCGATCAATATTTATTGCCTAATCACATTTTCCATATTGCAAGTTAGCGGTGTCACTCTCGCGCTGGGCCGAGCGCTACACGGAGGCCACACAAAGCTTCGCTTGTAGAAGCTGCAATCAGGGAGCCAGCTCTTGTCACAGCCTTACAAAAGGATTTCCTCTCGAGCGGCTCATCTTTAATCATTATAAAAGCACAGAAGTTTAATCCATTTTTGATGTAAGCGCTAATAGCTTTGTGTCCTTGAAGTTCAAAGTGGTCTTCGTGCATGTCGCTAATTAGCCGAGCAAGCAGCCATTCAGCTCCCTCTCATGTTTCTAATTAGATCCTTAACAACAAACAAATGTCGACCTTACAAAGGCTGTGCTACGTTTCCCTCCATTAGTTAAACAGTTTGGGAGGGATGCGGTTCCCATTTGTCCGCAACCTGCCCCCCAGCATGGCACTCGAGGGTTTCGGGTCGGGGGCACCCGGGTGCCTTTGCTGCCCGTCGGAGAGGTTCCGCCGTACTGGTGGCGTTTTCCAGGGATGCCGAGCACCCCAGGGCCATGGCGAGGGGGGTGACCGCCCCACGGCCCCGCCGTGCCCACCGGGCCGGCCACGGCCCGGCTCTGAGCTGCTCCTCCCCGCCAGCAAGGGCCGTGTTGAGACAAGCAAATAAAACAGAGAGGTAAATAAACTCCGTCCCCTTAGTCAGCGTCCTAACAGGTTTCTCTGTCCATTTAACTGGTTTTGCAGTTAATCTGAAATCTGGCGTGCTTTAACGTTTACGTACTTCGCGTCAAATGCTTGGGGCTGTTTTCTTCCGCTCTTTTCTGGCGCTCGATGCTTGTAACGTGCTGCACCGGAGCCATTTCAGCAGCACCACGCTCGCACTTTCACGTGCTCGGGTTTTCGGGCAAGCTCTTTGCTCAAGCCCTGGCTCTTACAGCCGAGCATCTCACAGCCGGTGCTGCTCACCGGAGAGAGCACCGGCAGCGGCACGGCCCTGCGCCCTCCCTTGGGCAACGCCGCGATCGGTGGGGGGGGGGCGGAATAAATGAAGAGATTTCTGCATCAGGGAGCTGCTGCCATTGTGTTTCTCTCGCACACAACTCGGAGGGCTGCGGATGCTCGCTGTTTCGCAGCATCTGACCCCAGCGCTGTACCTGCTGCCTGTGTCTGCACATTAAGCTTTAACACTTATTACCATCCATGCAACTGGCAAATAAGGGCTAAAGCTCGTGATGCTGTGCTAACGCTGACTTCTCCCTAATAATTTTTCTATTTAAAATGAAGGAAGAGCTGAGACAGGCGACGGCAGTGCTTTCACCTCGCGCCGGGTAACACGAAAGCTGTTGCTACTTTTACTGTGGGCAACCACATCTGCATTAATTGTTTACCACAGCCCGGACAGGTCTTTTATTAATATTAATGAGTAACAGGGAACAAAAGGCCCCTTTATTTTTAGCCTACTCTAATTGCGTAGTAATTACTCATCTACAAAACAAATGAGCTGAACTCCATTGCCATAGCAACAGAAACTCCGGCCTCCCACTGTACCACATTAACTGGCTATCACTCCTGTTAATTTTAAATTGAAGCCTTTTGTACAATAACAGACAATACGGGAGGAAAATTAAAACAAAACCGGGTCCTTCTTTCACTGCATATTTTAAGTCGCCGCAGCGGGAGGGCATTGCCCGGGGGGCATCTTCCCACTGCCGATGGACCCCTGCGGGCTGGCTGGATGCTCGGGAGCACAGGGGCTTATCCAGGTAACAGAAGAGAAATCCAGCCCCCAAAACCCCAGTGCTTTCTGTGCAGGGATCCTCTCCTGCGGGAGAATCCGCACCAGGCGCCTGCCCAGAGAGAGGTGCTGGGCGCGTTGAGCAGACCTGCCCGGCCAGCCAGGTGCCAAGGCCACGTCCCAGCAAGGGACGTGCGGCTGGTACTAACACCCCCCTAAAGGCAAAACCTCAGCTCAACGATGAGGAAACACCGAGAGAAGCTGCTGCCCACCACGCGGTGCCTGGGGGAGAGCTGGTGGCACCGGCTCCGCTGCCGGCCGCTAACACCCCAGCCCCTCGGGCGGGCAGGATTTGGGCACAGCCACCTGGGAGTCCTCACGGCACAAAGCTCTGGTCTCTGGTCTCTTCTCTTACCTATCGGGAAACACCCTCACAAAGACCAAGCTGTGTGAGTTTATTATTTTTAAATAGCTCAAGTTTATATACCTGCAGACCAATTTTGCGTTCTCTGGCAACTACTAATCCACCATGCTCCTCAAGCTAATCCAGAGCCAGATGCATGCTAACATCTGCTGCAAGGAAAAACTCCACTGCTTCTTTTTCAGCTTTCTATTTCAGAAAGGAGAGAGAGAGAAAAAAATAACTGTAATTATGTATTTACTTTTAAAGCATTTGGGGAGAGAATCAGCATGAAAATACTCACAACAATACGTCAGTAAAACACGCTCTGTGTCCCATTTAGTAGTTGTCCCACTAATGGCTAACAGCCCCCGCCTGCTGCCAGACGGGCAAGTTACCTCAGCTCAGCGCGTCCTTTACACGTTTAGTGATTAAAATGCACGAGACGTGCTTGTGCGCTCGAGTGTCTCATTGCACTGGAGAGCTCAGGCTGAAGGTCCCGTTTCAAACTTCGCAACGACTCGTCTGCCTCTTGTGCGGAACGCAGTCTAATTACACCGGCCAAGAGCTCCTTTCCTCCGCTGCCGCCGGGCGAAAGGGAACCGAACACGGGTAACGGGCCGTCGCAGAGTTTTGCGGGGCTGGAGCGCGGCTGCCCGGCGAGGGTGGCTGTGGTCCTGAGCACCAGCGAGCCCGTCCCTGCAGGCGTCCAGCCCGGCCGCGACGCCAGGCAGCGGCAGCGTCCGCGCCGTCACCGCTTGCCGTGGGTCAAGAGCAGCAGCCGGGACACCGGGATGAGCTCTGCCGAGGAGTGTTTTCCCACTGAAAATAATTCTCCTGATTGAAAAGACTATTAAAAGTTAGCCGCTAAATTCGTTAAAGATTAACTTCCGCTGTACTTAAGCCTGCACTTCAGAGGTGGTCACTAATTGCGCTGGAGATGATTTATCAAGTGCGCGAGATTTTCTATTACAAAATTATTGATTAAAGCTGATGTGTTTTAACCACAATAGACTTCAGCCAGGAGCCCTGTAAAACGACCGCCGCTGTGGTCAAGGCCTAACAGCAGCAGCAGCAAATTGTTTTAGATCTACTGAATTTTCTACTGGGCACTGCAGGGAGCTCAGTCTCTCGCGGACAAAATAAATCAAAAAGTAGCACCCTACAGTAAAATAAGACAAACCGTTTTTGCGTGTAGCCTGCTTTGTGGAAAGGACCTGTGTGATTCCCACCCCGGACCAGCACAGCACTTCTGAACTGAAACAGAAATGACTCCCCTTTTATTATTATTATTTTTTTTTTTTTTAATTTGAGGTAGTAGTCAGGAAAGTAACTGTAGTACTCGCAGAGTAAGAGGATGTTGCCAGTACCGAGGCCAAAAGCACCCACGGAAACGCAGAGTGGCCTCCTCTAGAGCTGCACTACGCTAACCAGAGGCGCACGGCGTCTTCACCGCTCAGGCAGGTGCTCCGTGCAGAGCCCGGCTGCTCTTATTTCTGTTTAATATGCGACATCTGTCTCTGTGTCCACCCCTCACCGAAGCCCCACGGGGTGCGGGGTCCCTCCGCCTCACCCTCCCTGCTGGGCCGCCTGCAATGCTCTCCGGCACGGACTGCCTCCGCTATGAAGATAAGCAAAAGATAAACTCTGATGCAGCCGTTAATTTTCTGATGCATCAGCCGCCAGGCTCTGTCACGTAATTCCCGGCGGTTCCAGCGGAGTGAGAAATTTCAGCCCGCTTGCTGCTCTCAAGTGGTCCACTTG
This sequence comes from Astur gentilis, assembly GCF_929443795.1. Classification (NCBI taxonomy): domain Eukaryota; kingdom Metazoa; phylum Chordata; class Aves; order Accipitriformes; family Accipitridae; genus Astur; species Astur gentilis. Next base: position 1,973,468 of record NC_064885.1, on the reverse strand, counting down.
TTAGGTTCTGGCTTTTGAGATTACATAGCTTGGATTAAACTTTATGTACTTTTATATAGTAGAATAAAAGAGGGAGAGCAGTTCCTTCAGAGCTGCCGTGCCACAAGGGAGTCCTCTCAATGGGCCGTATAAATCCCAAATTGGTTCATCGCTGGATCTTTGAAACGCTCCTCCTTACGCCATTTCTGTGAGCCGCTGGTGGCTTCTCTCCCTCCACACACGCAGACCAACCCTCGTCCCACTTTTTATGGCCGTAATTTGCTAACACTATGGGTGCCTAATGACAAGATTAAATTTTCAGAGCACCTTCTTTAAGTGTAAGACAAGGCTTCCTAAACCCCATGCAATTTGTCGCTCTGCTGACTTTTAGATACACTCCTCACTCCATCATACGCTTGGCACATTAAACAGTGGGTCCCCCCGACTCCCTGGCAGACTGAGATCTAAGGGGGAAATTATTCTCCCCCTTGACACACAAGTGTTTCAGCTCCCCCGTAGCAATAAGGAAAGTAACAGGGGTGGCTCGGATTGCCTTGCGCAGGCTTGCGTCGCGTCAGCCCCATCCAAGCGGCTGTTTGCTTGATTTACTTTATGTTCTATTAGAGGTAAGGAGCGGATACAAATCCTTAATTACATTTTGAAAGCCCATTCCGGATATTTTATTTCCTTTGACAGCGCTTGCCGGAGTAAGAGCACTAAAGACTGCCTTGACTACCCCCGGCGGAGCAGAAGATGCTCCAGCTCGGCACATCTGGTTTGCGGGGACGGCTGGAGGGCGCGGGGAGGAGGGAAGGTGTGACCATGCCATACAGTATCTTTTCTACTCCCAGCAGGATGTTTTCTGACAAGCAACGAACTAAGCAAATAAACAAAAGCCTAATTCGGGATCTCAATTACCATCTGTTAAACCTACTGACTGCAGCTTCCTCTGCAAAAGGATTTTAAAAGTTGAGCACAGAAACCTGGGCACAAGAAGCAAAGACACTCGCTGGCTCAATGGCAAAGACGATGAACTTGCCTCGAACTCCTCACGCTGGTATTTATGAAATGTTAAATCTTCATTTAAAAATGTTCCCTTAAGCTGGGTGACATGGCAATGAGTACGACCCACCGCTAGCTCAGAGTCTCTGTTGCATAACAAGATTTAAGGTTTATGACCTAAAAACAATTGCCTCGTGTCTCAGGATAGTCTGCGGGAAGCTGCTTCACGCACACGGTATTATTTAGAAACCCAAATGGAGTGATTTGCGTTTGGCACATCTGGTCTACGACTGCCAACGAATGATTCTATGGGCTAATATGGACGAGTAACAGGCTGATGAAGAAACCATGATTGTAAAATGATTTTAAAAATATCTTAAGTTCTTTTTAATACAAAATAAAAATAAGAGAATATAGTTATAGTCAGCATTTTAATTCCTAGGGGGTTTAATTTGAAAAAAATAATGTGGCAAATTTACTATCAACGTAACAGCATGTGCGGGTTCTTGTACAGAGGGTGTAGGTTGCCTACAGCCGGCTTCAATTTAAACTTCCGGATAATGGGATTTAACAAATACGGTACTATGGATCCAAGCCGTCAGCAGCTCTCTGCTGTATTGATAGCCCTAAGCTTTCAATCAGACCAAGGCTATGCTTTTAACTGCCACGCTAGTTCACGTTGATGATACCTATAATATCAACTCAACAATGCATGTTCTACAACTACATCTACTGCTACCAGTACAACTACTACAGTGCATGCATTTAGTTCAGTCCCACAGATACATACACTCTAAGAACAGGCAAGGGGAGATGTGAAATGTTTTACGGGACGACAGGTGTTTTGTTTTTTAAGTAAGGGAAATTAATAAAAACATCAAAAGAAAGAAAGTGTACAAAAAAATAGAGACATTTCTCAAGAGTTGATATGAGTCGTTTCTTGAACCGTTTCGTCCGAACAAGCAAAAAACATGCAACCAGCTGCTACTAACAAGAAGCTGGACACTGAGAGAGGATTAATAGGTGTGGACAAACCTTCCCGCTGAGAGCGCTCAGAAGAGTGTTTGAGAGGAGGTGTGCACGTCCGAGTGTAAGAGAGGCCGGAAAGTATGCCTCAGAGACACCCTCTCTCACAGCAGCCCCAACCAAGCAAGAGAGAAAACAACAAAACATAACTGCTCACACTCACCATCAAGGTCAGTAGCTCACGTTACGAGATTTGTTATAGCTGGCAAGTATAAAGTACAGTAAGGGGTTGTCGGGGCGCAGGGCTCAAAGGCAGCACTGGCAAGCCGGGACTGGCGCCCAAAATCCAGATGTGCCGGGGATCGGGGTGGGGCGGGGGGAGCAGCTCCCGGCGCCGCGGCACCGCGCCGTCCCACCGCGCTGTCCTGCCGCCGGCCATCTCGGCGGGCAGAGCGTGCCCGTGGGAGCCCGCGCCGCTCACCTGGGACGGGCGCGCACGGCTCCTCCCGGTGCCGGGCAGCGGGAATCGGGCTGGATTACGGATGGCCTTATGGGTTTTGTCTCCAGTCCTCAGGGAGGAATAGTTGGTGGCAACAGGTTGGGAACTGGAAAAATCTCAGACTTGTCAATGAACCAAAGAGGAAGGAACGAAAACCCTCTCCTGCCAAATTTTCCTTGTCTCGCTCTCCTGCCAAATGAATCCCTCCCATGTCAAATGCAAGATAAAAATGTGCCCCCTCCCCATGATTGTATTTTAAAAAAAGCATTTACACGACAAAAATGTTTTACACGTAAAATATGTCAGGTGAATTCAAAAGAAACGTGACATTGATAGTGAAGTTGTCTAGGAGGAGTTCGCAGCATTCAGGCTTTTAAGTTTGCTCGTTTTCCATGGCTCAGGTCCCAATTCATTAAAAAAAATACAAGAATGGATGAGGTTGTCAAAACCAGCTGAGGGATTCGGCAGCACAGTCCCACCCGGTTTGAAAGGATGTGGCCAAACCCCTCTGTCTGCTCAAGGGACCTCAGCTATCGCCTCGTCACTGGGACGTCGACTGGGCACGTGATTTTTTAAGAGAAGCATCGCTGCATTCACCCTGCCGGCACGTGACCGGCTACGCTAGACGTGAAATTGTGAGCGGCACTGAGCACGAGCAGGGGGAAATGTCCCTTTCTGCTGTGACAGAGAAGAGAACCTGTTGATCTAGCACAGTTAAACTGGTGACTGCATCCTCACACGCTGCAACAGAAAAAGAAGGGGCGAGGGCAGGGAAGACCAGGCGGTGCAGCACTGGGGCCGGGCGCAGGCAACTGCCCCCGGGTTGGGCTCCTTTTGCTGGCCGTTAAGCAAACGTGCAGGTTTCCCCAGAGGAGGAACATCACCCCGGGGAGAAACCGAGGTGGTCAGCGCCTACGCACCGCAGCCCAGGGGCTTGGAGCGAAAGGACTGCAGCTTCCTTGGAAGACCAAGACGCACGCCTGGAGGTGGACGCTCTCCGCGGGCGCTCAGCCCCGCCGGCCGGCACCGGTGCCCAGGCCGAGGTCCGATGCTGCCCAGCCACCGTGCCGGCAGCGAGACCAGGACGGTGGGGAAGAGCCGGCAGGATGGGGCTGGAGAGCGGAGGAGGTCAATTTGGAGTGAGCTGGTGGGGCCAGAGCGCTGCAGAAGGGGCAGCAGGGATGGGGACATCTCCGGCAGCTTCTGGGCAGAGCAGTCCCCAGCGAGCGGAGGGGCGGTGGGACGCGCCTGCCAGGGTGTTTTCCAGCTCTTTTCCAGTTTACTGGCAGAAAGGGGGCCAGTAAGGGCCAACTGTGTTGCGCTCTGTGCTTTTGGATTAGGCACGCGTGAAGGAGGGCTGTGCGAATTTGCAAAGGGAAAAGAAAAAACCAACTGAAAAGAAAAGAATTGAAAAAAAACCAAACCCCAACCATTTTTCTTGTAATGAATCGGGCCCGTACACTGTAGCGCAAGATCGATCGTACTCTACTGCTCCTGAATACAATTCACTACCATTGCTGGATGGAAGTGGCGAACCCAGGATGTCCCTTCCGAAAACCGTCTTTGGATGGAAATGACTCTACGTAAAACACCACTGTTCCCAGAGCACGTTTCACTGCAAATGTGAGCGGCCGTCGGGCCGGGCCGGTGACAAACCCATCTTCCTCCTTGAGAGCTCAGGGCTGGGGAGGGGGGGCTCTTTTGATTCAGTTTTGGGGTTTTGCCAGTTTTGTGCACACAGGCAATTTTGAGGCTTGAAAGACATTTCCAAACACCATACTGCTCTTTAAACTTGCCAGAAAGGGTGTTGTTAATTTAGGGTTAGATTTAGTTTCGTATTGCAAGTTCAAATAAAAAACAAAAACGAAAAAACAAAACAAAACAGAAAACCCAACAAAAGAAAAAACCAAAAAACACTCAAATTAAAGACAAATGATTTTCAGGCACAGAATTGATCAATGCTCAGTTCAGTTGTAATGGGCACCAAAAGCACTCCGATTAAAAAAAATAATAATAATCAGGGAAGCAACGTTAATCCAGCCAAACCCTCTGTGCCTTGCTAAGGGGCAACTCACCAGGTCTGTTTGCACGTAAAACAAAACCTGAAGGGCAAAAACATGAGGAAGAGGCAGAAACAATGAAGTCTGTTTTCCTGAAATCATATACAAAATTAATCTCTTTTTTTGTTTGGTTTTTTTTTGTTGGTTTTTTTTTTTTCCCCTTTCTTTTTCTCTTTGGGTTTGTTTCTCCCCCCTGCATGAAGGGGCAGTAGGAAAAGCTGGGAGATGGGAAATTCCCACAACCAGTCTGGCAAGTCACCCCTTAGGCGCTTTCTACATGCCACAAGATGAAACTGGTACAGATAATCCTTTGTAGCCTGCAAGCAGTGCCAGTTTGCATGGAACGGAGTTCTCCTGGTGTCTTTCTTTGGCCTCCACGGCATCAGGCTCGCACCTGAGACACACCTGGGCCTGCGCCCTCCTCGTAACCCCTCACGCAGTGGTTTAGTCGGGACTTTTTGGGAAGAGCCCGGTTAACCCACCGGCACTGCCAGAAAAGCCACCGAGAAACCCCCGCTTCAGGACCGGGCCATGAGCGAGCTGGAAAACCGCCGCCGCCGCGTCCTCCGCTCCGGCACCTCTGCCGTCCACGCCGGCCAGCCGGGCCCGGCGAAGGGGGTCGGCGGCCGGCGGGGGCCGTGCAGGAGGCGCGGGGCCGGCAGCGGCTCCATCCCGGCAGCGGCTCCGTCCCGGCAGCGGCTCCGTCCCGGCTTGATCCGGGCGGGCCAGGGAGCCAAGGCGGCGGCGGCGGCGGGCGCTGCCGAGCCACCAGCTCACCAATGGCTGTACTGAACGCTTGAATTCCCTCAGCGAAGCTTTAATTCACGTGTTTAGCTGAATTTAAAACCTAAGGCAGTAACGGCAATGGGCGACGATTTATTTATTGATTTCCCTTAAGGGGAAAGAAAAAAAAAAAAGAGTTTTCAGAAGGAACGGGAAGAAAAGCTTTTGACGTTCCTCACGGAAAGCAGGCCTGCAGGGTTGGAAGCGGGCAGGGCCGCGCTGGAACCACCAGCCGCATTTCGGCGCCGACGACGGCGTTCGCGGCGGCGTTCGCCCTGCGCGAGGCGGGAAGCGCCGTCCCTGAGGGGACACGGCCCCCCTCGCCGCGGGGGGGGTGACCTGCGAAGGCCGACCCCGACCCTCGCGCTGGTTTGCGGCGGAGGAGGCGAGAGCGGCTCTGGGCATGGTGGGAGCGCCCGGGGCTGCCGCCACCACCTCAACCCAACACCCGCTTTCCGGGAGAAACGAAAACTTTTTTTTCAGAAACGCAAATTAATTTCTTTGGGGTGAACTTTATGACCTCGAATTTAAAACGAAGAAACAAAGAAACCAACATAATAAAGGAATAAATAAGGAAACAAATTGGAATATCTGCCCTGGGTTTGGCAGTTCTTATGCCAATCTCCTGCAAGGTGCTCCAGGCCCCATGGCCTCTGCTTGTAGTTTGGGTTTGGTTTGGGATTGATTACTTATTTTTTACGTAATTTTTTTTTTTTTGATTGTTTGTTTTCAGGTCCCCAGGATAAGTGTGAGGAAAATCAGAGAAATGATGGAGAGCTGCAGCCACACAGAATACCGACAGAGCTTTTACCTGACCCTGCACTCTGAGGGTTTGCTCTTCCACGGGCCCCCCTACCTGATCCTCTTGCTGCCGCCACGGCTGCCGCTGCTACTGGTCCATAAGCCGCTGCCGGAAAACCTGGCCGTGGAGAAAAGGAGAAGGGTAAAGAAAGAAGCCAGCAGGTACCGCGAGTCTCTGCGGGGCGGCCGCCGAGGGCACGGCGTTTCCAGAGCTCGCCGTCCCGGCTCTCCGTGCCGTCGACAGGCACCGTTTTTTAGGAAGAGCCGAGCCCTCGCCGGGTGCCCGCTGCTGGTGGTCTCTGCCGGCACAAAGGTGGCCCAAATCCCCTTGGCAGAAGAGGAAGGTGACGGCGCGTGCCGCTGATGGCGCGCCTGGTCACGGCACGCCGCGAAAGCCGAGGTGCCGGGGCGGACAGACTGGCGGCAGAGCCTGCAGCGCTCGGCTTACGTCTCCGTACTCTCAAACGGCTAGGGTCAGACCGCTTCGCAAAACGAGGGAATTCTCTTCTTTGCTTATTTGCAAGTGATAATAACGTGCTGATCTACAGACATAGCAGTAATGGAAAATATGAGGAGGTCCTCATGTCAAGATCACAGATTTGCTGGGATCAAGCAAAAAAAAAAAAAAAAAAATTCACCGGAATGTAATTTAAAAAAGAAAGAAAGAAAGAAAGAAAAAAAGCTCTTGAAAGCAAAACAGCCGCAGATCAAGGAGCTCTAAGACATACACCCTGCTACAGGGGGACCGAGCCCTTACAGATGAATGAAACGCTGCTAGCAAGATTGCAGATTTAGTTTACTTAATTAATATTCAGAAGATCTGCCAGAGGCTCTGACTTTAAATATATGTATTTTAAGAGGGCAATGGCAAGGTCCAGGTGATCAGCAAGAACCCCCAACCCCCTTGCTCCAAAGCCAACAAAACCCTCGGAGGTTCCTGGTCTCTGGGGAGCTCCGACCGCTCCGGGCACCCGACAGGACAACCCCGGCGGTAGTCACCACCACGGGACCTGCCCCTTGAGCGGGCTCCAGGACTTTGATCACAGCTGCTTTGCAATGCTGAAGAACCACAGAAAAACAACTGAGGCAACAGAAAAAGAGAACAGCGAGCTAGAGGAATGGAGAGAGCGAGACCCAGAGAAATCAGCAGACTACAAGCCCGCTACCTCTAGCACTATCGTCTCAGCTACAGGTAATCTACCAGGGAGAAAGGAGCAGAGAACAACTAGGCTAGAGTGACTTGAAGCTACTTAAAACATCAATTAAAAAAAGACATACTTGCATTTAAATATGGTAATAGGGCTGTTGGGGGAAAAAAAATAGCATAGGTAAATGTATGCACAGCTACCCCAGGCTGGTCCCTGCTGCTGCTCCCCATGCGCAGAGCCCACGCGCCGCACAGCAAATCCTGTTCCTTAATGCCAATGTGAAGCTGTTTGTTTTTACTGTGTTGAGGAACTGTTACAATCTCTGTGGAGTGGGACGCTGGAGGAAGCACATCCAGGCAGGGGGATATTATAACCAAATACCAAAGTGCTAAATTCCCTCTTGCTGGTGATGGAGCCATCGACCCCGGTTGGGTCGCCTGACATACGTTTAGTGCTGGAGCTGTGGTACGCTGGAGTGAGAAGACCTCGGTGTTAAGCGTCAAACCAACCTCCAAGCAGCAGGGAAAGCATCTGCAGGACAAGGGCTGAGGCTCCGGGGCTTTGTTTTCATGCAGAGCCATGCCTGGGCCAAGCCCCGAGCTCTCCTGCTGCGGGTTAGGCAGGAGCAGAGCTGGCACTGTCCCTACAGCCTCTCCTTCTCCGTTCCCTGCCCACCACAGCGCACGTCCCAAGAGCAGTGTCCTCAGCGTTCCCATGGCGCATCCAGGACCAGCTGGCCACCAGCAAATCTCTCATTTGGAGGCTCCAGGGGCTCCCTAAACCATCCGTAAACGATCAGAGGAGCTGTGGATTTTCCAAGGAATAAAAGGCCTCTGCCAAAACCAATCAAATACCCTTCAAATCACCAAGCATCCCCTGAAAACAGCATAAAAACCAGGGCTGGAAAGTTTGTTTCTCTTGTTCAACTGCCAGGGACGCTCAGTATCTATTTGAAATGCAGGACAAAAAGTTTTGCCATGCAAAAGAAGAATGAAATAACAAGGGTGGAGAAGGCACTCCACAGAAAGAGCCTGAACAAAGGATCTGTTATTGCGTTCCAGTGGACAGATGTGTGAAAAATCAATCCCTCCACCCCCCAAAGAAAGCTATTATCCCAATTCTGAGATAAAAGCATCTGCACGACATGGCACTCCAAACAACTCAAGTGTGATCGGCTGCTCGTGCTCTGCCCAGGAACGCTGCGGCCGGCCGGGCAGAGGCGGAGCGGCAGCGGCACGGCTGCGCGGCCCTTACGCCTGCAGAAGTGGGAGGCGGAAACGGGGATTGATGACCAAGATTGGCAAAAATCCGCTTACCGATACAGATTCACAGGCTGGCCCCATCACTGGAGGATCTCTAAATCAACCCAACGTACTGAAAGTAATCAATCCCCCCCACTGAAATTACATTTGCCAGGCAATGCATTTATCAGCTCGTTCGGCTGAAAACAAATTTCCCCATCACCACACTGGTGACCGCATTAATGCCGTGCGACATCTCACAACTGGGCTAACTTACTTTTGCAATTATGTGGTTGTTTGCTCCCAAACCTCTCAGCAGTGATCGGCAGCTGACGCTGTCCCCACGTCACAGATGGGATAAAGCGAGGCACAAAGAAGCAAAATGACTCGAGAAAGACATTTGCAGATAGCCAAGGGTGCAGCTGGGCTCTCGCAGGTTCTGGTCTCAAGATCCACCACTAATCTCTGTAATTGCCGTTGTACCAACCCTATAGCGTTATTTAAGCACTTTGGTCACACTGTATTATTCCCTCCCGTTGTTTCTAAACTTCCACACCAGTGAAGACTTTGAAGAATAGCACTACAGTGACAGTACAATTAATACTGAACCTGTTTTGTGTACTGCAAGAAACTTCTGCCTCTACCACCCTTCTGCCTGCGCTGTCACGCCATTTTATTAAAATCTGAGAGCCAAGGCATCTGCAGCTCTTCAGTAAAGAGGAAAGCGTTAGCAGGCACTTTTGCTGGTTTCCAGGCCCCCAGAAGGAACCTGCTTGTCCACGGAGCTTCTTGCTGGTCCTCCAGACCACGCTGGTGCTTTGGCGAGGCTGTGCGCCTGCACACATTCCCCTCCCCTGGCATCGGGGTTTAAAACAAGGTGAAATGCAGCCGCCCAGTCCCAGCGGCACCTTCCTGGGTGCTGTTCTCCAGGCAGCAGCAGAGGTGGATGCGATCAGTCCCGCTCCGACTGATGGGGACCCTGGCACGGGGCACTGGGGATACTGCCGAGGGCTGGAGCAGGGGGCAAGGAGAAGCGTTAGCCGACAGAGCCCAGCGTGTGACGAGCCAGCTCCACCATTTTCCCTTAGCAATGCCTGGGAAGCACAGGCTTCTCCGGGAGACAGAGCAGTGGCTTTGGGGATGCAGGACTGTTGGGCGTGGGGGGACCCCAGGGGCCACGGAGGGCTGTGGGTATCAGCAGGCTCTTTGAACCCTGCAGCCAGCTGCCGAAGGGCTTGCATGCTCCCGGTTCATTTTTAACAGGCGGCTTGGAGGTAACTGGGTGCCAGGGACGGGCGCCCGGACCAGAGCGCCTTGAAATCAACGGGAACGTCGACTGCAGCGCGCTCTGGATCCCAACCCCAGCGACGATCGCACCGCTGGCCAGGCAGGGAGTGCAGCCGGCGCCTGCCCGGCTCCCTCCGAGCCCTCTGCTCTCTGAAGTCAACGGGAAAATCAAAAGGGGTGGAGGGAGAGATCAATTCATTCATCGTGTTTGTTTAAGGCACTCCAATTCCTGCTGAAACGATCCCTGTCTTTTGTGTATCCGCCGCTTATAATTGCCTAGAGAAAACAAGATACCAAAGCTGTTCAAAAGCACAAAAGTGCCCACTTTAGGCATTGCAATTAGAAGATATTTTACAATAAATGTTTTGCAATGGGCTCGCACACTGTCCAGGAAAGCCCTGAGGATTCACATCAATTTCATGCTCTCTTATTGCTCTGAACGAGCTAAAGCCAGTATTTGGAGTTCAATTTTTCACAGATAAATTTTTCTGCTTCCTGCATCAATAGTTTCTCTTTAAATACTGAAGCAGGCTCGTGCGAGGGAAGATGGACACATCTGGTTTTAAATGCTTTGCCCTAAGGTCACAGATTTAGTCAATGGCTGGCTGCAAGCAACTGCCTTCTCCAAGGCACAAATAAGTTTGGGAGAAGGGGGGGGATCAAGGGGTGGTGCGCGCCCAGGGGCAGCTGGGCTGGATTTGGGCAGGCAGCACACAGCCCCGCCGTCTCCCGCTCGGCATTACCGAGCAGAGAACGCCGAGAGCCCAGGATTTAGCGGATCTTCCAGGGGCTTTGTGCACAAATCTGGCGAGAGCTACACTGCCTGAGCAGGGCCAGTCCTTACGGGGGACTCGAGGGGCTCAAGGGCTCCCAGCGAAGGGCACGCTCCCTCCACAGGTCTCCGCCATGCTCCTTCTCCCACCCCGGTGGGATCATTCCCTTCTCAAAGCGCTGAGCTCTCCTTTACCCCAGCCTGAAGCTGGCTACAAGGCAACCCGGAGTGAGTGAAAAACACCAGAACCGTTTACACCCCCTTCCTCCACGCGTGCTGCCAGGACTCCCTCGTGTGCAGCCCTGGCTTTTCATGGACTCCTTCAGACCTGCTCTGCTCCATCCAGCCCCTGAACACCCCAAATATCTTGCATCCCCCAAGGACACAAGACCCTGTCCTCTACAGACAGCCAGACGATGGGAATCAAACCAAAAAGAAGTCACAAAGATCATGAGATTAGTTCTTACATCAAAAAATATCATGCAGAGAACTTTCTCTGCTTCTAATGGCTAAAGCCCTTAGGGCGCACGGGGTCATGTTTAGACTTTAGCAATAAGCACAGGGATTTAAAACAAGAATAAAAATGGAAGCTGAGATGCTCAAATCATCACCTGATTTCAGCACTGAACTTGGGAAAACATCCAAAATTATGGGACACGCATGGAGAATAAAATAAAAGCCACCATAAAACTGTGCCTAGCAAGCAAAATCCTTCCTCTCTGTTTACGGATAGTTTGGAGTATTTGCACACGTTGGCAGAAGAGCTGAACACTGCGGCTCAGTCTCGCAAAGTCACTGCGTCTCTGCGCGGGGCGTTTCGGAGGGCCCTACGCACGAGGGGGATCGAGCTCTGATGCTATATCCCCCCCAAACCCCTTTGCCTCTTACGCCGACGGTGCTCCCCAGCGCGCTGATCTGAACACCGGTCATTTAGGAGGTTCACTTGATCTCCCAGGAAAAAAGCGCAAAGTCTGGAATATAAAATCATCTGTAGGTTGAGTGGGAAAAGGAGAGGGGGAAACTGATATCCTCTTTTCAAACAACGTTACCAGCAGCTTTGATCAGCACAGAAAAGCTTCGCGAGGCTCACAGCTGTCATTTCAAATGGGTTCTCGCTTGCATTATTCTTTCCATTAGGCAGTGTTATCCTCTTTGTAGGATCTTTAGGCTTCATTTCAAAAGTATCAGAGACTCAAAACCATGAAGCAGAAGAGCCTGGTAGCTTTTTTTTTTTTTTTTTTGAAGGCAGGCAGGCGTGGGTCCAATTTACTGGACAAAAATGTAGTCTTTAATGGTGAGCACGCACAAGGGAAAGCTCCATCCCAAAACAATCCCTTTATGTTTAAAACCTTCATCTTTCAGGCCTCTCTGTCTCAGACTCCCCCTCCCTTTCTATAAGGAAACAAGAACGAGAAAGAAAAAAACCTGCTACCGTTCCAAGCTTTAAATTAACAACTAAATGCTCAATAATTAGAGAAGAATATATATCCAGAGAAACCAAACTTTATCTAAAATTGATGAAAGATCAGGATTCTACCAAAGCATTCACAACTCATTATCACAGTTGAGTAGCAATTAACTCTTTGGGATTTGATTGAAGACTCTACCGAAGCTCTCCCAAAGTCAGTAGGAAGCGAGTGCGGAGGCAGCTACAAGCCCTGCTTGAAACGTCTCGAGTTTCCCACCAGTGGCCCTGGTTTGTCTTTAAAGAAGCGGGATGGCGCCGTCCATGCAACAGCAAACAGAAGGGACCAAGCAAGGTGCAGGGCAGACCTCCATGGAAATGGAGAATTTCTTTCCTGAGCTTTCCATCAATTCTATTAACACTTTTAGCATCTCCAAGCCCGCTCAGAATCCTTTATTGTGACAGCCCCATTAAGTGTTTCCCTTTGTCTTTATATGCTGTGTTACATCAAGCTTATTAAAATCTATTTCACCAGGTCAGAAAATTAGCGAACTTCAGATACAGCACATCATGCATAATGGAAACCTCATTAAGCAGCCCACTGTGTTATTCAAGGCACAGTCATCTGCTGTTTAAAATGTATGGTGCATGGCAAGATTCTGTAGAATTCTCAACGTCAGACAGCCGTAATGCGCTTCACACCGGATGCATGTTTGCAGATGGATGTTATTATGAACAAATATTTCTGCTTTGGAGCTTCAACAAAACAATAAAACCCAAATATAGTTAATTTAAAATTTGGCACTTCCACTTTATGTACAGTAAACGACCCATTTTTCAGCTGTTTACCACTCTCAGGCCACAGTTTTTAAAATGAGAATGATGCACTTTTGCCCAGTAATTACTTTATGCATCAGTGAGACAAAGCCTTGTTTGTCTCCAAATTATCATTCTGTGTCGTTTCAAGTGTAATAACCCTTTTGCAGTCACTTCACTGTGCAGAACACTGGGAAACTTCTCAAAGGCAAATAGTTTATTCTAAGAAAACTATTTATTCAAAAAAAACCCAAACCAAAAAGCAAAAGCTGGTAGCTGATTTAGTTTATTTACTCTACTTCAAAACCATTCCTATCCTACGGCAGCTTGAAGGCATCCGCTATACTTCTCAAACGTGTCCTGTGAAAACTATACCTCCCACCATCCAACACTCAAACTCGATACGTAATTTGGATTCTCCCTAATTTAGTCACTGGTGAAACACAAGAGAATTATGAGCTTCAAGTGAATGCAGCTGATGTGGATGAAAGAGAGTCTTGACCAACTCACTTCCTAAAAGCAAGTAATTCTGTTTAATACTAAGTTGATCACTCCGATGAAAGCATTCCTCATTCTAAAGCCCAAAGCCAAACATTTACTATCGATTTTTAATAAACAAGGTAAGTATAAATGAAACGATCACTGCAGGGGAATACCTGTGAATTCACTGCACCCAAGCTGTCACGCAGCACAGAAACTCTGAATTTCAGTCACCTGCTGCTGAATGAACAAGGGCAGGTTAGATGGAACCGCATTAAGGCATATATTTAAAGTTCAGCAAAGTGGCACTGATTTGCTTCAAGCCTCATTTCAGTTGCTTCGATGGTATAGGAAATGAGCTATTTGGTTAAACCACTTGCTTAAATTTTTATGAATGATCTAAACTATCTGGATAAGTATTATTAAAAGACAGATCCTTGATGATGAACAAAGGCATAAAAAGAACTCATGTCTGGAGGCTGAAGCTGGAAAAATTCAACGCAGACAAGAGGCAACTATGTAAAAGAGAAGATAATTAATCAGAGGACAAGGTTATCAGAGGGTAGGAAATTCTTCACAACCTACGTGTGTTGAAGCCGTGAGTGAATGCCCGTCGCAGAGAGACACTGCAGCTCACCAAGCGCAACAGCCATCGCTGGCAGAGACGGAGAACGTCCTGCTGCCTCGCTGGAGGAACTGCCACTGGGTATTTCATAATCCATGTTATAAAACAAGTCAGAGGAGAGGATTGTGATGCTGAGCCCAGAAACCTTCAGGGCATCACTGCAGAGACTACATATTACTGCTTCTGGGCAAAGGAGGACTTGGAAGCTACTTAATTATCAGCTTGAAATCCTACTACTAACTGTGATTGAAAAACATTCGCGCTTTAATGTTTTTGTGCTTTAAGGAGACTAATCTCTTCAAGTTCTTTGCAACCCCCAGCTCCCAATTTTTAACAGCTTTACAGTTGAAAATTGTACCTACAGAGGCATAAGCGGGCTAGCTGTTGTGCTCCGGCTAACTCGGACACGTACAATTCCTGACAGCAGAACTGGCATTACCAGACCACGTTCTTTCTATAGGGTTATCCATGTTTTCTTCCATACATGTGTGTTTGCGTTATGCCTCTTTACTCTTGTGAATAATTATTCTCATTACACTTCCCAGCTGCTGCAGCTGTGGCCTGCTCGCAGCAGAACCCATCGCTCAGGAACTCCATTGCTGCAGTATCGCCCCGAAATGCAAAAAGCTCCTGAGAGACCGGTAGCTTTGGGGTTTTTTTTCCTTTTCTTTCCTCCCTGTCCCTTTACGATCGCTCATTTTCAGGGCAACGACCCTGAAGTTTTAAAGCCCGTCTCAAACTCCACGCATGGATCAGTGAGCAGTTGAGAAGAGGACAATCGGCATTTAAATTCAATGTTCAAGATGTTCTTACTGCTCAAGCAGTTATTCAAGGTATCAGTAGGGAAAAACCTAATGAAGGATGTGGGCAGTTTTGGTCCTTAGCCAGACATGCTGTTTGGGGAAACCTTAAGAGCAGCCTCACCCGCACAGAGGTGATGGGGCAGGAAAACAGGGACAGGCAGTGGTTTTACTGGCTACGCTCTGCTGCCATCGAAATTGGTGGAAGCTGGACCAGCAACTCAGATCAACAGCTTACCTCTTGAAAAGCTCACCTGAAATTTAATATCCAGGAGATTATTTTAAGGGGTGCGGGAAACGGGAGGTGAAAAAGGAATTTTATGCAATTCTTTGCAACATTAAAAAAATGCAACTCTTCTCAGAAAAAATGTCCCCAAGAGGCAAAGGTGCTTAAGCTCTGCTTGGACTCAGGCAACAGCTCGATACCATTTTTTCCTGCATCAGCACAAAAGCTACTGTCATCTAAGCAGAACTTGAAGGAGTACCTTCTGGCTGGAAATTTATGGGCTTTGCTATATTAATTTCTCAGTTTGCTGTCTGCAGTTCCAGCTGCTCCTCACTCCAGGGATGCACCTGCAATGTGAAGGGTCCCTCTTCAGCCTGCCCTCTGCCAGCAAAAGAAACCCAAAATCTTAATTTTAAGACAGGTCCAGTCTATAGTCTGTTTTCACTGATGGAGGCTGAAACGGAGATGTTTGAAGAGTGGTAATTAAGGTGGTTCTAGCAGATTTCAAATGCACTTTGTAAACCATTTTATGCCATGCAGATGCAGTAATGTGTTTTAGGTGAAAAAAAGCATGCAGCGCAGGGGTGATTAGAGCAGATTTTAAGCAGTTAAGAAAGGGTTAGACAAAGGAGTGAAAAACATTTCCAGCTTCGTTCCGCATCTCTTGCTGTTACAAGGCTTAACTAACTGAATAGACAATTTAAAATGTTTTGTATTTCTTCCTCCTATTTTGCAGCTGCCAGCAATTTCTCCTTCTTTCTTAATGTTAAGTTTGATCATTGAAGTATCATGACCAGACAAACTTTGCTCCCATTACTAAACATTACACAAGTCTCAGGCTTGTGTAACACTGCTTTAAAGAACGTTTTACAGAACTGACTCTTATTAATGCTAACTTTATTACTCCCTGCTCGTAAAGAAGCCACGTGTAGGCAGCATCTCCACTTTAAAATCGCTTTACATCACCAGAGTAGATGGCTGGGGGCTCGTGTCCACGCTAACATGGCTCGGGGTCGTTGAAGCACCATGCGCATCGTGTTGGGAGCCAGACCTTGGCCGATCTCAGTTGGCAGAATCACAGCTAAGTCCTTTGCGGGGATTTGCCTTACGCTCCTTCTGGTGAGCTGAACGTACCAGCTCCCAAACCTGGCCAGAAGGCACTCAACACGGTAAAAAGCTGCACCTCCTGAGTATGGCCATCGCTTTGCACCACCGCACCTCGCTACAGACAGAACGGTCAGCTCTGCAGTATGTTGAAGCTACAAACACATTCTTTTCCCCCTGTTCCCACTGCGCTCCCCTGGAGAAGTTATCAACCAGGAGCAAGACCTGCAAGAGCAACGTTAACTTGCAGCTTCCCAATATCTCTGGGTGTCCTAAGTAACAAATGCAGGAACTTCCCTTACCTCGCCTCCTTCTCTCACACTGTGAAGAAGCAGCCTTAAGCATGTCATTATAATAATAATTACCCTTGTCTTTGGTACCAGCTCCTCCTCCTCACCCAGAAAATAACCGTTAGACCTACTAGGCAAGCATCACAAATAACTTTTACACAAGAATACCTTCCTGCCCAGCACCGATGGCCGACAAGTGAACAGTTTGTGACTGGTATCAGGAAAGAAACTAAATTTAGCTCTATAGATTAACAGACGGTTGCTTTCAATGCTCTCATAATAATGAAAAACACCAGTTTAGACTTTGAACTGATCTTGCGTTGCATTTTCACAGCACCAGGCACTGCAGGAGCGTGACCCAAGGCTGGGCTTGGCGGACTATGGAGTACCATTATTAATAAGCAAGTGTATTTCCCTGAGCTCTGAAAAGTTTGTGAAAATATTTGGTTTTCCCACCTCTCCCCATATACAAAGGTTTTAATAAGCTTTAACAAACATACAAGCAAACAAACCCTTAATTAAAAAAAAATATTAAATATCTGAGCTGAGAGTTTCTAAGTAACTTTGACAATCCCCAAACATCCAGGTAAAGATGGAATAAAGTATAACTGAGATAAAACCAGTGATGGCAACCTCCCCGCCCTGCAGGCACGGCCAGCGGTACCCGTCCCACCGCGGGGTCTGCACCAAGAACACCGGCTGCCATCCCAGCCAGGGACCTCCTCACAGCGACACGCGTTACCTGATTTGCCTTTCCGTTTCCAAACAGCAGAAACAGATTCCCGCACGTTAGTGCTGGAGAGTTCGCAACCAGGCTTTCTAATACGCTTATGGGTTTGATGCTTAAACCCACCTCGGGCGCTGGCACGGACTGCACTGACCACAGCGGTGGAAGACCAGACTGCTGGGAATACTGCAATTTTAACACGGAGTCACTCCTCTCTCCCCAATTACAAGTGCATTGTTGTCTTTTTTGGTTTTAATTTTTGCTGTAAACACACCTCGTATGTAACCGTTCATCTCCAGATTCTTCAAACACTGGGTCACACACTTTGAGTGATGGTTGTTTTATTCTTTTATTAAATTGTCATTGGTACTGGTTATTTGGTGCGTCCAAACCAAAATATTAAAACTGCAAGCTAAGAGAGCAGCAACACAGCATATCCGTTGTAAACAATTTATTATTATTTTCTACCTCAGTTACTTACAGGAAAAAAGTCATAAAAAAGAAAAAAAGAAAAGCACAGATGGACTATTTACAAAAAATGAGAAAATTCACAATAGCTGAAATGTTTGCAAATCATGCACACTAAGACAAGTTCACAAAAGCAAAGCAATTCATAGCAAAAAAACCCAAACAAAATAATAAGAAGCCATACAGATTAAAAAAAGCTATTGCCTGCAGAAAAGTAAAAAGAAAACTAACCAATTATTACATCAAGCATCTTTAATGAAATGAACAGCATAGCCGTGTATTGTAGAGCCTTTGACACTGACATTTTAAACAAGTGGATTAACAAACATTAAAATGCATTACAGTTCTACTGTAAGCATGCAATTTACTTCTCACAAACTTATAAAATGGGTAGAAACGCTTCAAGAAAAACAGAATTTAAATACGACGTGTGTTTTCTACCCAGAAGTCCAGAATCCGGTCTTGTTAAAAATAAAGCCAATGGATGGAGGCATTATCACATAGGCTTGCAGCTCTTCTGCGATTTGGGTGGAGATTCAGAGGCGCGATAAGCTAGCAGGGGAAAGCTTGAACCTCTTGCCAAAATTTAAGTAATTTGCCCATGATTCGCAAGCAAAGTCTGGAAGTAGAAGCGACTGCAGGGAGTATGCGAGCGCATCGCCGGCTGCGAGACAGGGGGCGGTGAGCGGCTCGGAGCCGGGGCAGGGATTGCTGCCGGAGGTGCGGAACTGCCTACGCCCTTCGCTCGGCGGCTGCGAGCCACGGTCCTTGCGTGATTACGGCGGCTCTGGGAAGAGCCACCGACCCAAAGCGAACGGAACGGGAGAAACCACGCGTGGGACTGCTGCGCCCGCAGCCGCCAGCGCCACAGGGTCACACGTGCGGACGCAGGGCACTCGCTTGGAATAATTAAATAATAAACCCTGCGTTGCTAATGATCCTAGCGACGGGAGATGCTAGTCTCGCTCCGCCCTAATTATGATTTGTGCTACTGATGAACGACTCTATGTTAAAAAGCGCCAGTATCTCTCTTTGGGGCTGCTTGTGAGACCCAATCATCATTTTTGCTTCCTTGATAAAATTATTTCTAAAAAGTTTGTGAGAAGTCATGCCTTCATAACGCCCCTAACCCCGATCCTTGTGAGTTACATTCCAAGTGGGCATTAAAAACTCATAACAAAGCAGAAGAAAAAAAAAATAAAAAAATAAAAAAAATAAAAAGCAAACTCAAAGCAGTGAGGATATGGAGCCTTTAAAAAAATAAAAATAAAATAAAAAGTCCAGTCAATCAAACCAGCCAGTAAGAGCAGCAATTTTTCAGTGGACATTGATATTAAACATGGACCACCCAGGCTTTTTCTGTCTCTCTCTCTCTCTCTCTCTCTCATTAGCACTGTAGTAAACCCCGATTAATTTGTTATGCATCTTTAAGAACTAGTTGATAAAAATTATGTCTTGTGAAATCGGCAAATAGTCTGCAAAGTGAAATAAGAACAGAAATTAATAGATTAAACTGAAAAGATAAGTCCCAGAAATTAAAAAAAAAAAAAAAAAAAAAAGAAGACACAGAAAGGGAGTGATTGCAATTGAAAAAAAAAAAAAAAAAAAGGGGCTACGTACTGAGTTATAAAGGCCTAGAGGAAAAAAATAACGGGATGGGAGAAGATAGAGCAGTTGCCAAAGTGATTGCATGTGTCTCGCCCGTGGAGCAAGGGGCCGTCCCCGTGCTGGTAGGGAAGAGCGGAGGATGCGGGAGAGGGCCCGGCCGGGGACCCTGCCAGCAGCTCCGGCAGCCGGCGCGCTCCAGGACAGAAATGGAAATGCAAACAGGTGAATCGTGACATTTGTAGCCTCGTTTCACTTGGACAACAGTAAATACCAATAGGACAGTTCAATTCAGATGGGCATTCAATTTTTTTTTTTATTTTTTTTTTAATTAAAGAAGTAAGTAGCGTAACCTGAGGAGGAACTGGAATAACACCCGCTGGCAGGAGACGAGGCGCCGCAGCGCAGAGCCCTGTGGGACGGTGACTGCGAACAGCACGGCTCCGCAACGACACCCACCGGGACGCCCTGCCAGGCTGGTTTACTGCAGCACCCGTGCAGGAGAACAGGTTTCACGACACAACTGTACTGTAGTAAAAAGCCCTGCCAGGTCCCCCCTATAACGAGCCATAGGAATACAGCTGTATCTTTGTACGTATTGTACTGCTGTGTATACTTATACATACACATCGGTGCGGCTGCAACACCACCGCTGGTCGGGTACCGCAGAGCCGGGAGGCGGACGAAGCTCTCAGGCACGCTGCCTGGGATGCTCCTGCAGCAACGGCCAAGTATTTTTCTTTTCAAATCGTGACCCTGAGCATTCGGGCATGACAACTTACTAAAAAAAGCAGATTTCAGATTTCTCTCCATCAGGTTCGCACGGGCTTCTATCTCACGCTCCAAGCCACAGTTGTGCCACGGGCACTTCTGCAAGCGTCAAAACACGGGAAGGGAAGGGTTGGGGGGCTTGGGCTCTTTCGAGGAGGAGGACTGTGTGCTGGAACCACACTCACGCTATTCGTCCGCTGGCACTAAAGGTCTTTCCCCGTGGCAGGCGCATGCAGCGGACGCTGGCACATCCCCGTCCTCAAATCCTGACCCGCTCCCAAAAGGCTCTCTCGCGCCCCGAGCTGTGCTCCCGTGGCACGGGGTGCTCTGAGCCCAACACTCCTCCTTCCAAATGCCCGACTCCAGGAGCAGGGACACCCCGTCCTGCCCACGGGCATCAAACCCCTCGCGCCGTGCCTGCCGGCAGGGAGGGCTCCCGCGCCCCACGCCGCTCTGACGGGTCGTGTTTCTAGAGACCGGAGTCCAAGTCATCTGAGAAAACCCGCCTAACGACTCTATTAACGGTTCTGAGCGCTCTCAAGGAATAAATCATCTGAGCGGGACTGGAGCAAACAACACGGGCAGAGCTTTGGGGCAGGGAAATCCAAGCAAGGCAGTGGAGGACTCCGAGCGTCTCCCCTTCGCTGCCCTGCTCCCAAAGGCACAACCGGTGCCCGCAGTCAGGTTCACCTGCTTTTCGGGGGTGACAATCCACTTGGATTTTCTTCTGCGTATTCAATCTCTGCAAGAGACTGAAAATAACTAGCAAATAACTGGAAGGCCCGTTTTGAAAAACCAGGCCCTTAATAAAAATATATATAATGAGGGCTAGTGTCAAACGGCACCTCTGCTGTGAGCTGGCAGACGTGTTCATTTTAGACATGTTTATAATTAGAGTCATCTAAGCTCTGCCGATTTTCATCATTTAACTTATCAAAGGTGTCTCTCATTTAGCTGTCTTCGTACGAATCGGCTGGTACAA
Source organism: Astur gentilis (assembly GCF_929443795.1). NCBI lineage: Eukaryota > Metazoa > Chordata > Aves > Accipitriformes > Accipitridae > Astur > Astur gentilis. Next base: position 1,952,631 of record NC_064885.1, on the reverse strand, counting down.
GGAATCGTGAGGGCCTGGGAGGAAAAGCGTGAGACAACACGCGAACGCCTTCTGAAGCCTCCTCCTCATATTCAACTAACGGCTGCGATCCTGCCAGCCTGGACCTCTGCCCGCCGGCTCCAGCGGCCTCGTCACCACCAGCAGCCCCGTCCCCCACCGCTGCCGACCCTCCCTGCCCGGCACGCTGCCCCAGCAGCTCCGCCGTCAGCCCTGACACCCTGCTTGTTTCGGCCCCGGCTCCGTTGGGGAGGGTGTAGCGCGGGTGGGAAAGAGGCAGATGAGCCGTAAGTACAGCCCTAGCGTTTGTGAACTGAAATTGAAAAAGAACGCCGAACACCACCGTTTCCCTTGGTGTTATTAAAAAAAAAACGGCTGCACAGAAACTACCGTCCCAAGGACATTGTTCGTCTTACGGATGCTAATAATACGTACGCTTCCAATGCAATGTTTCATCCTAACGACCTAGAGCCGAACACGAGGCTGTATCTTCGCCCCAGCGTGCCACAGGTAGAGCCGAGCATCCCTCCGCACCCTCACCCGCCCTGAAGGACCTTCTCTCATTTTGGCTTCCCTCCCCGCGGAGCCGCTGCCCCTTCCGTGCCCGCCGTTGCTCGCTACCGGGGGGGTTCACTCTCTTTCTCCATTACCCTGAGCAGAACTCGGCTCCCAACCCTCCATTTCGGAGCTGCCGAGCAGCAGCGGGCGGTGGGACCGCTCGCCCGTGACCCCCCGCGACAAGCGCGCTCCCGAATTTAACGCCCAGCACACCGGGGTCTCCTCGCCGCGGTGGGCTTCAGCTGTTAGTAAGCCATAAACACAGCAGCGTCGCTTCGCTTGTTAGCGCTGCCCGGGAAAGCCCAGGGCGCGAGGAAAGGAACCTCGCTGTCCTGGGTGGTTTCAGTCCCACCTGCGGGACGTGCTGGAACGGGAAAGGGCTTTTCGTGATCCCCGCCGTGTCCCGCAGCCCGTCCGCGGCACGGCCGCCCCGACCCGGTCCCGCCGCAGCAGCAGTTGGCTGCCCCGCCAAGCAAAAGCGGGGGAAACCAAACCGAACCATCAACGCACGGCTAAAAACTCTTTCTGTGAAGGACACCGGAGCTATCGATAAAGAACGCAGGAAGGCTGGACTTCTCATTCCAAGACTGCGCTTGTAATGAATAAACACTTACCGCAGGACAGTATGGGAACGTGTGTGCGAGTCTCTGTGTGCGTGTGCGTGTCGGTGTATATCTCTATAATATATATGAAAGGAAAAACCCATCAAAGGGAGGGTAATAGCTCTTAAATGATCTCTGTTGCTTCATGTTTTAATTTAAGAAGTTTGTTTTCAAATAACCAGTACCAATTTACACGTTAGTAAAAATGTATTTAAAATATGTATATATAAATATCTGTTTTAAAATAGTAAAAAAATTTGTTGTTGTGTGAGATGCTCCCTGCAGACTTGCCTGTCTCAGCTTGCAGCTATGGATTTAAAAAAAAGCTAAAAAAAAAAAAAAAAAAAAAAAAAAAAAAAAGAAGGAAGGAGGGGGGAAAAAGTAAATCTGCAAATGAAATGTACGTACCTGGGAACTGATAGCTGTAACTTGGGGCAAATCCAGGATATCCTCGGCCATACGTTGCAACAAAATTCGGGTAACCTTGATCACAGAAATGTTAAAAAAAAGAAAAAAAAAGAGAGAGAGAGAGAAAGAGAAGTTTGAAGATTAATAAAGGTTTTTTGTTTTTAAATACAATGCAAAATTACATCGAGGATAGGTGAAACTTGATTTTACAGAAGGTATTAAAACCCAAGATTTATTCCGCTCATGCAAAACTGCAGAAAGGTTTCATTATTATCTTGAATGGAAACATCTAGAGCCGGCCGGCTTTCCTGCTCACTTCCCTGCCTGGCTTTGTGCATAAGACCTGTCACTCAGGTAATTAACATGCACTTTGGTATCTGAAGTCCAAGGACTGTGCATACTTGTTAGCTGGAAGAGTAAATGCCAAATGCTAAGGCTAAACACATAACACAGGTTTGCTCTGACATTTGGAGAGCTTACAATGAATGTACTTTGCTTCAGAGCTATTGACAGTTGGAGATTAAGGTAGTAGTAATTCTTTATCCCGGGAGTGTGAAGGACAACAGTTAACACATCAAAGAGTTAGAGGCAGCAACAGCAATGAGCCAGAGAGTCAAAGAGCTTTTAATTTTTCAGGAAAGTAAGACCTGGCTCTAAGAGCCACTTCCTAAAGCAATTTCTGAGATAGGCGCAGAAACGCATCCAACCTCAGGCAGCTTTTGAAATTTTATTATGAGAAAAATACCCCTCGAGATCACTTTGTTAATGAAGGTGCTTAAGTAAATACATGAAGTGGCAACTCTGCCCGCTCTAACGCAGCGGCCGGGAGCGCAAGGTAGTGTCGGCAAGAGGGCAGAGGGTGTGGGAGGTCCGCCGGCGGGCGTTTGATGGACGGAGGGACCGCCGCTCGGCGGTGAGCCCCGCGGGCGTTCGGCCAAGGGTTTCACCGCGTCACCCCGTCATGCCTCGCCAGCATCGCAGGCGGTTAGCTCCGACAGCCGGGCCGGGGCAGAGGGGTTTCGCTCTGCGGGCAGCAGCAGGTTTGCGTACGTGCTGGAGGTCACAGCGGTCCCTAAACGTGCGTGGGCTGGCAGCAGCCGAGGGGTCACACGCTGTGACACCCCCCCTGTGTTTTAATTTTCCAGCCCTAATGCAAAAGAGCTGTCCTCTCTGGTCCCACCGTGGCTGTCTGCTACGGCTGATGCCACGAGCCATCCTGTACACTGAGGAGATTTCCTAAAACCATAACCTCGCTTCCAATCCTCAGCGTTTCCTTGCTCGGTTTTCTTAAGAACAGGAACTACCCTTTGCAATTCTAGTGCAATAAATGCTGTGTGACGTTCCTGCTGACTGTCAGCACCAGCCCAGACTCCTCCAGCCTCCAGGAAAGACCTCTCCAGACCAAGAAACCACCACGAAAAGTTTGCTTTCCCTCCATCTGAAGTCAGTGGAAATCTTGGCAGTGATGACGGCAGCAGCTGGGCTGGACCCTGAGAACACGTTTAGCAGCTGAATGGTTCTTCTGGGGGTCTCCTATCTCTGCTTTTATTTATTCTTTAATGTACTCATACATCGTACAGCTCTCTTTCTGCCGCAGCAAGTCCCTCCACTTCTGATTAGATTTATATATACATATAACGTACTATTAATCACAATCTACAACTGGAAGATAAAAATGCTTGGATGAATTTTGATTACGGGATTAAGCAGTGCCAGGGGAAAGCAGCCCTGCGATCCCCGGACAGCACGTTGCGGCTTTCAGCGATGTGTACATACCGCTTAGCCCTTGCGTGTTTATTTCACAGCTCAACAGCTGGATTCCTTTAGAAATTAATCACCTCTGTCATTAAATCAGATCTTTCAGAGTTAAGCTTTACAAACCTCTTTTCCTTTTTTTTTAGAACAACAATATTGATAAATGGATTGTTTGCTAAGTAAGTAGCGCCATTAACACCACTGCGAGCTCCAGCACGAAAAATCGCTCTGCGGCGTCCGACCGCAGCCCCTCTCCTTGCCAAGTGGAAAAAATTAAGTTTCATTCTGATTCGAGTGACTCTGGAGCAGATCCGTCAGCTCGCAACTGTTGGGGCCACAGGGCACCGATGTGCCGGGCAGCGCCCGAGGTCTGCCCTGGGGAGCGGGGGCTGCAGGTGAGGTGCCCGTGTGCCCACGGTGTTTTTTGGAGCTGGCAGTGCGGTGCAGGATGCCGTCTCTTCCGCTGGCCTGCCCTGGGATGCTCTGCGGGGCCGGGGATGCTCTTGCCCCGGTGCATTCGCCTCCAAACCCAGGGCAGCGTGCGGCACCGCAGCAGCCCCGCTCTCCTTGGGCAAACCCGGAGCTGCCTGGGGGGGCTCTCGCCTGCATCGCCAGTGCTCAACGCTCTCTAGGTCAGGCAGATGAAATCATAAATTTATAATACAGCATTACTTCAATTTTCCTCTTCATTTACTGCTGCAGTGCCCAGCTCTGCTCTAACGAGTCAAAGCCCGATCCACGCAGGGGAAATTGCCTGGCTGAATATCAATAGCGCATTAACACCATGCCCATGTGGATGCTTCATCAAGCCAAATTATGGCCATGCTGACCTACCCACCATTTCCATTAGATGCCATTCTCATCCTGCATTGGGCACCGAACAGTTTATTTGCTTCAGTAGTCTTGGGGAATGATCAATCTCTCTAATTATCCTTTGTTGCTAAACCAGAAATCCAAGTTTTGCCTGGATTACCTCTTCCGAAGCGAGACCCTCCTGGCCACGGAAGCAGAACTCCAACCAACAACCAACACCGCTTTCACACCACCACCTCCATCCAGCTCCTGCCTCGGACATCAACGGCAGCACGTCCGACGCACCCACCGTGCAGGCTGGGTGAACTCCCAGCCCACGTGCTGGAGCCTTGCGGAGCCCCGTCTCACAGCCGGCCAGATCCTGCCCTGCGCTGGATGCTCTCCGGACAGTGCTGGCATGCCGGGTCAGAGCCACGGCTGCTGGAAGCACCACGCTGACCACCCAACGGTCACGTTCCACCGGCTGTTGCCAACAACCGCCAACAGGTAACACCGACCTTTCTCCTTACAGCGTACCTGAGGGCATCACGGCATTCCTGGTGCTAAAGCCCATCCTGGTGGGCCCACGGTAAAGTCCGAGCTTTGCACGCATTCTACAAAAGGGGAGACCGGGCAAACTGCCCTACCTTCCATTCTGCACGGGGGATCTGTGGCCCCGGAGACCGAGCAGCTTGCCACGGCACCCGCATAAGGTCACTGGAAAGGCAGGAGACTCCAGCCAGACTCCCGACTCCCCTCTGTCCCACCAGCATCTCCAGATGGAGAAACGGCTTTTCTGCTCTGGGCAGGGAAGTGTCCACAACCATTGAACCCAGCAATGGCAATGTCTTTTCATTTTTATATTTGGTGATCTGAGATGGACAAAGCTCATGGTTAATATGTGGGAACGTTGAGCTCATTGGGGCCTGGGGACCTCCGCAAAACAAATTTAAATGCTCCAGTAAATGCAAGAAAATTATTGTCTCCCAATGTTGCTCAGAGCAAGGAATGCCAGGTCCTTTCCAAGGAAAGGCACGGTCCTTCTCCCAGAGCGTAGCCCCATGCTGCAATAAAAACGTTCAGGGTCTTTCTCAGAAGTAACGTGCTGTGACCTTGACATAAGCACCTGTGGCACGAGGGAACGCAAACCAAAAATTCTCTCCTACAGACACAGGGGGTGGTCACGTCCTAGGAAGCAGCTAGGAGAAGAAACACGTCTGCTGTAGAAGTTTCTCCCGTGGTCCAACAAAGTTGACCAATCTCCTACTTCAAGGGAATTAAAGAGCTAAGCTAAAGCCGGCCGCAGCTGCGTTCATCAGCGATGGCTCCAGCGGGTGCTGCTGTGGGAGCCCGGGGGGTTCCGGTAAGTCGTGCCAGCCTCCTGGGAAGCCTGTGCTAACGAAGGGCTCCCCTTCCTGAATGGTGCCTCAGAGGCAGCTGCTACTCTATTAAACAGAGTCTGATGGAAAAAAGGAATGACTTTCTTTGAAGGGCACAAGCTTCTTTTATGCATGAGTTCAGCCTACCTAGATTGAACGTGTGCAGTAATGCAGAGCCCCGCTCTGCCTTGTGCAGTGATAGAAGCAGCCTGTTAGAGACCTTCTGAAATCTGGTGTTCACATCAGACATCATTTCGGCAGGCTGGGGGTGTAAGCTTTACGGGCCAAGCGCTTCCGTCTCTGGAGGAGTTTGCAAGTTAAAAAGAGCCCAACTTTAATATGAAACACCAGCAAGTCTAAGATGCCCGCCGCCAGAAGAAGCGAGCGCTGTGGGGCCCCGGCTCAGATCGAGCAGCACAGCGGTCCCCTCCAGAGCCGAGTGTCACCGCCGGGATCCCCGCAACAGCGGCCGCGACATCCCAGACGCACAGAGCTGCTTCAGATGGGAGGGCAGACAGAGACACCCCGCTATTAACGTTGCTCCTCGGTTGCTTTCTTCTTTTCTCTCTTTTTTTTCGAGTTTTCAGGTACAGACCTGAATGGAAGGCAAAAAGCCGTGGGGCAACGCAGTGACACCCACACGCCCTTGGGCGATGGATGGGGGGGTCCTTGGTTTGCACGCCAGGACGAGGCGAGAGAGGTGAGGCTTCTTCTGGGCACACGGCAAGCTTCTCGGCCACCGAACTGCTCCCGCTCAGCTGCAGATGTGCGCGCTGCCTGCTGGGGGGACACGGTGCCCGTTCACGGGCATCCATGGGGCTGCCAGGGAGAGAGAGATCCCTGGAACTGAAACCACTCCAGCCCGCTCTTTATGCAGAGTGGCTAATTAACGTTCCCCATCTCCCGCGAGACTGCGCACATCCCAGCAGCAGACCGAGCCCGAGACGGCCCAGAAGCAGTCCTGGCAAAAGGCTCAGCCTGCCCGCGCTCTCGGAGTCAAAAAATCCTTTCAGAAGAACACTTTAATTTTGTTCCAATCAACCAAATCAGCGCAGAAGCGGCTGCCTACGCACCTTTAGACCCCGGCTGCTGCAGGCTCCTTGGGGAGGCTGTGATTAATGAAAAAGACCAACTTCCTTAATAGCTTTGGAGGGAGTCGCTCCCCACTCTTTCCTTTGGGTTGTCTCGTGCGTTCGTTTCTCTGATTCCCTCCTCTGCCCATGAACAGCATCTGGAGAAGGTGACCTTGAACAAGGGCTTCTGGAAACAGGTATAAAATTCCTTCCAGAGCAGCCCCAACCGCTCTGTTTCAGTTTCAGGAACGGGGTAGGGCAGACACCAGCCTCCTGGGATCTCAGCAAAACGCTCGGCTACTGCAGACGCTGCCTCCGGCGGTACGTTACTTTGTGCGCCTCATCGTTTGATGGGTTAATTATGCCCCTCTCCCTGCGGGGATGGGGTCCCACCGTGAGCCAGCAGCTGGGGGGGCTTGGGAAGGAGAGATTCGGGCTCCCCGCTGAGCCACTGCCCATCAGGCCCCTTGAAGCCAACTCTTACAGGCAGCCTTTGAAAACAGGGATTTATAATGGCCATCCGGACAGCCTTGCTCTCGTGTGTTGCCATTTCCTTGTTTAGCACTTAATTATTTAATACGGTGCCACTGTAGCAAGCAGGAACTTGGAAGATGAAAAAACCAGCTAGAGCAGATAATGAAGCATCTGGCCTTCAACACGAATCAATCATTAATTCTGAGCAAGTCACCCTGATTTGAAATCTAATGTGAGCACGTTGCGAGACCGGCCGGAGCAGAGCTGGTTGGGGTGACCCGACCCACCCCACCGCAGCGGGACGGGAATTTGCCAACAGGCACCCGCGGCACTTGCTCTGTGTAGAAGCAGATCTGCTTGCCGAAGGCTCCTTCCCTTAATTCTTGTGGCTTGAAACGATCTTTTTCCAGAGAGGCAGCCCCAGTGGGAATGACTCGCGCCACACCTGAGGGCTGAATTTTCCCTTCAGGTCACTGGGGTGGACCCCGGCTCCGTTCGTTCCTTGCCCGGCTGCGAGAAGGGTCGAGGCAACTCTGCCCACGGCGAGCAGGAGAGTGAGACTGCCCGGGGTCTTTTTTGCCTACCCAGGGTGACCTGAGCTTTCTCCTCCAGCAGCTGGGTGGGACTGGCCAGCAAGGCGGGACACACCACCTCCAGCACCCCAAACCTCGGGCACCACGAGTGGAAAAGAAGGAGAAACAACAGAAATAGAGTACATATGTTCAAGCACATTGGGAACGTACAGGTAACAAAATCAGACCGACTAGAAGATGATAAATATTTTAACCGTAAAATGTAATTTCCAAACACTATGGGGCAGGGCGGCGGTGGAGTGTGGGGACAGAAAAATAGATGATCAGCTGAAATAACTGAATTACACATCCCAGAAATGGATCGTTCCAGCCACACGAACAGAAGTACTATTAATTCAGAGATAAAGCAAACATGGCAGGGAAGTTTTCCCTATCAAATCAAGCGGTGCCTCAAGTCAGACATCGCAGCGTAACAGCCTGATACTCATAGGAACCGAGTCCTCTGACCTGACGCCCACTCCAGGAGCCTTGGGGTCCTCCAGCATCTCAGACAGCCTGTGGACCTGCTTGGCAGAGCTCAGAACAACCGAGCACCAGCTTTCGAGGCTGGTTTTTGTGCTCAGTTTCTGGGATCTTCTAAACCCAGGACAGAAAATTCAGGGCATCCTGGAGGGGCCGGGTACCAGGGACGCTAGCCTGGGAAAGGCTCATTTCTGCCTGGGCACACCTCCAGATGCCCTCTTGTTCATGCATGCGTTATGGACACAGCAGGTGACAACCGAGGGAAACTCCAGCAATACAAAGGGAGCAGAAAGTTGAAAATACATGGGGTTTTACAAAAATACATTGGCAATGGGTTAGCAGCATTTCGGCTTAGTAAATCTGAGGACAGAGTATCGAGAGGTTGTCACGTTATATAGAAAGAACAACTATCTAGGCAGAAACAAATGAGAACCAATTATAACTAAATAGACCTCATGCACAAATAGAATTTTGCCATTAAATATCATTTATCCCATTTAATTAGTATTTTCTGGACACAATACTCTGGACTAAAATACCGTTCCATCTCCTTGAAACTTGTAATTATTGTTGCGACCTACACTCTTACGCATCTCCCTGCTTTCTCCATCTTGTATGCCATTTAAGAAACGGCAAGATTTTCAATTATCTATGCTGAACTGTCAAAGATACCTTTAAAAGAAGGGGAATAATGTGTGACTCAATTCCTCTAAAAAAGGGGAGAGATCATTTTTAGTCAGAATGAACACACTGCATCTTTCATCATTCTATTTTTGCGAGTAAAAGTAAAACAGGCTATTTAAAACATCCATTTAAATGCAAATTTTTATATTCCAGGAAGGGGGGGGGAGGGAGTTAATCATTTACCACAGACAGGATTATTTTCCCCACTCCACCCCTGCTAAAGTTTTAGACTCGCACCCACACAGGTGCAGGGATTTGCTCACCCCTACGGCTTAAGCATTCAGAAATCAGGGAGACAACATGGGAGCCGCTGGCTCCGGGGGACGTGTGGTGGCTACGGCACTTACCCAACATTCCCATCCCTAGCATAAAAGCGTCCATGGTATACGGTAATCCACGTGCCCTTCCTCTCGTCCCTGGTGGAAACATCACTTCTTTAGGTTGTGCTTTCTTACATTCTACCTATTGAGCAGAAACATGTACAAATGAGATGCAAATGAATTCCATGTAAATGTCAAATGCAGAACTGATCTACTTCAGGGGGGAGTTTTATTTTTAGCATTTGCCTCCCCACACCGCCTCCCCCTCAAAGGTGAACTTTAAGAATAGCGTAAACGTATTTAAAAGAGCAAATGTGTATGTCTCTTTAAACACACGTAGCAAAACCCCACTGGAAAGATGACAGAAATGCTGATTTAAGAAGTTGCCATGTTCCTGAAAGGAAAACCTGTGCTGCGTTCCCTCTCAATGGTACTCGCGGGCGTGGAATGAATGGAGGGAGGTCTCCAGCACAGCTCTATTGCAATCGATAACAGAAAATGACTCTCAGTGATCATTACAAAAAGCTCCTTTTAAAATAGGAATAAAGAATCAATATTTCTACCCAGCAGAAAATTTCTGTAAACCCTATTAATAAACGATCTGCATTCTTTCACTTCCAGTTACTCCTGCTGCCTTTTGAAGTTGCTTAATGCCACTTGAACCACACGGCGAGTCTCCACCGACGCCTTGTGAGAAGTGGTGAGCCAGCCCGGCCGGCAGTGGGACGCCCAGGACCCCAGGACCCCCAGCCACACTGCCGGGTGCTCGTTCCCAGCCTCTTTTGGGATAGGAAAAGGGAGAAATAAAGCACTTTTCCACATTTTCTAGCTGCAGCATTACCAACTCGCCCCCCCCCCCGCCCCCAGCAGACTGCCCCTGCACTCCCCTCCGTGCTGGCCCTACAGCTGTGCCGGTAAGCTGGTTTGGGGCAAACCAGAGTTATCCCAACGCATTTCTGTGGCTCTACACCTTAGTCCACGCTCTGAGCAACAGGAAAATGTGCAGACACGCAGTGCAGCCCTGGACGGGGAAGCCCCAAGCCGCCGTCTGCCCCACCTGTACGGTTTGCAGGATGAGAATCGCTGGTCTAAGGCCAAAGGTCTCGGGCTGAATCCAGAGTTGTGAGCTTTATGCCTCTGACTTTGTTCTTCAACCAGTTCCTCAATCCTCTCTGCACATTTACGCTCCCCCCAGCCCTCTCCCGGCCAGACCGGAGCGGGAGCAGGGGATGCCGCAAGCTGGGGCCGTGCTCCCGACAGACGCGATGGCACGGCCACGGGCAGCCCCGCTGCCCTCGACCCTCCTGTCCCGGCCGTGGCACCCCCAGCCCGCGGGCAGGGGCTCGGGAGCGGGGCTGCTGGTCGCGGAGGGTCGGATCCAAGCAGGGTCGCGTCTCCCACATCGCCTCCGGCACTCGCGCAAGGGGGCAAAGGTGGGCGCAGGCAGCCACCCCAGGCAAACCCGGGGATGTAGGATAATACGGGCTAAACATCTCGGTGCCTAATAGCCTGATCGGTGACTGTGTATTCATTGTCTTATGAAAACCAACTGCCTGTTCCTAGGCAACCCGATCAGCGAAAATTTCAGGTTTATACAATTTTCATTTAGGTAACATAAAGGTTAACTGACTGTAATGGGAGTATTTTAAACAAAACCACCTACTCCTCCCTTTCTGCCGCAAACCTCCGCAGACCGTATTTACTTTGCTTGCTTGCAACACTTCCCGAAGCTACAATGCTCAGACGCTGCCAATGCTGTCAAAACACGCTCTTCTTGCAAACAAGCTGCCCCGAACCAGTGAAGTTGGGAGTGAAAAGTCTCCTGGAGTTCAACTTCTGCCACTTTTCTGCCAAGAAGCATTTGAGTCCTTGCAGGAGGCAGCCGGAGAAGGGCAGAGAGGGACTGGGACAGCTGGAGCGGGGAGGCGTGCGTGCAGAGCCCGGACAGCCCTGCGCAAGGGAAATGGGGAAAACGGGCAAGCAGGAGCAAGAGCAAGAGAGGTGTTGAAGAGACCCGCTGTCCAGACATCCCAAAACTCGAGCGCTGCCGCAACGGGGCCAGCGATTCCCTCCGTCTCCTCTTCAGTGCTGTCGGGGCAGCGAGTCTGGGAGAGAAACATCCCACGGAGAGCTGCGGCGAGGACCGGTGTGTGTCCTCCAGCCGGGGCCACCGACCTCCACGCACCCTGTCCCTTGCACACCCCTGCACACCCTTGCACAACCCCGCACACCCTTGCACACCCACAGACTCCCGCAGGCACGTGTGCCACTGAGCGCGTGATGGAGAGCCCCCCACTGCCTCGCAGGGTTTCTGGGCCCTGATATTAAGGCAAAAAGAGAAAGAAAAGGAAACGGGAAACTTCCCATCACTGAATTTGTCAGGTGGGTGCTCGCACACTGAGGTGCCGCTGTCAGAGCAGGGCTGGGGATGAGGACAGCGCAGGATACCTGTGCCCACCGGTGCCCATCGCTGCCCTGCGGGGACGAAGCTTTCAGAGCTTCCCAAGGAGGCTTAAGCCTGAACCTTGACGGTAGGTTTCAGCCTAATTGGGCTGTGTGCCCCCCCCGAAACCTCAGTGCCCCCAAAAAGCCCCAAAGCCGGCAGCCTGCTGCTACCTCCCCTCTCCATCAACCGCCCAAGGGACACGGCGAGCTCGAAACGCCGAGCGCCAGCACCAGCCTCCCTCCCCGCCGCCCCGCACAACAGCTCCGCAATATCCTCTGAAACTGTCCTTCGCTTATTTTTAATCAGAGGGGCATTTAACAGGAGTATGCCAATCTAATTTCTCCAGCAAAACGACCGGGGGTGAGCACCAGAAGTGTGTCATCTCATTTCGCAACCGCGTTTTTCGGGTTCGCCACCACTCCAAATGTCACGGTGGCATTGGTTACACCTCGCGGCCGCTGGTGCTGCAAACAGTCAGGATGATAAAAACAATCTAGCCTGGCTCGACGGACAATTAACAGGAAAATGAAGTTTGGATTAGCACCGTTAGAAACAATAACCCAGTAATTAGCTTCTGCAACCACAAAACAGCCTACCGCTGCTCTCTGAAAGACTAGCGTAATTTATGATTTTCACAGCTCACGAGGATATAAAGGGAATGGCAGTGAGCTGCAAAGAAGTTTTAACTGGGATTTAAAGGGGAAGAAAAAGTCACCAGTAGGAAAGAAAAATAATTCCTAAGCCTTTGTAAACAAATATACCCCATATTGAGGGCAAAAATATTCTCCGTTATCCAGCAGACACTCTTTCCCCTGGGAGGGATGACATGCGAAATAGAGGATGAGGAGCCCCGGCCCTGCTCCGCCATCCCTCAGGAAGGGGCTGTGCGACCCCGGCGCCGGCAGCACGCCTCGGGTAGGTTTTTACACTCCCCATTCACCAACGTCAGGCCTCGAGGTGCTCTTGGCTGGTGCCTCATCGCCAACAGAGGCAGCAAAAGTGGAAAAAAAAAGGGGCCAGGCTGCTTTTCTGCAAGAAGCCAGCCCACTCCTCCATGGGGAACGGGATGGAGATGGCCATAACCATCCTGCAGCCACGGTTACCGCGAGGGTAAAACCCTGGAGGCAGCAGGGACGTCACACGTGTGCCGGCAAAGCGGGACGCGCAACGGGGCTTCTCCAAGAGGGAATATATCTGGATTTACGAGTCAGTGCTCAGCTCTGTACCGAATCACCCCCAAGAGCCCGCCCGATGAGGGTACTTTGTACATAAATCTGGATCTTGCACAAACTTTCAGTTCAGTATTTCTGTGCATCTTAATAATTTCCAGATTTTTTCCACCTCCCCTGTATGAGGGATGTGCTTCACTTTCAGCAGCCTAACAAAGAAAGTTTTAACTCTAAGGCAAAAAAAAAAAAAAAAAAGGCAGGGAAACTAAAATTCAGTATTTTTGTTTAGTCTACTTTGGAGAATTAACATTACACTGGGGTACTCTTGGGTCAAGCTGAGCAGTCAAAGCCACTAGAACCCAGGATGGCTGAGATGGGGAGTGAAAAGCCTCTTATACCCAGCGCAACAAAACAGGCTGTCAGCTCTCAGCACCAGGATGTCTCAAAAAACCCATGGCTAACAGCTTTCCAGGGAAACCAGGGCTATTTTGAGGAGAGCAGAATGCGCACATATTCACAATGCACAAACCCCCATTTTACCACCCAAAGACAAGGCAACTTTGTCTTGCCAGCAACGTGCGATTCACAGTTAGTTGAGATTCGATTACCTTGGGGACGCCATGTCGTTCATGCCACGGCAAGCCAAAACTATCGCTCCTCTAACAGAGAAATCTGTATTCACCCCGTCCTGCTGCCACGGCAGGGCTACACCAGGCAACAGAAGAAAGGTTATAGGCATATTTTAAAAATGCATTAGATCATTGACAAAGGTGGGGTGGGGCAGTGGGATGGCGTGTCCTCAGACCCTAAGAGGAAAAGTTAGCAGCTACGGGTGAGCAGAGGAGTCTGCCAGAGTTTCTTGCAATTCATCCATTCAGTTTGCCCCCCCAAACACCTGCTGACACCCAGGGTTGGGCAACTCCTTCTTGTCCTGGAGAACCCAGCCACCCCTGGAGACCCTGGCAAGGGCAGCGTCACTGTAACGACTCACGAGCAACGTCATTTAAAGCACATTGGAGACAACGCTCTAGGAATGCATCCGACCTGCAAGCGGTCTGCAGTGTCCTTCAGCTGACAGATGGGGTGTACAACACTACCGCACCTTCAGCCTCTTCCTAGCACCGGTGACACCTTGCGTACCTGCCGGCCCAGCACCATCCTGCACGGGGTCCTATCACCCTCACTGCAATGAACGCCCTGCAGAGAACCTGTCACCATGACCATCGGCCTCTTCGCACGACAGTTCACACCAGTGCCCAGACATGCTCTCCCACAACAACCCGCCACGCGTCAGGCTCCAGCTCTACAAGCTGGTAGTGATCCTACAGTAGGAAACAAGGAGCAGCAACGCTCTCCCGTGACCTGCTGACAACCAGACCTCCCATGGGCAGGCACGCTTTTAGCCTTGGTGCCCGCATGCCCCATTCATGACGACAGCTCGCTTTTGGTGAGTCCTACAAATGCGTCAAGTGAAGGGACAACCTCAACTGCAACGAGTTTCCCTGGGATTGCAGTAAGGTCCTCGAACTGGAGCTGCCACATTTAATTTGTGGCCACTGGAGGTTGTTTCTTAACTCTCTGGTTATTTGCTTTGAGTGTAAAATGAGGGTTAATGCCCCCATGGAGGGCTGGGAGCGGTGAGGGAATGGCAAGGTGCGATGAGCTCGTGGGCTTTGCAGACTGGGGACAAAAGCATCAGAACGTGCTTACAGCACTAAAACCGTTTGCTCACAAGGGAGAAGGGTGATTTCTGGATCCAGATCAAGCACATGCCCACAAGCAAACCTCTCACGTCCTATAACTTTCCCCTTTGTCCCTTGACGTGCCTTCTGGGCAAGCCGATGCCACATCTCATCTTCAGCCCTCCAGCCACTCCCTGACCCAGATGCTTTGCACGCAGAGATGGCAGAGTCAATTTGGTCAAGCCTCCCCAAAGACATCTGCTCCAGAACCAGCTACCTACAGCACCCCAAACGCCTGCAGCCCAGGGTCATGCCTGTAAACAGCCGAGCAGCACGACATGCATCCCCCCAACACAGCCAGCAAACCCGTTGCCACCACCAGTAAGACACCAACTGGAGAGGCAGCAGGATCATGCATGAGGCCCAACACCACATCTGGGGCTTGACCTCTGCTTTCCATGACATCCAACTGGCAAAGGACCCAGCGGCTTCCCAAAATGTCTGCGCAAGGTTGGAGGTGGTTTGTTGGTTGCGCGTCGTGTTTCCTCTGCTCCCCGTTGCTGCGTGGACCTTGGGCACCGGTGGTCTCGTGCTCCCTCCTGCCTTCTGCATGTGGTGCACAATTTAGTCTTTCTAGGGATGGAGGTGCCTTAGACTACAAGCTATTTGGATGAAAACCCAAAGGCACGTGGTGTGTGATACACACATCTAAAACGCCACCACGCAGCGAAGGCTGCCAGTCCAGGGAGAAGCCTGAAGAGTGCTGATACACTAAAAAACCCACAACAAAAAACCCACAAAATCCCACCATGAGAGAGAGAAACAGCCACAGCGCTGTTATGTGCTATGCAGCGTCAAAGTCTATTTTAAAACAGCCTAACATTTTTGTCAGCTGCTCCAGAGTCTGACTTGAGATCCTGACTTCAGTGCAAAGCGCCCGGGCCAAGCTCAGCTCATCGCACCGCTCGCCGGCACTAGTCCCACCGTACCTGTGATGTGAATGACTCTATCACACTGGGATCTAAGGGAAAATAAATTACTCCATCACATTTCTTTTGCACCCCCTTAGAAAACCAGGTTTCTCTTTGCAAAGCAGCCTGCTCATGTCAAAGGAACAGTATTCTGGGGTTTGGGTTTTATTTGATCCCCCCCGCAATGTTTGGAGAGCATCTTTGGCCTCCCACGTAAATTCCAAGTTTCATTTATTAAATACCTCACTGGCATTTTCTTTTCACTTTCCCACTGCTCGTTTAATATTACATTTGACATTCTAAGCTTTACGGATGGCAACAGAAGCAGAATGGGTGGGCTAAAAATAGCCTACCAGGGAGACGGGAGGCTAGAAATAGGCTCGTGAACAAC